>NC_136267.1:86718583-87383583 GCF_964187855.1 Myxine glutinosa | reverse complement strand
TCTCCAATCCGTAATGATGCACTGCTGGATGGTTCCTCTGGAACTTTGCAGGCAAGGCGGACGTGCATGGCGATGACGTCATGTTGTCCGCTCATTAGGTTGGAGAACCAGATTACAGATACCATTATTAGTAACTCCCAACCGCAACCAGGTCGACTCCATATGATGAGTGGATACCAGAGATAACGTCACCGCGTGGCAGGCGGTGCTTATCGCTCCCAGCAAGGTGCAGCAGCAGCTGTATGGGACACCTTGCTGGCGGTTCTCCACTGATGATATGAAGGTCGCATAGTGACTGATGTAACTCTGTGACCCTTTCGGTTTTTATAAGTGTATGGAAAGCCTCACTGCGTTGCCCTGATGAAGCCCCAACAAGGGCGAAACCAGGTCGGTAACTGTGAGTTTTGCATGCACTTGTGACAGTATCTGTATTTATAATCCGTAATGACGCACTGCTGGATGGTTCCTCTGGAACTTTGCAGGCAAGGCGGACGTGCATGGCGATGACGTCATGTTGTCCGCTCATTAGGTTGGAGAACCAGATTACAGATACCAGTATATATATATATATATATATATATACATAATTATACAGTCATGTGAAAAAGTAAGTACACCCCATGTAAAGTTTTGACTTTTTCAACATATTTCGACATGCAGCTATTTGATCTTCATTTCAACAATATTGATAGATAAAGGTGATATAATATAACAAATATCATGAAACATTTACATTTTGTAGTCCATTGTATAATTTAAATAAACATAAATGCAAATTTCGCATGTGGAAAAAGTAAGTACACTCTTGGCTCTAATAGGTGGTATTGACCCCTTTGGCAGAAACAACTTCAAGTAGGCATTTCTTCTAATGTCAACCAGTCTCTGACATCGACTGGGAGAAATGTTTGCCCACTCCTCCATGCAGAATTCTTTCAGCTGTGCGATGTTTGAGGGGTTTCTTGCATGCACAGCTCGTTTCAAATCCCCCCACAACATCTCGATGGGATTTAGATCCGGGCTTTGACTTGGCCATTCCAGAACCCTCCATTTCTTTCTTTTCAGCCATTCCTTGGTGGATTTACTGGTGTGTTTAGGGTCATTGTCATGTTGCAAGGTCCACCTTCGGTTGAGCTTCAACTCTCTGACATGTGGCCTCACATTATCCTCAAGCACCCTCTGGTACAATGAAGAATTCATCGTGGATTCTATGATGGTGAGCTGCCCAGGCCCTGATGCAGCAAAGCTGCCCCAGACCATAATATTTCCACCATCATGCTTTACAGTTGCTATCAAGTTCTTGTGGTCAAATGCTGTCTTTGGTTTTTGCCAA
Source organism: Myxine glutinosa (assembly GCF_964187855.1). Lineage (NCBI taxonomy): Eukaryota > Metazoa > Chordata > Myxini > Myxiniformes > Myxinidae > Myxine > Myxine glutinosa. The sequence goes on along the minus strand of NC_136267.1, from coordinate 87,382,253 downwards.
ACATGTCTTCTGGTACTGTGGCCAAATAGCTCTACTTTTGACTCATCTGTCCAGAGCACATTGTTCCAGAAGTGCTCAACTTTGTCTAGGTGTTCATTGGCAAACTTTAGTCTTGCCCTGATGTTCTTTCTGGACAGCAAAGGTTTCCTCCTGGCACACCTCCCATGTAGATCAAATTTGTGCCTCCTCTTTCTAATGGTAGACTCATGAACTTTGACATTAACAGTGGCCTGAGCTACCTGTAGGAGTGTAGGTCCCGTGATGACATTCTGGGGTTCTTCGAGACTTCTTTCAGCATCTTGCGGTCTGCTCTCGTGCTGAATTTGCTGGGGCGTCCTGGCCTGAACAAGATGGCAGTTGTTTGGAATCTTCTCCACTTGTAGATGATCTTCAGGACAGTCAAATGATTGATTTCGAATTGTTTGAGATCTTTTTAAATCCCTTCCCAGACTTGTAGGCATCTATAACCTTCTTTCTGAAGGCCTCAGAGAGCTCTTTTGATCTAGGCATGGTGATGCCGCATACTTCAACAACAAAGAGCAAACCAAACTAAATTAGGCTAATGGTGAAATCTCAAAAGGGGCCTTAAAATGGGTCTAACCCCTCCCCATCTTAGAACAAAACACAACCTATTGTTTCTTCAAGGGGGATGTCTGGGGAGTTAGAAAATCATGGTTGTGAATATGAAAGCATTGCACATCACTCCGAGAATCACATTTACATATATATATAATAGGTGCTGATGTTGACGCCAAGAGCCGATTTGACGTAACAGGTTGTTTGCCTTTATAGGCGTCAATATTGATGCTATATGCACAAATATGGTATCAAAATGTGCAGGAAGATAAGACACACTCAATAAAATAGGATTGAGGCTTCACAAATAACTTTTATTGGATAGAAATGACAAAATATTGAAATTAAATGCTGCAAATTCACTTCGGTTTCATCGATAAAGTGGGACAAATACATTGTAATTTCAGAAATATTAGCTTCATAGTCATAAAGTTTATGTTCAAATTTCCCCTGTTCATTCGTGTATTTAACATTATTAACCAAAATGTTAATATCAATAATACTGATAATTATACTGTCAAAATCAAATGTAACCCCCCTAATATTTTATTGAAATTCACAAATCGCAATACCGCCAAAACATCAAGTAGTGGGGCAGATAAGGTCATATATGGAAGGTATTGTGCATTTTATGTGCATGGCAGTTTCAGCATATAATCTACATACCCCAAGGTTTTATTTCAGACATGGAGGCAATTTGTTTCTGACCTGTGGTGACCTTGAGAGGTCATTGACCCCAGCATTGCATGCTCCATTGACAGTTTGACCTTGATCCCTTGTTCCAAGGTCAAATCTGATGGTGGCAAATGATTCCCCATATATGATTTCCTATTAGTGCCTAATACATACCTAAACTGTCTGACCATTATTTAAAGAGTTACAGGTACTTGAAAGTAAAAGCTATAAATAACTTCGGGACAGCCCCTTAAAGGCCCTTATGTCATGTGACTGATGACACTCCTCTCAGCTTTCAACTGTCTCCATGTCATAAAATGCACAATTGGTTTGCTATATTTCTTTCCAGATGGACTTTTCTGACAATGGTCATCACCCTTCTACCATGGATTTGGAAGCACCAGCTGTGAAACGTCGAAAAATCGATACGGACCATTGTATCGTATGCTCCAAAACTGTTGACCCGAAAAAGGACCATGTGGTTGAGAACCCAACTGCTGATGGCTTGAATGCAATTCTAAAAGCAAGTAAGCTGAGACAAGATGATGTTTATGAAGCACTCTGGCCTTTGCAACAAGAGATTTTAAGCCTGAATCTGAAAGTGGCTTTCCATAAATCATGTCGTGCCAATTACACCAGCAAGTCAAATTTGCCTAAATGCCAATCTACCGATACTGAACAACAACCGTGTACGTCGGAGTCCATCTCTACGGAACCTTCAAGGCTCATGATAAGTGAAACAAGCGGGTTTGACATCAGGAATGATTGTTTCATTTGTGGCAAACGGAGCACTTCAAATAGAAAAAAGCTTACACAAATTTCCACAGGCATCGGACAGACCACCAGAGAAAAGGTTCTTGCAGCGGCCCACAAAAGAAAAGACGACACCATTCATATGCGAATGCTCTTGTATTCAGATTTGTTTGCCTATGATGCCAAATACCACCGATTATGGGACATTTCCTGGAAGTTTCCCAGAAACGTAACATTACCTTTGTAGAAAAGCGTCTCCTGGTTGACAGGACCATCAGCTTCTGGGACACAGAAACACGGTCGAAGACTGTAACTTTCACCAACATGTCCAAGCCCCTAAAATCCAACAAGACAGACAAGATGATGGTGGATTCGGAAGTACTTTTCCGACGGCTGCTGGCTGTGTCAAAGCACCGTGATGTCAGCCTGGAAGAGGTGCTGACACATGAACCAGCTCCTGTGCCACCTTCTCTCTTCAATGATGACGGGACAATGCGAAAGACAAGCAAGGCAGATTTAGCTAAGAAGTTAGAATCTAATTCTGAAGAAATCCAGGTGTTGCAAGGGTCTGACCAGCATGACACTGCATTTGTCATCGATGGGATGGCGTTACTTCAGGCACTTGATGAAGCACAGTTTGACACATTTGATGATCTAGGACTTGCAGTAATGCAAATAATTGAATCACTGTTAGCCGGTAACCTAGGAGTGGCATCAGTAACTCTGGTCTTTGATCGCTATGATGCGCAGCTCTCCATTAAGCAGCTGGAAAGAGACCGCCGTACGTGTGGAGAGACAACCCCTAGCTATGTCATCAGTGGACGTCGCCGAGTTCCAAACTAGAGCAAATTCCTGAAGAACGCCAAAAACAAATCAGCACTTGTTGAGTTCATCTGCGAATATTTAACACAAACTGCTCCACAGCTCCTCGGGGAACACCAGTCGATTACATTGGCAGGAGGGTTCGAAAATGGTCAGCTGGTTAAACTTGTTGAGCAAACAGGAGTTCAGGAAAAACCTGAATTGTTCAGCACCTATGAGGAGGCCGACACACGGATCCTGCTACATACCATCGATCTCGCTAAATCACACTCGAGGATCATTGTTAGATGCGATGACACTGATGTATTAATTCTTCTAATATACTACTGTGGCAAGGGCATGCTCGGCAACTGCAATGTGTACATGAATGCCGGTCATTGTAGCAAAGCAACGAATCGCCAGAGGTTCATTCCTGTCAGCAGCATAACTGACAAAATTGGGCAAGACATTTCACTGTGCTTACCAGCATCCCACGCTCTTAGCGGCTGCGATAGTACCTCCGCATTCTTCAGGATAGGCAAGCGAACTGCCTACAGCAAGCTCTTGCAGAACATTGGAGACTTGCTACCACTGTCACAGCTGGGTCAGTCCAGTGATGTATCCGAGGTACTCCTCACTGCCACGAAGTATGCACTACTGCTGTATGGATCGAAGAGCAAATCGTGCCACTCTCTGGACCAGCTACGCTATGATTATGCATGCAAAAGTGATAAGGCTGCATGTCTCTTCCCACCCACCGATGATGCATTTGAACAACACGTCAGACGCGCCAATTACCAGGTGGCAATATGGGTTCACAGTCACATAGCAAAGCCAGTTCTTTGGAAGCCTGATGGCCATGGATGGCAGCTGAGAGATAACAAACTCGAGCCCGTCATGTTCAAAAAGGAAGCGGCCCCAAAAGAGGTTCGGGATCTCACACATCTGTATTGCATGGATGAGGACTGTTCACAGACCAGAGCCTGTCAGTGCCTGAGAGCGGGGCTGACATGCACTGAATTTTGCTCCTGTAATGGTGATGGTTGCCCAAACACAGACAATTCTCTTATCTTCAGTGACAGCAGCGATGATGACAGTGACTGAACATAGTTCGACTTCATTCAGAGCATCATCAGAATGACATGTATATACTACTGCGATTTCTGGATGTTGGTAAAAATATTAGGGGGGTGACGTTAGATTTAGACAATATAATTATCAGTATCATTGATATTAACATTTTGCTTAATAATGTGATATACACAAATGAACAGGGGAAATTTGAACATAAACTTTATGACTATGAAGCTAATATTTCTGAAATTACAATGTATTTGTCCCACTTTATCGATGAAACCGAAGTGAATTTGCAGTATTTAATTTCAACATTTTGTCATTTCTATCCAATAAAAGTAATTTGTTAAGCCTCAATCCTATTTTATTGAGTGTGTCTTATCTTCCTGCACATTTTAATACCACATTTGTGCATATAGCATCAATATTGATGCCTATAAAGGCAAAAAACCTGTTACGTCAAATCGGCTCTTGGCGTCAACATCAGCACCTATTATATATATATATATATATATGTAAATGTGATTCTCGGAGTGATGTGCAATGCTTTCATATTCACAACCATGATTTTCTAACTCCCCAGACATCCCCCTTGAAGAAAAAATAGGTTGTGTTTTGTTCTAAGATGCGGAGGGGTACTCGACCCAAAAGCACCCTACACCGCTCGCCTAAATGTCTGAGGTTTAAATAAGACAGGTTCCTCCAAGATCCTCTCTAACGATGTTCTAATCATTTGCACTTGAGCTGGTGCACCTGATTCTAATTTTAGGTATTTGAAGTAGTGATAAATGTAGGGGTGTACTTACCTCTTTCCACATGCGAAATTTGCATTTATGTTTATTGAAATTATACAATGGACTACAAAATGTAAATGTTTCATGATATTTGTTATATTATATCACCTTTATCTTTCAATATTGTTGAAATGAAGATCAAATAGCTGTATGTTGAAATATGTTGAAAAAGTCAAAACTTTACATAGGGTGTACTTACTTTTTCACGTGACTGTATATATGTTGTCCAGCCTTGTTAACTTGCACCCTTTGACTCGCAACATTTTTGTCCTTTGTTCTATTGTGGTTTCTGCAGGATCAACAAGCTTCTCCTTTGGCATTGTTAGCAGCAACATGCAGTAAGATTGGTTCACCAGTACCAGGTCAAGCCACGACAGCCACCCAATCCATTCGCATCGTGGCAGCACCGACTCAAGCTCTTTCACAGGCCATTACCCTTGGGCCCCTGGGTTCAACCAACGGCTGGCAGATTGTGGGGATGGCTGGTGCTGGTGTCCAGATGACTGGCTCAGCCAGTAAACCTGAATCTGTGAGTGGGGCTATCCGACCAGCAGCGCAGGTCCAAGGCCCAGTGCCCGTAGCAATCAAGCCGGCAGCTCCCATTCCCACATGCAACTCAGCCCAAGCCACGGTCGTTAACTTGGGAATGAGTGGTGGGCTTGCTTTGGCACTGCCTCTTGCTCTGGGTGGAGGAGCGACTTTGGTAACCAATTCTGGAAAGTCAGCAATATCCACCACAGCGATGCACCCTGCAACGGTGATTGCACCAACACAGGGAGAAGCCATGAGTAATCCTGCAGGTTCACAGGGTGATAACACCAACCAACAAGTCGGAGACCGACAGACACTAACTATTCAATCTTCAGTTGCAGGAACGCCCAACATCTCAGCGACAACAACTTCCGGGGTGCAGACATTGAGTATCTTGGGACAAACACTACAGGTACAAACTGTGCCCACAACAGCACAGCCTGCGATGACTGGCCTCCAGGCTGTCTCACAGACCATCCCCACACAAAGCATTGTGGTGCAAAGTGGTGCAACTAGTGGTGCACAGGGACAGACTTTGCTGTTGCAAAGCTTGCCAAATGTATCCGGTCAGGGTCTTGTACTGCAAGGTCTCACAACACAAGGCACCACTGCAACACAGGGTGCCATGACGCAAGGGACGCAACCATCTGCAGTGCTCCTTCAGGGTTTGCCACTAGTCTCTGGGGTGGGCAGTGCATGCATGCAGTCAGCCACCCAGCCTTCATCGTCTTTTTCCAGCCCAGGAACCGCACTCGTCTTCCGTGCACCAACCATTAGTCCGAATGGACAGCTGAGCTGGCAGACATATCAGATGCAAAACCTGCAGGTACCAGAATTATCCATAGACTGTGTGTGTTTCCACCCTGTATTCTCCTCTAGGTAGAACAGCTGATTGAATAAATTGTTAATTTAACACCAATAGGTGATAACGTTAAAATGATAAGTTTGTTGCAGTTGCCCTTGCATCACCCATGAAGCCTTGCCAAGAGCAGGTACTTTTGTATCAATCTGGCAGGTTGAATGGACTTCAGCCAAACAAATTTGCATTACATTACACGTATAAACCACAAACGAAGTTTTGCTAAGCGTTTACATTCTTGCAAATTTCTAACTGTTAATTGACAGAGAACCTTCACAAATGATCAGACATTACCATGCCATCGTCCAATTTTTCAGTGAAATATATCATATAGGTATATATATATATATATATATATATATATATATATATATATATATATATATATATATATATATATATATATATATATATACGTAGTGTGTTCAAAAAGTATCCGACCTTTATTTTTCGTGCGTAAAAAAAAGAAGCTAGGGAGGCGTTGATTGGTGCACGTATGTAGGCGATCCTAATGCGCACGCGTGAATTTTTTCCCACCTGCAGAAGCTGTCATTCGACGGCAGACCGCCGATGAGTGAGGACATGTAAGCGAGCGCCGTCGGATTTTCGTTTTTGACAAAATGACGGAAAAACTTGAACAACGCTACTGCATCAAATTTTGTGTTTTTTGGCCTCGGGGATGTTGGATGCTTCCATTGTGATGACTGCAACTTGGTTTCTGGGTCGTACCCATAAACCCAGGACTCATCGCCAGCGATCACTGTGTTGAGGAAGCTGGGATCGCTGTTCACAGTCTCCAGCATGTCCTGTGCAATCTCCAAACGGAGTTGCTTCTGCTCAATCGTTAGCAGCTTTGGTACGAACTTCGCTGAGATTCTCCTGAAGCCCAAATCCTCCTTCATAATGGAATGAATGGTGTTGAATCTTGCGGATCGTTTCCACTTGGGAATCGCCAAGCTTTACACAAAATTTGATGCAGTAGCGTTGTTCAAGTTTTTCCGTCATTTTGTCAAAAACGAAAATGCGACGGCGCTCGCTTACATGTCCTCACTCATCGGCGGTCTGCCGTCGAATGACAGCTTCTGCAGGTGGGAAAAAATTCACGCGTGCGCATTAGGATCGCCTACATACGTGCACCAATCAACGCCTCCCTAGCTTCTTTTTTTTTTACGCACGAAAAATAAAGGTCGGATACTTTTTGAACACAGTAGTATGTATGTATGTATATATATATATATATATATATATATATATATATATATATATATATATATATATATATATATATATATATATATATATATATATATATATATATATATATATATACATACAGTGGAACCTTGACTTACGAGTTTAATTCGTTCTGTGACCGAGCTCGTAACTCAATTTGCTCGTTTCTCAAATCAAATTTCCCCATTAAAATGCATTGAAATGCTATTAATCCGTTCCAGCCCGCCAAAAACCACACCAATTTTTTTTTAAATATGCAGTATATATAAAAATATCTCGCGCTTTATATTTCACCTGTATGCAGCATACAAGTTGGCAGGATGGCCTGGACTGGAGGTACGCACACTTGACTCTAAACTGTCCAGCCTGGGTTTGAATCCCGACCCAGCTATAACCTGTCATGTCGGTGTTTCACAGGCAGGGTGATTCATCAATGTGTGTACCGCTAAACTGGGCGCCCCGTTTGCGTCCCATTAGTTGTTGGATGTTAAGGATCTCACCGTGTCTTCCACAAAGAGAAGGCGAGCTATCGCCGGCACTCTGAACAAGTTGTGGCCTGGCATGCTCTTCTCCTCTGCCGTTATATACGTCCTCCTCGGCATCTTTTTCCAGAAGAGCCCTGTCTCGTCACAGTTGAAGATTTGCTGGGGGATGTATCGTTCGGCTTCTATGAGTTCGGCAAAAGTTATAATAAAATCTTCAGCTGCCTTCACATCTGCCTCACCAAGTCGACAACACGCACACCTCGCTCATGTTTTTCGACGATTGCGTGTTTTATATCCAAGCACATCATCCTCTTCTTCTTCTCAGTACTGCCCTTGGCACTCAATTACTTAGGACCCATGGTTAAAACTAAGAAATTTTCCAAAATAACCAACATGCGAAAACAAAACAGCAGCGATATACGGCAGATATGCTTGCACGGCAAGATAACCACGTGACCGGAACCCACCTGGTGGCGGCTGGCGTAAGCTCCAAAATAACCAACATGCGAAAACAAAACAGCAGCGATATACGGCAGATATGCTTGCACGGCAAGATAACCACGTGACCGGAACCCACCTGGTGGCGGCTGGCGTAAGCTCCAAAATAACCAAAATGCGAAAACAAAACAGCAGCGATATACGGCAGATATGCTTGCACGGCAAGATAACCACGTGACCGGAACCCACCTGGTGGCGGCTGGCGTAAGCTCCAAAATAACCAACATGCGAAAACAAAACAGCAGCGATATACGGCAGATATGCTTGCACGGCAAGATAACCACGTGACCGGAACCCACCTGGTGGCGGGTGGCGTAAGCTCGTAACTCAGATCTCGGCTCGCATCTCAAAGCAATAAACCGCCCGAGCGACGGCTCGTATCTCGGAAAACTCGTAAGTTGGTGCACTCGTAAGTCAAGGTTCCACTGTATTATATATATATATATACATATATATTATATATATATATATATATATATATATTATATATTATATATATTATATATATATATATATATGATCACACAGTTGATCCATCGTAATTAATTCCTACTTATTCCCAAGATGTTTGATCCAAAGTAAAGTTTAGCAGTACACATGAAACTGTTTCCTAAGGGTCATGTGGTAGTTGGTAGTTCATTGGTTGGTTTCAGGAGTGGGCGTGCCTGTTGATCATGTGATTAATGTTGCCATGAGAATTGCCGCAGACTGCATCCTCAGATAATGAATGACTCCAAACCAAATACTTAAATGTTATCGTCGTACTAATGCATGGCTTCAGATGCATTAACTAGTCCAAAACCTTGATGTATGCCATGCAGGGCGGTTCAAAAAGTTTTGCATTTTGCGTACTTATTGTGTGCCTGTTGTACGCTTTGTGTGTGTTGTTGAAAGCCGCATGTATACTTATTATTTATTCTTAATTTCATGTTTGTATTACCATCTGTGGATCACAACTGCTGCTCTGTTCTTCTTATCAACGCTTGAGCAACATACAGTCATCATTTTTTGGACAAGGAAAGCTGTCCTGCAAATCCATAGATGCACGGTTGCCATGTTAGAGGGTGACTCTCATTATACTATAGTGACAAGATGGCTGAATGAGTTTTATACATGCCAGAGTATCGACTGATTATGTTCCCAAGTATACACTACTCTCAGACACAACCAATCTGGAAGGGATCTCTTCTTTGGAAAGCATGGTAATGTCTGATTGCCGAATCAAGGTTGCAAGAGATGCAGAATAGTTTAGGTTTTTTCTGTTGGAAGCATCAAAGCCTTTAAGCATTTAACATATTGGCAAATCAACGGTTTTTTACAGATCGATGCATCGAGTGCTAAATCACAACAAGAGAATGGAGTCCAGTACAGAGATGATGGAGCTCTTCACATTGATGCAGCTGTGTTTTTATCACGTCTGATTGTTGGTGATGAGACATGTGGGTTCTCCAAAGGGAACTGCAGACCAAGACTGAATCAATTCATGGAAGCACTGGACATCTCCACCCCTGAATAAGTTCTGCAACAATTCCTCAATCAGTAAAATTAGAGCCAGTATCTTCTGGGGTCCCAAAGGGGAGCTGTCGATCAATTAAATTCTGCACAAAACTACGATCACTGGTCAATATGATGCCTCAGCTGTGTGAAACCATCCGTGAAAAACGTCGGGGGATATTTATACAAGGTGTTCTGCTGCACGACAATGCACCAGTTCACAGGGCCAGAGTTGCACAGGCAGCCATTCTCCAGTGTTGGTTCCAACAGAATCATCGACCCTACAACCTGGATCTGGGCCCAAGTGTTGGCAATTTGTTCCAGCATCTGAAGTTTGAGCTGTGTGGTAAATGTTCTTCAGGCAAATTTTGCTTGACGTCCACTGCTGATGAGAGGTTAAAGGAATAGTCAAAATATTTAGATTTATCAGGGTATTGCTAGTTCAAAGAACAAATGGGTTAAGTGCATTGAGATGAGAGGTGATTACATTGAAAAACTAGAACGGAACTCGATAGAGCGCGTACCTCCACCAGGCTGAAGAGTTTACATTTTGTATCCCACTGATAGGCCGGATCTGCATCCTGACCATTTGTCCTTATCACACGCCAAAATTGAATCGGCTTTTTCTTCGCACCTACCCAACTCATACAGTTTTGTCATAATCCATCCACAACTTTTTGAAATATAATGCTATATATCGTTTTTGGTCCGATCTCTCAATGCTGAAGAATCTTAAATCATTTTTAAAATATCTTATGCAGATCCGGATCTTCATCAAAATCTAATCAATTCATCCTCGCCACACACACCAACCAGTCGTCCTAATCTTGTCCATATCTTTTTGACATGTTTTGCTCACAGACAAACAAACAGACAGGTGTGAAAATATAACTTCCATCCACCTTAGGTGATAAAGGTAATAGAGTTGAAAACTTGTTTTCTTAAAGGTGTATGCTTATATCTCTCTGCATATGTATGTATGTTTGAAACTTCTTGCTTTGGGGTAGAGTGAAGGGTTGAAGAATTATCCAGATCTTTGCCTTCACACCACCACACGCTCTCATCAGGTCACAATTTGAAGGGTCACCATTGCTGCTCGTGCTGATTAAGGGTGTGTTTCTGTAGATTGGTGGTCAGCAAGTGGCTGTTCTACCACTATCTGGGTGTGATGGGACAGTGTTAACAACAACTTCTGCTGGTCATAGTTCAATATCCCCTGCGACCAGTACAACTGCAAGCAGCCAGGTCTCCTCAGGTGCAGGTAAAATGGAAAGAACAAGCTATAGCTATAGTACAAGTGTGACATTTAGTCTGCTGTTTCACCCTTCTTTCCTTCTATCTGCTGCCTTTGTCTCTCAGAGCAGGACGAAGGGGAAGTGAAGTTGGCGTCTGTATCTGTCTCTACAACAGGCGTGACCAACATGTCAGCCACCACAGTTGCAAGTCTGGACCAGAGTCAGCTAAGCTCAGATGTGGCTAGTAACTCTGGAAAACGTTTACGTAGAGTGGCTTGCACCTGTCCAAACTGCCGAGATGGGGAGACCAAGTAAGGGATCAATAAATCCTTAATTGATTTGTCCTAACATTTGGGTCAATGTAAGAAATCAATGCCAGATTATGGAAATTTTACGCACAGACAGGGTAACCAGAGAGACAGTACAAACTAGTAAAAAATGGTGTGACAATCTTATGCACACAGGGTGACCAGAGAGACGGGACGGCGCCGACAGCACATCTGCCACGTGCAGGGCTGTGGGAAGGTCTACGGAAAAACCTCGCATCTGCGTGCGCACCTTCGCTGGCATACTGGTGAGAGGCCATTCGTGTGCAACTGGCTGTACTGCGGGAAGCGTTTCACACGATCGGACGAGCTGCAGAGGCACCTGCGGACGCACACAGGTACAGCATGATAGAGACTTTCCTTGGGCCTTTACTCACAGGTGCTTAAGTGGACAGTGTCAGACTCTTACAATAACTTAAAGCTCCTACTCAGAAGCAAATGCGTCATCCATCATTATGTCAGAATGTTAGATTCTTTGTTATAACCGACAGCAGAGATCTACAGTGCATTCAGAAAGTATTCAGACCCCTTCTCTTTTTTCACATTTTGTTATGTTGCAGCCTTATGTTGAAATCGTTTAAATTCATTTTTACCCTCATCAATCTACACTCAATACCCCATAATGACAAAGAGAAAACAGGATTTTTAGAAAGTTTTGCAAATTTATTAAAAAGAAAAAACTTGAAATATCACATTGACATAAGTTTTCAGACCCTTTGCTATGACACTTGAAATTTGGCTCAAGTGCCTCCCATTTCTCTTGATCATCTTTGAGATGTTTCTACACCTTGATTGGAGTCCACCTGTGGTAAATTAAATTGATTGGACATGATTTGGAAAGGCACACACCTGTCTATATAAGGTCTCACAGCTGACAATGCATATCAGAGCAAAAACCAAGCCATGAGGTCGAAGGAACTGCCTGCAGAGCTCAGAGACAGGATTGTGTCGAGGCACAGATTTGGGAAAGCCTACAAAACAATTTCTGCTGCATTGAAGGTTCCCAAGAGCACAGTGGCCTCCATAATTCTTAAATGGAAGAAGTTTGGAACAACCAGGACTCTTCCTAGAGCTGACTGCTCGGCCAAACTGAGCAATCGGGGGAGAAGGGCCTTGGTAATAGAGGTGACCAAGAACCCGATGGTCACTCTGGCTGAGCTCCAGAGATCCTGTTTGGAGATGGGAGAAACTTCCAGAAGGACAACCATCGCTGCAACACTCCACCGATCTGGGCTTTATGGCAGAGTGGCCAGACGGAAGTCAAACAGTTCAATCTTGGTTTCATCAGACCACAGAATCTTGTTTCTCACAGTCTGAGAGTCCTTTTGGTGCTTTTTTGCAAACTCCAAGCGGGCTTTCATGTGTCTTTCACTGAGGAGAGGCTTCCATCTGCGAAAAGCCTGTCGGGCGGCCAAAGTCCTGGTTGTTCCAAACTTCTTCCATTTAAGAATTATGGAGGCCACTGTGCTCTTGGGAACCTTCAATGCAGCAGAGATTTTTTTTGTCGGCTTCCCCAGATCTGTGCCTCGACATTATCCTGTCTCTGAGCTCTGCAGGCAGTTCCTTCGACCTCATGGCTTGGTTTTTGCTCTGATATGCATTGTCAGCTGTGAGGCCTTATATAGACAGGTGTGTGCCTTTCCAAATCATGTCCAATCAATTTAATTTACCACAGGTGGACTCCAATCAAGGTGTAGAAACATCTCAAAGATGATCAAGAGAAATCGGAGGCACCTGAGCTAAATTTCCAGTGTCATAGCAAAGGGTCTGAATACTTATGTCATTGTGATATTTCAGTTTTTTATTTTTAATAAATTTGCAAAACTTTCTAAAATCCTGTTTTCTCTTTGTCATTACGGGGTATTGAGTGTAGATTGATGAGGGAAAAAATGAATTCAAACGATTTCAGCACAAGGCTGCAACATAACAAAATGTGAAAAATGTGAAGGGGTCTGAATACTTTCTGAATGCACTGTAGGTAGGCGGGTGCAGTTCAGTGCAATTACCTTTTAGTTATAAAACTAAAAGTCAACTCAACAATGGATGTGAGTATGTGAGTTGTCTACCTTCAACGTACCTTTTTCCCTTTTGCTATTTTTTTGAAGAATACTATTTGTGTAATATTTCCGGCCTTTATTTCCTAAATGTAGCTAATTGCCAAAACTACACTGTCTTTCTTTGAGCCTTTAATCATCAATCCTTCCCACCATCCCAATCCTGCTGTATGTTTTCGTCTGTCTGCCCTTGAAATTTTCAAATCAAACCCATTTTGTAATGAGTGTGGGATGGTGGGAAACCCCTCACATCTATACCCTCCCCCACACATAATCTCCTTCACACCCAGGTCCCCACATGCCCATGCCGGCTCCCTCTGCCCGTATCCACTTCCTCATGCCCCGCCACACATCCCCCTCGCCATACCATCTCCATGTTCCCCCACTCCTCATCCCTTCGTGACTCCATCTCTATGTTTCCCCAACCTTTTCCCCACTGCCAAAGTCCTGAGCACTGCCAACATTGCCTCCTCCCTGCCCCTAATTGTTTGGACCTTCAACATCTGAGGCCTCCAATCCAATCTTTACAGATCTATCAAATCCAGGCTGCCATTGACATTATCTACTTAATACGAGTAGAATATTTCCTTCCACAGTATGTCTCCGATTTCTCTGTCTTTCTCCCCGGCAAATGTCTCCTCTGGTTTGACAGGCCTAAACCCCATCCCGGCGGCGAAGTTGCAGTCTACATCAAGAACTCCATTTCTCACTGTCCATGTATTGCTCTCACTCCTCCAAAATCCCACTCCATAAGCACCTCTTGTTTGTTTGTATGCTGTACAATCTGAACAGTGATAATGCCACACATTTTTCTTTTTCAATATGGATCAACTTGTAACCACTCATTCCAACTCTCTCTTTCTCATATGAGGCGATTTCAAATGTCATCATGCCAATTGGCTGGGCATTGGCACCCCTTCAACCTGCCATGGCACTGCAGCAAAGGACTTCTGTGACTGTCAGGAGTTTGACTCCACAGGCCTGAATCAATCTGTGAACATTCCTACTCAGATTTCTGCCAATGACAAATCCTCCCTTCTGAATTTGGTAATAACCAATTTTCCTGCTAACATCTACTGTTCTTCTACTGCTCTAATTGGTTCATCTGATAATGTGCTTGTGAGGGAGTTGCTTCAATTTTGGAGAGTCTCGCAGATCACTCAGGCTGACTCTTAGGGACTGCAAGTTGCCCTTTCAATTAAAGACTGGTCTTCCATCTCCAACTCCCCTCATATTAATGCCACCTGTGAATTCTTCCACAAAAGCTTGCTCACCATTCTGCACAGATTTGTACCATTTAATATGCAGTTATCATACCCATCCTCTCGCCTATGGTACAATGAATCCTGCAGTGAGGAAGTTGCCTTAAACCAACTTGGCTTCTCTTCGTGAAAGGCAAATCTGACCATAGGCAACCTCAGATCATTCAACAAGGCCTGTGACAAGTTGTGTGTCCTCTCTCAGGCGAGCCAGGAAACAGTTGGCCAACCTCTAGGCTGAACTTTCAAACTTGTCACGTTCCTAAAATATCTGGTGGCTTCTTGTTAAGTCTATCTCTGGACTCCCCTCCATCACTTCCTTCATTTGAAATGGCACCACATCCAACTCTGCTAATGAGAAAGCCAAATGCCTCAATTCTGTATTTCCTTCCAAATCTCGCGTACCCAACGCTCCCTGTGCCTTCCTTACCCTCTCATATCCATTTACTCCTGGACACTGTCTTTCTCACATGAGAAGGTGGAGACTTTCTGGCAATCCTCGACTCTATTTCCGCAACAGGCCCAGAGGGCATCAGCGCACGTGTCCTCATAATCTGCCCTGCCAGCCTTGCACATCCTCATTCTGCTCTGTTCACCCTAAATATAATTTGCTCTCGTTCACCTGCTGTCTACAGGGAATTCCATCAACATCACATCAACAACATCAACATCACATCAACAACACAAGCAGTGAAAAAACAGATTCTCTTAACTCCAGGCCTATTCGGTTACTTCCATTTATAAGCAAAGTCATGAAATCCATCATCACAGTTGACAACAAATCATTCCTTTTCTCCAATGGCCTCATCTCAGATCATCAATTCAGATTCAGACCAGGTCACTCCACTCTGGACATATACTCTCCCAACAATGGATGGAGGCCCTCAATCATAGACATGACATCAGGGCTGTCTCTGGACATATCTCAAGCATTTGACACAGTCACCAAACTTTCTCACCAAAGTCACCAAAAAAGTCACCAAACACCCCACCCTGGTCACCAAACTTTCTACCTTGGGCATCCAAGGCCACCTCCTCATCAGACCTTGATGGAATTAGAAGCTTGTCCAACACTTGGAATATGTCTTTCAACCCTAACAAATCCCACACACTCACTCTGACTCTCCGAAAGAACATCTGGTGAACTCTCCCATATACTCTACTTCCTTAACAAACCTCTTGAAGAAGTTCAGTCACTCAAACTTTGGGCCTCATATTGGGCTTTGGGCCTGACCATCACCCATGATATTTCTTGGGCAAACGACATAATCCAAAATGGCCTCTAAAGCAAGATGCTGACTGGGCATTCTTCGTAGTGCATCTATCTTTGCTAAAAGTCTATCTTTTGATGATAAAGTTGGTCTATCTTTGCTAACTTGATGGAATACTGCTCTCCCCTTTGGGCTGATGCCTTTACCTCACCCTTGGTACCGTGGAAACTAAGCCCCTTAAAATCATTGGAATATTTTGTGATGAAGCCTCCCTCTGAGCCTGTTAATCTCGCCTTGCAGATAGGTGAGTGGCCTCTATCTTATACCACCTCCTTTCTGGTCTTGCACCCTCTACACTTTAATTTTCCTTAACTCCTCCCACCGCCCCTTTTGTCCTCATCCCTCTAAGGTTTCTGCATGGTGCATGCATTCCGGTAGCAACTCACTTCTGGTGAAACCCAGAATATCCAGGTTCACTGTTCACCTTTACTCATTTGTTTACTTTTGCCTGTGGGACCAACTTCCTCAGTATGTTCAATCCCATTCTTCCCTCTGGGGCTTCAAGATGGCTGTTCACCAACATGTCAAGTAATCCCCCACCCATAATCATGATATTTTTATACCCTTATTAACCCTCCCAAGACCCCAACCACACCCCATACTTTCCAGGTTATTGTGTCCCCCCTCACCCTCACCATCTTCCTCACTCTCTTTTTTCATGTTTTGTCCCATTTCTCTTTCATCCCCAGTTTTCCCTTCCTCTGCTTGCTGTGTTTGGCCTTCTGTTTTGTATGTGCAACCCCCTGTGTCCTTTCGTTGGATCTCTTTACCTTGCTGTTGATGTGTTTCTCCCCTGTCCATGATGGTCTTCTTCTTCTTTTATGTTCTGGTTCATTCTGTTCTCACCCTCCATGAGCCTCGAATTTGTATTAAAACGAAATACTGCGGCAGATCACTGTTGTACTTTTACTAGTCAGAATTGGTTGTCTTTGGCCAAGGTGTACATGCTTTTTATGGGCATAAGTACCCCAGACACCTGCGTGTCTGACTGGTCCGACTGAGATTGCCATCATTGTTGATGTAGGTAGTTAGGCAGACAAGTGTATACCATAGATGGGCCTGTTTGAGAGCAGCGCGAAAGCTGTTTTGGCATGTGCAGAGTATTTCACAGAGAGTTTGTTGGGATATGCATTGTGGTGTTTTCCCCGTTGCTTTCACCATGCTGAGTTAGACCAAGATTTAGGTCATTCTGAGATGGAAGGAATTCTACAACAGCCACATGATTGCAGAACTGTTTGCATCAGCCAACTGACAAGTATCCACTCTGATTGAACCATTCACCAATTTACTATATCTGTAATCTTGCAGGATGGCCTAGGCCCTGGAGGTACACATACTCGCTTCTGAGCTGTCTAGCCTAGGTTTGAATCTCGGCCCGGCTACAAAATGTCATCCTGATTACTCACAGGCAGGGCGAGGCATCAATGTATGTGCCATGCCTCAGATGGCCATGTTAAACTGGATGTCTTGTCTGCCAGTATTAGTTGATGGATGTTAAAGATCCCCACGGTATCCTTCAGGAAGAGTGGGCGAGCTATTGCAGGCAACCTGAACAAATTACAAACTACTGCTGGGAAGGCAATAGCAAACCACCCAGTGTAACCATTGCTCAGGGAGCTGCTTTGGCGGAATCGGCTTCCTGTAACGAGTATGGTACATCAGATATCAAATAAAAATTACAAATGAATAGCGAAAGCAAAACAAAAACTGAAAAGGAATTTAAAGCCGCTTAAAAACAATAGACACTGACATGTAGAGAGGAGGGGGAGCTGGGGAGGGAGGGGGATGTGAGGGAAGGGAAAGGGGAGTGGGGGAGGGACAGGGGAGTGGGGGAGGAACAGGGGAGTGGGTGAGAGAGAGAGTGCGGGATGGTGGAGAAAGGGGCGAGAGGGGGTTGGGAATACTTTTGCTAGCTTTTCCCGTCACTTGAGATGGGTAATCTTCCTACTCTACATGTATATTTGTCAACTTACTCGTACAATTTGCAGTTATTTTGTGTTAATTGTTATTAGTTGATGTTGTATAGCCCCTGACAAGCCTCAGACAGACCGGTTCTCTTGAACAGGCCCACGACACAGAGACAATGGATCTCCCAGGAACGACCCAGAGATCCCTACCATCCAAGATGGTGTATCCCCACCTTTGTGAAGCCAGGGCCACAAGAGAGAGAGGGCAAGAGAGAGACAAGAGGGAGTGGGACGGTCCATAGGGACTGATGGGTGCTTTGACCATGGGTGCACTGCCCTGCCGAATAAGGGTAGCAGGGAAGAGTGGGCAAGCTTTGTTGGGAGGTACATCCACCGCTAAGAGGCGTCCCTGATACTTGCATTCTTATTAGTTGAAATAAGTTCTGCTTTGAATTACACCAGGAAGTGTGTAAAGAGTTACAGATGTATGTTTACTGTATCTTGAGGCATCCCCATGTCTGTCTAATCACATTCCTCCCTCCATGCACCTCGTCGCTATCTTGTGTCGTCCCTCATTTTCTAGTCATTATCTTCTTCTTCCTGCTAATCTCCTGCCATGAGCTGCCTTTTTATGCTTCTGCCAACGAAGTCGCCGGAGGCATTATGTTTTTGGGTTGGCTGTCTGTCCGTCCGGCCGTCCGTGATAGGTTTTTGTTACCGTGATAACTTGAGAATGGCTGAAGGGATACAAGTTAAACTTGGTACAAGTATGTACAAGCCAATTAGATTATGGGGTCAAGAGGTCAAAGGTCAGAAGTCCCGTTAGGTAAAATTTTTGGTACTGTGCTTGTGAACCAGTGATGGGATTTTGACCAAACTTGTTATACGTGTATATTATGATGAAAAGATTAACTCATTAGATTTCTGCATCAAAGGTCAAAGATCAGAGAGTACTTGTACCAAGGTCATTTCAGGTAAAAATGTGATACTTGAGAATAGCTGAAGGGATTTGACTTAAACTTGGCACAAGTATGTATAATGATGTAATAATGTGGGCGGAGGCATATCGGTCGACGTCTTGACGTCGAAGAGTGCAGTTCTAGTTCTTACAGATGACTGTTGACTGTCCGCTTGTTCCCTTCTGTGCAATGGATTTTGCATGCTGCTTATGCAGGTGAAAAGCGGTTCGGCTGCCCAGAGTGTGGAAAGCGCTTCATGAGAAGTGACCACCTGAGTAAACATCAGAAAACCCATCTCAACAAGAAGACCACGTTGGGACTTGTGGTGTCTGGAGGAGCAGATGACGCGCCTGTGGTCGACGCTAAAGTAGCCGACATGAATGACATTTTGGCTGCGGCTGGCCTCGTGACATTGACGAGTACTCCTGAGACCACTGGCCTACCTGTCACGGAGGTTATGCAAGGCTGAACTCATTCTGTCTCCATCTCTCTCGATTTATATCTATCTCTTTGTATCTATCTCTATCTATCTATCTGAGTCTATTTCCCCAATCCATCAACTCGTCTTATTTCACACCCTACTCCTTTGAGTTATATGCTTCCTCCTTTCCCTTCCTGCTTTTTCAATGTACTGTTTTGGTGTTTTGCAGTTCTCTTCTTGAGAAAAAAGAAAGGTTCCTCCTTTCCCTTCCTTCTTGAAAAAAAAAGCAGTTCTCTTCTTCTTCTTGAGAAATTCTGTTCTTGAGTACGGTGTTGTTTTCGTTGTTGATACGCGTGCGTCGAGTTGAACTTTTGGTTTTGAGCAATTTTAGTAACGGCTTGTGAACCACTTTAGATGAACTCACACACGTGATTTGAACGTCTTTGATGGGAACGTTTTTACATCATTTGGGCATTCACGTTCGAGTGTAAAAAGCCACAGTTTGTGGCACATCGACTTTTATAGCATCTCATCGAATTGCTGCAACCATTTCTAAATATTTATATTAAAAGGTTGTGGTGTTTGGGTGTAGCGTGTTTATTAGTTGCTGAGTTTGCATTTTTCATTCTCACGCTTGTGTGGAGCTTGTACTCTACTTTGTGTCCATATTGTACCACGAGGACATCCATTTCACCTTTTGCTTACAGTTACCCATTTCCTTTCATTTCCTTGTTCCTTACATTCCAGCCCTTTCCAGAAAAGTGACTATCAATCTTTTGCAGGTAAGGAAGTGACTGTAATTCCCAATTTTTTTTTTTTAAACATTGTTATCGCACTGTGTGTTGTGAAGGTCAGGTTCCTCATGTACTTTCACCCAGTACTTTCACACAGTTTTGCTATCGCGTTTTCTTGTTCATTTGGCAGGTGAAATAGTTGAAGCCTGTGGCCTGTAACGTACCACGAGCTGTTGAGTGCAGGCAGAACAATCGGTACAAAGGGTGAGGGAGTCGGGGACTCCATCACGGGTTTCACCACTAAAGACAGGAAAAGCTTCAGTTCGTGCGATGGATCTTGTCCTGCCCACTCAAGGCGAGAAAAAGCTAATGCTTTCCGCACCTCGAAAGGCCGGAGTACACCTGCACAGACATGATGGTTTTGCTACACAACCTTTAGGTTATACAGCTTCCTGATTGCGAAAGAATATGATTTGGAGTTCACCCCGAAGGAGGGGAAGCTTGCACTTTGTAATTGTCGATAAAGACCTTAGCATTATGGGAGATGATCTTAACACCGAAGAAAGATGTGACCTGAAATCGTTGGGCCTAGTTCAGCTCGTGAAGGGGGTTTCCTACAAAACGTCACAAAAGTTATGTCTCGTCTTTTTTTATTCTTTCATTAACCGTTTTTGGGGGGGACGTTCGATCTCGACTTCCACTTGGTGTTCCAACCTTTCTGATTTCATTCCTCTCTAACTTTTGACTGAGTTATTAAAATACCTATTCGAACAAAGTCCAGAGCAGGTGGATTTGTAAAGGAAATTTAAAAATGTAAAATTCACAATACGAACGAGTAATTCATTGTACGTGACACTCCACCGTGCATTGTTAGAAACTCCCGAGTATTGGGATCATTTTTACCCAGTTGTGGGTTCAACTAATCCAAGCATATCGGGGTGTTTCCATCCCACCTTCATCCGAATTAGGAGCATATTTCCACTATCGGAACAGATGGCAATAATGTCTGCAAATATGCTAGGTTAATCTCAGGGAGAGGAACACTCGAGTTTGCCAAGGCCTGTGACTTGCCTCTAGCATCTAGGCTCACCTAGTTTGCCAAGGCCTGCATTGGCAGACAATTCGAACGAGAGGTTAATTTAAGTCTACCACTGAGGTTACAGTTTAATTTGTAACTTATCTTTCACCATCTTCGTTAGGGATTTCTTAAACATTTTAGATTAGAGCGAAAAGTGCTTTAAACTTGGCATTTTGCAGTTTATCATGCTCTGCTGCTCTGGCTCAATAAATTAGTCTGAACACTCAATGCAGTAAGAGAGAGGACTTTTGATTTCCTGTGTTTTGCCAAACCTTCATAGTACAAAGACCAACGTGATAATGATGTATATTTTATCCAGAGAGACAAGATCCGTTTTTGGTGTAAAACTCAAAAGGTGTGCTTGTAAAGGATTGTGGACCGGAAATCACTTGTATGTATAACAAAGTATAATTTTTTTATAAAGCAGGTGCATGACATCACCCACTACTGGATCACCGAACTCTACATTTTCCACCATCGTTAGAATGTTATTCCACATTTCCACAGATGATTTCCCCAATTCTGCCAAATTGTTGCACAAGTACACCTCCACAAAACTACGATTACCGCACCATCCCAACATTCACTTGTCATCCTCATCAGAGTGCGTGCCTAACAAGGCCTCCGTGCTTCTCCACAGATCCTTGGCGTTGACATCTAACACACGGACGCTAAGGACCTGGTCTGCAGATGCCGTTTTCATGGACTTGTAGTTATGGCATTGAAATTCCAATCCTCTCGTGTTTTCATTCCCCAGTCCAGATTATCCATCGCAAAGATGTGAGGGGTCTGTCCTACACAAGATGTGTTTTCTGGAATATACACCTTGTCCTCTTGCACCTGCTGCATGATGGTCGCACATTGACAAGTGAGCTTGTACTGTAGACTTGCGTAGTTTATCACCTGACCTAGTCTGTCGTTCCGTGTGATACGAGACTCGCTTTGTGCTTGATTGTACAGGTGGTAGGAAGGTGCAATATCCGATGGACGAGGTACACCAGATGCATGTTGCAGTACTTGTCGCGACACATTAAGTGCCTTCTCCTTTATTGGCTCATCTATTTCCTCTCCTTCAGACTTTTCTTTCGAAGGTTTACCTTCCTTATAATCCCAGATCAGCATAGCTGTGAAGTTGGAGGGGAAATCGGGGAACATTTTGTCACTGGAAGCAAAAGATGTGTCCTTTCTCTTTTACACTCCTTGAAATCTTCTCTGTGTATCATATCACACCAACAAGAGGAACAACAGATGCACAGATGAAGGCAGCTTCACTGCTTTGGATACTAATGGAAACTCTCTTATCAAATTGCTGCTGTATTATAAATTGTAGAGTACTAGATTGGTACGTGTCCGCACTTTTAGTCCCTAGCTCCCAGAGAATGTCTCTTCACTGGCCGCGGTGATCTGGAAACCGCAAGACTTGAACGATGGCCTCCTCTGCTCAGAAAGAAAGCAACTTTGGGAGGTTTCTGTGTGGGGAACCTATCGGATGCATCGTAGGTGATAGCCAGGTTGGGTCCTTGACCAAGCGGTCTTAGAAAGATGGACCCTTCACTCGTCCCCCACCTCTGATTGCACTGTGTCGAAACCTTATCAGTTGTCTCTTTGCCTCACCTTTTATCACAGATAACAGGTGCAGTCTTTTCATCAGACAATGGGTTCATGCAATAGGTATACATGGTAGACTTCTGAAGAGGAGCTCCGTCCAGGCTGGCTGAAAACTGCAGTAGGCATCTACGCTTCTCGTCCACACTTAAACACCCATCGGGAGTCTTATGATAGTATCCTCCTGTCGAGAGATCATGACCTGCAGAACTTGTTCTCTTTGTTGTGGATTGCACATTATGAAGTATTTCGATTACTCGACCTTGATGTGTGATGCCATTTGAGTCATCGACTATTGTTTCTCTCCATGTCTTGTTTGCTCGCTGTTAATTTTTTTAATGGTGATCTTTCAAACTCCACCATTTAGCGACTGGCTGGCCGATTTATCACGGTCATCTGCAACAACAAAGTCACATATCGGTAACACGAGTGGAATATGAAGCACAGCTCCTCCATGCAATATTTCAAGCATGGGTAGAGTTCTACAACCGTGTCACTACCGATCAAGCAAAGATGTCATCATTGGCTGAACAATCAAATGTTTCCATCTTTGTGAATGTTGATAAATATCCTCACGTGGATGTGCTGTATACCATCTGACGGTAAATGACAGACTTTGTACTTTCGTTTAATTAGGGAAACCATTGAGGAAAATACAAGTTGATCGAGTGGTTGAAGTGGAAATTCCCGGATATATGTGGTGATGTGATTGTGTTGATGAGTTTCAGACTTCCTGTAACTAGTTGGCAAGGTTGTGCACCTGTGTTTTGATATTAGGTATACAGTCGTGGCCAAAAATATTGGCACCCTTGCACTTTTTTCAAATAATGCACCATTTCTTCCAGAACATTGTTGAAATTAAAAAAAAAATTGGTATCCACATATGTATTTCTTTGCTTTGCAGTGGAACAAAATAAAAAAGCTGAAAAAATTACTAAATCTGAGCTTATTCCACACAGAAATCCTAAAATGGTCCGGACAATATTATTGACACCTTTTAGAGCCGTGGTTCCCAACCTGTGGGTCATGGTGTATTTCTCGGGGGGCCATGAGGTAATTTGAACCATACTAAAAATGAAATATTGTTGTTCTTTTTTGAATATTTTTTTGACTTTGATATTTTTTATTTTTTTTCCAATTGCAGATTTGACGTTATGGCTTCTGGGAGTAAAATAAGAAAGTATCTTGACGAATACATAAAGCTTGGATTCACGTCCATTACCGTGTCTGGCCAAGAGAAACCACAATGTGTGCTGTGTCACAAGGTTTTGAGTACTGAATCCATGAGGCCATCCAAGTTGAAGTTGCACCTCGAGACAAACCACGCACAACATGCAAAGCAGGATCCCGAATTTTTCAAGTGGCATGAAAGAAATTTAAAGTGACAGAAGTTGGATGAGGGAGGAGCTTTTCAACAACAAAATGTAGCAACTGTCCAGGCTTCATATGAAGTTTCTCTTGAAATTATTGCAAAGAAGAAAAAAACCCCACTCGATTGGGGAGACACTCATCAAGCCTTGTACCCTCCTCATTGTCGAACGGGTTCTCGGCAAGGCAGAGGCTCGCAAAGTTGAACAGGTGTCTTTATCGAATAACACAGTGCAGCATCGTATCTGTGACATGTCGGAAGATGTGAAACCACAGATCATCAATGAGATTAAGGCGGCGCCTTTCGGCTTGTTTTCTTTTCAACTTTATGAATCGACCGATGTTAGTTCCTGCTCCCAGCTGCTGGAATTTGTTTGCTATGTCAAGGGAGATGATATCAAGGAAGTATTCTCGTTCTGCAGTGCCCTGGAAACAACGACAAAAGCTAACGACGTCATGGAAAAAATGAAGTTGTTCTTCGATGCGGGAGGAATTCAGTGGGAGAATGTATGCGGTGTCTGTACTGACGGTGCTCCTGCCGTGCTTGGTTCCAAATCCGGATTCCAAGCAAAAGTGAAGATGCTGGCACCACAAGCGAAAGGAACCCCCACTGTGTGATTCATTGCTACGCCCTGGCTTGTAAGACTCCCTCTCTCATTGAAGAAAGTTCTTGAAGTCGTAATCAAGATTGTTAACGACATCAAGGCAGGGGCTCTCAACACCCAAATGTTCAAGGAGCTGTGCAAAGACATGAACGTGGAACATGAAACGTTGCTGTACTATACTGCTGTACGCTGGCTTTCGAAAGGGAATGTTCTGAACCGCGTCTTTGAACTTCGTGCGGAAGTCAAACATTTCTTTAATCTTCAAGGGAAACATGACCTCCTGCAGCATTATGATGAATAATTGTGGAACGAATGACTTGCTTATCTTGCT
This sequence comes from Myxine glutinosa, assembly GCF_964187855.1. Lineage (NCBI taxonomy): Eukaryota > Metazoa > Chordata > Myxini > Myxiniformes > Myxinidae > Myxine > Myxine glutinosa. The sequence goes on along the minus strand of NC_136267.1, from coordinate 87,357,327 downwards.
GACATTTTCGAGCAGCAGAACCAGCTGAACCTCAAGCTCCAAGGAAGAGCGACTAATATTATTCTTTTCCATGATCATCTCAGAGGATTTGTTGCCAAGCTCCAAAACTGGCACAGGAAAGTGAACACAGGAAACATTGCTTTGTTTAAAAGAATGTCTGAATTGCAAGACAGCATGGGAAAAGAGCTTGATCCCGTACTGAAAAATGACATTCTTGAGCATCTGCAGTCACTGGAGCTAGAATTTCATAAGTATTTTCCTGATTTAGATGACAATGAGGCAAAGATTGTGAGGAATCCTTTTTCCGTCAACCTTTGCGTGGAGAGCATGCCGGAGGCAATGCAAGATGAATTCTTGGATCTCTGAAACAATTCATTTGCCAAAGACACATTCGAAGAGAAGAGCTTGACGGAGTTTTGGGTGGGAATGGGTCGCTACCCTAATATCAGCCAGATAGCTATCCGGGTGCTTCTGCCATTCTCGTCTACCTATCTCTGCAAAGCGGGGTTTTCCACGCTGTTGAATATCAAATCGAAACAGCGTAATCGGCTCCACGTGGAAGATGACCTCCGCTGTGCCCTGACTGTGACTCAACTACGGATACCCCAATTGGTAGCTAAAATGCTATTTCAGCCATCCCACTGAGTTTTTAATTCACTTTTACGGCGCATGCACCGCGTCTCTAATGTTGATTACCTGAGTTGTTGTCGAATTGAGTTTCTTTTTGTGAGATTATAACACACCGTTAAATACAGACACAACAGAGGTTTTTAGTTTTCACATATTCTTGACTTGGAACCTTTTCATACTGTTTTCTTGTGTGACAGTTCTACTTTATGCTGTCCATAGTGTTGCTACTGACAATATTAAAATCACATATCAAACATGCATCATTCGAGCAAAGTTGCTTTGTTTGCTTCTTCCAAAAACGATGTAGTTGGGAGCCAGTAAGGAACAGAAAAAAACTATGGAACTAAATGTTGATGTTGGCTACTTGGAATTCCTCATTTTCTGTGTAATAATTTACCAATTCTCATACAAACAAAATAGCCAATTAAAGGAAAAAACACCTCTCAAAATGCACCACAGAGCATCTAGAAATCAAAAAGTTTCTGGGGGGAATGCCTCCAGACCCCCCTAGCCTGCTTACACGCGCTCCGCCGCTCGACCCTCGCGAAATGGAGGGGGGTGCTGGGGATGTGCTCTGGGAGCCAAGGAGGCCATAACACAAAAAATGTTGGGAACTCCTGTTTCAGAGGTTGTTAGAAACAATTAGATTTCAAGCAGGTGATTCTCCTTTACATTGGAATAGAACTCACCTATGGTGAGTTGCAGGTGCCTGAAATATCAAAATCACTCGTTCAACCAGTTTGAATAGAGAAAAGGAGACATTCTGCTGTTTTGTGTCACTGTGTGTACCGCAATGAGCATGGAGAAAAGAAAGAAAACCAGAGAATTATCTGAGGAGGACAGACACAAGATTGTAGCCAAGCATGGACAATCTAAAGGCTACAGGTCCATCTCCAGAGAGCTTGATGTTCCTGTGTCCACTGTACGCAATGTTATCAGGAAATTTAAGGTCCATGGCACTGTAGCCAACCTCCCTGGACATGGCCGCAAGAGAAAACTTGATCGAAGATTGAAACGAAGGATTGTTCTAATGGTGGAGAAAGCACCTCAATGAACTGCCAAACAGATTCAAGCTGTCCTTCAGACACAAGGTACGACAGTTTCAACTCACACCATCTGTCACCAACTCAATGAAAGGGGGTTCTATGGAGGACCCCACTGCTGAGAGAGAGACATAAGAAATCCTGACTGGAGTTTGCCAAAACACACCTGAACAATCCAATATCCTTCTGGGAGAATGTCCTTTGGACAGATGAGACCAAATTAGAGCTTTTTTGGTAAAGCACATCATCTATATGTTTACAGAAAAAAAAATGAAGCCTTCATAGAAAAGAACATCTTCCCAACAGTCAAATATGGAGGAGGTTCAGTGATGTTTTGGAGTTGCTGTGCTGCCTCTGGCACTGGGAGCCTTGAATGTGTGTGTGGCGTTATGAAATCAGGAGATAGCCAAGGCATTTTGGAGGGCAATGTTCAACCCAGTGTCAGAAAGCTGGGTCTCCATCGAAGGTCATGGATCTTGCAGCAGGACAATGACCCCAAACACACTTCAAAAAGCACCCAGGAATGGTTCAAGACAAAACGCTGGACCGTTCTGAAGTGGCCAGCAATGAGTCCAGATATAAATCCCATTGAAGACCTGTGGGGAGATCTGAAAACAGCAGTTGGGAGATGGCACACTTCAAATCTGGGAGAACTGGAGCAGTTTTCACAGGAAGAGTGGGTCAAAATGCCAGTAGAGAGGTGTAGGAAGCACATTCATGGTTACGGGAAGTGCTTGACTGCAGTTATTTTGTCCAAAGGCCGTTCTACCAAATATTAAGTCGAGGGTGTCAATAATTTTGTCATTTCCATTTCTTTTTATTTTCTGATTTAAAATAATATATTAAGTTTCGAATTAAAAACAAAGGTTCTGTAATATTAACAGTGAAATAAATACTTGTGGAGACCAAATACTTTTGTCAATGTCAACTTATTTTTAGAGAAAATTGTGGGTTATTTGAAAAAAGTGCAAGGGTGCCAATATTTTTGGCCACGACTGTACATCAAACTGATTCCTGGGCCACAAGCTTTTACAGCATACCTTTTTGGGTCTACCTCTCTGACACCCTGGGTGTTTTGGGGTTTTTCATGTTAAAAATAACCTTTGGTGATGTCATCAACTCATGCCCCATTCACATTGAATACTGGTGTGGTGGAGGTGGGGACTGTTTGTAATGTTCTTCTTCTTTTGTATGCAGCACATGGTTGTGAGTAGCATCATTGGCTGAGGGTGCTGATGTAAGCACTCTGTCGTTTAGGGCAGGAATTTGTTCAGGGTGCCGGCGGTAACTCACCTACTCTTCGTGAAGGACACCGGATGTTTACCGTTCAACAACTACTGTCGGCAGACGGGTCGCCCAGTCTAACGTCCATCCCAGGGACAGCACACATATCGATGCATCGCCCTGCCTGCGAGACACCAGGATGGTAGTTTGTAGCTGGGTCGAGATTCTAATCCAGGCTAGCCAGCGCAGGCGAGTGTGTGTATCTCGAGGCCATCCTACCAGCCCAGTTTGTGATGTAAGATGTTCCCTTCGTGTGATTGGCTACAGTGGAACGAGTTCACCATCTTCGTTACATCACCAGTGTTTGATTGTAATTGTTTGATTACACCTTCATTACTCCTTTCTGTCTAGTGGGACACACAACAGGTTCACCTTCATTTTGTCATTTCACCTCAAGCCGTGCGTTGTACACACCCGTCGTTTCCCATACTTTGTATATGCTGTTTGTAGTTGCTAAAATGGAATCCTAATGTTTCTTCTTTGATTGCGTTAACAGCACAAACACAAGAAGCACATTCTCTGAATCCCTGTCGGTTGTGCATTTCCACGAGTTTAAGAATGTTGGGTCAACGGTTTCTTCAATCAAACTTTATAAAAGTTTCTTTTTCAAAAAGAGTTCATATCATTCCCATTCTCTTGCACTTATTAGTTTATTTGTATAAATGGGAAGTTTACACGTTTTCCTGCAATAGTAAGAATCAAAATCATACAAATAGCCAATAAAACGGTTTTATCAATGTCGGTGGAAATGCAAACATATGATGCCTTAACTACTCATCACTGTGCACACACTTTTAGTGTAGACTTTGTATATGCAGCACTCTGTGGGTGAGTTTGTAAATGTGTTCATATATTGTTTATTGCATCGTGACGTTTGACTCTTTTTGCGGCTTCTCCGTCATGCTGCTCCGCACAAGCCCATGGTATGATCCAGTGGGACCACATGATGGTAGAAAAAGTTTCGATTTGCGATACAATTAAGCGTTTGGTAAGTTGTGGTATTCATTGCACCGTTTGCGAATAAAATATTCGTTTTGTAACAATCGATTGGACTTTGACTGAGTTTGTGGAAGTATCATGACACATTTATGACACATTTATGACACATTTATGACACACATGACACACATATCATGACACATGACACATCGACTTCCGGGTTCGGTTGCGAGAGGACGCTGGCGTTGCATATTCGCCGCTTCTCCGACTGGATGGATGTACAGGGTCTGCTTCTACCTTTCTGACCTGACATCTCACACCTGTCCTGCCTTTTCACACCCGCACGTGCCGCGTGTTCTCCGGCTGGATAACGGAATCTGCTTTTGATGGTACGGAATACGGAATTCGAAAGGCCCGCTCCCGTTGATTGTGGCCGTGGCCTTGTTTGCCGGTGGCCTTGTGGCCTTGTTTGCCGCTGTGGTCTTGATTAGCGGCTGCAGTCGTTTGCCGCTGCGTTTGCCGCTGCGTTTGCCGCTGCGTTTGCCGCTTTGCCTCCTCGACCTTGGCCTCGTACTCGTCCCTTCGCTCCTGCCTGGCATGGCTCTGAAGTACTCCGCCGCAAGGCTTCTTCTGCTCAATACCCGCTCCACCCCATCATGCATCTCTGCCATCAAATCAAATGGACTCCTCCGACGACCCAGGTACATTCACCGTGGCTCCGGTCGCAAGTTTGTTTATTTGCAATCAGGTCACTCCATCCCCGTCCTCTGGTCGGCTCAGCGCACTCTCACTCTTCGTCCCAGCGCACCTGGTCACAGCAACCCACACGATCGCACCTCTTGCCTACGAACCCTGGCTAAATCACCTGAATTCATCCCTGCTGTTCAAAACAACATCAAGCTCACCCTGTTCAACACCCGGTCCCTCAACAATAAATGCCTCATCCTGAACGAATACATCCTGGATAACAAACTGGACTTTCTCTGTCTCACCGAAACCTGGCAAAAACCTCTGGACTACTACACACTCAACCTCACCACACCCAATGGATATTCCTACGTCAATAAACCACGCTCGGAGGGCCGAGGTGGTGGAATTGCCGTTATCCACCGTCAAGACATCAAGACCAACCTCATCTCCATCTCATCTGCTCCATCATTTGAACACCTGGCTTTAAAACTCTCTGGTCACACGCAGTCAGTCATGGCTGTCGTCTACCGCCCTCCCAAACCACACCCATCATTCCTGTCTGACTTCTCCTACTTTCTGACCCAGCTATGTTCCCTCTCCCCCTCAATCCTCCTCCTTGGTGATTTCAATATCCACATGGACTCCACTGACTCCACAATAACCACTGACTTCACTGATTTACTCACCTGCTTTAACCTCACTCAACATGTCGACTTTCCTACCCATATCCGTGGTCACATTTTGGACCTTGTCTGCTCCACTGGATTAAATTTGCACCATCTCTATGGCTCCGACCTCACCCTCTCTGACCACTTAGCCATCACTCTGACCATCAACATCCCCGCCCCAACACCAAGGCATTATCGCACAATCAACTTCCGTAAGCTAAACGCTCTTTCACCTACCTCATTCTCATCCACCCTCTCTGAAAAAATGTCCACTTCTCCCTTCATTGACCTCCACACCCCTTCCGACCTCACTGACTACTACAACCACACTCTCTCCTCCTGCCTTGACCAGCTTGCGCCTGTAAAAACCAAAACAGTTTCTTTCACCCATTCTGCTCCCTGGTTTACCCCTGAACTCCACCTGATGAAAACTCGTGCTCGCCAACTTGAAAGACTCCGCAATAAAACGGGTCTCACAGTTCACTCCCAAGCCTACAAGGACCACATACAACACTACAAAGATGCCCTCTCCCGCGCCCGCTCTGCCTACTACTCTCAAATTATCCACTCTGGCTCCGGAAACCCAAAAGCACTCTTCTCGACAATAAACAAACTCCTCCGCCCCCTGAACACCACCACCCAGTCATTCACAGTAGACAACTGCATCTCCTTCCTCTCTTTCTTCCAACGCAAAATTGACAACATCTACAACAGCTTGACCACCGCCGCACCCGCTCCCCCTCCAACCACCTGCCCCCCCTTGTCCTGCCATCCCCTGTCTCGGTTCTCCCCAATCTCTCCTACTGACCTCTCTGAACTCCTCATAGGAATGAAAACTGCCACCTGCACTCTTGACCCCATCCCCTCCAGCTTTGTCAAAGCCTCCCTCCCTGCTCTCTCTCCACTTATCATTGCAACAATAAACTCCTCCCTGTCTACAGGCATCGTCCCACCTTCCCTCAAAATTGCTGCTGTTACCCCCATTCTAAAAAAACCTGGTCTAAACCCTGACACCCTAAACAACTTCAGACCCATCTCCAACCTACCCTTTCTGTCAAAAGTTTTGGAACGCGCTGTAGCCACTCAACTCAAACATCATCTCTCTGCCAATAACTTGTATGAAACATTCCAATCCGGATTCCGCTCCAACCACAGTACTGAAACTGCTCTCCTCAAAATCACCAACGACCTTCTCCTCTCCTCTGACGCTGGCAACCTCAACATTCTCGTCCTCCTCGACCTCAGCGCTGCCTTTGACACCATCGATCACACTATCCTCCTCACCCGACTTGAATCCACCTTTAACGTCACCGGCACTGCCCTCTCTTGGATTAAATCATACCTCTCTGACAGATGCCAGTTCATCTCCATCAATAACTGCAAATCCCCCACTGCTCCCCTCCCCCAAGGTGTCCCCCAAGGTTCAGTTCTTGGCCCCCTCCTCTTCATCCTTTACCTGTCCCCGCTCGGTCACTTAATCCGCCGTCATGGTCTCCAATTCCACTGCTTCGCCGATGACATCCAGCTTTTCATCTCCACCAAGTCCGTCTCCACCGACACCCACTCTATCCTGACAAACTGCATCACTGAAATAAAATCCTGGCTTCAAATCAACTTCCTCAAGCTTAACTGTGATAAATCTGAAATAATCATCATTGGCCCAAAAACGCTCACAAAATCCACCCATAACTTTGCCCTCAACATCGACGGTATCCCAGTATCCACCTCCCCTCACATCCGGAATCTTGGCGTCATCTTTGACCAAACCCTTTCCTTCGACAAATACACTAAACAGATCACAAAGTCAGCCTTCTTTCACCTGAAAAACATTGCCCGTCTCCGCTCATCCCTCTCCTCCACGGCTGCAGAAACCCTCATCCACGCCTTCATCACCTCCCGTCTGGACTACTGCAATAGCCTCCTCTATGGTTCACCCTCAAAAATCACCAATAAACTCCAATACATTCAGAACTCCGCTGCCCGTCTACTCACTCATTCCCGGACCCGTGACCACATCACCCCCGTCCTTTACAAGCTTCACTGGCTCCCCATCCCCCAGAGAATCCAGTACAAAATCCTCCTCTTGACATACAAAGCCCTCCATAACCTGGCCCCATCCTACCTGGCTGACCTCCTCTCCAGACACACTCCCACCCGCAACCTCCGCTCTGCTGGTACCAACCTCCTGACCCCCTCCATCCGGACCAAATTCAGATCCTGGGGGGACAGGGCCTTCTCCATCGCTGCTCCCACCCTCTGGAACTCACTACCTCACACCATCAGAGACTCCTCCTCACTCACCACATTCAAAACATCACTAAAGACCCACCTGTTCAACGCTGCATTCAACATTCAACCCACAGCATTTAACCCCTGACTATCTCTTCTCCTTCTCCCTCCTTTTGCTTTAAATATTTCCCTATTGATTCTTGTCTTGTCTTTTTGATTCTTGTCTTATATATATGCCGTATATCGCTGCTGTTTGTTTTCTTGATTCTTGTCTTTTTGCAATTGTTGTTTTCATGTATTGTTATGCATTATGTTTTCCACTCTGTCAAAGCGCCTTTGGGCTTCTGGAAAAGCGCTATACAAAATAAATGAATTATTATTATTATTATTATTTATACAATGGGTTCAGCGTAGAGCAACGATGTTGATTCCAGGCCCAGCTCGACTCAACTGTGAGGGGCGAATGTAGGAGATGGGACTTTATACATGAGACAGGAGGTTGGTATCATGAAGGTATATAATAGAGATGGTTAAAATAATGAATGGCAGAGACGAAATACCACCTACCCCAACCAAGTGATAAGTTAAAGATGAAACATTCAATTAGACGTTTGAGAAAGCACAGCCATGATGGGCGAATTCACCAATAAGTATTGTGAATCTATGTTATAAAAGGAGCCGTGCATGCGTGCGTCCTGTGTGTGTCGGTCCGTGCATGCGTGCGAATTCCAGGCCACCCTATCTATACCTTTAGATTTCTTAACACCGCGAAGGTACCTTAATACCGCAAGACCATTTCGTTTAGAGCCTTAAGACCCTTAATAACCTTTTTTTTTAAAACACGAATATTTTTTTCTTGTCAAAGTGGACATCTCTGGCCGTTCTCAACGGCGACGAGTCTGGCATTTCACTCAGGCTAACTGGGAATTCTTCCAAATAAGTTTGCTCTCTCTCTGCTCAAATCTGTTTCTGGTGTTTGTTCCCCCTCCGTCCCCTCCCTTACCTCAAAAGGCTACACAGCTGACACCGCACGTGAAAAAGCCCAATGCCCCAACTCTGTGTTTGCCTCAAAATATTGTGTCCCAAACCCATCCCTCTCTGTACCCACCATACCCAGTCGTACCCAGCTGCTCCTGGACTCTGTGTCCTTCTCTCCTGACAAGGTGGAGAAGTTTCTGTCAAACCTCGACTCTGATTCTGCAACTGGACCAGACGGCATCAGCCCACGGGTCCTAAATCCTGCTCTGCTGCACTATCTCACCCTCTCTCTGTTCTCTTCACCCTCTCTTTTGCTCAAGGTCATCTGCCATCATCTTACTATAATTCACCAAATGTCCGTCTGTCTGTTCGAAGGTACCGTAAAAACTGCTGAACCGATCGCAAAGATATTTTGGGTAGGTAATCCTGGGATCCCTGGGAGTAAAATAGGCTATTTAGTTTTCCCAATTTCAGCTTTGGTCTCCAGCATTCTCAGGTTTGGACTCCCGCATAACATTCGCGTTCGCATAACGTTCATTGTGACGATGTTCTCATTGTGACGATCTTACTATAATTCACCAAATGTCCGTCTGTCTGTCAGTTCGAAGGTACCGTAAAAACTGCTGAACCAATCTCAACGATATTTTGGGTGGATACTCCTGAGATCTCCAGGAGTAAAATAGGCTATTTAGTTTTCCCAATTTCAGCTTTAGTCTCCAGCATTCGCAGGTTTGGACTCGTGCATAACATTCGTGTTCGCATAACGTTCATTGTGACGATGTTCTCATGGTGACGATGTTGTGACGATGTACGTGTTCACGGTAGTGTTTGACGTGACTGTGTGAACGTAATTTCGTAATGTTTTTCGTTTCGTAATCCTTTAATGAACGTTTAATGTTTAATGAACGTTTAATGCCCTTCGATGACCGAGGCCGCACGCGCGCTACACTGGACGGGCCAGTGTGTACCTTGCCCTTCGCCGTCAGGCTCGGGTAAACCGCTGAGCTCTATCCGTGATGGGGACTGGGGCTTGAGACAGTGTCCCACGAACGAGGAATTCCCAGTAAGCGCGAGTAATCAGCTCGCGTTGATTAAGTCCCTGCCCTTTGTACACACTGCCCGTCGCTACTACCGATCGGACGGTTTGGTGAGATCCTCGGATCAGCCCCTGCACGGGCCGTTCTCGGCTCGTGTTGGTGCACCGAAAAGATGAGCGAACTTGACTGTCTAGAGGAAGTAAAAGTCGTAACAAGGTTTCCGTCGGTGAACCTGCGGAAGGATAGTTATCGGGACAACATGAGAGCAAGTGAGACGTACGTGGTACGTGATCGTCCATGGACTGTTTAGCCATGTACTGTTTAGATTTTGATGATTTGCGTGTGATATGATTTAACGGATGTTTATATGAATCGTTTAAAATAAAAAAGCCTTCAATTTCTGATATTTTACCTTTTCATTTGGGCTTCCCAATTGAAGCCCCGCCCCTAGGGCGGGTACCGTTGCTCGTCTTGGAAATCGGCAAACATTATCGCTTTACACAAAAAAGGTGAAAAAACTTATCCTTGCAACTACAAACCAATCAGCCTGCTCCCAATAATCAGCAAAGTCATGGAATCCATCATTGCTTCGGATATCAAATCCTTCCTCTTCTCCAATGGCTTCATCTCCGATCATCCATTTGGATTCAGACCAGGTCATTCTACTCTGCACATGCTACTTCTGCTGTCTCAACAATAGATGGAGGTCCTTAATGTCAAACAGGAAATCAGAGCTGTCTCCCTTGAGATATCCCGCGCCTTCGATATGGTCTGGCACCCCGCTCTCCTCTCCAAACTCTCCTCCTATGGATCCCAAGCGAGCACCGCGATTGCCAAAACCAGGCTGGGGGATCCCAAGCGAGCACCGCGATTGCCAAAACCAGGCTGGGGGATCCCAAGCGAGCACCACGATTGCCAAAACCAGGCTGGGGGATCCCAAGCGAGCACTGCGATTGCCAAAACCAAGCTGGGGGATCCCAAGCGAGCACCGCAATTGCCAAAACCAGGCTGGGGGATCCCAAGCGAGCACCGCTATTGCCAAAACCAGGCTGGGGGCTCCCAAGCGAGCACCGCGATTGCCAAAACCAGGCTGGGAGATCCCAAGCGAGCACCGCGATTGCCAAAACCAGGCGGGGGGATCCCAAGCGAGCACCGCGATTGCCAAAACCAGGCTGGGGGATCCCAAGTGAGCACCGCGAACCAGTCAACAGGCTGGGGGATCCAAAGCGAACACCGCGATTGCCAAAACCAGGCTGGGGGATCCCAAACGAGCACGGCGATTGCCAAAACCAGGCTGGGGGATCCCAAGCGAGCACCGCGATTGCCAAAACCAGGATGGGGGATCCCAAGCGAGCACAGCGATTGCAAAAACCAGGCTGGGGGATCCCAAGCGTGCACCGCAATTGCCAAAACCAGGCTGGGGAATCCCAAGCGAGCACGGCGATTGCCAAAACCAGGATGGGGGATCCCAAGCGAGCACAGCGATTGCCAAAACCAGGCTGGGGGATCCCAAGAGAGCACCGCAATTGCCAAAACCAGGCTGGGGCATCCCAAGCACCGCGATTGCCAAAACCAGGCTGGGGGATCCCAAGCGAGCACCGCGATTGCCAAAACCAGGATGGGGGATCCCAAGCGAGCACAGCGATTGCAAAAACCAGGCTGGGGGATCCCAAGCGTGCACCGCAATTGCCAAAACCAGGCTGGGGGATCCCAAGCGAGCACCGCGATTGCCAAAACCAGGATGGGGGATCCCAAGCGAGCACAGCGATTGCCAAAACCAGGCTGGGGGATCCCAAGAGAGCACCGCGATTGCCAAAACCAGGTACCAGGCTGGAGGATCCCAAGCGAGCACAGCGATTGCCAAAACCAGGCTGGGGGATCCCAAGCGAGCACAGTGCTTGCCAAAACCAGGCTGGGGGATCCCAAGCGAGCACAGTGCTTGCCAAAACCATGCTGGGATCCCAAGGGAGCACCGTTACCACAAAAAACCAGGCTGGAATCCCAAGGGAGCACCGTCACCGCCAAAACCAGGCTGGGATCCCAAGGGAACACCGTTACTGCCAAAACCAGGCTGGGATCCCAAGGGAGCACCGTTACTGCCCAAACTCGGCTGGGATCCCAAGGGAGCACCGTTCCGCCAAAACCAGGCTCGCCCAAACCAGGCTGGGATCCCAAGGGAGCACCGTTACCGCCAAAACCAGGCTCGCCAAACCAGGCTGGGATCCCAAGGGAACACCGTTACCGCCAAAACCAGGCTGGGATCCCAAGGGAGCACCGTTACTGCCCAAACTCGGCTGGGATCCCAAGGGAGCACCGTTCCGCCAAAACCAGGCTCGCCCAAACCAGGCTGGGATCCCAAGGGAGCACCGTTACCGCCAAAACCAGGCTCGGATCCCAAGGGAGCACCGTTACCGCCAAAACCAAGCTCGCCAAACCAGGCTGGGATCCCAATGGATCACTGTTACCACCAAAACCAGGCTGGGATCCCAAGGGAGCACCGTTACCGCCAAAACCAGGCTCGCCAACCCAGGCTGGGATCCCAAGGCTCTCTGGAAAATCCTCTATCTCTTTGCTGATGACTCCACTCTCTGCCGCTCCATTCCTCTTCCCTCAGATCGGCAGTCTGCAGCCTCCTCACTCTCTGAAGACCTGGACAAAATCACAGACTGGTCAAACAAGTGGAACATGTCTTTCAATCCTGCCAAATCTCACTCTCTTACTATGTCTCTCCGAAAAGATCGACTGGACAACCCTCCCATCTACTTTCTCAACAATCCTCTCCAAGAAGTTCTGTCACTCAAGCTTTTGGGTCTCACTATCTGCCATGATCTTTCTTGGGAAAACCACATTTCCAAGCTGGCCTCCAAAGCCAGTCGCCGACTGGGCATCCTCCGTCGTGCGAAGTCCTTCCTCGGCACACCTGAGCTCCTCACCACTTACAAGGCTTTCATCCGCAGCTCAATGGAATACTGTTCTCCCCTATGGGCTGGTGCTCCTGCCTCACACCTGGCTCGGCTTCACGCTGTTGAATCCAAAGCTTTCAAAATCATTGGAATCTCCCGCGATGAAGCTATCTCTGAGGGCCTTTCACTCACTCACCGCAGGCAGGTAGGTGGTCTTTCTGTCTTCTACCGACTCCTCTCCGGCCTTGCTCCCCCAGCTCTCTCTGTGCTCTGTCCCCCAAATATTCCTACAGGTCGCACAAGATCTGCCAGCAACCCTCTGATGGTTAAACTGCCGAAATCTCGGCTCTCTGCTCACCTTCACTCTTTCATTCCTCTTTTCTCCCGCCTGTGGAACAAACTCCCACACTCCCTTCAATCCCTCTCCTCCCTCCAGGTCTTTAAAACAGCTGTTCACCACCATCTCTTATCTTCCCCCATCCATAACCTTGATCTTTTCTACCCCCACTAATTCACCCCAGATCCACCTTGTTTGAAATTCCAACTTATTTCCTGGAAATCCTGGCAGTGTCCATATGTTTATACCTCTCCCACCCCCCCCCCCTTCACATGCCTCCCCCCCTTCACATGCCTCCCCCCCTTCACATGCCTCCCCCCCAAAGCCCTCTCCCTCCCACAGATCTCTCGATGTCTCCATGTCTCTCGGTCCCTGCTCTCAAATGTTGTGTTTGTGTCCTTCCCCCTCTCTCCCCATCTTGTCTACCGCTCCCGATGTTATTTGTTTTATGTGTCTGTTTGTCTTTCTGTGTGATTAATGTTCGCTCTTTCACGAGCCTCGATCTTGTATACAAAAAAAAATAAAAAAAAATAAAAAAGGGAGCACCGTTACCGCCAAAACCAGGCTTGCCCAAACCAGGCTGTAATACCAAGGGAGCACCGTTAACGCCCAAACCAGGCTCGCCCAAACCAGGCTGGGATCCCAAGGGAGCACGGTTACCGCCAAAACCAGGCTCGCCAAACCAGGCTGGGATCCCAAGGGAGCACCGTTACCGCCAAAACCAGGCTCGCCAAACCAGGCTGGGATCCCAAGGGAGCACCGTTACCGCCCAAACCAGGCTCGCCCAAACCAGGCTGGGATCCCAAGGAAGCACCATTACCGCCAAAACCAGGCTCGCCAAACCAGGCTGGGATCCCAAGGGAGCACCGTTACCACCCAAACCAGGCTCGCCCAAACCAGGCTGGGATCCCAAGGGAGCACCGTTACCGCCAAAACCAGGCTCGCCAAACCAGGCTGGGATCCCAAGGGAGCACCGTTACTGCCAAAAGCAGGCTCGCCCAAACCAGGCTCGCCCAAACCAGGCTGAGATCCCAAGGGAGCACCGTTACCGCCAAAAAACCAGGCTTGCCCAAACCAGGCTGGGATCCCAAGGGAGCACCGTTACCGCCAAAACCAGGCTCGCCCAAACCAGGCTGTGATACCAATGGAGCACTGTTACCGCCCAAACCAGGCTGGGATTTCAAGGGAGCACCGTTACCGCCAAAACCAGGCTCGCCCAAACCAAGCTCGCCCAAACCAGGCTGGGATCCCAAGGGAGCATGGTTACCGCTAAAACCAGGCTGGGATCCCAAGGGAACACCGTTACCGCCCAAACTCGGCTGGGATCCCAAGGGAGCACCGTTCCGCCCAAACCAGGCTGGGATCACAAGGGAGCACCGTTGCCACCAAAACCAGGCTCGCCAAACCAGGCTGGGATCCCAAGGGAGCACCGTTACTGCCAAAACCAGGCTCGCCAAACCAGGCTGGGATCCCAAGGGTGCACCGTTACCGCCAAAACGGGGCTCGCCCAAACCAGGCTCGCCCAAACCAGGCTGTGATACCAAGGGAGCACCATTACTGCCCAAACCAGGCTCGCCCAAACCAGGCTGGGATCCCAAGGGAGCACCATTACCGCCAAAAGCAGGCTCGCCCAAACCAGGCTGGGATCCCAAGGGAGCACTGTTACCGCCAAAAAACCAGGCTTGCCCAAACCAGGCTGGGATCCCAAGGGAGCACCGTTACCGCCAAAACTCGGCTCGCCCAAACCAGGCTGGGATCCCAAGGGAGCACCTTTACCGCCAAAACCAGGCTCGCCCAAACCAGGCTGTGAAACCAAGGGAGCACCGTTACCGCCCAAACCAGGCTCGCCCAAACCAGGCTGGGATCCCAAGGGAGCACCGTTACCGCCAAAACCAGGCTCGCCCAAACCAGGCTCACCCAAACCAGGCTGGGATCCCAAGGGAGCACCGTTACCGCCAAAAAACCAGGCTCGCCCAACCCAAGCTCGCCCAAACCAGGCTGGGATCCCAAGGGAGCACCGTTACCCCCAAAACCAGGCTCACCCAAACCAGGCTCGCCAAAACCAGGCTCGCCCAACCCAAGCTCGCCCAAACCAGGCTGGGATCCCAAGGGAGCACCGTTACCGCCCAAACAAGGCTCGCCCAAACCAAGCTCGACCAAACCAGGCTGGGATCCCAAGGAAGCACCGTTACTGCCAAAACCAGGCTCGCCCAAACCAGGCTTGCCCCACCATCCTCTCGAGAGTTAAACATCTATGTCCGGCGGGACTGTTCGCGAGATCTTCAGGTGGAGTCGAGGAGAAACGGGTGAACGGGCAAGAGGGGACGGGGAAGAAAAAAAAAGGTTGGAAGATCTGCGACCGTTCACTCGCCATAGATTGTCGCTCTGAAGTGAAAACTGAAATATAAAACATTTAACAAATAAACGCGGACTTCGTAGGAAACACGGTTCAGGTTTTCCGCCTGATTTGTGTTTTCTCTTGAACTCCTCCCGCCGCTGGTCGTGTCGTTTGACCTCGCAGGAGTTCAATGGATTGAAGTGAGTTTCCTTGAAAGCTCCGGAAGCTTGTGTGCCATTAGTGTGTTCCATTAGCAAGCAGCCTGTGTTCCCTTAGCAAGCAGCTCGTGTTACCTTAGCAAGCAGGTTGTGTTCCATTAGTAAACAGCTCGTGTTCCATTAGCAAGCAGCTCGTGTTCCATTAGCAAGCAGCTCGTGTTCCATTAGCAAGCAGCTCGTGTTCCATTAGCAAGCAGGTAGTGTTCCCTTAGCAAGCAGCTCGTGTTCCCTTAGCAAGCAGGTAGTGTTCCATTAGTAAGCAGCTCGTGTTCCATTAGCAAGCAGCTCGTGTTCCATTAGCAAGCAACTAGTGTTCTGTTACTTATTCGTCACTTCCGTCTTTGTGGTTTTCATCCACTGGAAGCATTTTTAGTTTCATATACTATTATTGTTATAGTTTGAGTGAAATGGAGATAACTGTCTTCAAAAGTAAAAATTAGTGTTTTAAACGAAAAACGAAATGGATCAGGAGAAACCGGAAGAGGAAGAAGAGGAGGCTGAAGCGGGGCAAGTGAGGTCGGGAGAGAAAGGCCGATCGGCTTTGAGGTGTCGAGCGAACGTTGGTCACGAGCGAATATTGGTTTCCCCGGGAAAGGGATTCCTGTGACAGAGTCGTTATCGCTGTGACAGATAAACCTGCGTGACGGGTTTTGTGGTTCCGAAGTGAATCGTTGTTGGAGAGCAGGTACGCCTCCATTACGGGCCTGTCCGCCATTTCACCTCGCTCCAGCTATTTCACCGCGCCCCAGCCGTTAGCCTGGTTCGCGTGTGTGTCGTGGATTTCGATTGGGAATTCGCTGTTTTCCGCTTGGGAGTCGCTGCTCGTTCATATCAGCGTCATTGTCTGGTGAACCCAAAGTATGAATTCCCAGTCGCCTTTTGGGTGAACTTTTGCCTGACCGACGTCGGCCCGACACCCACCCAGCGGCTCTTCAGCAGCGTCGACTGTCAGCCGTCCTGGGTTCTGGTCTCAATACGACCTTTTTCTTGTGATCACCGGAGCATGGATGACTTTGGCTTGGTGCCGGGACAGTGACTTTGGGGGTGTTACATTTCGCTCACGTGGAGCACCGTGAGTTATTGAGTTAAGAAACTGGTGGTACCATCATAGGAATTGTATGGTATTTGTTGTGCAATTGAGATTTTATTGTACTTATGCAAGTTGTTATTATTGTGTGATCTTAATACAATACTTGGTTTCTGGTATCAGCTGATTGGTGTGGTTTCACTATTGGTCATTGGCACACATAATAGCACATCTTTCTGCCGTGACTCCTTTCGGGGCTCGGAGGTACACCGTGACCGGGGTTTGGGGAGGAGCACGTAACAGTTCCCTTAGCAAGCAGGTAGTGTTCCATTAGCAAGCAGCTCGTGTTCCATTAGCAAGCAGCTTGTGTTCCCTTAGCAAGCAGCTCGTGTTTCGTTAGCAAGCAGCTCGTGTTCCATTAGCAAGCAGGTAGTGTTCCATTAGCAAGCAGCTTGTGTTCCCTTAGCAAGCAGCTAGTGTTTCGTTAGCAAGCAGCTCGTGTTCCATTAGCAAGCAGGTAGTGTTCCATTAGCAAGCAGCTTGTGTTTCGTTAGCAAGCAGCTCGTGTTCCATTAGCAAGCAGGTAGTGTTCCATTAGCAAGCAGCTTGTGTTCCCTTAGCAAGCAGCTAGTGTTTCGTTAGCAAGCAGCTCGTGTTCCATTAGCAAGCAGCCCGTGTTCCATTAGCAAGCAGGTAGTGTTCCATTAGCAAGCAGGTAGTGTTCCATTAGCAAGCAGCTAGTTCCCCTCGCCTGAGGAGAGTGTATTGCATTTGAGTCGGTTTGTTACTTGGTAAAACATTTTTTATCCCTAAAAAAGCTGACAAAGTCGCCGGAGCCATTATGTTTTCGGGTTGTCCGTCCGTCTGTCCGACCGTCCGGTATAAACCTAGTTTTTCTCAGCAACCATATGTCCGATTGAGACGGAACTTTCAGGGTAGGAGTGACACCCATGCACAATGTTTTTATGATAATTATGACGTCATAGGTCACGTGGTATGGCAGCCATTTTGGATTAAAAGCAAGTAATTAAAAACTTATTTCTCAGAAACCGCTGAATGGAAAAATTTTAAACTTGGCACATTGTCAAGTACTCCCATTGGGGAACAAAAGCATTTGATGATGATGACATCATAGGTGAAGTAATATACCAGCCAAAAATGTTTTAATTGAATTCCTTATACTAAAAATCTGAAATTGCATCTGAATTGGCAACGGTGCTCCCTTGGGATCCCAGCCTGTTTTTTTGGTGGTCACGGTGCTCCCTTGGGATTCCAGCCTTGTTTTTTGGCGGTCACGGTGCTCCCTTGGGATCCCAGCCTGGTTTTTTGGTGGTCACGGTGCTCCCTTTCGATCCCAGCCTGGTTTTTTGGCGGTCACGGTGCTCCCTTTGGCTCCAAGCCTGGTTTTTAGGCGGTCGCGGTGCTCCCTTGGGATCCCAGCCTGGTTTTTTTGGCGGTCACGGTGCTCCCTTGGGATCCCAGCCTGGTTTTTTGGCGGTCACGGTGCTCCGTTGGGATCGCAGCCTGGTTTTTCTGGCGGTCACGGTGCTCCCTTGGGATCCCAGCCTGGTTTTTTGGCGGTCACGGTGCTCCCTTGGGATCCCAGCCTGTTTTTTTGGCGGTCACGGTGCTCTCTTGGGATCCCAGCCTTGTTTTTTGGCGGTCACGGTGCTCCCTTGGGATCCCAGCCTTGTTTTTTTAGTGGTCACGGTGCTCCGTTGGGATCCCAGCCTGGTTTTTTTGGTGGTAACGGTGCTCCCTTGGGATCCCAGCCTGGTTTTTTGGCGGTCGCGGTGCTCCCTTGGGATCGCAGCCTGGTTTTTTTGGCGGTCACGGTGCTCCCTTGGGATCGCAGCCTGGTTTTTTGGCGGCCACGGTGCTCCCTTGGGATCCCAGCCTGGTTTTTTGGCGGTCACGGTGCTCCCTTGGGATCCCAGCCTGGTTTTTTGGCGGTCACGGTGCTCCCTTGGGATCGCAGCCTGGTTTTTTGGCGGTCACGGTGCTTCCTTGGGAACGCAGCCTGGTTTTCTGGCGGTCACGATGCTCCCTTGGGATCGCAGCCTGATTTTTTGGCGGTCACGATGCTCCCTTAGGACCCCAGCCTGGTTTTATGGCGGTCACGGTGCTCCCTTGGGATCCCAGCCTGGTTTTTTTGGCGGTCACGGTGCTCCCTCCCTTGGGATCCCAGCCTGGTTTTTTGGCGGTCACGGTGCTCCCTTGGGATCCCAGCCTGGAGTTTTGGCAGTCACGGTGCTCCCTTGGGACCGCAGCCTGGTTTTTTGGCGGTCACGGTGCTTCCTTGGAATCCCAGCCTGGTTTATTGGCGGTCACGATACTCCCTTGGGACCCCAGCTTGGTTTTTTGGCGGTCACGGTGCTCCCTTGGGATCCCAGCCTGGTTTATTGGCGGTCACGATACTCCCTTGGGACCCCAACCTGGTTTTTTGGCGGTCACGGTGCTCCCTTGGGATCCCAGCTTGATTTTTTTGGCGGTCATGGTGCTCCCTTGGGATCCCAGCCTGGTTTTTTTGGCGGTCACGGTGCTCCCTTGGGATCCCAGCCTGGTTTATTGGCGGTCACGATACTCCCTTGGGACCCCAACCTGGTTTTTTGGCGGTCACGGTGCTCCCTTGGGATCCCAGCTTGTTTTTTTGGTGGTCACGGTGCTCCCTTGGGATCCCAGCCTGGTTTTTTTGGTGGTCACGGTGCTCCCTTGGGATCCCAGCCTGGTTTATTGGCGGTCACGATACTCCCTTGGGACCCCAACCTGGTTTTTTGGCGGTCACGGTGCTCCCTTCGGATCCCAGCTTGTTTTTTTGGCGGTCACGGTGCTCCCTTGGGACCCCAACCTGGTTTTTTGGCGGTCACGGTGTTCCCTTGGGATCCCAGCTTGTTTTTTTGGCGGTCACGGTGCTCCCTTGGGATCCCAGCCTGGAGTTTTGGCAGTCACGGTGCTCCCTTGGGACCGCAGCCTGGTTTATTGGCGGTCACGATACTCCCTTGGAACCCCAGCTTGGTTTTTTGGCGGTCACGGTGCTCCCTTGGAATCCCAGCCTGGTTTATTGGCGGTCACGATACTCCCTTGGGACCCCAACCTGGTTTTTTGGCGGTCACGGTGCTCCCTTGGGATCGCAGCCTGGTTTTTTGGCGGCCACGGTGCTCCCTTGGGATCCCAGCCTGGTTTTTTGGCGGTCACGGTGCTCCCTTGGGATCCCAGCCTGGTTTTTGGCGGTCACGGTGCTCCCTTGGGATCGCAGCCTGGTTTTTTGGTGGTCACGGTGCTCCCTTGGGAACGCAGCCTGGTTTTTTAGCGGTCACGGTGCTCCCTTGGGATCCCAGATTGTTTTTTTGGCGGTCACGGTGCTCCCTTGGGATCCCAGCCTGGAGTTTTGGCAGTCACGGTGCTCCCTTGGGACCGCAGCCTGGTTTTTTGGCGGTCACGGTGCTCCCTTGGAATCCCAGCCTGGTTTATTGGCGGTCACGGTGCTCCCTTGGGATCCCAGCCTGGTTTTTTGGCGGTCACGGTGCTCCCTTGGAACCCCAGCCTGGTTTATTGGCGGTCACGATACTCCCTTGGGACCCCAGCTTGGTTTTTTGGCGGTCACGGTGCTCCCTTGGGATCCCAGCCTGGTTTATTGGCGGTCACGATACTCCCTTGGGACCCCAACCTGGTTTATTGGCGGTCACGATACTCCCTTGGGACCCCAACCTGGTTTTTTGGCGGTCACGGTGCTCCCTTGGGATCCCAGCTTGATTTTTTTGGCGGTCACGGTGCTCCCTTGGGATCCCAGCCTGGTTTTTTTGGCGGTCACGGTGCTCCCTTGGGATCCCAGCCTGGTTTATTGGCGGTCACGATACTCCCTTGGGACCCCAACCTGGTTTTTTGGCGGTCACGGTGCTCCCTTGGGATCCCAGCTTGTTTTTTTGGCGGTCACGGTGCTCCCTTGGGACCCCAGCCTGGTTTTTTTGGCGGTCACGGTGCTCCCTTGGGACCCCAACCTGGTTTATTGGCGGTCACGATACTCCCTTGGGACCCCAACCTGGTTTTTTGGCGGTCACGGTGCTCCCTTGGGATCCCAGCTTGTTTTTTTGGTGGTCACGGTGCTCCCTTGGGATCCCAGCCTGGTTTTTTTGGCGGTCACGGTGCTCCCTTGGGATCCCAGCCTGGTTTATTGGCGGTCACGATACTCCCTTGGGACCCCAACCTGGTTTTTTGGCGGTCACGCTGCTCCCTTGGGATCCTAGCTTGTTTTTTTGGCGGTCACGGTGCTCCCTTGGGACCCCAACCTGGTTTTTTGGCGGTCACGGTGCTCCCTTGGGATCCCAGCTTGTTTTTTTGGCGGTCACGGTGCTCCCTTGGGATCCCAGCCTGGTTTTTTTGGTGGTAACGGTGCTCCCTTGGGACCCCAGCCTGGTTTTTTGGCGGTCACGGTGCTCACTTGGGATCCCAGCCTGGTTTTTTTGGCGGTCACGGTGCTCCGTTGGGACCCCAGCCTGGTTTTTTGGCGGTCACGGTGCTCCCTTGGGACCCCAGCCTGGTTTTTTTTGGCGGTCACGGTGCTCCGTTGGGACCCCAGCATGGTTTTTTGGTGGTGACGGTGCTCCGTTGGGATCCCAGCCTGGTTTTTTGGCGCTAATGGTGCTCCGTTGGGATTCCAGCCTGGTTTTTTGGCGGTGACGGTGCTCCGTTGGGATCCCAGCCTGGTTCTTTGGTGGAAACGGTGCTCCCTCGGGGTGACGTTGTTGTGGAGGACGTTGTTGACGTTGTTGAGGAGGAGTCTTCTGGTTCACAAGACGTTGTTGTGGAGGAGTCTTCCGGTTCTCAAGACGTTGTTGTGGAGGAGTCTTCCGGTTCACATGACGTTGTTGTGGAGGAGTCTTCCGGTTCGCAAGACGTTGTTGTGGAGGAGTCTTCAGGTTCACAAGACATTGTGGTGGAACAGTCTTCTGGTTCACAAGACGTTGTTGTGGAGGAGTCTTTCGGTTCACAAGACGTTGTTGTGGAGAAGTCTTTTGGTTCACAAGACGTTGTTGTGGAGGAGTATTCCGGTTCACAAGACGTTGTTGTGGAGGAGTCTTCCGGTTCACAAGATGTTGTTGTGGAGGAGTCTTCCGGTTCACAAGACATTGTGGTGGAACAGTCTTCCGGTTCACAAGACGTTGTTGTGGAGAGGTCTTTCGGTTCACAAGACGTTGTTGTGGAGAAGTCTTTTGGTTCAGAAGACGTTGTTGTGGAGGAGTCTTCCGGTTCACAAGACGTTGTTGTGGAGGAGTCTTCCGGTTCACAAGACGTTGTTGTGGAGGAGTCTTCCGGTTCGCAAGACGTTGTTGTGGAGGAGTCTTCCGTTTCACAAGACGTTGTTGCGGAGGAGTCTTCCAGTTCACAAGACGTTGTTGTGGAGGAGTCTTCCAGTTCACAAGACGTTGTTGTGGAGGAGTCTTCCAGTTCACAAGACGTTGTTGTGGAAGTCTTCCGGTTCACAAGACGTTGTTGTGGAGGAGTCTTCCGGTTCACAAGACATTGTTGTGGAGGAGTCTTCAGGTTCACAAGACGTTGTTGTGGAGGAGTCTTCCGGTACACAAGACGTTGTTGTGGAGGAGTCTTCCGGTTCACAAGACGTTGTTGTGGAGGAGTCTTCCGGTTCACAAGACGTTGTTGTGGAGGAGTCTTCCGGTTCACAAGACGTTGTTGTGGAGGAGTCTTCCGGTACACAAGACGTTGTTGTGGAGGAGTCCTCCGGTTCACAAGACGTTGTTGTGGAAGAGTCTTCCGGTTCACAAGACGTTGTTGTGGAGGAGTCTTCCAGTTCACAAGACGTTGTTGTGGAAGAGTCTTCCAGTTCACAAGACGTTGTTGTGGAAGAGTCTTCCAGTTCACAAGACATTGTTGTGGATGAGTCTCCTGGTTCACAGGACGTTGTTGTGGAGGAGTCTTCCGGTTCACAAGACGTTGTTGTGGAAGAGTCTTCCGGTTCACAAGATGTTGTTGTGGAGGAGTCTTCAGGTTCACAAGACGTTGTTGTGGAGGAGTCTTCCGGTACACAAGACGTTGTTGTGGAGGAGTCCTCTGGTTCACAAGACGTTGTTGTGGAAGAGTCTTCCGGTTCACAAGACGTTGTTGTGGAGGAGTCTTCCGGTTCACAAGACGTTGTTGTGGAACAGTCTTCCAGTTCACAAGACGTTGTTGTGGAAGAGTCTTCCAGTTCACAAGACATTGTTGTGGATGAGTCTCCTGGTTCACAGGACGTTGTTGTGGAGGAGTCTTCCGGTTCACAAGACGTTGTTGTGGAAGAGTCTTCCGGTTCACAAGACGTTGTTGTGGAGGAGTCTTCCGGTTCACAAGACGTTGTTGTGGAACAGTCTTCCGGTTCACAAGACGTGGTTGTGGAAGAGTCTTCTGGTTCACAAGACGTTGTTGTTGAGGAGTCTCCTGGTTCACAGGACGTTGTTGTGGAGGAGTCTTCCGGTTCACAAGACGTTGTTGTTGAGGAGTCTTCCGGTTCACAAGATGTTATTGTGGAGGAGTCTTCAGGTTCACAAGACATTGTTGTGGAGGAGTCTTTCGGGTTACAAGACGTTGTTGTGAAGGAGTCTTCCAGTTCACAAGACGTTGTTGTGGAGAAGTCTTTTG
The DNA here is from genome assembly GCF_964187855.1 of Myxine glutinosa. Lineage (NCBI taxonomy): Eukaryota > Metazoa > Chordata > Myxini > Myxiniformes > Myxinidae > Myxine > Myxine glutinosa. The sequence continues at coordinate 87,334,376 of NC_136267.1, read as the reverse complement.
GTTCACAAGACGTTGTTGGGGAGGACTCTTCCTGTTCACAAGACGTTGTTGTGGAGGAGACTTCCGGTTCACACGGAGTTGTTATGGAGGAGTCTTCCGGTTCACAAGACGTTGTTGTGGAGGAGTCTTCCGGTTCACAAGACGTTGTGGAGGAGTCTTCCGGTTCAAAAGACGTTGTTGTGGAGGAGTCTTCCGGTTCACAAGACATTGTTGTGGATGAGTCTTTCGGTTCGCAAGACGTTGTTCATGAGAATTATGGTTCACAAGACGTTGTTGTGGAGGAGTCATTGGGTTAGCAAGACGTTGTTGTGGATGAGACTTATGGTTCACAAGACGTTGTTGTGGAGTCATTGGGTTCACAAGACGTTGTTGTGGAGGAGTCTTCCGGATCACAAGACGTTGTTTTGGAGGAGTCTTCCGGTTCACAAGACGTTGTTGTGGAGGAGTCTTCCGGTTCACAAAACGTTGTTGTGGAGGAGTCTTCCAGTTCACAAGACGTTGTTGTAGAGGAGTCTTCCAGTTCACAAGACGTAGTTGTGGAAGAGTCTTCTGGTTCACAAGACGTTGTTGTTGAGGAGTCTTTTGGTTCACAAGACATTGTTGTGGAGGAGTCTTCTGGTTCACAAGACGTTGTTGTGGAGGAGTCTTCCGGTTCACAAGACGTTGTTGTGGAGGAGTCTTCCGGTTCACAAGACGTTGTTGTGGAGGAGCCTTCCGGGTCACAATACGTTGTTGTGGAGGAGTCTTCCAGTTGACAAGACGTTGTTGTGGAAGAGTCTTCTGGTTCACAAGACGTTGTTGTTGAGGAGTCTTCCGGTTCTCAAGACGTTGTTGTGGAGGAGTCTTTCAGTTCACAAGACGTTGTTGTGGAGGAGTCTTCCGGTTCACAAGACGTTGTTGTGGAGGAGTCTTTCGGTTTACAAGACGTTGTTGTGGAGGAGTCTTCCAGTTCACAATATGTTGTTGTGGAGGAGTCTTCCAGTTCACAAGACGTTGTTGTGGAGGAGTCTCCTGGTTCACAGGACGTTGTTGTGGAGGAGTCTTCCAGTTCACAAGACGTTGTTGTTGAAGAGTCTTCCGGTTCACAAGACGTTGTTGTGGAGGAGTCTTCCGGTTCACAAGACGTTGTTGTGGAGGAGTCTTCCGGTTCACAAGATGTTGTTGTGGATTGTCTTCTGGTTCTCAAGACGTTGTTGTGGAGGAGTCTTCCGGTTCACAATACATTGTTGTGGAGGAGACTTCCAGTTCACAAGACGTTGTTGTGGAAGAGTCTTCTGGTTCACAAGACGTTGTTGTTGAGGAGTCTTCCGGTTCACAAGACGTTGTTGTGGAGGAGTCTTTCAGTTCACAAGACGTTGTTGTGGAGGAGTCTTCCGGTTCACAAGACGTTGTTGTGAAGGAGTCTTTCGGTTTACAAGACGTTGTTGTGGAGGAGTCTTCCAGTTCACAAGATGTTGTTGTGGAGGAGTCTTCCAGTTCACAAGACGTTGTTGTGGAGGAGTCTTCCGGTTCACAGGACGTTGTTGTGGAGGGGTCTTTCGGTTCACAAGACGTTGTTGTGGAACAGTCTTCCGGTTCACAATACGTTGTTGTGGAGGGGTCTTTCGGTTCACAAGAAGTTGTTGTGAAGGAGTCTTCCGTTTCACAAGACGTTGTTGATCTATGTTATACCGGCACCATCCGCACAATGGAGATTAGTGGTGGTGACTGCAGAAATCTGTTGTCGGATTGGCGCACACTCGCACCCCCTGTTAACCAATAAGAACGGACAGGATTCTTACATTTTCTCCAGTTACCATCGTGATCGATGACGAAACTGTATTCGATAGTAATTGATAGATTAAAAATTTGGAAACGCTCTGCGACCCTCCGAAAGGTCTGCAGGTGTGTTCCATTGTCAATAAACTTGCGGAGTGCTCGCCTAATTTTAAACACTCAAGCAAGCACTCCAAAGAAACGGTTGAGAAGGAACGGCTGGCTTGGCAAGCGACAGCAAGCTGATTGCTCATGGAAAATACATTATGTTGCAAAGCCTGGTTGTCGTTAAGGACGCGTAGACTGCCTGTAAACCGCTAAGCCACGCCCCTCGGTCAGTTGTGTTTTTAATGAGTCGAAATCGATGAACTAGTGCAACTTATAAACGTCTAATTGCTTCACTGTGAGTTGTGTCGTCCTTTCAAAGGCTCAAATATCATATGAAAACAGAGGTGGTTTCATCGAGAGGAAGGAACGAGGTCAGAATACCTTCAAAGTATTAAATTGCTTTTTTAAGTTGTGATTTTAACAGATTTTGAGGTTGTTTGAAGATGATTAAAGGAAAGTTATTCGAATATTCCCTTTTGGAGAATTTCTCAAAGAAATCCGCAATGACGGAAACTCATGTGAGCTCCATGGGACGATGAACGGAGGAAAGGCGACGGTGCAGAGAGGGAAAGAAAGCACAAACGTTTGGATGGATCACAAGGGCGTGTCTTCGACGAGGTTCGCCTTTCCGGCATATAAAGCGCGCAATTCAGCCTATTGATCTGGGTAGTGAACGGTCACCACCTCGTTGTCTCTTGTGGTCAAAGCTCCTTGGTCCTTGGAGGAGTCTTCCGTTTCACAAGACGTTGTTGCGGAGGAGTCTTCCGGTTCACAAGACTTTGTTGTGGAGGAGTCTTCCGGTTCACAAGACGTTGTTGTTGAGGAGTCTTCCGGTTCACAAGACATTGTTGTGGAGTCTTCCGGTTCAAAAGACGTTGCTGTGGAGGAGTCTTCCGGTTCACAAGACGTTGTTGTGGAACAGTCTTCCGGTTCACAAGACGTTGTTGTTGATGAGACTTATGGTTCACAAGACGTTGTTGTGAAGGAGTCATTGGGTTAGCAAGACGTTGTTGTGGATGAGACTTATGGTTCACAAGACGTTGTTGTGGAGGAGTCTTCCGGTTCACAAGACGTTGTTGTGGAGGAGTCTTCCGGTTCACAAGTCGTTGTTGCAGAGGAGTCTTCCGGTTCACAAGATGTTGTTGTGGATTGTCTTCTGGTTCACAAGACGTTGTTGTGGAACAGTCTTCCGGTTCACAAGACGTTGTTGTGGAGGGGTCTTTCGGTTCACAAGAAGTTGTTGTGGAGGAGTCTTCCGGTTCACAAGACGTTGTTGCGGAAGAGTCTTCCGGTTCACAAGATGTTGTTGTGGATTGTCTTCTGGTTCACAAGACGTTGTTGTGGAACAGTCTTCCGGTTCACAAGACGTTGTTGTGGAGGGGTCTTTCGGTTCACAAGACCTTGTTGTGGAGGAGTCTTCCAGTTCACAAGACGTTGTTGTGGAGAAGTCTTCCGGTTCACAAGACGTTCTTGTGGAGGAGTCTTCCGGTTCACAAGACATTGTTGTGGAGGAGTCTTTCGGTTCACAAGACGTTGTTGTTGATGAGACTTATGGTTCACAAGACGTTGTTGTGGAGGAGTCTTCCGGTTCACAAGACGTTGTTGTGGAACAGTCTTCCGGTTTACAAGACGTGGTTGTGGAAGAGTCTTCTGGTTCACAAGACGTTGTTGTTGAGTCTCCTGGTTCACAGGACGTTGTTGTGGAGGAGTCTTCCGGTTCACAAGACGTTGTTGTTGAGGAGTCTTCCGGTTCACAAGATGTTATTGTGGAGGAGTCTTCCGGTTCACAAGACATTGTTGTGGAGGAGTCTTTTGGTTCACAATACGTTGTTGTGGAGGAGTCTTCCGGTTCACAAGACGTTGTTGTGGAGGAGTCTTTTGGTTCGCATGACGTTGTTGTGGAGGAGTCTTCCGGTTCACAAGACGTTGTTGTGGAGGAGTCTTCCGGTTCACAAAACGTTGTTGTGGAGGAGTCTTCCAGCTCACAAGACGTTGTTGTGGAAGAGTCTTCTGGTTCACAAGACGTTGTTGTTGAGGAGTCTTTTGGTTCACAAGACGTTGTTGTGGAGGAGTCATTGGGTTAGCAAGACGTTGTTGTGGATGAGACTTATGGTTCACAAGACGTTGTTGTGGAGGAGTCTTCCGGTTCACAAGACGTTGTTGTGGAGGAGTCTTCCGGTTCACAAGACGTTGTTGCGGAGGAGTCTTCTGGTTCACAAGATGTTGTTGTGGATTGTCTTCTGGTTCACAAGACGTTGTGGTGGAACAGTTTCAGGTTCACAACACGTTGTTGTGGAGGGGTCTTTCGGTTCACAAGAAGTTGTTGTGGAGGAGTTTTCCGGTTCACAAGACGTTGTTGCGGAGGAGTCTTCCGGTTCACAAGATGTTGTTGTGGATTGTCTTCTGGTTCACAAGACGTTGTTGTGGAACAGTCTTCCGGTTCACAAGACGTTGTTGTGGAGGGGTCTTTCGGTTCACAAGACATTGTTGTGGAGGAGTCTTCCAGTTCACAAGACGTTGTTGTGGAGGAGTCTTCCGGTTCACAAGACATTGTTGTGGAGGAGTCTTTCGGTTCACAAGATGTTGTTGTTGATGAGTCTCCTGGTTCACAGGACGTTGTTGTGGAGGAGTCTTCCGGTTCACAAGACGTTGTTGTTGAGGAGTCTTCCGGTTCACAAGATGTTATTGTGGAGGAGTCTTCCGGTTCACAAGACATTGTTGTGGAGGAGTCTTTCGGGTTACAAGACGTTGTTGTGAAGGAGTCTTCCAGTTCACAAGACGTTGTTGTGGAGAAGTCTTTTGGTTCACAAGACGTTGTTGGGGAGGACTCTTCCTGTTCACAAGACGTTGTTGTGGAGGAGTTTTCCGGTTCACAAGACGTTGTTGTGGAGGAGTCTTCTGGTTCACAAGACGTCGTTGTGGAGGAGTCTTCCGGTTCAAAAGACGTTGTTGTGGAGGAGTCTTCCGGTTCACAAGATGTTGTTGTGGAAGAGACTTCCGGTTCACACGGAGTTGTTATGGAGGAGTCTTCCGGTTCACAAGACGTTGTTGTGGAGGAGTCTTCCGGTTCACAAGACGTTGTGGAGGAGTCTTCCGGTTCACAAGACGTTGTTGTGGAGGAGTCTTCTGGTTCACAAGACATTGTTGTGGATGAGTCTTTCGGTTCGCAAGACGTTGTTGTTCATGAGAATTATGGTTCACAAGACGTTGTTGTGGAGGAGTCTTATCGTTCACAAGACGTTGTTGTGGAGGAGTCTTCCGGTTCACAAGACGTTGTTGTGGAGGAGTCTTTTGGTTCACAAGACGTTGTTGTGGAGGAGTCTTCCGGTTCACAAGACGTTGTTGTGGAGGAGTCTTTTGGTTCACAAGACGTTGTTGTTGAGGAGTCTTCCGGTTCACAAGACATTGTTGTGGAGGAGTCTTCCGGTTCATAAGACGTTGTTGTGGAGGAGTCTTCCGGTTCACAAGACATTGTTGTGGAGGGGTCTTTCGGTTCACAAGAAGTTGTTGTGGAGGAGTCTTCCGGTTCACAAGACGTTGTTGATCTATGTAATACCGGCACCATCCACACAATGGAGATTCGTGGTGGTGAATGCAGAAATCTGTTGTCGGAATGGCGCACACTCACACCCCCGTTAACCAATAAGAATGGACAGGATTCTTACATTTTCTCCAGTTACCATCATGATCGATGACGAAACTGTATTCGATAGTAATTGATAGATTAAAAATTTGGAAACGCTCTGCGACCCTCCGAAAGGTCTGCAGGTGTGTTCCATTGTCAATAAACTTGTAGAGTGCTCGCCTAATTTTAAACACTCAAGCAAGCACTCCAAAGAAACGGTTGAGAAGGAACGGCTGGCTTGGCAAGCGACAGCAAGCTGATTGCTCACGGAAAATACATTATGTTGCAAAGCCTGGTTGTCGTTAAGGACGCGGAGACTGCCGGGAAACCGCTAAGCCACGCCCCTCGGTCAGTTGTGTTTTTAATGAGTCGAAATTGATGAACTAATGCAACTTATAAACGTCTAATTGCTTCACTGTGAGTTGTGTCGTCCTTTAAAAGGCTCAAATATCATATGAAAACGGAGGTGGTTTCAGCGAGAAGAAGGAACGAGGTCAGAATACCTTCAAAGTATTAAATTGCTTATTTAAGTTGTGATTTTAACAGATTTTGAGGTTGTTTGAAGATGATTAAAGGAAAGTTATTCGAATATTCCCTTTTGGAGAATTTCTCAAAGAAATCCGCAATGAGGGAAACTCATGTGAGCTCCATGGGACGATGAACGGAGGAAAGGCGACGGTGCAGAGAGGGAAAGAAAGCACAAACGTTTGGATGGATCACAAGGGCGTGTCTTCGACGAGGTTCGCCTTTCCGGCATATAAAGCGCGCAATTCAGCCAATTGATCTGGGTAGTGAACGGTCACCACCTCGTTGTCTCTTGTGGTCAAAACTCCTTGGTCCTTGGAGGAGTCTTCCGTTTCACAAGACGTTGTTGCGGAGGAGTCTTCTGGTTCACAAGACTTTGTTGTGGAGGAGTCTTCCGGTTCACAAGACGTTGTTGTCGAGGAGTCTTCCGGTTCACAAGACATTGTTGTGGAAGAGTCTTCCGGTTCACAAGACGTTGCTGTGGAGGAGTCTTCCGGTTCACAAGACGTTGTTGTGGAACAGTCTTCCGGTTCACAAGACGTTGTTGTTGATGAGACTTATGGTTCACAAGACGTTGTTGTGGAGGAGTCATTGGGTTAGCAAGACGTTGTTGTGGATGAGACTTATGGTTCACAAGACGTTGTTGTGGAGGAGTCTTCCGGTTCACAAGACGTTGTTGTGGAGGAGTCTTCCGGTTCACAAGACGTTGTTGCGGAGGAGTCTTCTGGTTCACAAGTTGTTGTTGTGGATTGTCTTCTGGTTCACAAGACGTTGTTGTGGAACAGTTTCAGGTTCACAACACGTTGTTGTGGAGGGGTCTTTCGGTTCACAAGAAGTTGTTGTGGAGGAGTTTTCCGGTTCACAAGACGTTGTTGAGGAGGAGTCTTCCGGTTCACAAGATGTTGTTGTGGATTGTCTTCTGGTTCACAAGACGTTGTTGTGGAACAGTCTTCCGGTTCACAAGACGTTGTTGTGGAGGGGTCTTTCGGTTCACAAGACATTGTTGTGGAGGAGTCTTCCAGTTCACAAGACGTTGTTGTGGAGGAGTCTTCCGGTTCACAAGACATTGTTGTGGAGGAGTCTTTCGGTTCACAAGATGTTGTTGTTGATGAGTCTCCTGGTTCACAGGACGTTGTTGTGGAGGAGTCTTCCGGTTCACAAGACGTTGTTGTTGAGGAGTCTTCCGGTTCACAAGATGTTATTGTGGAGGAGTCTTCCGGTTCACAAGACATTGTTGTGGAGGAGTCTTTCGGGTTACAAGACGTTGTTGTGAAGGAGTCTTCCAGTTCACAAGACGTTGTTGTGGAGAAGTCTTTTGGTTCACAAGACGTTGTTGGGGAGGACTCTTCCTGTTCACAAGACGTTGTTGTGGAGGAGTTTTCCGGTTCACAAGACGTTGTTGTGGAGGAGTCTTCTGGTTCACAAGACGTCGTTGTGGAGGAGTCTTCCGGTTCAAAAGACGTTGTTGTGGAGGAGTCTTCCGGTTCACAAGATGTTGTTGTGGAAGAGACTTCCGGTTCACATGGAGTTGTTATGGAGGAGTCTTCCGGTTCACAAGACGTTGTTGTGGAGGAGTCTTCCGGTTCACAAGACGTTGTGGAGGAGTCTTCCGGTTCACAAGACGTTGTTGTGGAGGAGTCTTCTGGTTCACAAGACATTGTTGTGGATGAGTCTTTCGGTTCGCAAGACGTTGTTGTTCATGAGAATTATGGTTCACAAGACGTTGTTGTGGAGGAGTCATTGGGTTAGCAAGACGTTGTTGTGGATGAGACTTATGGTTCACAAGACGTTGTTGTGGAGTCATTGGGTTCGCAAGACGTTGTTGTGGAGGAGTCTTCCGGATCACAAGACGTTGTTTTGGAGGAGTCTTCCGGTTCACAAGACGTTGTTGTGGAGGAGTCTTCCGGTTCACAAAACGTTGTTGTGGAGGAGTCTTCCAGTTGACAAGACGTTGTTGTGGAAGAGTCTTCTGGTTCACAAGACGTTGTTGTTGAGGAGTCTTTTGGTTCACAAGACATTGTTGTGGAGGAGTCTTCTGGTTCACAAGACATTGTTGTGGAGGAGTCTTCTGGTTCACAAGACGTTGTTGTGGAGGAGTCTTCAGGTTCACAAGACGTTGTTGTGGAGGAGTCTTCCGGTTCACAAGACGTTGTTGTGGAGGAGTCTTCCGGTTCACAAGACGTTGTTGTGGAGGAGTCTTCCGGTTCACAAGACGTTGTTGTGGAGGAGTCTTCCGGTTCACAAGATGTTATTGTGGAGGAGTCTTCCGGTTCACAAGACATTGTTGTGGAGGAGTCTTTTGGTTCACAATACGTTGTTGTGGAGGAGTCTTCCGGTTCACAAGACGTTGTTGTGGAGGAGTCTTTTGGTTCGCATGACGTTGTTGTGGAGGAGTCTTCCGGTTCACAAGACGTTGTTGTGGAGGAGTCTTCCGGTTCACAAAACGTTGTTGTGGAGGAGTTTTCCAGCTCACAAGACGTTGTTGTGGAAGAGTCTTCTGGTTCACAAGACGTTGTTGTTGAGGAGTCTTTTGGTTCACAAGACATTGTTGTGGAGGAGTCTTCTGGTTCACAAGACGTTGTTGTGGAGGAGTCTTCCAGTTCACAAGACGTTGTTGTGGAGGAGTCTTCCGGTTCACAAGACGTTGTTGTGGAGGAGTCTTTTGGTTCACAAGACGTTGTTGTGGAGGAGTCTTCCGGTTCACAAGACGTTGTTGTGGAGGAGTCTTTTGGTTCACAAGACGTTGTTGTGGAGGAGTCTTCCGGTTCACAAGACATTGTTGTGGAGGAGTCTTCCGGTTCATAAGACGTTGTTGTGGAGGAGTCTTTCGGTTCACAAGACATTGTTGTGGAGGGGTCTTTCGGTTCACAAGAAGTTGTTGTGGAGGAGTCTTCCGGTTCACAAGACGTTGTTGATCTATGTAATACCGGCACCATCCACACAATGGAGATAGTGGTGGTGAATGCAGAAATCTGTTGTCGGAATGGCGCACACTCACACCCCCGTTAACCAATAAGAATGTACAGGATTCTTACATTTTCTCCAGTTACCATCGTGATCGATGACGAAACTGCAATCGATAGTAATTGATAGATTAAGAATTTGGAAACGCTCTGCGACCCTCCGAAAGGTCTGCAGGTGTGTTCCATTGTCAATAAACTTGTAGAGTGCTCGCCTAATTTTAAACACTCAAGCAAGCACTCCAAAGAAACGGTTGAGAAGGAACGGCTGGCTTGGCAAGCGACAGCAAGCTGATTGCTCACGGAAAATACATTATGTTGCAAAGCCTGGTTGTCGTTAAGGACGCGGAGACTGCCGGGAAACCGCTAAGCCACGCCCCTCGGTCAGTTGTGTTTTTAATGAGTCGAAATTGATGAACTAATGCAACTTATAAACGTCTAATTGCTTCACTGTGAGTTGTGTCGTCCTTTAAAAGGCTCAAATATCATATGAAAACGGAGGTGGTTTCAGCGAGAAGAAGGAACGAGGTCAGAATACCTTCAAAGTATTAAATTGCTTATTTAAGTTGTGATTTTAACAGATTTTGAGGTTGTTTGAAGATGATTAAAGGAAAGTTATTCGAATATTCCCTTTTGGAGAATTTCTCAAAGAAATCCGCAATGAGGGAAACTCATGTGAGCTCCATGGGACGATGAACGGAGGAAAGGCGACGGTGCAGAGAGGGAAAGAAAGCACAAACGTTTGGATGGATCACAAGGGCGTGTCTTCGACGAGGTTCGCCTTTCCGGCATATAAAGCGCGCAATTCAGCCAATTGATCTGGGTAGTGAACGGTCACCACCTCGTTGTCTCTTGTGGTCAAAACTCCTTGGTCCTTGGAGGAGTCTTCCGTTTCACAAGACGTTGTTGCGGAGTAGTCTTCCGGTTCACAAGACTTTGTTGTGGAGGAGTCTTCCGGTTCACAAGACGTTGTTGTCGAGGAGTCTTCCGGTTCACAAGACATTGTTGTGGAAGAGTCTTCCGGTTCACAAGACGTTGCTGTGGAGGAGTCTTCCGGTTCACAAGACGTTGTTGTGGAACAGTCTTCCGGTTCACAAGACGTTGTTGTTGATGAGACTTATGGTTCACAAGACGTTGTTGTGGAGGAGTCATTGGGTTAGCAAGACGTTGTTGTGGATGAGACTTATGGTTCACAAGACGTTGTTGTGGAGGAGTCTTCCGGTTCACAAGACGTTGTTGCGGAGGAGTCTTCTGGTTCACAAGATGTTGTTGTGGATTGTCTTCTGGTTCACAAGACGTTGTTGTGGAAAAAATTTCAGGTTCACAACACGTTGTTGTGGAGGGGTCTTTCGGTTCACAAGAAGTTGTTGTGGAGGAGTCTTCGGGTTCACAAGACGTTGTTGCGGAGGAGTCTTCCGGTTCACAAGATGTTGTTGTGGATTGTCTTCTGGTTCACAAGACGTTGTTGTGGAACAGTCTTCCGGTTCACAAGACGTTGTTGTGGAGGGGTCTTTCGGTTCACAAGACATTGTTGTGGAGGAGTCTTCCAGTTCACAAGACGTTGTTGTGGAGGAGTCTTCCGATTCACAAGACATTGTTGTGGAGGAGTCTTTCGGTTCACAAGATGTTGTTGTTGATGAGTCTCCTGGTTCACAGGACGTTGTTGTGGAGGAGTCTTCCGGTTCACAAGACGTTGTTGTGGAGGAGTCTTCTGGTTCACAAGACATTGTTGTGGAGGAGTCTTCTGGTTCACAAGACGTTGTTGTGGAGGAGTCTTCCGGTTCACAAGACGTTGTTGTGGAGGAGTCTTCCGGTTCACAAGACGTTGTTGTGGAGGAGTCTTCCGGTTCACAAGACGTTGTTGTGGAGGAGTCTTCCGGTTCACAAGACGTTGTTGTGGAGGAGTCTTCCGGTTCACAATACGTTGTTGTGGAGGAGTCTTCCGGTTCACAAGACGTTGTTGTGGAGGAGTCTTCCGGTTCACAAGACGTTGTTGTGGAGGAATCTTCCGGTTCACAAGACGTTGTTGTGGAACAGTCTTCCGGTTCACAAGACGTTGTTGTTGATGAGACTTGTGGTTCACAAGACGTTGTTGTGGAGGAGTCATTGGGTTAGCAAGGCGTTGTTGTGAATGAGACATATGGTTCACAAGACGTTGTTGTGGAGGAGTCTTCCGGTTCACAAGACGTTGTTGTGGAGGAGTCTTCCGGTTCACAAGACGTTGTTGCAGAGGAGTCTTCCGGTTCACAAGATGTTGTTGTGGATTGTCTTCTGGTTCACAAGACGCTGTTGTGGAACAGTCTTCCGGTTCACAAGACGTTGTTGTGGAGGGGTCTTTCGGTTCACAAGAAGTTGTTGTGGAGGAGTCTTCCGGTTCACAAGACGTTGTTGCGGAGGAGTCTTCCGGTTCACAAGATGTTGTTGTGGATTGTCTTCTGGTTCACAAGACGTTGTTGTGGAACAGTCTTCCGGTTCACAAGACGTTGTTGTGGAGGGGTCTTTCGGTTCACAAGACCTTGTTGTGGAGGAGTCTTCCAGTTCACAAGACGTTGTTGTGGAGGAGTCTTCCGGTTCACAAGACATTGTTGTGGAGGAGTCTTTCGGTGCACAAGACGTTGTTGTTGATGAGTCTCCTGGTTCACAGGACGTTGTTGTGGAGGAGTCTTCCAGTTCACAAGACGTTGTTGTTGAGGAGTCTTCCGGTTCACAAGATGTTATTGTGGAGGAGTCTTCAGGTTCACAAGACATTGTTGTGGAGGAGTCTTTCGGGTTACAAGACGTTGTTGTGAAGGAGTCTTCCAGTTCACAAGACGTTGTTGTGGAGAAGTCTTTTGGTTCACAAGACGTTGTTGGGGAGGAGTCTTCCGGTTCACAAGACGTTGTTGTGGAGGAGTCTTCCGGTTCACAAGACGTTGTGGAGGAGTCTTCCGGTTCAAAAGACGTTGTTGTGGAGGAGTCTTCCGGTTCACAAGACATTGTTGTGGATGAGTCTTTCGGTTCGCAAGACGTTGTTCATGAGAATTATGGTTCACAAGACGTTGTTGTGGAGGAGTCATTGGGTTAGCAAGACGTTGTTGTGGATGAGACTTATGGTTCACAAGACGTTGTTGTGGAGTCATTGGGTTCACAAGACGTTGTTGTGGAGGAGTCTTCCGGATCACAAGACGTTGTTTTGGAGGAGTCTTCCGGTTCACAAGACGTTGTTGTGGAGGAGTCTTCCGGTTCACAAAACGTTGTTGTGGAGGAGTCTTCCAGTTCACAAGACGTTGTTGTAGAGGAGTCTTCCAGTTCACAAGACGTAGTTGTGGAAGAGTCTTCTGGTTCACAAGACGTTGTTGTTGAGGAGTCTTTTGGTTCACAAGACATTGTTGTGGAGGAGTCTTCTGGTTCACAAGACGTTGTTGTGGAGGAGTCTTCCGGTTCACAAGACGTTGTTGTGGAGGAGTCTTCCGGTTCACAAGACGTTGTTGTGGAGGAGCCTTCCGGGTCACAATACGTTGTTGTGGAGGAGTCTTCCAGTTGACAAGACGTTGTTGTGGAAGAGTCTTCTGGTTCACAAGACGTTGTTGTTGAGGAGTCTTCCGGTTCTCAAGACGTTGTTGTGGAGGAGTCTTTCAGTTCACAAGACGTTGTTGTGGAGGAGTCTTCCGGTTCACAAGACGTTGTTGTGGAGGAGTCTTTCGGTTTACAAGACGTTGTTGTGGAGGAGTCTTCCAGTTCACAATATGTTGTTGTGGAGGAGTCTTCCAGTTCACAAGACGTTGTTGTGGAGGAGTCTCCTGGTTCACAGGACGTTGTTGTGGAGGAGTCTTCCAGTTCACAAGACGTTGTTGTTGAAGAGTCTTCCGGTTCACAAGACGTTGTTGTGGAGGAGTCTTCCGGTTCACAAGACGTTGTTGTGGAGGAGTCTTCCGGTTCACAAGATGTTGTTGTGGATTGTCTTCTGGTTCTCAAGACGTTGTTGTGGAGGAGTCTTCCGGTTCACAATACATTGTTGTGGAGGAGACTTCCAGTTCACAAGACGTTGTTGTGGAAGAGTCTTCTGGTTCACAAGACGTTGTTGTTGAGGAGTCTTCCGGTTCACAAGACGTTGTTGTGGAGGAGTCTTTCAGTTCACAAGACGTTGTTGTGGAGGAGTCTTCCGGTTCACAAGACGTTGTTGTGAAGGAGTCTTTCGGTTTACAAGACGTTGTTGTGGAGGAGTCTTCCAGTTCACAAGATGTTGTTGTGGAGGAGTCTTCCAGTTCACAAGACGTTGTTGTGGAGGAGTCTTCCGGTTCACAGGACGTTGTTGTGGAGGGGTCTTTCGGTTCACAAGACGTTGTTGTGGAACAGTCTTCCGGTTCACAATACGTTGTTGTGGAGGGGTCTTTCGGTTCACAAGAAGTTGTTGTGAAGGAGTCTTCCGTTTCACAAGACGTTGTTGATCTATGTTATACCGGCACCATCCGCACAATGGAGATTAGTGGTGGTGACTGCAGAAATCTGTTGTCGGATTGGCGCACACTCGCACCCCCTGTTAACCAATAAGAACGGACAGGATTCTTACATTTTCTCCAGTTACCATCGTGATCGATGACGAAACTGTATTCGATAGTAATTGATAGATTAAAAATTTGGAAACGCTCTGCGACCCTCCGAAAGGTCTGCAGGTGTGTTCCATTGTCAATAAACTTGCGGAGTGCTCGCCTAATTTTAAACACTCAAGCAAGCACTCCAAAGAAACGGTTGAGAAGGAACGGCTGGCTTGGCAAGCGACAGCAAGCTGATTGCTCATGGAAAATACATTATGTTGCAAAGCCTGGTTGTCGTTAAGGACGCGTAGACTGCCTGTAAACCGCTAAGCCACGCCCCTCGGTCAGTTGTGTTTTTAATGAGTCGAAATCGATGAACTAGTGCAACTTATAAACGTCTAATTGCTTCACTGTGAGTTGTGTCGTCCTTTCAAAGGCTCAAATATCATATGAAAACAGAGGTGGTTTCATCGAGAGGAAGGAACGAGGTCAGAATACCTTCAAAGTATTAAATTGCTTTTTTAAGTTGTGATTTTAACAGATTTTGAGGTTGTTTGAAGATGATTAAAGGAAAGTTATTCGAATATTCCCTTTTGGAGAATTTCTCAAAGAAATCCGCAATGACGGAAACTCATGTGAGCTCCATGGGACGATGAACGGAGGAAAGGCGACGGTGCAGAGAGGGAAAGAAAGCACAAACGTTTGGATGGATCACAAGGGCGTGTCTTCGACGAGGTTCGCCTTTTCGGCATATAAAGCGCGCAATTCAGCCTATTGATCTGGGTAGTGAACGGTCACCACCTCGTTGTCTCTTGTGGTCAAAGCTCCTTGGTCCTTGGAGGAGTCTTCCGTTTCACAAGACGTTGTTGCGGAGGAGTCTTCCGGTTCACAAGACTTTGTTGTGGAGGAGTCTTCCGGTTCACAAGACGTTGTTGTTGAGGAGTCTTCCGGTTCACAAGACATTGTTGTGGAGTCTTCCGGTTCAAAAGACGTTGCTGTGGAGGAGTCTTCCGGTTCACAAGACGTTGTTGTGGAACAGTCTTCCGGTTCACAAGACGTTGTTGTTGATGAGACTTATGGTTCACAAGACGTTGTTGTGAAGGAGTCATTGGGTTAGCAAGACGTTGTTGTGGATGAGACTTATGGTTCACAAGACGTTGTTGTGGAGGAGTCTTCCGGTTCACAAGACGTTGTTGTGGAGGAGTCTTCCGGTTCACAAGTCGTTGTTGCAGAGGAGTCTTCCGGTTCACAAGATGTTGTTGTGGATTGTCTTCTGGTTCACAAGACGTTGTTGTGGAACAGTCTTCCGGTTCACAAGACGTTGTTGTGGAGGGGTCTTTTGGTTCACAAGAAGTTGTTGTGGAGGAGTCTTCCGGTTCACAAGACGTTGTTGCGGAAGAGTCTTCCGGTTCACAAGATGTTGTTGTGGATTGTCTTCTGGTTCACAAGACGTTGTTGTGGAACAGTCTTCCGGTTCACAAGACGTTGTTGTGGAGGGGTCTTTCGGTTCACAAGACCATGTTGTGGAGGAGTCTTCCAGTTCACAAGACGTTGTTGTGGAGAAGTCTTCCGGTTCACAAGACGTTCTTGTGGAGGAGTCTTCCGGTTCACAAGACATTGTTGTGGGGGAGTCTTTCGGTTCACAAGACGTTGTTGTTGATGAGACTTATGGTTCACAAGACGTTGTTGTGGAGGAGTCTTCCGGTTCACAAGACGTTGTTGTGGAACAGTCTTCCGGTTTACAAGACGTGGTTGTGGAAGAGTCTTCTGGTTCACAAGACGTTGTTGTTGAGTCTCCTGGTTCACAGGACGTTGTTGTGGAGGAGTCTTCCGGTTCACAAGACGTTGTTGTTGAGGAGTCTTCCGGTTCACAAGATGTTATTGTGGAGGAGTCTTCCGGTTCACAAGACATTGTTGTGGAGGAGTCTTTTGGTTCACAATACGTTGTTGTGGAGGAGTCTTCCGGTTCACAAGA
The DNA here is from genome assembly GCF_964187855.1 of Myxine glutinosa. Classification (NCBI taxonomy): domain Eukaryota; kingdom Metazoa; phylum Chordata; class Myxini; order Myxiniformes; family Myxinidae; genus Myxine; species Myxine glutinosa. The sequence continues at coordinate 87,318,914 of NC_136267.1, read as the reverse complement.
CGTTGTTGTGGAGGAGTCTTTTGGTTCGCATGACGTTGTTGTGGAGGAGTCTTCCGGTTCACAAGACGTTGTTGTGGAGGAGTCTTCCGGTTCACAAAACGTTGTTGTGGAGGAGTCTTCCAGCTCACAAGACGTTGTTGTGGAAGAGTCTTCTGGTTCACAAGACGTTGTTGTTGAGGAGTCTTTTGGTTCACAAGACGTTGTTGTGGAGGAGTCATTGGGTTAGCAAGACGTTGTTGTGGATGAGACTTATGGTTCACAAGACGTTGTTGTGGAGGAGTCTTCCGGTTCACAAGACGTTGTTGTGGAGGAGTCTTCCGGTTCACAAGACGTTGTTGCGGAGGAGTCTTCTGGTTCACAAGATGTTGTTGTGGATTGTCTTCTGGTTCACAAGACGTTGTGGTGGAACAGTTTCAGGTTCACAACACGTTGTTGTGGAGGGGTCTTTCGGTTCACAAGAAGTTGTTGTGGAGGAGTTTTCCGGTTCACAAGACGTTGTTGCGGAGGAGTCTTCCGGTTCACAAGATGTTGTTGTGGATTGTCTTCTGGTTCACAAGACGTTGTTGTGGAACAGTCTTCCGGTTCACAAGACGTTGTTGTGGAGGGGTCTTTCGGTTCACAAGACATTGTTGTGGAGGAGTCTTCCAGTTCACAAGACGTTGTTGTGGAGGAGTCTTCCGGTTCACAAGACATTGTTGTGGAGGAGTCTTTCGGTTCACAAGATGTTGTTGTTGATGAGTCTCCTGGTTCACAGGACGTTGTTGTGGAGGAGTCTTCCGGTTCACAAGACGTTGTTGTTGAGGAGTCTTCCGGTTCACAAGATGTTATTGTGGAGGAGTCTTCCGGTTCACAAGACATTGTTGTGGAGGAGTCTTTCGGGTTACAAGACGTTGTTGTGAAGGAGTCTTCCAGTTCACAAGACGTTGTTGTGGAGAAGTCTTTTGGTTCACAAGACGTTGTTGGGGAGGACTCTTCCTGTTCACAAGACGTTGTTGTGGAGGAGTTTTCCGGTTCACAAGACGTTGTTGTGGAGGAGTCTTCTGGTTCACAAGACGTCGTTGTGGAGGAGTCTTCCGGTTCAAAAGACGTTGTTGTGGAGGAGTCTTCCGGTTCACAAGATGTTGTTGTGGAAGAGACTTCCGGTTCACACGGAGTTGTTATGGAGGAGTCTTCCGGTTCACAAGACGTTGTTGTGGAGGAGTCTTCCGGTTCACAAGACGTTGTGGAGGAGTCTTCCGGTTCACAAGACGTTGTTGTGGAGGAGTCTTCTGGTTCACAAGACATTGTTGTGGATGAGTCTTTCGGTTCGCAAGACGTTGTTGTTCATGAGAATTATGGTTCACAAGACGTTGTTGTGGAGGAGTCTTCCAGTTCACAAGACGTTGTTGTGGAGGAGTCTTCCGGTTCACAAGACGTTGTTGTGGAGGAGTCTTTTGGTTCACAAGACGTTGTTGTGGAGGAGTCTTCCGGTTCACAAGACGTTGTTGTGGAGGAGTCTTTTGGTTCACAAGACGTTGTTGTGGAGGAGTCTTCCGGTTCACAAGACATTGTTGTGGAGGAGTCTTCCGGTTCATAAGACGTTGTTGTGGAGGAGTCTTCCGGTTCACAAGACATTGTTGTGGAGGGGTCTTTCGGTTCACAAGAAGTTGTTGTGGAGGAGTCTTCCGGTTCACAAGACGTTGTTGATCTATGTAATACCGGCACCATCCACACAATGGAGATTCGTGGTGGTGAATGCAGAAATCTGTTGTCGGAATGGCGCACACTCACACCCCCGTTAACCAATAAGAATGGACAGGATTCTTACATTTTCTCCAGTTACCATCATGATCGATGACGAAACTGTATTCGATAGTAATTGATAGATTAAAAATTTGGAAACGCTCTGCGACCCTCCGAAAGGTCTGCAGGTGTGTTCCATTGTCAATAAACTTGTAGAGTGCTCGCCTAATTTTAAACACTCAAGCAAGCACTCCAAAGAAACGGTTGAGAAGGAACGGCTGGCTTGGCAAGCGACAGCAAGCTGATTGCTCACGGAAAATACATTATGTTGCAAAGCCTGGTTGTCGTTAAGGACGCGGAGACTGCCGGGAAACCGCTAAGCCACGCCCCTCGGTCAGTTGTGTTTTTAATGAGTCGAAATTGATGAACTAATGCAACTTATAAACGTCTAATTGCTTCACTGTGAGTTGTGTCGTCCTTTAAAAGGCTCAAATATCATATGAAAACGGAGGTGGTTTCAGCGAGAAGAAGGAACGAGGTCAGAATACCTTCAAAGTATTAAATTGCTTATTTAAGTTGTGATTTTAACAGATTTTGAGGTTGTTTGAAGATGATTAAAGGAAAGTTATTCGAATATTCCCTTTTGGAGAATTTCTCAAAGAAATCCGCAATGAGGGAAACTCATGTGAGCTCCATGGGACGATGAACGGAGGAAAGGCGACGGTGCAGAGAGGGAAAGAAAGCACAAACGTTTGGATGGATCACAAGGGCGTGTCTTCGACGAGGTTCGCCTTTCCGGCATATAAAGCGCGCAATTCAGCCAATTGATCTGGGTAGTGAACGGTCACCACCTCGTTGTCTCTTGTGGTCAAAACTCCTTGGTCCTTGGAGGAGTCTTCCGTTTCACAAGACGTTGTTGCGGAGGAGTCTTCTGGTTCACAAGACTTTGTTGTGGAGGAGTCTTCCGGTTCACAAGACGTTGTTGTCGAGGAGTCTTCCGGTTCACAAGACATTGTTGTGGAAGAGTCTTCCGGTTCACAAGACGTTGCTGTGGAGGAGTCTTCCGGTTCACAAGACGTTGTTGTGGAACAGTCTTCCGGTTCACAAGACGTTGTTGTTGATGAGACTTATGGTTCACAAGACGTTGTTGTGGAGGAGTCATTGGGTTAGCAAGACGTTGTTGTGGATGAGACTTATGGTTCACAAGACGTTGTTGTGGAGGAGTCTTCCGGTTCACAAGACGTTGTTGTGGAGGAGTCTTCCGGTTCACAAGACGTTGTTGCGGAGGAGTCTTCTGGTTCACAAGTTGTTGTTGTGGATTGTCTTCTGGTTCACAAGACGTTGTTGTGGAACAGTTTCAGGTTCACAACACGTTGTTGTGGAGGGGTCTTTCGGTTCACAAGAAGTTGTTGTGGAGGAGTTTTCCGGTTCACAAGACGTTGTTGAGGAGGAGTCTTCCGGTTCACAAGATGTTGTTGTGGATTGTCTTCTGGTTCACAAGACGTTGTTGTGGAACAGTCTTCCGGTTCACAAGACGTTGTTGTGGAGGGGTCTTTCGGTTCACAAGACATTGTTGTGGAGGAGTCTTCCAGTTCACAAGACGTTGTTGTGGAGGAGTCTTCCGGTTCACAAGACATTGTTGTGGAGGAGTCTTTCGGTTCACAAGATGTTGTTGTTGATGAGTCTCCTGGTTCACAGGACGTTGTTGTGGAGGAGTCTTCCGGTTCACAAGACGTTGTTGTTGAGGAGTCTTCCGGTTCACAAGATGTTATTGTGGAGGAGTCTTCCGGTTCACAAGACATTGTTGTGGAGGAGTCTTTCGGGTTACAAGACGTTGTTGTGAAGGAGTCTTCCAGTTCACAAGACGTTGTTGTGGAGAAGTCTTTTGGTTCACAAGACGTTGTTGGGGAGGACTCTTCCTGTTCACAAGACGTTGTTGTGGAGGAGTTTTCCGGTTCACAAGACGTTGTTGTGGAGGAGTCTTCTGGTTCACAAGACGTCGTTGTGGAGGAGTCTTCCGGTTCAAAAGACGTTGTTGTGGAGGAGTCTTCCGGTTCACAAGATGTTGTTGTGGAAGAGACTTCCGGTTCACATGGAGTTGTTATGGAGGAGTCTTCCGGTTCACAAGACGTTGTTGTGGAGGAGTCTTCCGGTTCACAAGACGTTGTGGAGGAGTCTTCCGGTTCACAAGACGTTGTTGTGGAGGAGTCTTCTGGTTCACAAGACATTGTTGTGGATGAGTCTTTCGGTTCGCAAGACGTTGTTGTTCATGAGAATTATGGTTCACAAGACGTTGTTGTGGAGGAGTCATTGGGTTAGCAAGACGTTGTTGTGGATGAGACTTATGGTTCACAAGACGTTGTTGTGGAGTCATTGGGTTCGCAAGACGTTGTTGTGGAGGAGTCTTCCGGATCACAAGACGTTGTTTTGGAGGAGTCTTCCGGTTCACAAGACGTTGTTGTGGAGGAGTCTTCCGGTTCACAAAACGTTGTTGTGGAGGAGTCTTCCAGTTGACAAGACGTTGTTGTGGAAGAGTCTTCTGGTTCACAAGACGTTGTTGTTGAGGAGTCTTTTGGTTCACAAGACATTGTTGTGGAGGAGTCTTCTGGTTCACAAGACATTGTTGTGGAGGAGTCTTCTGGTTCACAAGACGTTGTTGTGGAGGAGTCTTCAGGTTCACAAGACGTTGTTGTGGAGGAGTCTTCCGGTTCACAAGACGTTGTTGTGGAGGAGTCTTCCGGTTCACAAGACGTTGTTGTGGAGGAGTCTTCCGGTTCACAAGACGTTGTTGTGGAGGAGTCTTCCGGTTCACAAGATGTTATTGTGGAGGAGTCTTCCGGTTCACAAGACATTGTTGTGGAGGAGTCTTTTGGTTCACAATACGTTGTTGTGGAGGAGTCTTCCGGTTCACAAGACGTTGTTGTGGAGGAGTCTTTTGGTTCGCATGACGTTGTTGTGGAGGAGTCTTCCGGTTCACAAGACGTTGTTGTGGAGGAGTCTTCCGGTTCACAAAACGTTGTTGTGGAGGAGTTTTCCAGCTCACAAGACGTTGTTGTGGAAGAGTCTTCTGGTTCACAAGACGTTGTTGTTGAGGAGTCTTTTGGTTCACAAGACATTGTTGTGGAGGAGTCTTCTGGTTCACAAGACGTTGTTGTGGAGGAGTCTTCCAGTTCACAAGACGTTGTTGTGGAGGAGTCTTCCGGTTCACAAGACGTTGTTGTGGAGGAGTCTTTTGGTTCACAAGACGTTGTTGTGGAGGAGTCTTCCGGTTCACAAGACGTTGTTGTGGAGGAGTCTTTTGGTTCACAAGACGTTGTTGTGGAGGAGTCTTCCGGTTCACAAGACATTGTTGTGGAGGAGTCTTCCGGTTCATAAGACGTTGTTGTGGAGGAGTCTTTCGGTTCACAAGACATTGTTGTGGAGGGGTCTTTCGGTTCACAAGAAGTTGTTGTGGAGGAGTCTTCCGGTTCACAAGACGTTGTTGATCTATGTAATACCGGCACCATCCACACAATGGAGATTAGTGGTGGTGAATGCAGAAATCTGTTGTCGGAATGGCGCACACTCACACCCCCGTTAACCAATAAGAATGTACAGGATTCTTACATTTTCTCCAGTTACCATCGTGATCGATGACGAAACTGCAATCGATAGTAATTGATAGATTAAGAATTTGGAAACGCTCTGCGACCCTCCGAAAGGTCTGCAGGTGTGTTCCATTGTCAATAAACTTGTAGAGTGCTCGCCTAATTTTAAACACTCAAGCAAGCACTCCAAAGAAACGGTTGAGAAGGAACGGCTGGCTTGGCAAGCGACAGCAAGCTGATTGCTCACGGAAAATACATTATGTTGCAAAGCCTGGTTGTCGTTAAGGACGCGTAGACTGCCGGGAAACCGCTAAGCCACGCCCCTCGGTCAGTTGTGTTTTTAATGAGTCGAAATTGATGAACTAGTGCAACTTATAAACGTCTAATTGCTTCACTGTGAGTTGTGTCGTCCTTTAAAAGGCTCAAATATCATATGAAAACGGAGGTGGTTTCAGCGAGAAGAAGGAACGAGGTCAGAATACCTTCAAAGTATTAAATTGCTTATTTAAGTTGTGATTTTAACAGATTTTGAGGTTGTTTGAAGATGATTAAAGAAAAGTTATTCGAATATTCCCTTTTGGAGAATTTCTCAAAGAAATCCGCAATGAGGGAAACTCATGTGAGCTCCATGGGACGATGAACGGAGGAAAGGCGACGGTGCAGAGAGGGAAAGAAAGCACAAACGTTTGGATGGATCACAAGGGCGTGTCTTCGACGAGGTTCGCCTTTCCGGCATATAAAGCGCGCAATTCAGCCAATTGATCTGGGTAGTGAACGGTCACCACCTCGTTGTCTCTTGTGGTCAAAACTCCTTGGTCCTTGGAGGAGTCTTCCGTTTCACAAGACGTTGTTGCGGAGTAGTCTTCCGGTTCACACGACTTTGTTGTGGAGGAGTCTTCCGGTTCACAAGACGTTGTTGTCGAGGAGTCTTCCGGTTCACAAGACATTGTTGTGGAAGAGTCTTCCGGTTCACAAGACGTTGCTGTGGAGGAGTCTTCCGGTTCACAAGACGTTGTTGTGGAACAGTCTTCCGGTTCACAAGACGTTGTTGTTGATGAGACTTATGGTTCACAAGACGTTGTTGTGGAGGAGTCATTGGGTTAGCAAGACGTTGTTGTGGATGAGACTTATGGTTCACAAGACGTTGTTGTGGAGGAGTCTTCCGGTTCAGAAGACGTTGTTGCAGAGGAGTCTTCTGGTTCACAAGATGTTGTTGTGGATTGTCTTCTGGTTCACAAGACGTTGTTGTGGAAAAAATTTCAGGTTCACAACACGTTGTTGTGGAGGGGTCTTTCGGTTCACAAGAAGTTGTTGTGGAGGAGTCTTCGGGTTCACAAGACGTTGTTGCGGAGGAGTCTTCCGGTTCACAAGATGTTGTTGTGGATTGTCTTCTGGTTCACAAGACGTTGTTGTGGAACAGTCTTCCGGTTCACAAGACGTTGTTGTGGAGGGGTCTTTCGGTTCACAAGACATTGTTGTGGAGGAGTCTTCCAGTTCACAAGACGTTGTTGTGGAGGAGTCTTCCGATTCACAAGACATTGTTGTGGAGGAGTCTTTCGGTTCACAAGATGTTGTTGTTGATGAGTCTCCTGGTTCACAGGACGTTGTTGTGGAGGAGTCTTCCGGTTCACAAGACGTTGTTGTGGAGGAGTCTTCTGGTTCACAAGACATTGTTGTGGAGGAGTCTTCTGGTTCACAAGACGTTGTTGTGGAGGAGTCTTCCGGTTCACAAGACGTTGTTGTGGAGGAGTCTTCCGGTTCACAAGACGTTGTTGTGGAGGAGTCTTCCGGTTCACAAGACGTTGTTGTGGAGGAGTCTTCCGGTTCACAAGACGTTGTTGTGGAGGAGTCTTCCGGTTCACAATACGTTGTTGTGGAGGAGTCTTCCGGTTCACAAGACGTTGTTGTGGAGGAGTCTTCCGGTTCACAAGACGTTGTTGTGGAGGAATCTTCCGGTTCACAAGACGTTGTTGTGGAACAGTCTTCCGGTTCACAAGACGTTGTTGTTGATGAGACTTGTGGTTCACAAGACGTTGTTGTGGAGGAGTCATTGGGTTAGCAAGGCGTTGTTGTGAATGAGACATATGGTTCACAAGACGTTGTTGTGGAGGAGTCTTCCGGTTCACAAGACGTTGTTGTGGAGGAGTCTTCCGGTTCACAAGACGTTGTTGCAGAGGAGTCTTCCGGTTCACAAGATGTTGTTGTGGATTGTCTTCTGGTTCACAAGACGCTGTTGTGGAACAGTCTTCCGGTTCACAAGACGTTGTTGTGGAGGGGTCTTTCGGTTCACAAGAAGTTGTTGTGGAGGAGTCTTCCGGTTCACAAGACGTTGTTGCGGAGGAGTCTTCCGGTTCACAAGATGTTGTTGTGGATTGTCTTCTGGTTCACAAGACGTTGTTGTGGAACAGTCTTCCGGTTCACAAGACGTTGTTGTGGAGGGGTCTTTCGGTTCACAAGACCTTGTTGTGGAGGAGTCTTCCAGTTCACAAGACGTTGTTGTGGAGGAGTCTTCCGGTTCACAAGACATTGTTGTGGAGGAGTCTTTCGGTGCACAAGACGTTGTTGTTGATGAGTCTCCTGGTTCACAGGACGTTGTTGTGGAGGAGTCTTCCAGTTCACAAGACGTTGTTGTTGAGGAGTCTTCCGGTTCACAAGATGTTATTGTGGAGGAGTCTTCAGGTTCACAAGACATTGTTGTGGAGGAGTCTTTCGGGTTACAAGACGTTGTTGTGAAGGAGTCTTCCAGTTCACAAGACGTTGTTGTGGAGAAGTCTTTTGGTTCACAAGACGTTGTTGGGGAGGACTCTTCCTGTTCACAAGACGTTGTTGTGGAGGAGACTTCCGGTTCACACGGAGTTGTTATGGAGGAATCTTCCGGTTCACAAGACGTTGTTGTGGAGGAGTCTTCCGGTTCACAAGACGTTGTGGAGGAGTCTTCCGGTTCAAAAGACGTTGTTGTGGAGGAGTCTTCCGGTTCACAAGACATTGTTGTGGATGAGTCTTTCGGTTCGCAAGACGTTGTTCATGAGAATTATGGTTCACAAGACGTTGTTGTGGAGGAGTCATTGGGTTAGCAAGACGTTGTTGTGGATGAGACTTATGGTTCACAAGACGTTGTTGTGGAGTCATTGGGTTCACAAGACGTTGTTGTGGAGGAGTCTTCCGGATCACAAGACGTTGTTTTGGAGGAGTCTTCCGGTTCACAAGACGTTGTTGTGGAGGAGTCTTCCGGTTCACAAAACGTTGTTGTGGAGGAGTCTTCCAGTTCACAAGACGTTGTTGTAGAGGAGTCTTCCAGTTCACAAGACGTAGTTGTGGAAGAGTCTTCTGGTTCACAAGACGTTGTTGTTGAGGAGTCTTTTGGTTCACAAGACATTGTTGTGGAGGAGTCTTCTGGTTCACAAGACGTTGTTGTGGAGGAGTCTTCCGGTTCACAAGACGTTGTTGTGGAGGAGTCTTCCGGTTCACAAGACGTTGTTGTGGAGGAGCCTTCCGGGTCACAATACGTTGTTGTGGAGGAGTCTTCCAGTTGACAAGACGTTGTTGTGGAAGAGTCTTCTGGTTCACAAGACGTTGTTGTTGAGGAGTCTTCCGGTTCTCAAGACGTTGTTGTGGAGGAGTCTTTCAGTTCACAAGACGTTGTTGTGGAGGAGTCTTCCGGTTCACAAGACGTTGTTGTGGAGGAGTCTTTCGGTTTACAAGACGTTGTTGTGGAGGAGTCTTCCAGTTCACAATATGTTGTTGTGGAGGAGTCTTCCAGTTCACAAGACGTTGTTGTGGAGGAGTCTCCTGGTTCACAGGACGTTGTTGTGGAGGAGTCTTCCAGTTCACAAGACGTTGTTGTTGAAGAGTCTTCCGGTTCACAAGACGTTGTTGTGGAGGAGTCTTCCGGTTCACAAGACGTTGTTGTGGAGGAGTCTTCCGGTTCACAAGATGTTGTTGTGGATTGTCTTCTGGTTCTCAAGACGTTGTTGTGGAGGAGTCTTCCGGTTCACAATACATTGTTGTGGAGGAGACTTCCAGTTCACAAGACGTTGTTGTGGAAGAGTCTTCTGGTTCACAAGACGTTGTTGTTGAGGAGTCTTCCGGTTCACAAGACGTTGTTGTGGAGGAGTCTTTCAGTTCACAAGACGTTGTTGTGGAGGAGTCTTCCGGTTCACAAGACATTGTTGTGGAGGAGTCTTTCGGGTTACAAGACGTTGTTGTGAAGGAGTCTTCCAGTTCACAAGACGTTGTTGTGGAGAAGTCTTTTGGTTCACAAGACGTTGTTGGGGAGGACTCTTCCTGTTCACAAGACGTTGTTGTGGAGGAGTTTTCCGGTTCACAAGACGTTGTTGTGGAGGAGTCTTCTGGTTCACAAGACGTCGTTGTGGAGGAGTCTTCCGGTTCAAAAGACGTTGTTGTGGAGGAGTCTTCCGGTTCACAAGATGTTGTTGTGGAAGAGACTTCCGGTTCACATGGAGTTGTTATGGAGGAGTCTTCCGGTTCACAAGACGTTGTTGTGGAGGAGTCTTCCGGTTCACAAGACGTTGTGGAGGAGTCTTCCGGTTCACAAGACGTTGTTGTGGAGGAGTCTTCTGGTTCACAAGACATTGTTGTGGATGAGTCTTTCGGTTCGCAAGACGTTGTTGTTCATGAGAATTATGGTTCACAAGACGTTGTTGTGGAGGAGTCATTGGGTTAGCAAGACGTTGTTGTGGATGAGACTTATGGTTCACAAGACGTTGTTGTGGAGTCATTGGGTTCGCAAGACGTTGTTGTGGAGGAGTCTTCCGGATCACAAGACGTTGTTTTGGAGGAGTCTTCCGGTTCACAAGACGTTGTTGTGGAGGAGTCTTCCGGTTCACAAAACGTTGTTGTGGAGGAGTCTTCCAGTTGACAAGACGTTGTTGTGGAAGAGTCTTCTGGTTCACAAGACGTTGTTGTTGAGGAGTCTTTTGGTTCACAAGACATTGTTGTGGAGGAGTCTTCTGGTTCACAAGACATTGTTGTGGAGGAGTCTTCTGGTTCACAAGACGTTGTTGTGGAGGAGTCTTCAGGTTCACAAGACGTTGTTGTGGAGGAGTCTTCCGGTTCACAAGACGTTGTTGTGGAGGAGTCTTCCGGTTCACAAGACGTTGTTGTGGAGGAGTCTTCCGGTTCACAAGACGTTGTTGTGGAGGAGTCTTCCGGTTCACAAGATGTTATTGTGGAGGAGTCTTCCGGTTCACAAGACATTGTTGTGGAGGAGTCTTTTGGTTCACAATACGTTGTTGTGGAGGAGTCTTCCGGTTCACAAGACGTTGTTGTGGAGGAGTCTTTTGGTTCGCATGACGTTGTTGTGGAGGAGTCTTCCGGTTCACAAGACGTTGTTGTGGAGGAGTCTTCCGGTTCACAAAACGTTGTTGTGGAGGAGTTTTCCAGCTCACAAGACGTTGTTGTGGAAGAGTCTTCTGGTTCACAAGACGTTGTTGTTGAGGAGTCTTTTGGTTCACAAGACATTGTTGTGGAGGAGTCTTCTGGTTCACAAGACGTTGTTGTGGAGGAGTCTTCCAGTTCACAAGACGTTGTTGTGGAGGAGTCTTCCGGTTCACAAGACGTTGTTGTGGAGGAGTCTTTTGGTTCACAAGACGTTGTTGTGGAGGAGTCTTCCGGTTCACAAGACGTTGTTGTGGAGGAGTCTTTTGGTTCACAAGACGTTGTTGTGGAGGAGTCTTCCGGTTCACAAGACATTGTTGTGGAGGAGTCTTCCGGTTCATAAGACGTTGTTGTGGAGGAGTCTTTCGGTTCACAAGACATTGTTGTGGAGGGGTCTTTCGGTTCACAAGAAGTTGTTGTGGAGGAGTCTTCCGGTTCACAAGACGTTGTTGATCTATGTAATACCGGCACCATCCACACAATGGAGATTAGTGGTGGTGAATGCAGAAATCTGTTGTCGGAATGGCGCACACTCACACCCCCGTTAACCAATAAGAATGTACAGGATTCTTACATTTTCTCCAGTTACCATCGTGATCGATGACGAAACTGCAATCGATAGTAATTGATAGATTAAGAATTTGGAAACGCTCTGCGACCCTCCGAAAGGTCTGCAGGTGTGTTCCATTGTCAATAAACTTGTAGAGTGCTCGCCTAATTTTAAACACTCAAGCAAGCACTCCAAAGAAACGGTTGAGAAGGAACGGCTGGCTTGGCAAGCGACAGCAAGCTGATTGCTCACGGAAAATACATTATGTTGCAAAGCCTGGTTGTCGTTAAGGACGCGTAGACTGCCGGGAAACCGCTAAGCCACGCCCCTCGGTCAGTTGTGTTTTTAATGAGTCGAAATTGATGAACTAGTGCAACTTATAAACGTCTAATTGCTTCACTGTGAGTTGTGTCGTCCTTTAAAAGGCTCAAATATCATATGAAAACGGAGGTGGTTTCAGCGAGAAGAAGGAACGAGGTCAGAATACCTTCAAAGTATTAAATTGCTTATTTAAGTTGTGATTTTAACAGATTTTGAGGTTGTTTGAAGATGATTAAAGAAAAGTTATTCGAATATTCCCTTTTGGAGAATTTCTCAAAGAAATCCGCAATGAGGGAAACTCATGTGAGCTCCATGGGACGATGAACGGAGGAAAGGCGACGGTGCAGAGAGGGAAAGAAAGCACAAACGTTTGGATGGATCACAAGGGCGTGTCTTCGACGAGGTTCGCCTTTCCGGCATATAAAGCGCGCAATTCAGCCAATTGATCTGGGTAGTGAACGGTCACCACCTCGTTGTCTCTTGTGGTCAAAACTCCTTGGTCCTTGGAGGAGTCTTCCGTTTCACAAGACGTTGTTGCGGAGTAGTCTTCCGGTTCACACGACTTTGTTGTGGAGGAGTCTTCCGGTTCACAAGACGTTGTTGTCGAGGAGTCTTCCGGTTCACAAGACATTGTTGTGGAAGAGTCTTCCGGTTCACAAGACGTTGCTGTGGAGGAGTCTTCCGGTTCACAAGACGTTGTTGTGGAACAGTCTTCCGGTTCACAAGACGTTGTTGTTGATGAGACTTATGGTTCACAAGACGTTGTTGTGGAGGAGTCATTGGGTTAGCAAGACGTTGTTGTGGATGAGACTTATGGTTCACAAGACGTTGTTGTGGAGGAGTCTTCCGGTTCAGAAGACGTTGTTGCAGAGGAGTCTTCTGGTTCACAAGATGTTGTTGTGGATTGTCTTCTGGTTCACAAGACGTTGTTGTGGAAAAAATTTCAGGTTCACAACACGTTGTTGTGGAGGGGTCTTTCGGTTCACAAGAAGTTGTTGTGGAGGAGTCTTCGGGTTCACAAGACGTTGTTGCGGAGGAGTCTTCCGGTTCACAAGATGTTGTTGTGGATTGTCTTCTGGTTCACAAGACGTTGTTGTGGAACAGTCTTCCGGTTCACAAGACGTTGTTGTGGAGGGGTCTTTCGGTTCACAAGACATTGTTGTGGAGGAGTCTTCCAGTTCACAAGACGTTGTTGTGGAGGAGTCTTCCGATTCACAAGACATTGTTGTGGAGGAGTCTTTCGGTTCACAAGATGTTGTTGTTGATGAGTCTCCTGGTTCACAGGACGTTGTTGTGGAGGAGTCTTCCGGTTCACAAGACGTTGTTGTGGAGGAGTCTTCTGGTTCACAAGACATTGTTGTGGAGGAGTCTTCTGGTTCACAAGACGTTGTTGTGGAGGAGTCTTCCGGTTCACAAGACGTTGTTGTGGAGGAGTCTTCCGGTTCACAAGACGTTGTTGTGGAGGAGTCTTCCGGTTCACAAGACGTTGTTGTGGAGGAGTCTTCCGGTTCACAAGACGTTGTTGTGGAGGAGTCTTCCGGTTCACAATACGTTGTTGTGGAGGAGTCTTCCGGTTCACAAGACGTTGTTGTGGAGGAGTCTTCCGGTTCACAAGACGTTGTTGTGGAGGAATCTTCCGGTTCACAAGACGTTGTTGTGGAACAGTCTTCCGGTTCACAAGACGTTGTTGTTGATGAGACTTGTGGTTCACAAGACGTTGTTGTGGAGGAGTCATTGGGTTAGCAAGGCGTTGTTGTGAATGAGACATATGGTTCACAAGACGTTGTTGTGGAGGAGTCTTCCGGTTCACAAGACGTTGTTGTGGAGGAGTCTTCCGGTTCACAAGACGTTGTTGCAGAGGAGTCTTCCGGTTCACAAGATGTTGTTGTGGATTGTCTTCTGGTTCACAAGACGCTGTTGTGGAACAGTCTTCCGGTTCACAAGACGTTGTTGTGGAGGGGTCTTTCGGTTCACAAGAAGTTGTTGTGGAGGAGTCTTCCGGTTCACAAGACGTTGTTGCGGAGGAGTCTTCCGGTTCACAAGATGTTGTTGTGGATTGTCTTCTGGTTCACAAGACGTTGTTGTGGAACAGTCTTCCGGTTCACAAGACGTTGTTGTGGAGGGGTCTTTCGGTTCACAAGACCTTGTTGTGGAGGAGTCTTCCAGTTCACAAGACGTTGTTGTGGAGGAGTCTTCCGGTTCACAAGACATTGTTGTGGAGGAGTCTTTCGGTGCACAAGACGTTGTTGTTGATGAGTCTCCTGGTTCACAGGACGTTGTTGTGGAGGAGTCTTCCAGTTCACAAGACGTTGTTGTTGAGGAGTCTTCCGGTTCACAAGATGTTATTGTGGAGGAGTCTTCAGGTTCACAAGACATTGTTGTGGAGGAGTCTTTCGGGTTACAAGACGTTGTTGTGAAGGAGTCTTCCAGTTCACAAGACGTTGTTGTGGAGAAGTCTTTTGGTTCACAAGACGTTGTTGGGGAGGACTCTTCCTGTTCACAAGACGTTGTTGTGGAGGAGACTTCCGGTTCACACGGAGTTGTTATGGAGGAATCTTCCGGTTCACAAGACGTTGTTGTGGAGGAGTCTTCCGGTTCACAAGACGTTGTGGAGGAGTCTTCCGGTTCAAAAGACGTTGTTGTGGAGGAGTCTTCCGGTTCACAAGACATTGTTGTGGATGAGTCTTTCGGTTCGCAAGACGTTGTTCATGAGAATTATGGTTCACAAGACGTTGTTGTGGAGGAGTCATTGGGTTAGCAAGACGTTGTTGTGGATGAGACTTATGGTTCACAAGACGTTGTTGTGGAGTCATTGGGTTCACAAGACGTTGTTGTGGAGGAGTCTTCCGGATCACAAGACGTTGTTTTGGAGGAGTCTTCCGGTTCACAAGACGTTGTTGTGGAGGAGTCTTCCGGTTCACAAAACGTTGTTGTGGAGGAGTCTTCCAGTTCACAAGACGTTGTTGTAGAGGAGTCTTCCAGTTCACAAGACGTAGTTGTGGAAGAGTCTTCTGGTTCACAAGACGTTGTTGTTGAGGAGTCTTTTGGTTCACAAGACATTGTTGTGGAGGAGTCTTCTGGTTCACAAGACGTTGTTGTGGAGGAGTCTTCCGGTTCACAAGACGTTGTTGTGGAGGAGTCTTCCGGTTCACAAGACGTTGTTGTGGAGGAGCCTTCCGGGTCACAATACGTTGTTGTGGAGGAGTCTTCCAGTTGACAAGACGTTGTTGTGGAAGAGTCTTCTGGTTCACAAGACGTTGTTGTTGAGGAGTCTTCCGGTTCTCAAGACGTTGTTGTGGAGGAGTCTTTCAGTTCACAAGACGTTGTTGTGGAGGAGTCTTCCGGTTCACAAGACGTTGTTGTGGAGGAGTCTTTCGGTTTACAAGACGTTGTTGTGGAGGAGTCTTCCAGTTCACAATATGTTGTTGTGGAGGAGTCTTCCAGTTCACAAGACGTTGTTGTGGAGGAGTCTCCTGGTTCACAGGACGTTGTTGTGGAGGAGTCTTCCAGTTCACAAGACGTTGTTGTTGAAGAGTCTTCCGGTTCACAAGACGTTGTTGTGGAGGAGTCTTCCGGTTCACAAGACGTTGTTGTGGAGGAGTCTTCCGGTTCACAAGATGTTGTTGTGGATTGTCTTCTGGTTCTCAAGACGTTGTTGTGGAGGAGTCTTCCGGTTCACAATACATTGTTGTGGAGGAGACTTCCAGTTCACAAGACGTTGTTGTGGAAGAGTCTTCTGGTTCACAAGACGTTGTTGTTGAGGAGTCTTCCGGTTCACAAGACGTTGTTGTGGAGGAGTCTTTCAGTTCACAAGACGTTGTTGTGGAGGAGTCTTCCGGTTCACAAGACGTTGTTGTGAAGGAGTCTTTCGGTTTACAAGACGTTGTTGTGGAGGAGTCTTCCAGTTCACAAGATGTTGTTGTGGAGGAGTCTTCCAGTTCACAAGACGTTGTTGTGGAGGAGTCTTCCGGTTCACAGGACGTTGTTGTGGAGGGGTCTTTCGGTTCACAAGACGTTGTTGTGGAACAGTCTTCCGGTTCACAATACGTTGTTGTGGAGGGGTCTTTCGGTTCACAAGAAGTTGTTGTGAAGGAGTCTTCCGTTTCACAAGACGTTGTTGATCTATGTTATACCGGCACCATCCGCACAATGGAGATTAGTGGTGGTGACTGCAGAAATCTGTTGTCGGATTGGCGCACACTCGCACCCCCTGTTAACCAATAAGAACGGACAGGATTCTTACATTTTCTCCAGTTACCATCGTGATCGATGACGAAACTGTATTCGATAGTAATTGATAGATTAAAAATTTGGAAACGCTCTGCGACCCTCCGAAAGGTCTGCAGGTGTGTTCCATTGTCAATAAACTTGCGGAGTGCTCGCCTAATTTTAAACACTCAAGCAAGCACTCCAAAGAAACGGTTGAGAAGGAACGGCTGGCTTGGCAAGCGACAGCAAGCTGATTGCTCATGGAAAATACATTATGTTGCAAAGCCTGGTTGTCGTTAAGGACGCGTAGACTGCCTGTAAACCGCTAAGCCACGCCCCTCGGTCAGTTGTGTTTTTAATGAGTCGAAATCGATGAACTAGTGCAACTTATAAACGTCTAATTGCTTCACTGTGAGTTGTGTCGTCCTTTCAAAGGCTCAAATATCATATGAAAACAGAGGTGGTTTCATCGAGAGGAAGGAACGAGGTCAGAATACCTTCAAAGTATTAAATTGCTTTTTTAAGTTGTGATTTTAACAGATTTTGAGGTTGTTTGAAGATGATTAAAGGAAAGTTATTCGAATATTCCCTTTTGGAGAATTTCTCAAAGAAATCCGCAATGACGGAAACTCATGTGAGCTCCATGGGACGATGAACGGAGGAAAGGCGACGGTGCAGAGAGGGAAAGAAAGCACAAACGTTTGGATGGATCACAAGGGCGTGTCTTCGACGAGGTTCGCCTTTTCGGCATATAAAGCGCGCAATTCAGCCTATTGATCTGGGTAGTGAACGGTCACCACCTCGTTGTCTCTTGTGGTCAAAGCTCCTTGGTCCTTGGAGGAGTCTTCCGTTTCACAAGACGTTGTTGCGGAGGAGTCTTCCGGTTCACAAGACTTTGTTGTGGAGGAGTCTTCCGGTTCACAAGACGTTGTTGTTGAGGAGTCTTCCGGTTCACAAGACATTGTTGTGGAGTCTTCCGGTTCAAAAGACGTTGCTGTGGAGGAGTCTTCCGGTTCACAAGACGTTGTTGTGGAACAGTCTTCCGGTTCACAAGACGTTGTTGTTGATGAGACTTATGGTTCACAAGACGTTGTTGTGAAGGAGTCATTGGGTTAGCAAGACGTTGTTGTGGATGAGACTTATGGTTCACAAGACGTTGTTGTGGAGGAGTCTTCCGGTTCACAAGACGTTGTTGTGGAGGAGTCTTCCGGTTCACAAGTCGTTGTTGCAGAGGAGTCTTCCGGTTCACAAGATGTTGTTGTGGATTGTCTTCTGGTTCACAAGACGTTGTTGTGGAACAGTCTTCCGGTTCACAAGACGTTGTTGTGGAGGGGTCTTTCGGTTCACAAGAAGTTGTTGTGGAGGAGTCTTCCGGTTCACAAGACGTTGTTGCGGAAGAGTCTTCCGGTTCACAAGATGTTGTTGTGGATTGTCTTCTGGTTCACAAGACGTTGTTGTGGAACAGTCTTCCGGTTCACAAGACGTTGTTGTGGAGGGGTCTTTCGGTTCACAAGACCTTGTTGTGGAGGAGTCTTCCAGTTCACAAGACGTTGTTGTGGAGAAGTCTTCCGGTTCACAAGACGTTCTTGTGGAGGAGTCTTCCGGTTCACAAGACATTGTTGTGGAGGAGTCTTTCGGTTCACAAGACGTTGTTGTTGATGAGACTTATGGTTCACAAGACGTTGTTGTGGAGGAGTCTTCCGGTTCACAAGACGTTGTTGTGGAACAGTCTTCCGGTTTACAAGACGTGGTTGTGGAAGAGTCTTCTGGTTCACAAGACGTTGTTGTTGAGTCTCCTGGTTCACAGGACGTTGTTGTGGAGGAGTCTTCCGGTTCACAAGACGTTGTTGTTGAGGAGTCTTCCGGTTCACAAGATGTTATTGTGGAGGAGTCTTCCGGTTCACAAGACATTGTTGTGGAGGAGTCTTTTGGTTCACAATACGTTGTTGTGGAGGAGTCTTCCGGTTCACAAGACGTTGTTGTGGAGGAGTCTTTTGGTTCGCATGACGTTGTTGTGGAGGAGTCTTCCGGTTCACAAGACGTTGTTGTGGAGGAGTCTTCCGGTTCACAAAACGTTGTTGTGGAGGAGTCTTCCAGCTCACAAGACGTTGTTGTGGAAGAGTCTTCTGGTTCACAAGACGTTGTTGTTGAGGAGTCTTTTGGTTCACAAGACGTTGTTGTGGAGGAGTCATTGGGTTAGCAAGACGTTGTTGTGGATGAGACTTATGGTTCACAAGACGTTGTTGTGGAGGAGTCTTCCGGTTCACAAGACGTTGTTGTGGAGGAGTCTTCCGGTTCACAAGACGTTGTTGCGGAGGAGTCTTCTGGTTCACAAGATGTTGTTGTGGATTGTCTTCTGGTTCACAAGACGTTGTGGTGGAACAGTTTCAGGTTCACAACACGTTGTTGTGGAGGGGTCTTTCGGTTCACAAGAAGTTGTTGTGGAGGAGTTTTCCGGTTCACAAGACGTTGTTGCGGAGGAGTCTTCCGGTTCACAAGATGTTGTTGTGGATTGTCTTCTGGTTCACAAGACGTTGTTGTGGAACAGTCTTCCGGTTCACAAGACGTTGTTGTGGAGGGGTCTTTCGGTTCACAAGACATTGTTGTGGAGGAGTCTTCCAGTTCACAAGACGTTGTTGTGGAGGAGTCTTCCGGTTCACAAGACATTGTTGTGGAGGAGTCTTTCGGTTCACAAGATGTTGTTGTTGATGAGTCTCCTGGTTCACAGGACGTTGTTGTGGAGGAGTCTTCCGGTTCACAAGACGTTGTTGTTGAGGAGTCTTCCGGTTCACAAGATGTTATTGTGGAGGAGTCTTCCGGTTCACAAGACATTGTTGTGGAGGAGTCTTTCGGGTTACAAGACGTTGTTGTGAAGGAGTCTTCCAGTTCACAAGACGTTGTTGTGGAGAAGTCTTTTGGTTCACAAGACGTTGTTGGGGAGGACTCTTCCTGTTCACAAGACGTTGTTGTGGAGGAGTTTTCCGGTTCACAAGACGTTGTTGTGGAGGAGTCTTCTGGTTCACAAGACGTCGTTGTGGAGGAGTCTTCCGGTTCAAAAGACGTTGTTGTGGAGGAGTCTTCCGGTTCACAAGATGTTGTTGTGGAAGAGACTTCCGGTTCACACGGAGTTGTTATGGAGGAGTCTTCCGGTTCACAAGACGTTGTTGTGGAGGAGTCTTCCGGTTCACAAGACGTTGTGGAGGAGTCTTCCGGTTCACAAGACGTTGTTGTGGAGGAGTCTTCTGGTTCACAAGACATTGTTGTGGATGAGTCTTTCGGTTCGCAAGACGTTGTTGTTCATGAGAATTATGGTTCACAAGACGTTGTTGTGGAGGAGTCTTCCAGTTCACAAGACGTTGTTGTGGAGGAGTCTTCCGGTTCACAAGACGTTGTTGTGGAGGAGTCTTTTGGTTCACAAGACGTTGTTGTGGAGGAGTCTTCCGGTTCACAAGACGTTGTTGTGGAGGAGTCTTTTGGTTCACAAGACGTTGTTGTGGAGGAGTCTTCCGGTTCACAAGACATTGTTGTGGAGGAGTCTTCCGGTTCATAAGACGTTGTTGTGGAGGAGTCTTCCGGTTCACAAGACATTGTTGTGGAGGGGTCTTTCGGTTCACAAGAAGTTGTTGTGGAGGAGTCTTCCGGTTCACAAGACGTTGTTGATCTATGTAATACCGGCACCATCCACACAATGGAGATTCGTGGTGGTGAATGCAGAAATCTGTTGTCGGAATGGCGCACACTCACACCCCCGTTAACCAATAAGAATGGACAGGATTCTTACATTTTCTCCAGTTACCATCATGATCGATGACGAAACTGTATTCGATAGTAATTGATAGATTAAAAATTTGGAAACGCTCTGCGACCCTCCGAAAGGTCTGCAGGTGTGTTCCATTGTCAATAAACTTGTAGAGTGCTCGCCTAATTTTAAACACTCAAGCAAGCACTCCAAAGAAACGGTTGAGAAGGAACGGCTGGCTTGGCAAGCGACAGCAAGCTGATTGCTCACGGAAAATACATTATGTTGCAAAGCCTGGTTGTCGTTAAGGACGCGGAGACTGCCGGGAAACCGCTAAGCCACGCCCCTCGGTCAGTTGTGTTTTTAATGAGTCGAAATTGATGAACTAATGCAACTTATAAACGTCTAATTGCTTCACTGTGAGTTGTGTCGTCCTTTAAAAGGCTCAAATATCATATGAAAACGGAGGTGGTTTCAGCGAGAAGAAGGAACGAGGTCAGAATACCTTCAAAGTATTAAATTGCTTATTTAAGTTGTGATTTTAACAGATTTTGAGGTTGTTTGAAGATGATTAAAGGAAAGTTATTCGAATATTCCCTTTTGGAGAATTTCTCAAAGAAATCCGCAATGAGGGAAACTCATGTGAGCTCCATGGGACGATGAACGGAGGAAAGGCGACGGTGCAGAGAGGGAAAGAAAGCACAAACGTTTGGATGGATCACAAGGGCGTGTCTTCGACGAGGTTCGCCTTTCCGGCATATAAAGCGCGCAATTCAGCCAATTGATCTGGGTAGTGAACGGTCACCACCTCGTTGTCTCTTGTGGTCAAAACTCCTTGGTCCTTGGAGGAGTCTTCCGTTTCACAAGACGTTGTTGCGGAGGAGTCTTCTGGTTCACAAGACTTTGTTGTGGAGGAGTCTTCCGGTTCACAAGACGTTGTTGTCGAGGAGTCTTCCGGTTCACAAGACATTGTTGTGGAAGAGTCTTCCGGTTCACAAGACGTTGCTGTGGAGGAGTCTTCCGGTTCACAAGACGTTGTTGTGGAACAGTCTTCCGGTTCACAAGACGTTGTTGTTGATGAGACTTATGGTTCACAAGACGTTGTTGTGGAGGAGTCATTGGGTTAGCAAGACGTTGTTGTGGATGAGACTTATGGTTCACAAGACGTTGTTGTGGAGGAGTCTTCCGGTTCACAAGACGTTGTTGTGGAGGAGTCTTCCGGTTCACAAGACGTTGTTGCGGAGGAGTCTTCTGGTTCACAAGTTGTTGTTGTGGATTGTCTTCTGGTTCACAAGACGTTGTTGTGGAACAGTTTCAGGTTCACAACACGTTGTTGTGGAGGGGTCTTTCGGTTCACAAGAAGTTGTTGTGGAGGAGTTTTCCGGTTCACAAGACGTTGTTGAGGAGGAGTCTTCCGGTTCACAAGATGTTGTTGTGGATTGTCTTCTGGTTCACAAGACGTTGTTGTGGAACAGTCTTCCGGTTCACAAGACGTTGTTGTGGAGGGGTCTTTCGGTTCACAAGACATTGTTGTGGAGGAGTCTTCCAGTTCACAAGACGTTGTTGTGGAGGAGTCTTCCGGTTCACAAGACATTGTTGTGGAGGAGTCTTTCGGTTCACAAGATGTTGTTGTTGATGAGTCTCCTGGTTCACAGGACGTTGTTGTGGAGGAGTCTTCCGGTTCACAAGACGTTGTTGTTGAGGAGTCTTCCGGTTCACAAGATGTTATTGTGGAGGAGTCTTCCGGTTCACAAGACATTGTTGTGGAGGAGTCTTTCGGGTTACAAGACGTTGTTGTGAAGGAGTCTTCCAGTTCACAAGACGTTGTTGTGGAGAAGTCTTTTGGTTCACAAGACGTTGTTGGGGAGGACTCTTCCTGTTCACAAGACGTTGTTGTGGAGGAGTTTTCCGGTTCACAAGACGTTGTTGTGGAGGAGTCTTCTGGTTCACAAGACGTCGTTGTGGAGGAGTCTTCCGGTTCAAAAGACGTTGTTGTGGAGGAGTCTTCCGGTTCACAAGATGTTGTTGTGGAAGAGACTTCCGGTTCACATGGAGTTGTTATGGAGGAGTCTTCCGGTTCACAAGACGTTGTTGTGGAGGAGTCTTCCGGTTCACAAGACGTTGTGGAGGAGTCTTCCGGTTCACAAGACGTTGTTGTGGAGGAGTCTTCTGGTTCACAAGACATTGTTGTGGATGAGTCTTTCGGTTCGCAAGACGTTGTTGTTCATGAGAATTATGGTTCACAAGACGTTGTTGTGGAGGAGTCATTGGGTTAGCAAGACGTTGTTGTGGATGAGACTTATGGTTCACAAGACGTTGTTGTGGAGTCATTGGGTTCGCAAGACGTTGTTGTGGAGGAGTCTTCCGGATCACAAGACGTTGTTTTGGAGGAGTCTTCCGGTTCACAAGACGTTGTTGTGGAGGAGTCTTCCGGTTCACAAAACGTTGTTGTGGAGGAGTCTTCCAGTTGACAAGACGTTGTTGTGGAAGAGTCTTCTGGTTCACAAGACGTTGTTGTTGAGGAGTCTTTTGGTTCACAAGACATTGTTGTGGAGGAGTCTTCTGGTTCACAAGACATTGTTGTGGAGGAGTCTTCTGGTTCACAAGACGTTGTTGTGGAGGAGTCTTCAGGTTCACAAGACGTTGTTGTGGAGGAGTCTTCCGGTTCACAAGACGTTGTTGTGGAGGAGTCTTCCGGTTCACAAGACGTTGTTGTGGAGGAGTCTTCCGGTTCACAAGACGTTGTTGTGGAGGAGTCTTCCGGTTCACAAGATGTTATTGTGGAGGAGTCTTCCGGTTCACAAGACATTGTTGTGGAGGAGTCTTTTGGTTCACAATACGTTGTTGTGGAGGAGTCTTCCGGTTCACAAGACGTTGTTGTGGAGGAGTCTTTTGGTTCGCATGACGTTGTTGTGGAGGAGTCTTCCGGTTCACAAGACGTTGTTGTGGAGGAGTCTTCCGGTTCACAAAACGTTGTTGTGGAGGAGTTTTCCAGCTCACAAGACGTTGTTGTGGAAGAGTCTTCTGGTTCACAAGACGTTGTTGTTGAGGAGTCTTTTGGTTCACAAGACATTGTTGTGGAGGAGTCTTCTGGTTCACAAGACGTTGTTGTGGAGGAGTCTTCCAGTTCACAAGACGTTGTTGTGGAGGAGTCTTCCGGTTCACAAGACGTTGTTGTGGAGGAGTCTTTTGGTTCACAAGACGTTGTTGTGGAGGAGTCTTCCGGTTCACAAGACGTTGTTGTGGAGGAGTCTTTTGGTTCACAAGACGTTGTTGTGGAGGAGTCTTCCGGTTCACAAGACATTGTTGTGGAGGAGTCTTCCGGTTCATAAGACGTTGTTGTGGAGGAGTCTTTCGGTTCACAAGACATTGTTGTGGAGGGGTCTTTCGGTTCACAAGAAGTTGTTGTGGAGGAGTCTTCCGGTTCACAAGACGTTGTTGATCTATGTAATACCGGCACCATCCACACAATGGAGATTAGTGGTGGTGAATGCAGAAATCTGTTGTCGGAATGGCGCACACTCACACCCCCGTTAACCAATAAGAATGTACAGGATTCTTACATTTTCTCCAGTTACCATCGTGATCGATGACGAAACTGCAATCGATAGTAATTGATAGATTAAGAATTTGGAAACGCTCTGCGACCCTCCGAAAGGTCTGCAGGTGTGTTCCATTGTCAATAAACTTGTAGAGTGCTCGCCTAATTTTAAACACTCAAGCAAGCACTCCAAAGAAACGGTTGAGAAGGAACGGCTGGCTTGGCAAGCGACAGCAAGCTGATTGCTCACGGAAAATACATTATGTTGCAAAGCCTGGTTGTCGTTAAGGACGCGGAGACTGCCGGGAAACCGCTAAGCCACGCCCCTCGGTCAGTTGTGTTTTTAATGAGTCGAAATTGATGAACTAGTGCAACTTATAAACGTCTAATTGCTTCACTGTGAGTTGTGTCGTCCTTTAAAAGGCTCAAATATCATATGAAAACGGAGGTGGTTTCAGCGAGAAGAAGGAACGAGGTCAGAATACCTTCAAAGTATTAAATTGCTTATTTAAGTTGTGATTTTAACAGATTTTGAGGTTGTTTGAAGATGATTAAAGAAAAGTTATTCGAATATTCCCTTTTGGAGAATTTCTCAAAGAAATCCGCAATGAGGGAAACTCATGTGAGCTCCATGGGACGATGAACGGAGGAAAGGCGACGGTGCAGAGAGGGAAAGAAAGCACAAACGTTTGGATGGATCACAAGGGCGTGTCTTCGACGAGGTTCGCCTTTCCGGCATATAAAGCGCGCAATTCAGCCAATTGATCTGGGTAGTGAACGGTCACCACCTCGTTGTCTCTTGTGGTCAAAACTCCTTGGTCCTTGGAGGAGTCTTCCGTTTCACAAGACGTTGTTGCGGAGTAGTCTTCCGGTTCACACGACTTTGTTGTGGAGGAGTCTTCCGGTTCACAAGACGTTGTTGTCGAGGAGTCTTCCGGTTCACAAGACATTGTTGTGGAAGAGTCTTCCGGTTCACAAGACGTTGCTGTGGAGGAGTCTTCCGGTTCACAAGACGTTGTTGTGGAACAGTCTTCCGGTTCACAAGACGTTGTTGTTGATGAGACTTATGGTTCACAAGACGTTGTTGTGGAGGAGTCATTGGGTTAGCAAGACGTTGTTGTGGATGAGACTTATGGTTCACAAGACGTTGTTGTGGAGGAGTCTTCCGGTTCAGAAGACGTTGTTGCGGAGGAGTCTTCTGGTTCACAAGATGTTGTTGTGGATTGTCTTCTGGTTCACAAGACGTTGTTGTGGAAAAAATTTCAGGTTCACAACACGTTGTTGTGGAGGGGTCTTTCGGTTCACAAGAAGTTGTTGTGGAGGAGTCTTCGGGTTCACAAGACGTTGTTGCGGAGGAGTCTTCCGGTTCACAAGATGTTGTTGTGGATTGTCTTCTGGTTCACAAGACGTTGTTGTGGAACAGTCTTCCGGTTCACAAGACGTTGTTGTGGAGGGGTCTTTCGGTTCACAAGACATTGTTGTGGAGGAGTCTTCCAGTTCACAAGACGTTGTTGTGGAGGAGTCTTCCGATTCACAAGACATTGTTGTGGAGGAGTCTTTCGGTTCACAAGATGTTGTTGTTGATGAGTCTCCTGGTTCACAGGACGTTGTTGTGGAGGAGTCTTCCGGTTCACAAGACGTTGTTGTGGAGGAGTCTTCTGGTTCACAAGACATTGTTGTGGAGGAGTCTTCTGGTTCACAAGACGTTGTTGTGGAGGAGTCTTCCGGTTCACAAGACGTTGTTGTGGAGGAGTCTTCCGGTTCACAAGACGTTGTTGTGGAGGAGTCTTCCGGTTCACAAGACGTTGTTGTGGAGGAGTCTTCCGGTTCACAAGACGTTGTTGTGGAGGAGTCTTCCGGTTCACAATACGTTGTTGTGGAGGAGTCTTCCGGTTCACAAGACGTTGTTGTGGAGGAGTCTTCCGGTTCACAAGACGTTGTTGTGGAGGAATCTTCCGGTTCACAAGACGTTGTTGTGGAACAGTCTTCCGGTTCACAAGACGTTGTTGTTGATGAGACTTGTGGTTCACAAGACGTTGTTGTGGAGGAGTCATTGGGTTAGCAAGGCGTTGTTGTGAATGAGACATATGGTTCACAAGACGTTGTTGTGGAGGAGTCTTCCGGTTCACAAGACGTTGTTGTGGAGGAGTCTTCCGGTTCACAAGACGTTGTTGCAGAGGAGTCTTCCGGTTCACAAGATGTTGTTGTGGATTGTCTTCTGGTTCACAAGACGCTGTTGTGGAACAGTCTTCCGGTTCACAAGACGTTGTTGTGGAGGGGTCTTTCGGTTCACAAGAAGTTGTTGTGGAGGAGTCTTCCGGTTCACAAGACGTTGTTGCGGAGGAGTCTTCCGGTTCACAAGATGTTGTTGTGGATTGTCTTCTGGTTCACAAGACGTTGTTGTGGAACAGTCTTCCGGTTCACAAGACGTTGTTGTGGAGGGGTCTTTCGGTTCACAAGACCTTGTTGTGGAGGAGTCTTCCAGTTCACAAGACGTTGTTGTGGAGGAGTCTTCCGGTTCACAAGACATTGTTGTGGAGGAGTCTTTCGGTGCACAAGACGTTGTTGTTGATGAGTCTCCTGGTTCACAGGACGTTGTTGTGGAGGAGTCTTCCAGTTCACAAGACGTTGTTGTTGAGGAGTCTTCCGGTTCACAAGATGTTATTGTGGAGGAGTCTTCAGGTTCACAAGACATTGTTGTGGAGGAGTCTTTCGGGTTACAAGACGTTGTTGTGAAGGAGTCTTCCAGTTCACAAGACGTTGTTGTGGAGAAGTCTTTTGGTTCACAAGACGTTGTTGGGGAGGACTCTTCCTGTTCACAAGACGTTGTTGTGGAGGAGACTTCCGGTTCACACGGAGTTGTTATGGAGGAATCTTCCGGTTCACAAGACGTTGTTGTGGAGGAGTCTTCCGGTTCACAAGACGTTGTGGAGGAGTCTTCCGGTTCAAAAGACGTTGTTGTGGAGGAGTCTTCCGGTTCACAAGACATTGTTGTGGATGAGTCTTTCGGTTCGCAAGACGTTGTTCATGAGAATTATGGTTCACAAGACGTTGTTGTGGAGGAGTCATTGGGTTAGCAAGACGTTGTTGTGGATGAGACTTATGGTTCACAAGACGTTGTTGTGGAGTCATTGGGTTCACAAGACGTTGTTGTGGAGGAGTCTTCCGGATCACAAGACGTTGTTTTGGAGGAGTCTTCCGGTTCACAAGACGTTGTTGTGGAGGAGTCTTCCGGTTCACAAAACGTTGTTGTGGAGGAGTCTTCCAGTTCACAAGACGTTGTTGTAGAGGAGTCTTCCAGTTCACAAGACGTAGTTGTGGAAGAGTCTTCTGGTTCACAAGACGTTGTTGTTGAGGAGTCTTTTGGTTCACAAGACATTGTTGTGGAGGAGTCTTCTGGTTCACAAGACGTTGTTGTGGAGGAGTCTTCCGGTTCACAAGACGTTGTTGTGGAGGAGTCTTCCGGTTCACAAGACGTTGTTGTGGAGGAGCCTTCCGGGTCACAATACGTTGTTGTGGAGGAGTCTTCCAGTTGACAAGACGTTGTTGTGGAAGAGTCTTCTGGTTCACAAGACGTTGTTGTTGAGGAGTCTTCCGGTTCTCAAGACGTTGTTGTGGAGGAGTCTTTCAGTTCACAAGACGTTGTTGTGGAGGAGTCTTCCGGTTCACAAGACGTTGTTGTGGAGGAGTCTTTCGGTTTACAAGACGTTGTTGTGGAGGAGTCTTCCAGTTCACAATATGTTGTTGTGGAGGAGTCTTCCAGTTCACAAGACGTTGTTGTGGAGGAGTCTCCTGGTTCACAGGACGTTGTTGTGGAGGAGTCTTCCAGTTCACAAGACGTTGTTGTTGAAGAGTCTTCCGGTTCACAAGACGTTGTTGTGGAGGAGTCTTCCGGTTCACAAGACGTTGTTGTGGAGGAGTCTTCCGGTTCACAAGATGTTGTTGTGGATTGTCTTCTGGTTCTCAAGACGTTGTTGTGGAGGAGTCTTCCGGTTCACAATACATTGTTGTGGAGGAGACTTCCAGTTCACAAGACGTTGTTGTGGAAGAGTCTTCTGGTTCACAAGACGTTGTTGTTGAGGAGTCTTCCGGTTCACAAGACGTTGTTGTGGAGGAGTCTTTCAGTTCACAAGACGTTGTTGTGGAGGAGTCTTCCGGTTCACAAGACGTTGTTGTGAAGGAGTCTTTCGGTTTACAAGACGTTGTTGTGGAGGAGTCTTCCAGTTCACAAGATGTTGTTGTGGAGGAGTCTTCCAGTTCACAAGACGTTGTTGTGGAGGAGTCTTCCGGTTCACAGGACGTTGTTGTGGAGGGGTCTTTCGGTTCACAAGACGTTGTTGTGGAACAGTCTTCCGGTTCACAATACGTTGTTGTGGAGGGGTCTTTCGGTTCACAAGAAGTTGTTGTGAAGGAGTCTTCCGTTTCACAAGACGTTGTTGATCTATGTTATACCGGCACCATCCGCACAATGGAGATTAGTGGTGGTGACTGCAGAAATCTGTTGTCGGATTGGCGCACACTCGCACCCCCTGTTAACCAATAAGAACGGACAGGATTCTTACATTTTCTCCAGTTACCATCGTGATCGATGACGAAACTGTATTCGATAGTAATTGATAGATTAAAAATTTGGAAACGCTCTGCGACCCTCCGAAAGGTCTGCAGGTGTGTTCCATTGTCAATAAACTTGCGGAGTGCTCGCCTAATTTTAAACACTCAAGCAAGCACTCCAAAGAAACGGTTGAGAAGGAACGGCTGGCTTGGCAAGCGACAGCAAGCTGATTGCTCATGGAAAATACATTATGTTGCAAAGCCTGGTTGTCGTTAAGGACGCGTAGACTGCCTGTAAACCGCTAAGCCACGCCCCTCGGTCAGTTGTGTTTTTAATGAGTCGAAATCGATGAACTAGTGCAACTTATAAACGTCTAATTGCTTCACTGTGAGTTGTGTCGTCCTTTCAAAGGCTCAAATATCATATGAAAACAGAGGTGGTTTCATCGAGAGGAAGGAACGAGGTCAGAATACCTTCAAAGTATTAAATTGCTTTTTTAAGTTGTGATTTTAACAGATTTTGAGGTTGTTTGAAGATGATTAAAGGAAAGTTATTCGAATATTCCCTTTTGGAGAATTTCTCAAAGAAATCCGCAATGACGGAAACTCATGTGAGCTCCATGGGACGATGAACGGAGGAAAGGCGACGGTGCAGAGAGGGAAAGAAAGCACAAAGGTTTGGATGGATCACAAGGGCGTGTCTTCGACGAGGTTCGCCTTTTCGGCATATAAAGCGCGCAATTCAGCCTATTGATCTGGGTAGTGAACGGTCACCACCTCGTTGTCTCTTGTGGTCAAAGCTCCTTGGTCCTTGGAGGAGTCTTCCGTTTCACAAGACGTTGTTGCGGAGGAGTCTTCCGGTTCACAAGACTTTGTTGTGGAGGAGTCTTCCGGTTCACAAGACGTTGTTGTTGAGGAGTCTTCCGGTTCACAAGACATTGTTGTGGAGTCTTCCGGTTCAAAAGACGTTGCTGTGGAGGAGTCTTCCGGTTCACAAGACGTTGTTGTGGAACAGTCTTCCGGTTCACAAGACGTTGTTGTTGATGAGACTTATGGTTCACAAGACGTTGTTGTGAAGGAGTCATTGGGTTAGCAAGACGTTGTTGTGGATGAGACTTATGGTTCACAAGACGTTGTTGTGGAGGAGTCTTCCGGTTCACAAGACGTTGTTGTGGAGGAGTCTTCCGGTTCACAAGTCGTTGTTGCAGAGGAGTCTTCCGGTTCACAAGATGTTGTTGTGGATTGTCTTCTGGTTCACAAGACGTTGTTGTGGAACAGTCTTCCGGTTCACAAGACGTTGTTGTGGAGGGGTCTTTCGGTTCACAAGAAGTTGTTGTGGAGGAGTCTTCCGGTTCACAAGACGTTGTTGCGGAAGAGTCTTCCGGTTCACAAGATGTTGTTGTGGATTGTCTTCTGGTTCACAAGACGTTGTTGTGGAACAGTCTTCCGGTTCACAAGACGTTGTTGTGGAGGGGTCTTTCGGTTCACAAGACCTTGTTGTGGAGGAGTCTTCCAGTTCACAAGACGTTGTTGTGGAGAAGTCTTCCGGTTCACAAGACGTTCTTGTGGAGGAGTCTTCCGGTTCACAAGACATTGTTGTGGAGGAGTCTTTCGGTTCACAAGACGTTGTTGTTGATGAGACTTATGGTTCACAAGACGTTGTTGTGGAGGAGTCTTCCGGTTCACAAGACGTTGTTGTGGAACAGTCTTCCGGTTTACAAGACGTGGTTGTGGAAGAGTCTTCTGGTTCACAAGACGTTGTTGTTGAGTCTCCTGGTTCACAGGACGTTGTTGTGGAGGAGTCTTCCGGTTCACAAGACGTTGTTGTTGAGGAGTCTTCCGGTTCACAAGATGTTATTGTGGAGGAGTCTTCCGGTTCACAAGACATTGTTGTGGAGGAGTCTTTTGGTTCACAATACGTTGTTGTGGAGGAGTCTTCCGGTTCACAAGACGTTGTTGTGGAGGAGTCTTTTGGTTCGCATGACGTTGTTGTGGAGGAGTCTTCCGGTTCACAAGACGTTGTTGTGGAGGAGTCTTCCGGTTCACAAAACGTTGTTGTGGAGGAGTCTTCCAGCTCACAAGACGTTGTTGTGGAAGAGTCTTCTGGTTCACAAGACGTTGTTGTTGAGGAGTCTTTTGGTTCACAAGACGTTGTTGTGGAGGAGTCATTGGGTTAGCAAGACGTTGTTGTGGATGAGACTTATGGTTCACAAGACGTTGTTGTGGAGGAGTCTTCCGGTTCACAAGACGTTGTTGTGGAGGAGTCTTCCGGTTCACAAGACGTTGTTGCGGAGGAGTCTTCTGGTTCACAAGATGTTGTTGTGGATTGTCTTCTGGTTCACAAGACGTTGTGGTGGAACAGTTTCAGGTTCACAACATGTTGTTGTGGAGGGGTCTTTCGGTTCACAAGAAGTTGTTGTGGAGGAGTTTTCCGGTTCACAAGACGTTGTTGCGGAGGAGTCTTCCGGTTCACAAGATGTTGTTGTGGATTGTCTTCTGGTTCACAAGACGTTGTTGTGGAACAGTCTTCCGGTTCACAAGACGTTGTTGTGGAGGGGTCTTTCGGTTCACAAGACATTGTTGTGGAGGAGTCTTCCAGTTCACAAGACGTTGTTGTGGAGGAGTCTTCCGGTTCACAAGACATTGTTGTGGAGGAGTCTTTCGGTTCACAAGATGTTGTTGTTGATGAGTCTCCTGGTTCACAGGACGTTGTTGTGGAGGAGTCTTCCGGTTCACAAGACGTTGTTGTTGAGGAGTCTTCCGGTTCACAAGATGTTATTGTGGAGGAGTCTTCCGGTTCACAAGACATTGTTGTGGAGGAGTCTTTCGGGTTACAAGACGTTGTTGTGAAGGAGTCTTCCAGTTCACAAGACGTTGTTGTGGAGAAGTCTTTTGGTTCACAAGACGTTGTTGGGGAGGACTCTTCCTGTTCACAAGACGTTGTTGTGGAGGAGTTTTCCGGTTCACAAGACGTTGTTGTGGAGGAGTCTTCTGGTTCACAAGACGTCGTTGTGGAGGAGTCTTCCGGTTCAAAAGACGTTGTTGTGGAGGAGTCTTCCGGTTCACAAGATGTTGTTGTGGAAGAGACTTCCGGTTCACACGGAGTTGTTATGGAGGAGTCTTCCGGTTCACAAGACGTTGTTGTGGAGGAGTCTTCCGGTTCACAAGACGTTGTGGAGGAGTCTTCCGGTTCACAAGACGTTGTTGTGGAGGAGTCTTCTGGTTCACAAGACATTGTTGTGGATGAGTCTTTCGGTTCGCAAGACGTTGTTGTTCATGAGAATTATGGTTCACAAGACGTTGTTGTGGAGGAGTCTTCCAGTTCACAAGACGTTGTTGTGGAGGAGTCTTCCGGTTCACAAGACGTTGTTGTGGAGGAGTCTTTTGGTTCACAAGACGTTGTTGTGGAGGAGTCTTCCGGTTCACAAGACGTTGTTGTGGAGGAGTCTTTTGGTTCACAAGACGTTGTTGTGGAGGAGTCTTCCGGTTCACAAGACATTGTTGTGGAGGAGTCTTCCGGTTCATAAGACGTTGTTGTGGAGGAGTCTTCCGGTTCACAAGACATTGTTGTGGAGGGGTCTTTCGGTTCACAAGAAGTTGTTGTGGAGGAGTCTTCCGGTTCACAAGACGTTGTTGATCTATGTAATACCGGCACCATCCACACAATGGAGATTCGTGGTGGTGAATGCAGAAATCTGTTGTCGGAATGGCGCACACTCACACCCCCGTTAACCAATAAGAATGGACAGGATTCTTACATTTTCTCCAGTTACCATCATGATCGATGACGAAACTGTATTCGATAGTAATTGATAGATTAAAAATTTGGAAACGCTCTGCGACCCTCCGAAAGGTCTGCAGGTGTGTTCCATTGTCAATAAACTTGTAGAGTGCTCGCCTAATTTTAAACACTCAAGCAAGCACTCCAAAGAAACGGTTGAGAAGGAACGGCTGGCTTGGCAAGCGACAGCAAGCTGATTGCTCACGGAAAATACATTATGTTGCAAAGCCTGGTTGTCGTTAAGGACGCGGAGACTGCCGGGAAACCGCTAAGCCACGCCCCTCGGTCAGTTGTGTTTTTAATGAGTCGAAATTGATGAACTAATGCAACTTATAAACGTCTAATTGCTTCACTGTGAGTTGTGTCGTCCTTTAAAAGGCTCAAATATCATATGAAAACGGAGGTGGTTTCAGCGAGAAGAAGGAACGAGGTCAGAATACCTTCAAAGTATTAAATTGCTTATTTAAGTTGTGATTTTAACAGATTTTGAGGTTGTTTGAAGATGATTAAAGGAAAGTTATTCGAATATTCCCTTTTGGAGAATTTCTCAAAGAAATCCGCAATGAGGGAAACTCATGTGAGCTCCATGGGACGATGAACGGAGGAAAGGCGACGGTGCAGAGAGGGAAAGAAAGCACAAACGTTTGGATGGATCACAAGGGCGTGTCTTCGACGAGGTTCGCCTTTCCGGCATATAAAGCGCGCAATTCAGCCAATTGATCTGGGTAGTGAACGGTCACCACCTCGTTGTCTCTTGTGGTCAAAACTCCTTGGTCCTTGGAGGAGTCTTCCGTTTCACAAGACGTTGTTGCGGAGGAGTCTTCTGGTTCACAAGACTTTGTTGTGGAGGAGTCTTCCGGTTCACAAGACGTTGTTGTCGAGGAGTCTTCCGGTTCACAAGACATTGTTGTGGAAGAGTCTTCCGGTTCACAAGACGTTGCTGTGGAGGAGTCTTCCGGTTCACAAGACGTTGTTGTGGAACAGTCTTCCGGTTCACAAGACGTTGTTGTTGATGAGACTTATGGTTCACAAGACGTTGTTGTGGAGGAGTCATTGGGTTAGCAAGACGTTGTTGTGGATGAGACTTATGGTTCACAAGACGTTGTTGTGGAGGAGTCTTCCGGTTCACAAGACGTTGTTGTGGAGGAGTCTTCCGGTTCACAAGACGTTGTTGCGGAGGAGTCTTCTGGTTCACAAGTTGTTGTTGTGGATTGTCTTCTGGTTCACAAGACGTTGTTGTGGAACAGTTTCAGGTTCACAACACGTTGTTGTGGAGGGGTCTTTCGGTTCACAAGAAGTTGTTGTGGAGGAGTTTTCCGGTTCACAAGACGTTGTTGAGGAGGAGTCTTCCGGTTCACAAGATGTTGTTGTGGATTGTCTTCTGGTTCACAAGACGTTGTTGTGGAACAGTCTTCCGGTTCACAAGACGTTGTTGTGGAGGGGTCTTTCGGTTCACAAGACATTGTTGTGGAGGAGTCTTCCAGTTCACAAGACGTTGTTGTGGAGGAGTCTTCCGGTTCACAAGACATTGTTGTGGAGGAGTCTTTCGGTTCACAAGATGTTGTTGTTGATGAGTCTCCTGGTTCACAGGACGTTGTTGTGGAGGAGTCTTCCGGTTCACAAGACGTTGTTGTTGAGGAGTCTTCCGGTTCACAAGATGTTATTGTGGAGGAGTCTTCCGGTTCACAAGACATTGTTGTGGAGGAGTCTTTCGGGTTACAAGACGTTGTTGTG
This sequence comes from Myxine glutinosa, assembly GCF_964187855.1. Classification (NCBI taxonomy): domain Eukaryota; kingdom Metazoa; phylum Chordata; class Myxini; order Myxiniformes; family Myxinidae; genus Myxine; species Myxine glutinosa. The sequence continues at coordinate 87,285,782 of NC_136267.1, read as the reverse complement.
AAGGAGTCTTCCAGTTCACAAGACGTTGTTGTGGAGAAGTCTTTTGGTTCACAAGACGTTGTTGGGGAGGACTCTTCCTGTTCACAAGACGTTGTTGTGGAGGAGTTTTCCGGTTCACAAGACGTTGTTGTGGAGGAGTCTTCTGGTTCACAAGACGTCGTTGTGGAGGAGTCTTCCGGTTCAAAAGACGTTGTTGTGGAGGAGTCTTCCGGTTCACAAGATGTTGTTGTGGAAGAGACTTCCGGTTCACATGGAGTTGTTATGGAGGAGTCTTCCGGTTCACAAGACGTTGTTGTGGAGGAGTCTTCCGGTTCACAAGACGTTGTGGAGGAGTCTTCCGGTTCACAAGACGTTGTTGTGGAGGAGTCTTCTGGTTCACAAGACATTGTTGTGGATGAGTCTTTCGGTTCGCAAGACGTTGTTGTTCATGAGAATTATGGTTCACAAGACGTTGTTGTGGAGGAGTCATTGGGTTAGCAAGACGTTGTTGTGGATGAGACTTATGGTTCACAAGACGTTGTTGTGGAGTCATTGGGTTCGCAAGACGTTGTTGTGGAGGAGTCTTCCGGATCACAAGACGTTGTTTTGGAGGAGTCTTCCGGTTCACAAGACGTTGTTGTGGAGGAGTCTTCCGGTTCACAAAACGTTGTTGTGGAGGAGTCTTCCAGTTGACAAGACGTTGTTGTGGAAGAGTCTTCTGGTTCACAAGACGTTGTTGTTGAGGAGTCTTTTGGTTCACAAGACATTGTTGTGGAGGAGTCTTCTGGTTCACAAGACATTGTTGTGGAGGAGTCTTCTGGTTCACAAGACGTTGTTGTGGAGGAGTCTTCAGGTTCACAAGACGTTGTTGTGGAGGAGTCTTCCGGTTCACAAGACGTTGTTGTGGAGGAGTCTTCCGGTTCACAAGACGTTGTTGTGGAGGAGTCTTCCGGTTCACAAGACGTTGTTGTGGAGGAGTCTTCCGGTTCACAAGATGTTATTGTGGAGGAGTCTTCCGGTTCACAAGACATTGTTGTGGAGGAGTCTTTTGGTTCACAATACGTTGTTGTGGAGGAGTCTTCCGGTTCACAAGACGTTGTTGTGGAGGAGTCTTTTGGTTCGCATGACGTTGTTGTGGAGGAGTCTTCCGGTTCACAAGACGTTGTTGTGGAGGAGTCTTCCGGTTCACAAAACGTTGTTGTGGAGGAGTTTTCCAGCTCACAAGACGTTGTTGTGGAAGAGTCTTCTGGTTCACAAGACGTTGTTGTTGAGGAGTCTTTTGGTTCACAAGACATTGTTGTGGAGGAGTCTTCTGGTTCACAAGACGTTGTTGTGGAGGAGTCTTCCAGTTCACAAGACGTTGTTGTGGAGGAGTCTTCCGGTTCACAAGACGTTGTTGTGGAGGAGTCTTTTGGTTCACAAGACGTTGTTGTGGAGGAGTCTTCCGGTTCACAAGACGTTGTTGTGGAGGAGTCTTTTGGTTCACAAGACGTTGTTGTGGAGGAGTCTTCCGGTTCACAAGACATTGTTGTGGAGGAGTCTTCCGGTTCATAAGACGTTGTTGTGGAGGAGTCTTTCGGTTCACAAGACATTGTTGTGGAGGGGTCTTTCGGTTCACAAGAAGTTGTTGTGGAGGAGTCTTCCGGTTCACAAGACGTTGTTGATCTATGTAATACCGGCACCATCCACACAATGGAGATTAGTGGTGGTGAATGCAGAAATCTGTTGTCGGAATGGCGCACACTCACACCCCCGTTAACCAATAAGAATGTACAGGATTCTTACATTTTCTCCAGTTACCATCGTGATCGATGACGAAACTGCAATCGATAGTAATTGATAGATTAAGAATTTGGAAACGCTCTGCGACCCTCCGAAAGGTCTGCAGGTGTGTTCCATTGTCAATAAACTTGTAGAGTGCTCGCCTAATTTTAAACACTCAAGCAAGCACTCCAAAGAAACGGTTGAGAAGGAACGGCTGGCTTGGCAAGCGACAGCAAGCTGATTGCTCACGGAAAATACATTATGTTGCAAAGCCTGGTTGTCGTTAAGGACGCGGAGACTGCCGGGAAACCGCTAAGCCACGCCCCTCGGTCAGTTGTGTTTTTAATGAGTCGAAATTGATGAACTAATGCAACTTATAAACGTCTAATTGCTTCACTGTGAGTTGTGTCGTCCTTTAAAAGGCTCAAATATCATATGAAAACGGAGGTGGTTTCAGCGAGAAGAAGGAACGAGGTCAGAATACCTTCAAAGTATTAAATTGCTTATTTAAGTTGTGATTTTAACAGATTTTGAGGTTGTTTGAAGATGATTAAAGGAAAGTTATTCGAATATTCCCTTTTGGAGAATTTCTCAAAGAAATCCGCAATGAGGGAAACTCATGTGAGCTCCATGGGACGATGAACGGAGGAAAGGCGACGGTGCAGAGAGGGAAAGAAAGCACAAACGTTTGGATGGATCACAAGGGCGTGTCTTCGACGAGGTTCGCCTTTCCGGCATATAAAGCGCGCAATTCAGCCAATTGATCTGGGTAGTGAACGGTCACCACCTCGTTGTCTCTTGTGGTCAAAACTCCTTGGTCCTTGGAGGAGTCTTCCGTTTCACAAGACGTTGTTGCGGAGTAGTCTTCCGGTTCACACGACTTTGTTGTGGAGGAGTCTTCCGGTTCACAAGACGTTGTTGTCGAGGAGTCTTCCGGTTCACAAGACATTGTTGTGGAAGAGTCTTCCGGTTCACAAGACGTTGCTGTGGAGGAGTCTTCCGGTTCACAAGACGTTGTTGTGGAACAGTCTTCCGGTTCACAAGACGTTGTTGTTGATGAGACTTATGGTTCACAAGACGTTGTTGTGGAGGAGTCATTGGGTTAGCAAGACGTTGTTGTGGATGAGACTTATGGTTCACAAGACGTTGTTGTGGAGGAGTCTTCCGGTTCACAAGACGTTGTTGCGGAGGAGTCTTCTGGTTCACAAGATGTTGTTGTGGATTGTCTTCTGGTTCACAAGACGTTGTTGTGGAAAAAATTTCAGGTTCACAACACGTTGTTGTGGAGGGGTCTTTCGGTTCACAAGAAGTTGTTGTGGAGGAGTCTTCGGGTTCACAAGACGTTGTTGCGGAGGAGTCTTCCGGTTCACAAGATGTTGTTGTGGATTGTCTTCTGGTTCACAAGACGTTGTTGTGGAACAGTCTTCCGGTTCACAAGACGTTGTTGTGGAGGGGTCTTTCGGTTCACAAGACATTGTTGTGGAGGAGTCTTCCAGTTCACAAGACGTTGTTGTGGAGGAGTCTTCCGATTCACAAGACATTGTTGTGGAGGAGTCTTTCGGTTCACAAGATGTTGTTGTTGATGAGTCTCCTGGTTCACAGGACGTTGTTGTGGAGGAGTCTTCCGGTTCACAAGACGTTGTTGTGGAGGAGTCTTCTGGTTCACAAGACATTGTTGTGGAGGAGTCTTCTGGTTCACAAGACGTTGTTGTGGAGGAGTCTTCCGGTTCACAAGACGTTGTTGTGGAGGAGTCTTCCGGTTCACAAGACGTTGTTGTGGAGGAGTCTTCCGGTTCACAAGACGTTGTTGTGGAGGAGTCTTCCGGTTCACAAGACGTTGTTGTGGAGGAGTCTTCCGGTTCACAATACGTTGTTGTGGAGGAGTCTTCCGGTTCACAAGACGTTGTTGTGGAGGAGTCTTCCGGTTCACAAGACGTTGTTGTGGAGGAATCTTCCGGTTCACAAGACGTTGTTGTGGAACAGTCTTCCGGTTCACAAGACGTTGTTGTTGATGAGACTTGTGGTTCACAAGACGTTGTTGTGGAGGAGTCATTGGGTTAGCAAGGCGTTGTTGTGAATGAGACATATGGTTCACAAGACGTTGTTGTGGAGGAGTCTTCCGGTTCACAAGACGTTGTTGTGGAGGAGTCTTCCGGTTCACAAGACGTTGTTGCAGAGGAGTCTTCCGGTTCACAAGATGTTGTTGTGGATTGTCTTCTGGTTCACAAGACGCTGTTGTGGAACAGTCTTCCGGTTCACAAGACGTTGTTGTGGAGGGGTCTTTCGGTTCACAAGAAGTTGTTGTGGAGGAGTCTTCCGGTTCACAAGACGTTGTTGCGGAGGAGTCTTCCGGTTCACAAGATGTTGTTGTGGATTGTCTTCTGGTTCACAAGACGTTGTTGTGGAACAGTCTTCCGGTTCACAAGACGTTGTTGTGGAGGGGTCTTTCGGTTCACAAGACCTTGTTGTGGAGGAGTCTTCCAGTTCACAAGACGTTGTTGTGGAGGAGTCTTCCGGTTCACAAGACATTGTTGTGGAGGAGTCTTTCGGTGCACAAGACGTTGTTGTTGATGAGTCTCCTGGTTCACAGGACGTTGTTGTGGAGGAGTCTTCCAGTTCACAAGACGTTGTTGTTGAGGAGTCTTCCGGTTCACAAGATGTTATTGTGGAGGAGTCTTCAGGTTCACAAGACATTGTTGTGGAGGAGTCTTTCGGGTTACAAGACGTTGTTGTGAAGGAGTCTTCCAGTTCACAAGACGTTGTTGTGGAGAAGTCTTTTGGTTCACAAGACGTTGTTGGGGAGGACTCTTCCTGTTCACAAGACGTTGTTGTGGAGGAGACTTCCGGTTCACACGGAGTTGTTATGGAGGAATCTTCCGGTTCACAAGACGTTGTTGTGGAGGAGTCTTCCGGTTCACAAGACGTTGTGGAGGAGTCTTCCGGTTCAAAAGACGTTGTTGTGGAGGAGTCTTCCGGTTCACAAGACATTGTTGTGGATGAGTCTTTCGGTTCGCAAGACGTTGTTCATGAGAATTATGGTTCACAAGACGTTGTTGTGGAGGAGTCATTGGGTTAGCAAGACGTTGTTGTGGATGAGACTTATGGTTCACAAGACGTTGTTGTGGAGTCATTGGGTTCACAAGACGTTGTTGTGGAGGAGTCTTCCGGATCACAAGACGTTGTTTTGGAGGAGTCTTCCGGTTCACAAGACGTTGTTGTGGAGGAGTCTTCCGGTTCACAAAACGTTGTTGTGGAGGAGTCTTCCAGTTCACAAGACGTTGTTGTAGAGGAGTCTTCCAGTTCACAAGACGTAGTTGTGGAAGAGTCTTCTGGTTCACAAGACGTTGTTGTTGAGGAGTCTTTTGGTTCACAAGACATTGTTGTGGAGGAGTCTTCTGGTTCACAAGACGTTGTTGTGGAGGAGTCTTCCGGTTCACAAGACGTTGTTGTGGAGGAGTCTTCCGGTTCACAAGACGTTGTTGTGGAGGAGCCTTCCGGGTCACAATACGTTGTTGTGGAGGAGTCTTCCAGTTGACAAGACGTTGTTGTGGAAGAGTCTTCTGGTTCACAAGACGTTGTTGTTGAGGAGTCTTCCGGTTCTCAAGACGTTGTTGTGGAGGAGTCTTTCAGTTCACAAGACGTTGTTGTGGAGGAGTCTTCCGGTTCACAAGACGTTGTTGTGGAGGAGTCTTTCGGTTTACAAGACGTTGTTGTGGAGGAGTCTTCCAGTTCACAATATGTTGTTGTGGAGGAGTCTTCCAGTTCACAAGACGTTGTTGTGGAGGAGTCTCCTGGTTCACAGGACGTTGTTGTGGAGGAGTCTTCCAGTTCACAAGACGTTGTTGTTGAAGAGTCTTCCGGTTCACAAGACGTTGTTGTGGAGGAGTCTTCCGGTTCACAAGACGTTGTTGTGGAGGAGTCTTCCGGTTCACAAGATGTTGTTGTGGATTGTCTTCTGGTTCTCAAGACGTTGTTGTGGAGGAGTCTTCCGGTTCACAATACATTGTTGTGGAGGAGACTTCCAGTTCACAAGACGTTGTTGTGGAAGAGTCTTCTGGTTCACAAGACGTTGTTGTTGAGGAGTCTTCCGGTTCACAAGACGTTGTTGTGGAGGAGTCTTTCAGTTCACAAGACGTTGTTGTGGAGGAGTCTTCCGGTTCACAAGACGTTGTTGTGAAGGAGTCTTTCGGTTTACAAGACGTTGTTGTGGAGGAGTCTTCCAGTTCACAAGATGTTGTTGTGGAGGAGTCTTCCAGTTCACAAGACGTTGTTGTGGAGGAGTCTTCCGGTTCACAGGACGTTGTTGTGGAGGGGTCTTTCGGTTCACAAGACGTTGTTGTGGAACAGTCTTCCGGTTCACAATACGTTGTTGTGGAGGGGTCTTTCGGTTCACAAGAAGTTGTTGTGAAGGAGTCTTCCGTTTCACAAGACGTTGTTGATCTATGTTATACCGGCACCATCCGCACAATGGAGATTAGTGGTGGTGACTGCAGAAATCTGTTGTCGGATTGGCGCACACTCGCACCCCCTGTTAACCAATAAGAACGGACAGGATTCTTACATTTTCTCCAGTTACCATCGTGATCGATGACGAAACTGTATTCGATAGTAATTGATAGATTAAAAATTTGGAAACGCTCTGCGACCCTCCGAAAGGTCTGCAGGTGTGTTCCATTGTCAATAAACTTGCGGAGTGCTCGCCTAATTTTAAACACTCAAGCAAGCACTCCAAAGAAACGGTTGAGAAGGAACGGCTGGCTTGGCAAGCGACAGCAAGCTGATTGCTCACGGAAAATACATTATGTTGCAAAGCCTGGTTGTCGTTAAGGACGCGGAGACTGCCGGGAAACCGCTAAGCCACGCCCCTCGGTCAGTTGTGTTTTTAATGAGTCGAAATTGATGAACTAATGCAACTTATAAACGTCTAATTGCTTCACTGTGAGTTGTGTCGTCCTTTAAAAGGCTCAAATATCATATGAAAACGGAGGTGGTTTCAGCGAGAAGAAGGAACGAGGTCAGAATACCTTCAAAGTATTAAATTGCTTATTTAAGTTGTGATTTTAACAGATTTTGAGGTTGTTTGAAGATGATTAAAGGAAAGTTATTCGAATATTCCCTTTTGGAGAATTTCTCAAAGAAATCCGCAATGACGGAAACTCATGTGAGCTCCATGGGACGATGAACGGAGGAAAGGCGACGGTGCAGAGAGGGAAAGAAAGCACAAACGTTTGGATGGATCACAAGGGCGTGTCTTCGACGAGGTTCGCCTTTCCGGCATATAAAGCGCGCAATTCAGCCTATTGATCTGGGTAGTGAACGGTCACCACCTCGTTGTCTCTTGTGGTCAAAGCTCCTTGGTCCTTGGAGGAGTCTTCCGTTTCACAAGACGTTGTTGCGGAGGAGTCTTCCGGTTCACAAGACTTTGTTGTGGAGGAGTCTTCCGGTTCACAAGACGTTGTTGTTGAGGAGTCTTCCGGTTCACAAGACATTGTTGTGGAGTCTTCCGGTTCAAAAGACGTTGCTGTGGAGGAGTCTTCCGGTTCACAAGACGTTGTTGTGGAACAGTCTTCCGGTTCACAAGACGTTGTTGTTGATGAGACTTATGGTTCACAAGACGTTGTTGTGAAGGAGTCATTGGGTTAGCAAGACGTTGTTGTGGATGAGACTTATGGTTCACAAGACGTTGTTGTGGAGGAGTCTTCCGGTTCACAAGACGTTGTTGTGGAGGAGTCTTCCGGTTCACAAGTCGTTGTTGCAGAGGAGTCTTCCGGTTCACAAGATGTTGTTGTGGATTGTCTTCTGGTTCACAAGACGTTGTTGTGGAACAGTCTTCCGGTTCACAAGACGTTGTTGTGGAGGGGTCTTTCGGTTCACAAGAAGTTGTTGTGGAGGAGTCTTCCGGTTCACAAGACGTTGTTGCGGAAGAGTCTTCCGGTTCACAAGATGTTGTTGTGGATTGTCTTCTGGTTCACAAGACGTTGTTGTGGAACAGTCTTCCGGTTCACAAGACGTTGTTGTGGAGGGGTCTTTCGGTTCACAAGACCTTGTTGTGGAGGAGTCTTCCAGTTCACAAGACGTTGTTGTGGAGAAGTCTTCCGGTTCACAAGACGTTCTTGTGGAGGAGTCTTCCGGTTCACAAGACATTGTTGTGGAGGAGTCTTTCGGTTCACAAGACGTTGTTGTTGATGAGACTTATGGTTCACAAGACGTTGTTGTGGAGGAGTCTTCCGGTTCACAAGACGTTGTTGTGGAACAGTCTTCCGGTTTACAAGACGTGGTTGTGGAAGAGTCTTCTGGTTCACAAGACGTTGTTGTTGAGTCTCCTGGTTCACAGGACGTTGTTGTGGAGGAGTCTTCCGGTTCACAAGACGTTGTTGTTGAGGAGTCTTCCGGTTCACAAGATGTTATTGTGGAGGAGTCTTCCGGTTCACAAGACATTGTTGTGGAGGAGTCTTTTGGTTCACAATACGTTGTTGTGGAGGAGTCTTCCGGTTCACAAGACGTTGTTGTGGAGGAGTCTTTTGGTTCGAATGACGTTGTTGTGGAGGAGTCTTCCGGTTCACAAGACGTTGTTGTGGAGGAGTCTTCCGGTTCACAAAACGTTGTTGTGGAGGAGTCTTCCAGCTCACAAGACGTTGTTGTGGAAGAGTCTTCTGGTTCACAAGACGTAGTTGTTGAGGAGTCTTTTGGTTCACAAGACGTTGTTGTGGAGGAGTCATTGGGTTAGCAAGACGTTGTTGTGGATGAGACTTATGGTTCACAAGACGTTGTTGTGGAGGAGTCTTCCGGTTCACAAGACGTTGTTGTGGAGGAGTCTTCCGGTTCACAAGACGTTGTTGCGGAGGAGTCTTCTGGTTCACAAGATGTTGTTGTGGATTGTCTTCTGGTTCACAAGACGTTGTGGTGGAACAGTTTCAGGTTCACAACACGTTGTTGTGGAGGGGTCTTTCGGTTCACAAGAAGTTGTTGTGGAGGAGTTTTCCGGTTCACAAGACGTTGTTGCGGAGGAGTCTTCCGGTTCACAAGATGTTGTTGTGGATTGTCTTCTGGTTCACAAGACGTTGTTGTGGAACAGTCTTCTGGTTCACAAGACGTTGTTGTGGAGGGGTCTTTCGGTTCACAAGACATTGTTGTGGAGGAGTCTTCCAGTTCACAAGACGTTGTTGTGGAGGAGTCTTCCGGTTCACAAGACATTGTTGTGGAGGAGTCTTTCGGTTCACAAGATGTTGTTGTTGATGAGTCTCCTGGTTCACAGGACGTTGTTGTGGAGGAGTCTTCCGGTTCACAAGACGTTGTTGTTGAGGAGTCTTCCGGTTCACAAGATGTTATTGTGGAGGAGTCTTCCGGTTCACAAGACATTGTTGTGGAGGAGTCTTTCGGGTTACAAGACGTTGTTGTGAAGGAGTCTTCCAGTTCACAAGACGTTGTTGTGGAGAAGTCTTTTGGTTCACAAGACGTTGTTGGGGAGGACTCTTCCTGTTCACAAGACGTTGTTGTGGAGGAGTTTTCCGGTTCACAAGACGTTGTTGTGGAGGAGTCTTCTGGTTCACAAGACGTCGTTGTGGAGGAGTCTTCCGGTTCAAAAGACGTTGTTGTGGAGGAGTCTTCCGGTTCACAAGATGTTGTTGTGGAAGAGACTTCCGGTTCACACGGAGTTGTTATGGAGGAGTCTTCCGGTTCACAAGACGTTGTTGTGGAGGAGTCTTCCGGTTCACAAGACGTTGTGGAGGAGTCTTCCGGTTCACAAGACGTTGTTGTGGAGGAGTCTTCTGGTTCACAAGACATTGTTGTGGATGAGTCTTTCGGTTCGCAAGACGTTGTTGTTCATGAGAATTATGGTTCACAAGACGTTGTTGTGGAGGAGTCTTCCAGTTCACAAGACGTTGTTGTGGAGGAGTCTTCCGGTTCACAAGACGTTGTTGTGGAGGAGTCTTTTGGTTCACAAGACGTTGTTGTGGAGGAGTCTTCCGGTTCACAAGACGTTGTTGTGGAGGAGTCTTTTGGTTCACAAGACGTTGTTGTGGAGGAGTCTTCCGGTTCACAAGACATTGTTGTGGAGGAGTCTTCCGGTTCATAAGACGTTGTTGTGGAGGAGTCTTCCGGTTCACAAGACATTGTTGTGGAGGGGTCTTTCGGTTCACAAGAAGTTGTTGTGGAGGAGTCTTCCGGTTCACAAGACGTTGTTGATCTATGTAATACCGGCACCATCCACACAATGGAGATTCGTGGTGGTGAATGCAGAAATCTGTTGTCGGAATGGCGCACACTCACACCCCCGTTAACCAATAAGAATGTACAGGATTCTTACATTTTCTCCAGTTACCATCGTGATCGATGACGAAACTGCAATCGATAGTAATTGATAGATTAAAAATTTGGAAACGCTCTGCGACCCTCCGAAAGGTCTGCAGGTGTGTTCCATTGTCAATAAACTTGTAGAGTGCTCGCCTAATTTTAAACACTCAAGCAAGCACTCCAAAGAAACGGTTGAGAAGGAACGGCTGGCTTGGCAAGCGACAGCAAGCTGATTGCTCACGGAAAATACATTATGTTGCAAAGCCTGGTTGTCGTTAAGGACGCGGAGACTGCCGGGAAACCGCTAAGCCACGCCCCTCGGTCAGTTGTGTTTTTAATGAGTCGAAATTGATGAACTAATGCAACTTATAAACGTCTAATTGCTTCACTGTGAGTTGTGTCGTCCTTTAAAAGGCTCAAATATCATATGAAAACGGAGGTGGTTTCAGCGAGAAGAAGGAACGAGGTCAGAATACCTTCAAAGTATTAAATTGCTTATTTAAGTTGTGATTTTAACAGATTTTGAGGTTGTTTGAAGATGATTAAAGGAAAGTTATTCGAATATTCCCTTTTGGAGAATTTCTCAAAGAAATCCGCAATGACGGAAACTCATGTGAGCTCCATGGGACGATGAACGGAGGAAAGGCGACGGCACAGAGAGGGAAAGAAAGCACAAACGTTTGGATGGATCACAAGGGCGTGTCCTCGACGAGGTCCGCCTTTCCGGCATATAAAGCACGCAATTCAGCCAATTTGTCTGGGTAGTGAACGGTCACCACCTCGTTGTCTCTTGTGGTCAAAGCTCCTTGGTCCTTGGAGGAGTCTTCTGGTTCACAAGACGTTGTTTTGGAGGAGTCTTCCGGTTCACAAGACGTTGTTGTGGAGGAGTCTTCCTGTTCACAAGACGTTGTTGTGGAGGAGTCTTTTGGTTTACAAGACGTTGTTGTGGAGGAGTCTTCCAGTTCACAAGACGTTGTTGTGGAGAAGTCTTTTGGTTCACAAGACGTTGTTGTGGAGGAGTCTTCCGGTTCACAAGACGTTGTTGTGGAGGAGTCTTCCAGTTCGCAAGACGTTGTTGTGGAGGAGTTTTCCAGTTCACAAGACGTTGTTGTGTAGGAGTCTCCTGGTTCACAGGACGTTGTTGTGGAGGAGTCTTCCGGTTCACAAAACGTTGTTGTGGAGGAGTCTTCCAGCTCACAAGACGTTGCTGTGGAAGAGTCTTCTGGTTCACAAGACGTTGTTGTTGAGGAGTCTTTTGGTTTTCAAGATGTTGTTGTGGAGGAGTCTTCTGGTTCACAAGACGTTGTTGTGGAGGAGTCTTCCAGTTCACAAGACGTTGGTGTGGAGGAGTCTTCCAGTTCACAAGACGTTGTTGTGGAGGAGTCTTTTGGTTCACAAGACGTTGTTGTGGAGGAGTCTTCCGTTCACAAGACGTTGTTGTGGAGGAGTCTTTTGGTTCACAAGACGTTGTTGTGGAGGAGTCTTCCGGTTCACAAGACATTGTTGTGGAGGAGTCTTCCGGTTCACAAGACGTTGTTGTGGAGGAGTCTTTTGGTTCACAAGACGTTGTTGTGTAGGAGTCTCCTGGTTCACAGGACGTTGTTGTGGAGGAGTCTTCCGGTTCACAAGACGTCGTTGTGGAGGAGACTTCCGGTTCAAAAGCCGTTGTTGTGGAGGAGTCTTCCGGTTCACAAGATGTTGTTGTGGAGGAGTGTTTCGGTTTTCAAGATGTTGTTGTGGAACAGTCTTCCAGTTCACCAGAGGTTGTTGTGCAGGAGTCTTCCGGTTCACAAGACATTGTTGTGGATGAGTCTTCCGGTTCACAAGACGTTGTTGTGGAGGAGTCTTTAGTTTCACAAAACGTTGTTGTGGAGGAGTCTCCCGTTCACAAGACGTTGTTGTGGAGGCGTCTTCCGGTTCACAAGACGTTGTTGTGGAGGAGTCTTCCGGTTCACAAGACGTCGTTGTGGAGGAGTCTTCCGGTTCAAAAGACGTCGTTGTGGAGGAGTCTTCCGGGTCACAAGACGTTGTTGTGGAGGAGTCTTCCGGTTCACAAGATGTTGTTGTGGAGGAGTGTTTCGGTTTACAAGACGTTGTTGTGGAACAGTCTTCCAGTTCACCAGAGGTTGTTGTGCAGGAGTCTTCCAGTTCACAGGACGTTGTTGTAGAGGAGTCTTCCAGTTCACAAGACGTTGTTGTGGAAGAGTCTTCTGGTTCACAAGACGTTGTTGTTGAGGAGTCTTCCGGTTCACAAGACGTTGTTGTGGAGGAGTCTTCCGGTTCACAAATCGTTGTTGTGGAGGATTCTTCCGGTTCACAAGACGTTGTTGTGGAGGAGTCTTTCGGTTTACAAGACGTTGTTGTGGAGGAGTCTTCCAGTTCACAAGACGTTGTTGTGGAGAAGTCTTTTGGTTCACAAGACGTTGTTGTGGAGGAGTCTTCCGGTTCACAAGACGTTGTTGTGGAGGATTCTTCCGGTTCACAAGACGTTGTTGTGGAGCAGTCTTTTGGTTTACAAGACGTTGTTGTGGAGGAGTCTTCCAGTTCACAAGACGTTGTTGTGGAGAAGTCTTTTGGTTCACAAGACGTTGTTGTGGAGGAGTCTTCCGGTTCACAAGACGTTGTTGTGGAGGAGTCTTCCAGTTCACAAGACGTTGTTGTGGAGGAGTTTTCCGGTTCACAAGACGTCGTTGTGTAGGAGTCTCCTGGTTCACAGGATGTTGTTGTGGAGGAGTCTTCCGGTTCACAAGACGTCGTTGTGGAGGAGTCTTCCGGTTCAAAAGACGTTGTTGTGCAGGAGTCTTCCGGTTCACAAGATGTTTTTGTGGAGGAGTGTTTCGGTTTACAAGACGTTGTTGTGGAACAGTCTTCCAGTTCACCAGAGGTTGTTGTGCAGGAGTCTTCCGGTTCACAAGACATTGTTGTGGATGAGTCTTCCGGTTCACAAGACGTTGTTGTGGAGGAGTCTTTTGGTTCACAAGACGTTGTTGTGGAGGAGTCTTCCGGTTCACAAGACGTTTTTGTGGAGGCGTCTTCTGGATCACAAGACGTCGTTGTGGAGGAGTCTTCCGGTTCACAAGACGTCGTTGTGGAGGAGTCTTCCGGTTCAAATGACGTTGTTGTGGAGGAGTCTTCCGGTTCACAAGATGTTGTTGTGGAGGAGTGTTTCGGTTTACAAGACGTTGTTGTGGAACAGTCTTCCAGTTCACCAGAGGTTGTTGTGCAGGAGTCTTCCGGTTCACAAGACGTTGTTGTGTAGGAGTCTTTTGGTTCACAATACGTTGTTGTGGAGGAGTCTTCCGGTTCACAAGACGTTGTTGTGGAGGAGTCTTTTGGTTCGCAAGACGTTGTTGTGGAGGAGTCTTCCGGTTCACAAGACGTTGTTGTGGAGGAGTCTTCCGGTTCACAAAACGTTGTTGTGGAGGAGTCTTCCAGCTCACAAGACGTTGTTGTGGAAGAGTCTTCTGGTTCACAAGACGTTGTTGTTGAGGAGTCTTTTGGTTCACAAGACATTGTTGTGGAGGAGTCTTCTGGTTCACAAGACGTTGTTGTGGAGGAGTCTTCCAGTTCACAAGACGTTGTTGTGGAGGAGTCTTCCGGTTCACAAGACGTTGTTGTGGAGGAGTCTTTTGGTTCACAAGACGTTGTTGTGGAGGAGTCTTCCGGTTCACAAGACGTTGTTGTGGAGGAATCTTTTGGTTCACAAGACGTTGTTGTGGAGGAGTCTTCCGGTTCACAAGACATTGTTGTGGAGGAGTCTTCCGGTTCATAAGACGTTGTTGTGGAGGAGTCTTCCAGTTCACAAGATGTTGTTGTGGAGGAGTCTTCCAGTTCACAAGACGTTGTTGTGGAGGAGTCTCCTGGTTCACAGGACGTTGTTGTGGAGGAGTCTTCCGGTTCACAAGACGTTGTTGTGGAAGAGTCTTCCGGTTCACAAGACGTTGTTGTGGAGGAGTCTTCCGGTTCAAAAGACGTTGTTGTGGAGGAGTCTTCCGGTTCACAAGATGTTGTTGTGGATTGTCTTCTGGATTCTCAAGACGTTGTTGTGGAACAGTCTTCCGGTTCACAGGACGTTGTTGTGGAGGGGTCTTTCGGTTCACAAGACGTTGTTGTGGAACAGTCTTCCAGTTCACAATACGTTGTTGTGGAGGAGTCTTCCGTTTCACAAGACGTTGTTGATCTATGTTATACCGGCACCATCCGCACAATGGAGATTAGTGGTGGTGACTGCAGAAATCTGTTGTCGGATTGGCGCACACTCGCACCCCCTGTTAACCAATAAGAACGGACAGGATTCTTACATTTTCTCCAGTTACCATCGTGATCGATGACGAAACTGTATTCGATAGTAATTGATAGATTAAAAATTTGGAAACGCTCTGCGACCCTCCGAAAGGTCTGCAGGTGTGTTCCATTGTCAATAAACTTGCGGAGTGCTCGCCTAATTTTAAACACTCAAGCAAGCACTCCAAAGAAACGGTTGAGAAGGAACGGCTGGCTTGGCAAGCGACAGCAAGCTGATTGCTCATGGAAAATACATTATGTTGTAAAGCCTGGTTGTCGTTAAGGACGCGTAGACTGCCTGGAAACCGCTAAGCCACGCCCCTCGGTCAGTTGTGTTTTTAATGAGTCGAAATCGATGAACTAGTGCAACTTATAAACGTCTAATTGCTTCACTGTGAGTTGTGTCGTCCTTTCAAAGGCTCAAATATCATATGAAAACAGAGGTGGTTTCATCGAGAGGAAGGAACGAGGTCAGAATACCTTCAAAGTATTAAATTGCTTATTTAAGTTGTGATTTTAACAGATTTTGAGGTTGTTTGAAGATGATTAAAGGAAAGTTATTCGAATATTCCCTTTTGGAGAATTTCTCAAAGAAATCCGCAATGACGGAAACTCATGTGAGCTCCATGGGACGATGAACGGAGGAAAGGCGACGGTACAGAGAGGGAAAGAAAGCACAAACGTTTGGATGGATCACAAGGGCGTGTCCTCGACGAGGTCCGCCTTTCCGGCATATAAAGCACGCAATTCAGCCAATTTATCTGGGTAGTGAACGGTCACCACCTCGTTGTCTCTTGTGGTCAAAGCTCCTTGGTCCTTGGAGGAGTCTCCCGGTTCACAAGACGTTGTTTTGGAGGAGTCTTCCAGTTCACAAGACGTTGTTGTGGAGGAGTCTTCCGGTTCACAAGACGTTGTTGTGGAGGAGTCTTTTGGTTTACAAGACGTTGTTGTGGAGGAGTCTTCCAGTTCACAAGACGTTGTTGTGGAGAGGTCTTTTGGTTCACAAGACGTTGTTGTGGAGGAGTCTTCCGGTTCACAAGACGTTGTTGTGGAGGAGTCTTCCAGTTCGCAAGACGTTGTTGTGGAGGAGTTTTCCAGTTCACAAGACGTTGTTGTGTAGGAGTCTCCTGGTTCACAGGACGTTGTTGTGGAGGAGTCTTCCGGTTCACAAGACGTTGTTGTGGAGGAGTCTTCTGGTTCAAAAGACGTTGTTGTGGAGGAGTCTTCCGGTTCACAAGATGTTGTTGTGGAGGAGTGTTTCGGTTTTCAAGATGTTGTTGTGGAACAGTCTTCCAGTTCACCAGAGGTTGTTGTGCAGGAGTCTTCCGGTTCACAAGACATTGTTGTGGATGAGTCTTCCGGTTCAAAAGACGTTGTTGTGTAGGAGTCTTTAGGTTCACAAGACGTTGTTGTGGAGGAGTCTTCCGTTCACAAGACGTTGTTGTGGAGGCGTCTTCTGGTTCACAAGACGTTGTTGTGGAGGAGTCTTAAGGTTCACAAGACGTCGTTGTGGAGGAGTCTTCCGGTTCAAAAGACGTCGTTGTGGAGGAGTCTTCCGGGTCACAAGACGTTGTTGTGGAGGAGTCTTCCGGTTCACAAGATGTTGTTGTGGAGGAGTGTTTCGGTTTACAAGACGTTGTTGTGGAACAGTCTTCCAGTTCACCAGAGGTTGTTGTGCAGGAGTCTTCCAGTTCACAGGACGTTGTTGTAGAGGAGTCTTCCAGTTCACAAGACGTTGTTGTGGAAGAGTCTTCTGGTTCACAAGACGTTGTTGTTGAGGAGTCTTCCGGTTCACAAGACGTTGTTGTGGAGGAGTCTTCTGGTTCACAAATCGTTGTTGTGGAGGACTCTTCCGGTTCACAAGACGTTGTTGTGGAGGAGTCTTTCAGTTTACAAGACGTTGTTGTGGAGGAGTCTTCCGGTTCACAAATCGTTGTTGTGGAGGACTCTTCCGGTTCACAAGACGTTGTTGTGGAGGAGTCTTTCAGTTTACAAGACGTTGTTGTGGAGGAGTCTTCCAGTTCACAAGACGTTGTTGTGGAGAAGTCTTTTGGTTCACAATACGTTGTTGTGGAGGAGTCTTCCGGTTCACAAGACGTTTTTGTGGAGGCGTCTTCTGGATCACAAGACGTCGTTGTGGAGGAGTCTTCCGGTTCACAATACGTCGTTGTGGAGGAGTCTTCCGGTTCAAATGACGTTGTTGTGGAGGAGTCTTCCGGTTCAAAAGACGTTGTTGTGCAGGAGTCTTCCGGTTCACAAGATGTTGTTGTGGAGGAGTGTTTCGGTTTACAAAACGTTGTTGTGGAACAGTCTTCCAGTTCACCAGAGGTTGTTGTGCAGGAGTCTTCCGGTTCACAAGACATTGTTGTGGATGAGTCTTCCGGTTCACAAGACGTTGTTGTGGAGGAGTCTTTTGGTTCACAAGACGTTGTTGTGGAGGAGTCTTCCGGTTCACAAGACGTTTTTGTGGAGGCGTCTTCTGGATCACAAGACGTCGTTGTGGAGGAGTCTTCCTGTTCACAAGACGTCGTTGTGGAGGAGTCTTCCGGTTCAAATGACGTTGTTGTGGAGGAGTCTTCCGGTTCACAAGACGTTGTTGTGGAACAGTCTTCCAGTTCACCAGAGGTTGTTGTGCAGGAGTCTTCCGGTTCACAAGACGTTGTTGTGTAGGAGTCTTTTGGTTCACAATACGTTGTTGTGGAGGAGTCTTCCGGTTCACAAGACGTTGTTGTGGAGGAGTCTTTTGGTTCGCAAGACGTTGTTGTGGAGGAGTCTTCCGGTTCACAAGACGTTGTTGTGGAGGAGTCTTCCGGTTCAAAAAAACGTTGTTGTGGAGGAGTCTTCCAGCTCACAAGACGTTGTTGTGGAAGAGTCTTCTGGTTCACAAGACGTTGTTGTTGAGGAGTCTTTTGGTTCACAAGACATTGTTGTGGAGGAGTCTTCTGGTTCACAAGACGTTGTTGTGGAGGAGTCTTCCAGTTCACAAGACGTTGTTGTGGAGGAGTCTTCCGGTTCACAAGACGTTGTTGTGGAGGAGTCTTTTGGTTCACAAGACGTTGTTGTGGAGGAGTCTTCCGGTTCACAAGACGTTGTTGTGGAGGAGTCTTTTGGTTCACAAGACGTTGTTGTGGAGGAGTCTTCCGGTTCACAAGACATTGTTGTGGAGGAGTCTTCCGGTTCATAAGACGTTGTTGTGGAGGAGTCTTCCAGTTCACAAGATGTTGTTGTGGAGGAGTCTTCCAGTTCACAAGACGTTGTTGTGGAGGAGTCTCCTGGTTCACAGGACGTTGTTGTGGAGGAGTCTTCCGGTTCACAAGACGTTGTTGTGGAGGAGTCTTCCGGTTCACCAGAGGTTGTTGTGCAGGAGTCTTCCGGTTCACAAGACGTTGTTGTGTAGGAGTCTTTTGGTTCACAATACGTTGTTGTGGAGGAGTCTTCCTGTTCACAAGACGTTGTTGTGGAGGAGTCTTTTGGTTCGCAAGACGTTGTTGTGGAGGAGTCTTCCGGTTCACAAGACGTTGTTGTGGAGGAGTCTTCCGGTTCACAAAACGTTGTTGTGGAGGAGTCTTCCAGCTCACAAGACGTTGTTGTGGAAGAGTCTTCTGGTTCACAAGACGTTGTTGTTGAGGAGTCTTTTGGTTCACAAGACATTGTTGTGGAGGAGTCTTCTGGTTCACAAGACGTTGTTGTGGAGGAGTCTTCCAGTTCACAAGACGTTGTTGTGGAGGAGTCTTCCGGTTCACAAGACGTTGTTGTGGAGGAGTCTTTTGGTTCACAAGACGTTGTTGTGGAGGAGTCTTCCGGTTCACAAGACGTTGTTGTGGAGGAATCTTTTGGTTCACAAGACGTTGTTGTGGAGGAGTCTTCCGGTTCACAAGACATTGTTGTGGAGGAGTCTTCCGGTTCATAAGACGTTGTTGTGGAGGAGTCTTCCAGTTCACAAGATGTTGTTGTGGAGGAGTCTTCCAGTTCACAAGACGTTGTTGTGGAGGAGTCTCCTGGTTCACAGGACGTTGTTGTGGAGGAGTCTTCCGGTTCACAAGACGTTGTTGTGGAAGAGTCTTCCGGTTCACAAGACGTTGTTGTGGAGGAGTCTTCCGGTTGAAAAGACGTTGTTGTGGAGGAGTCTTCCGGTTCACAAGATGTTGTTGTGGATTGTCTTCTGGATTCTCAAGACGTTGTTGTGGAACAGTCTTCCGGTTCACAGGACGTTGTTGTGGAGGGGTCTTTCGGTTCACAAGACGTTGTTGTGGAACAGTCTTCCAGTTCACAATACGTTGTTGTGGAGGAGTCTTCCGTTTCACAAGACGTTGTTGATCTATGTTATACCGGCACCATCCGCACAATGGAGATTAGTGGTGGTGACTGCAGAAATCTGTTGTCGGATTGGCGCACACTCGCACCCCCTGTTAACCAATAAGAACGGACAGGATTCTTACATTTTCTCCAGTTACCATCGTGATCGATGACGAAACTGTATTCGATAGTAATTGATAGATTAAAAATTTGGAAACGCTCTGCGACCCTCCGAAAGGTCTGCAGGTGTGTTCCATTGTCAATAAACTTGCGGAGTGCTCGCCTAATTTTAAACACTCAAGCAAGCACTCCAAAGAAACGGTTGAGAAGGAACGGCTGGCTTGGCAAGCGACAGCAAGCTGATTGCTCATGGAAAATACATTATGTTGTAAAGCCTGGTTGTCGTTAAGGACGCGTAGACTGCCTGGAAACCATTAAGCCACGCCCCTCGGTCAGTTGTGTTTTTAATGAGTCGAAATCGATGAACTAGTGCAACTTATAAACGTCTAATTGCTTCACTGTGAGTTGTGTCGTCCTTTCAAAGGCTCAAATATCATATGAAAACAGAGGTGGTTTCATCGAGAGGAAGGAACGAGGTCAGAATACCTTCAAAGTATTAAATTGCTTATTTAAGTTGTGATTTTAACAGATTTTGAGGTTGTTTGAAGATGATTAAAGGAAAGTTATTCGAATATTCCCTTTTGGAGAATTTCTCAAAGAAATCCGCAATGACGGAAACTCATGTGAGCTCCATGGGACGATGAACGGAGGAAAGGCGACGGTACAGAGAGGGAAAGAAAGCACAAACGTTTGGATGGATCACAAGGGCGTGTCCTCGACGAGGTCCGCCTTTCCGGCATATAAAGCACGCAATTCAGCCAATTTATCTGGGTAGTGAACGGTCACCACCTCGTTGTCTCTTGTGGTCAAAGCTCCTTGGTCCTTGGAGGAGTCTCCCGGTTCACAAGACGTTGTTTTGGAGGAGTCTTCCAGTTCACAAGACGTTGTTGTGGAGGAGTCTTCCGGTTCACAAGACGTTGTTGTGGAGGAGTCTTTTGGTTTACAAGACGTTGTTGTGGAGGAGTCTTCCAGTTCACAAGACGTTGTTGTGGAGAGGTCTTTTGGTTCACAAGACGTTGTTGTGGAGGAGTCTTCCGGTTCACAAGACGTTGTTGTGGAGGAGTCTTCTGGTTCAAAAGACGTTGTTGTGGAGGAGTCTTCCGGTTCACAAGATGTTGTTGTGGAGGAGTGTTTCGGTTTTCAAGATGTTGTTGTGGAACAGTCTTCCAGTTCACCAGAGGTTGTTGTGCAGGAGTCTTCCGGTTCACAAGACATTGTTGTGGATGAGTCTTCCGGTTCAAAAGACGTTGTTGTGTAGGAGTCTTTAGGTTCACAAGACGTTGTTGTGGAGGAGTCTTCCGGTTCACAAGACGTTGTTGTGGAGGAGTCTTCCGGTTCACAAGACGTTGTTGTGGAGGAATCTTTTGGTTCACAAGACGTTGTTGTGGAGGAGTCTTCCGGTTCACAAGACATTGTTGTGGAGGAGTCTTCCGGTTCATAAGACGTTGTTGTGGAGGAGTCTTCCAGTTCACAAGATGTTGTTGTGGAGGAGTCTTCCAGTTCACAAGACGTTGTTGTGGAGGAGTCTCCTGGTTCACAGGACGTTGTTGTGGAGGAGTCTTCCGGTTCACAAGACGTTGTTGTGGAAGAGTCTTCCGGTTCACAAGACGTTGTTGTGGAGGAGTCTTCCGGTTGAAAAGACGTTGTTGTGGAGGAGTCTTCCGGTTCACAAGATGTTGTTGTGGATTGTCTTCTGGATTCTCAAGACGTTGTTGTGGAACAGTCTTCCGGTTCACAGGACGTTGTTGTGGAGGGGTCTTTCGGTTCACAAGACGTTGTTGTGGAACAGTCTTCCAGTTCACAATACGTTGTTGTGGAGGAGTCTTCCGTTTCACAAGACGTTGTTGATCTATGTTATACCGGCACCATCCGCACAATGGAGATTAGTGGTGGTGACTGCAGAAATCTGTTGTCGGATTGGCGCACACTCGCACCCCCTGTTAACCAATAAGAACGGACAGGATTCTTACATTTTCTCCAGTTACCATCGTGATCGATGACGAAACTGTATTCGATAGTAATTGATAGATTAAAAATTTGGAAACGCTCTGCGACCCTCCGAAAGGTCTGCAGGTGTGTTCCATTGTCAATAAACTTGCGGAGTGCTCGCCTAATTTTAAACACTCAAGCAAGCACTCCAAAGAAACGGTTGAGAAGGAACGGCTGGCTTGGCAAGCGACAGCAAGCTGATTGCTCATGGAAAATACATTATGTTGTAAAGCCTGGTTGTCGTTAAGGACGCGTAGACTGCCTGGAAACCGCTAAGCCACGCCCCTCGGTCAGTTGTGTTTTTAATGAGTCGAAATCGATGAACTAGTGCAACTTATAAACGTCTAATTGCTTCACTGTGAGTTGTGTCGTCCTTTCAAAGGCTCAAATATCATATGAAAACAGAGGTGGTTTCATCGAGAGGAAGGAACGAGGTCAGAATACCTTCAAAGTATTAAATTGCTTATTTAAGTTGTGATTTTAACAGATTTTGAGGTTGTTTGAAGATGATTAAAGGAAAGTTATTCGAATATTCCCTTTTGGAGAATTTCTCAAAGAAATCCGCAATGACGGAAACTCATGTGAGCTCCATGGGACGATGAACGGAGGAAAGGCGACGGTACAGAGAGGGAAAGAAAGCACAAACGTTTGGATGGATCACAAGGGCGTGTCCTCGACGAGGTCCGCCTTTCCGGCATATAAAGCACGCAATTCAGCCAATTTATCTGGGTAGTGAACGGTCACCACCTCGTTGTCTCTTGTGGTCAAAGCTCCTTGGTCCTTGGAGGAGTCTCCCGGTTCACAAGACGTTGTTTTGGAGGAGTCTTCCAGTTCACAAGACGTTGTTGTGGAGGAGTCTTCCGGTTCACAAGACGTTGTTGTGGAGGAGTCTTTTGGTTTACAAGACGTTGTTGTGGAGGAGTCTTCCAGTTCACAAGACGTTGTTGTGGAGAGGTCTTTTGGTTCACAAGACGTTGTTGTGGAGGAGTCTTCCGGTTCACAAGACGTTGTTGTGGAGGAGTCTTCTGGTTCAAAAGACGTTGTTGTGGAGGAGTCTTCCGGTTCACAAGATGTTGTTGTGGAGGAGTGTTTCGGTTTTCAAGATGTTGTTGTGGAACAGTCTTCCAGTTCACCAGAGGTTGTTGTGCAGGAGTCTTCCGGTTCACAAGACATTGTTGT
The DNA here is from genome assembly GCF_964187855.1 of Myxine glutinosa. Lineage (NCBI taxonomy): Eukaryota > Metazoa > Chordata > Myxini > Myxiniformes > Myxinidae > Myxine > Myxine glutinosa. Next base: position 87,263,876 of record NC_136267.1, on the reverse strand, counting down.
GGATGAGTCTTCCGGTTCAAAAGACGTTGTTGTGTAGGAGTCTTTAGGTTCACAAGACGTTGTTGTGGAGGAGTCTTCCGTTCACAAGACGTTGTTGTGGAGGCGTCTTCTGGTTCACAAGACGTTGTTGTGGAGGAGTCTTAAGGTTCACAAGACGTCGTTGTGGAGGAGTCTTCCGGTTCAAAAGACGTCGTTGTGGAGGAGTCTTCCGGGTCACAAGACGTTGTTGTGGAGGAGTCTTCCGGTTCACAAGATGTTGTTGTGGAGGAGTGTTTCGGTTTACAAGACGTTGTTGTGGAACAGTCTTCCAGTTCACCAGAGGTTGTTGTGCAGGAGTCTTCCAGTTCACAGGACGTTGTTGTAGAGGAGTCTTCCAGTTCACAAGACGTTGTTGTGGAAGAGTCTTCTGGTTCACAAGACGTTGTTGTTGAGGAGTCTTCCGGTTCACAAGACGTTGTTGTGGAGGAGTCTTCCGGTTCACAAATCGTTGTTGTGGAGGACTCTTCCGGTTCACAAGACGTTGTTGTGGAGGAGTCTTTCAGTTTACAAGACGTTGTTGTGGAGGAGTCTTCCGGTTCACAAATCGTTGTTGTGGAGGACTCTTCCGGTTCACAAGACGTTGTTGTGGAGGAGTCTTTCAGTTTACAAGACGTTGTTGTGGAGGAGTCTTCCAGTTCACAAGACGTTGTTGTGGAGAAGTCTTTTGGTTCACAATACGTTGTTGTGGAGGAGTCTTCCGGTTCACAAGACGTTTTTGTGGAGGCGTCTTCTGGATCACAAGACGTCGTTGTGGAGGAGTCTTCCGGTTCACAAGACGTCGTTGTGGAGGAGTCTTCCGGTTCAAATGACGTTGTTGTGGAGGAGTCTTCCGGTTCAAAAGACGTTGTTGTGCCGGAGTCTTCCGGTTCACAAGATGTTGTTGTGGAGGAGTGTTTCGGTTTACAAGACGTTGTTGTGGAACAGTCTTCCAGTTCACCAGAGGTTGTTGTGCAGGAGTCTTCCGGTTCACAAGACATTGTTGTGGATGAGTCTTCCGGTTCACAAGACGTTGTTGTGGAGGAGTCTTTTGGTTCACAAGACGTTGTTGTGGAGGAGTCTTCCGGTTCACAAGACGTTTTTGTGGAGGCGTCTTCTGGATCACAAGACGTCGTTGTGGAGGAGTCTTCCTGTTCACAAGACGTCGTTGTGGAGGAGCCTTCCGGTTCAAATGACGTTGTTGTGGAGGAGTCTTCCGGTTAACAAGACGTTGTTGTGGAACAGTCTTCCAGTTCACCAGAGGTTGTTGTGCAGGAGTCTTCCGGTTCACAAGACGTTGTTGTGTAGGAGTCTTTTGGTTCACAATACGTTGTTGTGGAGGAGTCTTCCGGTTCACAAGACGTTGTTGTGGAGGAGTCTTTTGGTTCGCAAGACGTTGTTGTGGAGGAGTCTTCCGGTTCACAAGACGTTGTTGTGGAGGAGTCTTCCGGTTCAAAAAAACGTTGTTGTGGAGGAGTCTTCCAGCTCACAAGACGTTGTTGTGGAAGAGTCTTCTGGTTCACAAGACGTTGTTGTTGAGGAGTCTTTTGGTTCACAAGACATTGTTGTGGAGGAGTCTTCTGGTTCACAAGACGTTGTTGTGGAGGAGTCTTCCAGTTCACAAGACGTTGTTGTGGAGGAGTCTTCCGGTTCACAAGACGTTGTTGTGGAGGAGTCTTTTGGTTCACAAGACGTTGTTGTGGAGGAGTCTTCCGGTTCACAAGACGTTGTTGTGGAGGAGTCTTTTGGTTCACAAGACGTTGTTGTGGAGGAGTCTTCCGGTTCACAAGACATTGTTGTGGAGGAGTCTTCCGGTTCATAAGACGTTGTTGTGGAGGAGTCTTCCAGTTCACAAGATGTTGTTGTGGAGGAGTCTTCCAGTTCACAAGACGTTGTTGTGGAGGAGTCTCCTGGTTCACAGGACGTTGTTGTGGAGGAGTCTTCCGGTTCACAAGACGTTGTTGTGGAGGAGTCTTCCGGTTCACAAGACGTTGTTGGGGAGGAGTCTTCCGGTTCACAAGATGTTGTTGTGGATTGTCTTCTGGTTCTCAAGACGTTGTTGTGGAACAGTCTTCCGGTTCACAGGACGTTGTTGTAGAGGGGTCTTTCGGTTCACAAGACGTTGTTGTGGAACAGTCTTCCAGTTCACAATACGTTGTTGTGGAGGAGTCTTCCGTTTCACAAGACGTTGTTGATCTATGTTATACCGGCACCATCCGCACAATGGAGATTAGTGGTGGTGACTGCAGAAATCTGTTGTCGGATTGGCGCACACTCGCACCCCCTGTTAACCAATAAGAACGGACAGGATTCTTACATTTTCTCCAGTTACCATCGTGATGGATGACGAAACTGTATTCGATAGTCATTGATAGATTAAAAATTTGGAAACGCTCTGCGACCCTCCGAAAGGTCTGCAGGTGTATTCCATTGTCAATAAACTTGCGGAGTGCTCGCCTAATTTTAAACACTCAAGCAAGCACTCCAAAGAAACGGTTGAGAAGGAACGGCTGGCTTGGCAAGCGACAGCAAGCTGATTGCTCATGGAAAATACATTATGTTGCAAAGCCTGGTTGTCGTTAAGGACGCGTAGACTGCCTGGAAACCGCTAAGCCACGCCCCTCGGTCAGTTGTGTTTTTAATGAGTCGAAATCGATGAACTAGTGCAACTTATAAACGTCTAATTGCTTCACTGTGAGTTGTGTCGTCCTTTCAAAGGCTCAAATATCATATGAAAACAGAGGTGGTTTCATCGAGAGGAAGGAACGAGGTCAGAATACCTTCAAAGTATTAAATTGCTTATTTAAGTTGTGATTTTAACAGATTTTGAGGTTGTTTGAAGATGATTAAAGGAAAGTTATTCGAATATTCCCTTTTGGAGAATTTCTCAAAGAAATCCGCAATGACGGAAACTCATGTGAGCTCCATGGGACGATGAATGGAGGAAAGGCGACGGTACAGAGAGGGAAAGAAAGCACAAACGTTTGGATGGATCACAAGGGCGTGTCTTCGACGAGGTCCGCCTTTCCGGCATATAAAGCACGCAATTCAGCCAATTTATCTGGGTAGTGAACGGTCACCACCTCGTTGTCTCTTGTGGTCGAAGCTCCTTGGTCCTTGGAGGAGTCTTCCGGTTCACAAGACGTTGTTTTGGAGGAGTCTTCTGGTTCACAAGACGTTGTTATGGAGGAGTGTTCCGGTTCACAAGACGTTGTTGTGGAGGAGTCTTTTGGTTTACAAGACGTTGTTGTGGAGGAGTCTTCCAGTTCACAAGACGTTGTTGTGGAGAAGTCTTTTGGTTCACAAGACGTTGTTGTGGAGGAGTCTTCCGGTTCACAAGACGTTGTTGTGGAGGAGTCTTCCAGTTCGCAAGACGTTGTTGTGGAGGAGTTTTCCAGTTCACAAGACGTTGTTGTGGAGGAGTCTTCCGGTTCACAAATCGTTGTTGTGGAGGATTCTTCCGGTTCACAAGACGTTGTTGTGGAGGAGTCTTTCGGTTTACAAGACGTTGTTGTGGAGGAGTCTTCCAGTTCACAAGACGTTGTTGTGGAGAAGTCTTTTGGTTCACAAGACGTTGTTGTGGAGGAGTCTTCCGGTTCACAAGACGTTGTTGTGGAGGATTCTTCCGGTTCACAAGACGTTGTTGTGGAGCAGTCTTTTGGTTTACAAGACGTTGTTGTGGAGGAGTCTTCCAGTTCACAAGACGTTGTTGTGGAGAAGTCTTTTGGTTCACAAGACGTTGTTGTGGAGGAGTCTTCCGGTTCACAAGACGTTGTTGTGGAGGAGTCTTCCAGTTCACAAGACGTTGTTGTGGAGGAGTTTTCCGGTTCACAAGACGTCGTTGTGTAGGAGTCTCCTGGTTCACAGGATGTTGTTGTGGAGGAGTCTTCCGGTTCACAAGACGTCGTTGTGGAGGAGTCTTCCAGTTCAAAAGACGTTGTTGTGCAGGAGTCTTCCGGTTCACAAGATGTTGTTGTGGAGGAGTGTTTCGGTTTACAAGACGTTGTTGTGGAACAGTCTTCCAGTTCACCAGAGGTTGTTGTGCAGGAGTCTTCCGGTTCACAAGACATTGTTGTGGATGAGTCTTCCGGTTCACAAGACGTTGTTGTGGAGGAGTCTTTTGGTTCACAAGACGTTGTTGTGGAGGAGTCTTCCGGTTCACAAGACGTTTTTGTGGTGGCGTCTTCTGGATCACAAGACGTCGTTGTGGAGGAGTCTTCCGGTTCACAAGACGTCGTTGTGGAGGAGTCTTCCGGTTCAAATGACGTTGTTGTGGAGGAGTCTTCCGGTTCACAAGATGTTGTTGTGGAGGAGTGTTTCGGTTTACAAGACGTTGTTGTGGAACAGTCTTCCAGTTCACCAGAGGTTGTTGTGCAGGACTCTTCCGGTTCACAAGACGTTGTTGTGTAGGAGTCTTTTGGTTCACAATACGTTGTTGTGGAGGAGTCTTCCGGTTCACAAGACGTTGTTGTGGAGGAGTCTTTTGGTTCGCAAGACGTTGTTGTGGAGGAGTCTTCCGGTTCAAAAAACGTTGTTGTGGAGGAGTCTTCCAGCTCACAAGACGTTGTTGTGGAAGAGTCTTCTGGTTCACAAGACGTTGTTGTTGAGGAGTCTTTTGGTTCACAAGACATTGTTGTGGAGGAGTCTTCTGGTTCACAAGACGTTGCTGTGGAGGAGTCTTCCAGTTCACAAGACGTTGTTGTGGAGGAGTCTTCCGGTTCACAAGACGTTGTTGTGGAGGAGTCTTTTGGTTCACAAGACGTTGTTGTGGAGGAGTCTTCCGGTTCACAAGACGTTGTTGTGGAGGAGTCTTTTGGTTCACAAGACGTTGTTGTGGAGGAGTCTTCCGGTTCACAAGACATTGTTGTGGAGGAGTCTTCCGGTTCATAAGACGTTGTTGTGGAGGAGTCTTCCAGTTCACAAGATGTTGTTGTGGAGGAGTCTTCCAGTTCACAAGACGTTGTTGTGGAGGAGTCTCCTGGTTCACAGGACGTTGTTGTGGAGGAGTCTTCCGGTTCACAAGACGTTGTTGTGGAGGAGTCTTCCGGTTCACAAGACGTTGTTGTGGAGGAGTCTTCCGGTTCACAAGACGTTGTTGTGGAGGAGTCTTCCGGTTCACAAGACGTTGTTGTGGAAGAGTCCTCCGGTTCACAAGACGTTGTTGTGGAGGAGTCTCCTGGTTCACAAGACGTTGTTGCGGAGGAGTCTTCTGGTTCACAAGATGTTGTTGTGGATTGTCTTCTGGTTCACAAGACGTTGTTGTGGAACAGTCTTCCGGTTCACAAGACGTTGTTGTGGAGGGGTCTTCCGGTTCACAAGACATTGTTGTGGAGGAGTCTTCCGGTTCACAAGACGTTGTTGTGGAGGAGTCTTCCGGTTCACAAGACGTTGTTGTGGAAGAGTCCTCCGGTTCACAAGATGTTGTTGTGGATTGTCTTCTGGTTCACAAGACGTTGTTGTGGAGGAGTCTTTTGGTTCACAAGACGTTGTTGTGGAGGAGTCTTCCGGTTCACAAGACATTGTTGTGGAGGAGTCTTCCGGTTCATAAGACGTTGTTGTGGAGGAGTCTTCCAGTTCACAAGATGTTGTTGTGGAGGAGTCTTTTGGTTCACAAGACGTTGTTGTGGAGGAGTCTTCCGGTTCACAAGACATTGTTGTGGAGGAGTCTTCCGGTTCACAAGACGTTGTTGTGGAGGAGTCTTCCGGTTCACAAGACGTTGTTGTGGAAGAGTCCTCCGGTTCACAAGACGTTGTTGTGGAGGAGTCTTCTGGTTCACAGGACGTTGTTGTGGAGGAGTCTTCCAGTTCACAAGACGTTGTTGTGGAAGAGTCTTCCGGTTCACAAGACGTTGATGTGGAGGAGTCTTCCGGTTCACAAGACGTTGTTGTGGAGGAGTCTTCCGGTTCACAAGACGTTGTTGCGGAGGAGTCTTCCGGTTCACAAGATGTTGTTGTGGATTGTCTTCTGGTTCACAAGACGTTGTTGTGGAACAGTCTTCCGGTTCACAAGACGTTGTTGTGGAGGGGTCTTTCGGTTCACAAGAAGTTGTTGTGGAGGAGTCTTCCGGTTCACAAGACGTTGTTGCGGAGGAGTCTTCCGGTTCACAAGATGTTGTTGTGGATTGTCTTCTGGTTCACAAGACGTTGTTGTGGAACAGTCTTCCGGTTCACAAGACGTTGTTGTGGAGGGGTCTTTCGGTTCACAAGACCTTGTTGTGGAGGAGTCTTCCAGTTCACAAGACGTTGTTGTGGAGGAGTCTTCCGGTTCACAAGACGTTGTTGTGGAGGAGTCTTCCGGTTCACAAGACGTTGTGGAGGAGTCTTCCGGTTCACTAGACGTTGTTGTGGAGGAGTCTTCTGGTTCACAAGACATTGTTGTGGATGAGTCTTTCGGTTCGCAAGACGTTGTTGTTCATGAGAATTATGGTTCACAAGACGTTGTTGTGGAGGAGTCATTGGGTTAGCAAGACGTTGTTGTGGATGAGACTTATGGTTCACAAGACGTTGTTGTGGAGTCATTGGGTTCGCAAGACGTTGTTGTGGAGGAGTCTTCTGGATCACAAGACGTTGTTTTGGAGGAGTCTTCTGGTTCACAAAATGTTGTTGTGGAGGAGTCTTCCAGTTCACAAGACGTTGTTGTAGAGAATTCTTCCAGTTCACAAGACGTAGTTGTGGAAGAGTCTTCTGGTTCACAAGACGTTGTTGTTGAGGAGTCTTTTGGTTCACAAGACATTGTTGTGGAGGAGTCTTCTGGTTCACAAGACGTTGTTGTGGAGGAGTCTTCCGGTTCACAAGACGTTGTTGTGGAGGAGTCTTTTGGTTCACAAGACGTTGTTGTGGAGGAGTCTTCCGGTTCACAAGACATTGTTGTGGAGGAGTCTTCCGGTTCATAAGACGTTGTTGTGGAGGAGTCTTCCAGTTCACAAGATGTTGTTGTGGAGGAGTCTTCCAGTTCACAAGACGTTGTTGTGGAGGAGTCTCCTGGTTCACAGGACGTTGTTGTGGAGAAGTCTTCCAGTTCACAAGACGTTGTTGTGGAGGAGTCTTCCGGTTCACAAGACGTTGTTGTGGAGGAGTCTTCCAGTTCGCAAGACGTTGTTGTGGAGGAGTTTTCCAGTTCACAAGACGTTGTTGTGTAGGAGTCTCCTGGTTCACAGGACGTTGTTGTGGAGGAGTCTTCCGGTTCACAAAACGTTGTTGTGGAGGAGTCTTCCAGCTCACAAGACGTTGCTGTGGAAGAGTCTTCTGGTTCACAAGACGTTGTTGTTGAGGAGTCTTTTGGTTTTCAAGATGTTGTTGTGGAGGAGTCTTCTGGTTCACAAGACGTTGTTGTGGAGGAGTCTTCCAGTTCACAAGACGTTGGTGTGGAGGAGTCTTCCAGTTCACAAGACGTTGTTGTGGAGGAGTCTTTTGGTTCACAAGACGTTGTTGTGGAGGAGTCTTCCGTTCACAAGACGTTGTTGTGGAGGAGTCTTTTGGTTCACAAGACGTTGTTGTGGAGGAGTCTTCCGGTTCACAAGACATTGTTGTGGAGGAGTCTTCCGGTTCACAAGACGTTGTTGTGGAGGAGTCTTTTGGTTCACAAGACGTTGTTGTGTAGGAGTCTCCTGGTTCACAGGACGTTGTTGTGGAGGAGTCTTCCGGTTCACAAGATGTCGTTGTGGAGGAGACTTCCGGTTCAAAAGACGTTGTTGTGGAGGAGTCTTCCGGTTCACAAGATGTTGTTGTGGAGGAGTGTTTTGGTTTTCAAGATGTTGTTGTGGAACAGTCTTCCAGTTCACCAGAGGTTGTTGTGCAGGAGTCTTCCGGTTCACAAGACATTGTTGTGGATGAGTCTTCCGGTTCACAAGACGTTGTTGTGGAGGAGTCTTTAGGTTCACAAAACGTTGTTGTGGAGGAGTCTTCCGTTCACAAGACGTTGTTGTGGAGGCGTCTTCCGGTTCACAAGACGTTGTTGTGGAGGAGTCTTCCGGTTCACAAGACGTCGTTGTGGAGGAGTCTTCCGGTTCAAAAGACGTCGTTGTGGAGGAGTCTTCCGGGTCACAAGACGTTGTTGTGGAGGAGTCTTCCGGTTCACAAGATGTTGTTGTGGAGGAGTGTTTCGGTTTACAAGACGTTGTTGTGGAACAGTCTTCCAGTTCACCAGAGGTTGTTGTGCAGGAGTCTTCCAGTTCACAGGACGTTGTTGTAGAGGAGTCTTCCAGTTCACAAGACGTTGTTGTGGAAGAGTCTTCTGGTTCACAAGACGTTGTTGTTGAGGAGTCTTCCGGTTCACAAGACGTTGTTGTGGAGGAGTCTTCCGGTTCACAAATCGTTGTTGTGGAGGATTCTTCCGGTTCACAAGACGTTGTTGTGGAGGAGTCTTTCGGTTTACAAGACGTTGTTGTGGAGGAGTCTTCCAGTTCACAAGACGTTGTTGTGGAGAAGTCTTTTGGTTCACAAGACGTTGTTGTGGAGGAGTCTTCCGGTTCACAAGACGTTGTTGTGGAGGATTCTTCCGGTTCACAAGACGTTGTTGTGGAGCAGTCTTTTGGTTTACAAGACGTTGTTGTGGAGGAGTCTTCCAGTTCACAAGACGTTGTTGTGGAGAAGTCTTTTGGTTCACAGGATGTTGTTGTGGAGGAGTCTTCCGGTTCACAAGACGTCGTTGTGGAGGAGTCTTCCGGTTCAAAAGACGTTGTTGTGCAGGAGTCTTCCGGTTCACAAGATGTTTTTGTGGAGGAGTGTTTCGGTTTACAAGACGTTGTTGTGGAACAGTCTTCCAGTTCACCAGAGGTTGTTGTGCAGGAGTCTTCCGGTTCACAAGACATTGTTGTGGATGAGTCTTCCGGTTCACAAGACGTTGTTGTGGAGGAGTCTTTTGGTTCACAAGACGTTGTTGTGGAGGAGTCTTCCGGTTCACAAGACGTTTTTGTGGAGGCGTCTTCTGGATCACAAGACGTCATTGTGGAGGAGTCTTCCGGTTCACAAGACGTCGTTGTGGAGGAGTCTTCCGGTTCAAATGACGTTGTTGTGGAGGAGTCTTCCGGTTCACAAGATGTTGTTGTGGAGGAGTGTTTCGGTTTACAAGACGTTGTTGTGGAACAGTCTTCCAGTTCACCAGAGGTTGTTGTGCAGGAGTCTTCCGGTTCACAAGACGTTGTTGTGTAGGAGTCTTTTGGTTCACAATACGTTGTTGTGGAGGAGTCTTCCGGTTCACAAGACGTTGTTGTGGAGGAGTCTTTTGGTTCGCAAGACGTTGTTGTGGAGGAGTCTTCCGGTTCACAAGACGTTGTTGTGGAGGAGTCTTCCGGTTCACAAAACGTTGTTGTGGAGGAGTGTTTCGGTTTACAAGACGTTGTTGTGGAACAGTCTTCCAGTTCACCAGAGGTTGTTGTGCAGGACTCTTCCGGTTCACAAGACGTTGTTGTGTAGGAGTCTTTTGGTTCACAATACGTTGTTGTGGAGGAGTCTTCCGGTTCACAAGACATTGTTGTGGAGGAGTCTTCTGGTTCATAAGACGTTGTTGTGGAGGAGTCTTCCAGTTCACAAGATGTTGTTGTGGAGGAGTCTTCCAGTTCACAAGACGTTGTTGTGGAGGAGTCTTCCGGTTCACAAGACGTTGTTGTGGAGGATTCTTCCGGTTCACAAGACGTTGTTGTGGAGCAGTCTTTTGGTTCACAAGACGTTGTTGTGGAGGAGTCTTCCGGTTCACAAGACGTTGTTGTGGAGGAGTCTTCCAGTTCACAAGACGTTGTTGTGGAGGAGTTTTCCGGTTCACACGACGTCGTTGTGTAGGAGTCTCCTGGTTCACAGGATGTTGTTGTGGAGGAGTCTTCCGGTTCACAAGACGTCGTTGTGGAGGAGTCTTCCAGTTCAAAAGACGTTGTTGTGCAGGAGCCTTCCGGTTCACAAGATGTTGTTGTGGAGGAGTGTTTCGGTTTACAAGACGTTGTTGTGGAACAGTCTTCCAGTTCACCAGAGGTTGTTGTGCAGGAGTCTTCCGGTTCACAAGACATTGTTGTGGATGAGTCTTCCGGTTCACAAGACGTTGTTGTGGAGGAGTCTTTTGGTTCACAAGACGTTGTTGTGGAGGAGTCTTCCGGTTCACAAGACGTTTTTGTGGTGGCGTATTCTGGATCACAAGACGTCGTTGTGGAGGAGTCTTCTGGTTCACAAGACGTCGTTGTGGAGGAGTCTTCCGGTTCAAATGACGTTGTTGTGGAGGAGTCTTCCGGTTCACAAGATGTTGTTGTGGAGGAGTGTTTCGGTTTACAAGACGTTGTTGTGGAACAGCCTTCCAGTTCACCAGAGGTTGTTGTGCAGGACTCTTCTGGTTCACAAGACGTTGTTGTGTAGGAGTCTTTTGGTTCACAATACGTTGTTGTGGAGGAGTCTTCCGGTTCACAAGACGTTGTTGTGGAGGAGTCTTTTGGTTCGCAAGACGTTGTTGTGGAGGAGTCTTCCGGTTCAAAAAACGTTGTTGTGGAGGAGTCTTCCAGCTCACAAGACGTTGTTGTGGAAGAGTCTTCTGGTTCACAAGACGTTGTTGTTGAGGAGTCTTTTGGTTCACAAGACATTGTTGTGGAGGAGTCTTCTGGTTCACAAGACGTTGCTGTGGAGGAGTCTTCCAGTTCACAAGACGTTGTTGTGGAGGAGTCTTCCGGTTCACAAGACGTTGTTGTGGAGGAGTCTTTTGGTTCACAAGACGTTGTTGTGGAGGAGTCTTCCGGTTCACAAGACGTTGTTGTGGAGGAGTCTTTTGGTTCACAAGACGTTGTTGTGGAGGAGTCTTCCGGTTCACAAGACATTGTTGTGGAGGAGTCTTCCGGTTCATAAGACGTTGTTGTGGAGGAGTCTTCCAGTTCACAAGATGTTGTTGTGGAGGAGTGTTTCGGTTTACAAGACGTTGTTGTGGAACAGTCTTCCAGTTCACCAGAGGTTGTTGTGCAGGAGTCTTCCAGTTCACAGGACGTTGTTGTAGAGGAGTCTTCCAGTTCACAAGACGTTGTTGTGGAAGAGTCTTCTGGTTCACAAGACGTTGTTGTTGAGGAGTCTTCCGGTTCACAAGACGTTGTTGTGGAGGAGTCTTCCGGTTCACAAATCGTTGTTGTGGAGGATTCTTCCGGTTCACAAGACGTTGTTGTGGAGGAGTCTTTCGGTTTACAAGACGTTGTTGTGGAGGAGTCTTCCAGTTCACAAGACGTTGTTGTGGAGAAGTCTTTTGGTTCACAAGACGTTGTTGTGGAGGAGTCTTCCGGTTCACAAGACGTTGTTGTGGAGGATTCTTCCGGTTCACAAGACGTTGTTGTGGAGCAGTCTTTTGGTTTACAAGACGTTGTTGTGGAGGAGTCTTCCAGTTCACAAGACGTTGTTGTGGAGAAGTCTTTTGGTTCACAGGATGTTGTTGTGGAGGAGTCTTCCGGTTCACAAGACGTCGTTGTGGAGGAGTCTTCCGGTTCAAAAGACGTTGTTGTGCAGGAGTCTTCCGGTTCACAAGATGTTTTTGTGGAGGAGTGTTTCGGTTTACAAGACGTTGTTGTGGAACAGTCTTCCAGTTCACCAGAGGTTGTTGTGCAGGAGTCTTCCGGTTCACAAGACATTGTTGTGGATGAGTCTTCCGGTTCACAAGACGTTGTTGTGGAGGAGTCTTTTGGTTCACAAGACGTTGTTGTGGAGGAGTCTTCCGGTTCACAAGACGTTTTTGTGGAGGCGTCTTCTGGATCACAAGACGTCATTGTGGAGGAGTCTTCCGGTTCACAAGACGTCGTTGTGGAGGAGTCTTCCGGTTCAAATGACGTTGTTGTGGAGGAGTCTTCCGGTTCACAAGATGTTGTTGTGGAGGAGTGTTTCGGTTTACAAGACGTTGTTGTGGAACAGTCTTCCAGTTCACCAGAGGTTGTTGTGCAGGAGTCTTCCGGTTCACAAGACGTTGTTGTGTAGGAGCCTTTTGGTTCACAATACGTTGTTGTGGAGTAGTCTTCCGGTTCACAAGACGTTGTTGTGGAGGAGTCTTTTGGTTCGCAAGACGTTGTTGTGGAGGAGTCTTCCGGTTCACAAGACGTTGTTGTGGAGGAGTCTTCCGGTTCACAAAACGTTGTTGTGGAGGAGTGTTTCGGTTTACAAGACGTTGTTGTGGAACAGTCTTCCAGTTCACCAGAGGTTGTTGTGCAGGACTCTTCCGGTTCACAAGACGTTGTTGTGTAGGAGTCTTTTGGTTCACAATACGTTGTTGTGGAGGAGTCTTCCGGTTCACAAGACATTGTTGTGGAGGAGTCTTCTGGTTCATAAGACGTTGTTGTGGAGGAGTCTTCCAGTTCACAAGATGTTGTTGTGGAGGAGTCTTCCAGTTCATAAGACGTTGTTGTGGAGGAGTCTTCCGGTTCACAAGATGTTGTTGTGGATTGTCTTCTGGTTCTCAAGACGTTGTTGTGGAACAGTCTTCCGGTTCACAAGACGTTGTTGTGGAGGAGTCTTCCAGTTCACAAGACGTTGTTGTGGAGGCGTTTTCCGGTTCACAAGACGTCGTTGTGTAGGAGTCTCCTGGTTCACAGGATGTTGTTGTGGAGGAGTCTTCCGGTTCACAAGACGTTGTTGTGGAGGAGTCTTTTGGTTCACAAGACGTTGTTGTGGAGGAGTCTTCCGGTTCACAAGACATTGTTGTGGAGGAGTCTTCCGGTTCATAAGACGTTGTTGTGGAGGAGTCTTCCAGTTCACAAGATGTTGTTGTGGAGGAGTCTTCCAGTTCACAAGACGTTGTTGTGGAGGAGTCTCCTGGTTCACAGGACGTTGTTGTGGAGGAGTCTTCCGGTTCACAAGACGTTGTTGTGGAAGAGTCTTCCGGTTCACAAGACGTTGTTGTGGAGGAGTCTTCCGGTTCACAAGACGTTGTTGTGGAGGAGTCTTCCGGTTCACAAGATGTTGTTGTGGATTGTCTTCTGGTTCTCAAGACGTTGTTGTGGAACAGTCTTCCGGTTCACAGGACGTTGTTGTGGAGGGGTCTTTCGGTTCACAAGACGTTGTTGTGGAACAGACTTCCAGTTCACAATACGTTGTTGTGGAGGAGTCTTCCGTTTCACAAGACGTTGTTGATCTATGTTATACCGGCACCATCTAGTCTAGTAGGAAGACTAGGTCCCCCTGCACCCCCCGGAGATATACTTCTAATCAGTGTTTCTAGATTGGAAAAAATGTGTAGAAAATGACTAGCTATGGCCCCAAGCTGAAATAATGTCCCACATACCATTTTTATGCAAATTACTGCTGCCATTATCAAAAAAAGACTAGGTCCCCCTGCACCCCCCGGAGATATACTTCTAATCAGTGTTTCTAGATTGGAAAAAATGTGTAGAAAATGACTAGCTATGGCCCCAAGCTGACAAAATGTCCCACATACCATTTTTATGCAAATTACTGCTGCCATTATCAAAAAAAGACTAGGTCCCCCTGCACCCCCCGGAGATATACTTCTAATCAGTGTTTCTAGATTGGAAAAAATGTGTAGAAAATGACTAGCTATGGCCCCAAGCTGAAAAAATGTCCCACATACCATTTTTATGCAAATTACTGCTGCCATTATCAAAAAAAGACTAGGTCCCCCTGCACCCCCCGGAGATATACTGAAACTGGCAGTGACTGGTGATTGAAATGCGGTGCCTTTTTGTGTTTCAGGTCGAGGTACGTGAACTCCCCACGATCTACAGCAACCAGGAAGAGACTGATACCAGGGTGGTTCTGTACCTCCATCATGCTGCTACCATCGGATACAAGAACGCTGTAGTCAGAACACCGGACACAGACATCCTCCTGATCCTGCTCCACCATGCCCACAACATCAAGCTGACGGTGTACCTGGATACAGGGTCAGGGAAGCATCGCCAACTTGTCAACGTCTCTGAGCTGGCAGAATCCCTGGGAGAGGACTACTGTGCCACTCTCCTGGGGTACTATGTGTTCAGCGGAGAAGACTGCACCAGTGCCTTCAAAGGGAAGGGAAAAGTCGGGCCCTTGAAAAAGCTGGAGAAGAATCCCAGGTTTCACAGGGCATTCGGTGAATTTCACAGGGTATTTAGAAAAATAAAACTTTGTGTTAACGTCTGTGTAGACGGACCTTAATATGAGTCTATTATTTCGTAAAACTGTGATTATTTTGTAAATAAAGCACTAATTAGCATACTAGTATACCATAGACACATGTAATCATGTTATGAATAGTTCTATCATGATCTATGCCCTTCAAAACATGGGTCTAGACACCTTCATTTTTCAATTATCTGCAATATTGGCTGAGATATGTCAAAAATCGTTTTTTTGATAATGGCAGCAGTAATTTGCATAAAAATGGTATGTGGGACATTGTTTCAGCTTGGGGCCATAGCTAGTCATTTTCTACACATTTTTTCCAATCTAGAAACACTGATTAGAAGTATATCTCCGGGGGGGTGCAGGGGGACCTAGTCTTTTTTTGATAATGGCAGCAGTAATTTGCATAAAAATGGTATGTGGGACATTTTTTCAGCTTGGGGCCATAGCTAGTCATTTTCTACACATTGTTTCCAATCTAGAAACACTGATTAGAAGTATATCTCCGGGGGGTGCAGGGGGACCTAGTCTTCCTACTAGACTAATCCGCACAATGGAGATTAGTGGTGGTGACTGCAGAAATCTGTTGTCGGATTGGCGCACACTCGCACCCCCTGTTAACCAATAAGAACGGACAGGATTCTTACATTTTCTCCAGTTACCATCGTGATCGATGACGAAACTGTATTCGATAGTAATTGATAGATTAAAAATTTGGAAACGCTCTGCGACCCTCCGAAAGGTCTGCAGGTGTGTTCCATTGTCAATAAACTTGCGGAGTGCTCGCCTAATTTTAAACACTCAAGCAAGCACTCCAAAGAAACGGTAGAGAAGGAACGGCTGGCTTGGCAAGCGACAGCAAGCTGATTGCTCATGGAAAATACATTATGTTGTAAAGCCTGGTTGTCGTTAAGGACGCGTAGACTGCCTGGAAACCGCTAAGCCACGCCCCTCGGTCAGTTGTGTTTTTAATGAGTCGAAATCGATGAACCAGTGCAACTTATAAACGTCTAATTGCTTCACTGTGAGTTGTGTCGTCCTTTCAAAGGCTCAAATATCATATGAAAACAGGTGGTTTCATCGAGAGGAAGGAACGAGGTCAGAATACTTTCAAAGTATTAAATTGCTTATTTAAGTTGTGATTTTAACAGATTTTGAGGTTGTTTGAAGATGATTAAAGGAAAGTTATTCGAATATTCCCTTTTGGAGAATTTCTCAAAGAAATCCGCAATGACGGAAACTCATGTGAGCTCCATGGGACGATGAACGGAGGAAAGGCGACGGTACAGAGAGGGAAAGAAAGCACAAACGTTTGGATGGATCACAAGGGCGTGTCCTCGACGAGGTCCGCCTTTCCGGCATATAAAGCACGCAATTCAGCCAATTTATCTGGGTAGTGAACGGTCACCACCTCGTTGTCTCTTGTGGTCAAAGCTCCTTGGTCCTTGGAGGAGTCTTCCGGTTCACAAGACGTTGTTTTGGAGGAGTCTTCCGGTTCACAAGACGTTGTTGTGGAGGAGTCTTCCGGTTCACAAGACGTTGTTGTGGAGGAGTCTTTTGGTTTACAAGACGTTGTTGTGGAGGAGTCTTCCAGTTCACAAGACGTTGTTGTGGAGAAGTCTTTTGGTTCACAAGACGTTGTTGTGGAGGAGTCTTCCGGTTCACAAGACGTTGTTGTGGAGGAGTCTTCCAGTTCGCAAGACGTTGTTGTGGAGGAGTTTTCCAGTTCACAAGAAGTTGTTGTGTAGGAGTCTCCTGCTTCACAGGACGTTGTTGTGGAGGATTCTTCCGGTTCACAAGACGTCGTTGTGGAGGAGTCTTCCGGTTCAAAAGACGTTGTTGTGGAGGAGTCTTCTGGTTCACAAGATGTTGTTGTGGAGTAGTGTTTCGGTTTTCAAGATGTTGTTGTGGAACAGTCTTCCAGTTCACCAGAGGTTGTTGTGCAGGAGTCTTCCGGTTCACAAGACATTGTTGTGGATGAGTCTTCCGGTTCACAAGACGTTGTTGTGGAGGAGTCTTTAGGTTCACAAGACGTTGTTGTGGAGGAGTCTTCCGTTCACAAGACGTTGTTGTGGAGGCGTCTTCCGGTTCACAAGACGTTGTTGTGGAGGAGTCTTCCGGTTCACAAGACGTCGTTGTGGAGGAGTCTTCCGGTTCAAAAGACGTCGTTGTGGAGGAGTCTTCCGGGTCACAAGAGGTTGTTGTGGAGGAGTCTTCCGGTTCACAATATGTTGTTGTGGAGGAGTGTTTCGGTTTACAAGACGTTGTTGTGGAACAGTCTTCCAGTTCACCAGAGGTTGTTGTGCAGGAGTCTTCCAGTTCACAGGACGTTGTTGTAGAGGAGTCTTCCAGTTCACAAGACATTGTTGTGGAAGAGTCTTCTGGTTCACAAGACGTTGTTGTTGAGGAGTCTTCCGGTTCACAAGACGTTGTTGTGGAGGAGTCTTCCGGTTCACAAATCGTTGTTGTGGAGGATTCTTCCTGTTCACAAGACGTTGTTGTGGAGGAGTCTTTCGGTTTACAAGACGTTGTTGTGGAGGAGTCTTCCGGTTCACAAGACGTTGTTGTGGAGGAGTCTTCCGGTTCACAAGATGTTGTTGTGGATTGTCTTCTGGTTCTCAAGACGTTGTTGTGGAACAGTCTTCCGGTTCACAGGACGTTGTTGTGGAGGGGTCTTTCGGTTCACAAGACGTTGTTGTGGAACAGTCTTCCAGTTCACAATACGTTGTTGTGGAGGAGTCTTCCGTTTCACAAGACGTTGTTGATCTATGTTATACCGGCACCATCCGCACAATGGAGATTAGTGGTGGTGACTGCAGAAATCTGTTGTCGGATTGGCGCACACTCGCACCCCCTGTTAACCAATAAGAACGGACAGGATTCTTACATTTTCTCCAGTTACCATCGTGATCGATGACGAAACTGTATTCGATAGTAATTGATAGATTAAAAATTTGGAAACGCTCTGCGACCCTCCGAAAGGTCTGCAGGTGTGTTCCATTGTCAATAAACTTGCGGAGTGCTCGCCTAATTTTAAACACTCAAGCAAGCACTCCAAAGAAACGGTTGAGAAGGAACGGCTGGCTTGGCAAGCGACAGCAAGCTGATTGCTCATGGAAAATACATTATGTTGTAAAGCCTGGTTGTCGTTAAGGACGCGTAGACTGCCTGGAAACCGCTAAGCCACGCCCCTCGGTCAGTTGTGTTTTTAATGAGTCGAAATCGATGAACTAGTGCAACTTATAAACGTCTAATTGCTTCACTGTGAGTTGTGTCGTCCTTTCAAAGGCTCAAATATCATATGAAAACAGAGGTGGTTTCATCGAGAGGAAGGAACGAGGTCAGAATACCTTCAAAGTATTAAATTGCTTATTTAAGTTGTGATTTTAACAGATTTTGAGGTTGTTTGAAGATGATTAAAGGAAAGTTATTCGAATATTCCCTTTTGGAGAATTTCTCAAAGAAATCCGCAATGACGGAAACTCATGTGAGCTCCATGGGACGATGAACGGAGGAAAGGCGACGGCACAGAGAGGGAAAGAAAGCACAAACGTTTGGATGGATCACAAGGGCGTGTCCTCGACGAGGTCCGCCTTTCCGGCATATAAAGCACGCAATTCAGCCAATTTATCTGGGTAGTGAACGGTCACCACCTCGTTGTCTCTTGTGGTCAAAGCTCCTTGGTCCTTGGAGGAGTCTTCTGGTTCACAAGACGTTGTTTTGGAGGAGTCTTCCGGTTCACAAGACGTTGTTGTGGAGGAGTCTTCCTGTTCACAAGACGTTGTTGTGGAGGAGTCTTTTGGTTTACAAGACGTTGTTGTGGAGGAGTCTTCCAGTTCACAAGACGTTGTTGTGGAGAAGTCTTTTGGTTCACAAGACGTTGTTGTGGAGGAGTCTTCCGGTTCACAAGACGTTGTTGTGGAGGAGTCTTCCAGTTCGCAAGACGTTGTTGTGGAGGAGTTTTCCAGTTCACAAGACGTTGTTGTGTAGGAGTCTCCTGGTTCACAGGACGTTGTTGTGGAGGAGTCTTCCGGTTCACAAAACGTTGTTGTGGAGGAGTCTTCCAGCTCACAAGACGTTGCTGTGGAAGAGTCTTCTGGTTCACAAGACGTTGTTGTTGAGGAGTCTTTTGGTTTTCAAGATGTTGTTGTGGAGGAGTCTTCTGGTTCACAAGACGTTGTTGTGGAGGAGTCTTCCAGTTCACAAGACGTTGGTGTGGAGGAGTCTTCCAGTTCACAAGACGTTGTTGTGGAGGAGTCTTTTGGTTCACAAGACGTTGTTGTGGAGGAGTCTTCCGTTCACAAGACGTTGTTGTGGAGGAGTCTTTTGGTTCACAAGACGTTGTTGTGGAGGAGTCTTCCGGTTCACAAGACATTGTTGTGGAGGAGTCTTCCGGTTCACAAGACGTTGTTGTGGAGGAGTCTTTTGGTTCACAAGACGTTGTTGTGTAGGAGTCTCCTGGTTCACAGGACGTTGTTGTGGAGGAGTCTTCCGGTTCACAAGACGTCGTTGTGGAGGAGACTTCCGGTTCAAAAGACGTTGTTGTGGAGGAGTCTTCCGGTTCACAAGATGTTGTTGTGGAGGAGTGTTTCGGTTTTCAAGATGTTGTTGTGGAACAGTCTTCCAGTTCACCAGAGGTTGTTGTGCAGGAGTCTTCCGGTTCACAAGACATTGTTGTGGATGAGTCTTCCGGTTCACAAGACATTGTTGTGGAGGAGTCTTTAGGTTCACAAAACGTTGTTGTGGAGGAGTCTTCGGTTCACAAGACGTTGTTGTGGAGGCGTCTTCCGGTTCACAAGACGTTGTTGTGGAGGAGTCTTCCGGTTCACAAGACGTCGTTGTGGAGGAGTCTTCCGGTTCAAAAGACGTCGTTGTGGAGGAGTCTTCCGGGTCACAAGACGTTGTTGTGGAGGAGTCTTCCGGTTCACAAGATGTTGTTGTGGAGGAGTGTTTCGGTTTACAAGACGTTGTTGTGGAACAGTCTTCCAGTTCACCAGAGGTTGTTGTGCAGGAGTCTTCCAGTTCACAGGACGTTGTTGTAGAGGAGTCTTCCAGTTCACAAGACGTTGTTGTGGAAGAGTCTTCTGGTTCACAAGACGTTGTTGTTGAGGAGTCTTCCGGTTCACAAGACGTTGTTGTGGAGGAGTCTTCCGGTTCACAAATCGTTGTTGTGGAGGATTCTTCCGGTTCACAAGACGTTGTTGTGGAGGAGTCTTTCGGTTTACAAGACGTTGTTGTGGAGGAGTCTTCCAGTTCACAAGACGTTGTTGTGGAGAAGTCCTTTGGTTCACAAGACGTTGTTGTGGAGGAGTCTTCCGGTTCACAAGACGTTGTTGTGGAGGATTCTTCCGGTTCACAAGGCGTTGTTGTGGAGCAGTCTTTTGGTTTACAAGACGTTGTTGTGGAGGAGTCTTCCAGTTCACAAGATGTTGTTGTGGAGAAGTCTTTTGGTTCACAAGACGTTGTTGTGGAGGAGTCTTCCGGTTCACAAGACGTTGTTGTGGAGGAGTCTTCCAGTTCACAAGACGTTGTTGTGGAGGAGTTTTCCGGTTCACAAGACGTCGTTGTGTAGGAGTCTCCTGGTTCACAGGATGTTGTTGTGGAGGAGTCTTCCGGTTCACAAGACGTCGTTGTGGAGGAGTCTTCCGGTTCAAAAGACGTTGTTGTGCAGGAGTCTTCCGGTTCACAAGATGTTTTTGTGGAGGAGTGTTTCGGTTTACAAGACGTTGTTGTGGAACAGTCTTCCAGTTCACCAGAGGTTGTTGTGCAGGAGTCTTCCGGTTCACAAGACATTGTTGTGGATGAGTCTTCCAGTTCACAAGACGTTGTTGTGGAGGAGTCTTTTGGTTCACAAGACGTTGTTGTGGAGGAGTCTTCCGGTTCACAAGACGTTTTTGTGGAGGCGTCTTCTGGATCACAAGACGTCGTTGTGGAGGAGTCTTCCGGTTCACAAGACGTCGTTGTGGAGGAGTCTTCCGGTTCAAATGACGTTGTTGTGGAGGAGTCTTCCGGTTCACAAGACGTTGTTGTGGAGGATTCTTCCGGTTCACAAGACGTTGTTGTGGAGCAGTCTTTTGGTTCACAAGACGTTGTTGTGGAGGAGTCTTCCGGTTCACAAGACGTTGTTGTGGAGGAGTCTTCCAGTTCACAAGACGTTGTTGTGGAGGAGTTTTCCGGTTCACACGACGTCGTTGTGTAGGAGTCTCCTGGTTCACAGGATGTTGTTGTGGAGGAGTCTTCCGGTTCACAAGACGTCGTTGTGGAGGAGTCTTCCAGTTCAAAAGACGTTGTTGTGCAGGAGTCTTCCAGTTCACAAGATGTTGTTGTGGAGGAGTGTTTCGGTTTACAAGACGTTGTTGTGGAACAGTCTTCCAGTTCACCAGAGGTTGTTGTGCAGGAGTCTTCCGGTTCACAAGACATTGTTGTGGATGAGTCTTCCGGTTCACAAGACGTTGTTGTGGAGGAGTCTTTTGGTTCACAAGACGTTGTTGTGGAGGAGTCTTCCGGTTCACAAGACGTTTTTGTGGTGGCGTATTCTGGATCACAAGACGTCGTTGTGGAGGAGTCTTCTGGTTCACAAGACGTCGTTGTGGAGGAGTCTTCCGGTTCAAATGACGTTGTTGTGGAGGAGTCTTCCGGTTCACAAGATGTTGTTGTGGAGGAGTGTTTCGGTTTACAAGACGTTGTTGTGGAACAGCCTTCCAGTTCACCAGAGGTTGTTGTGCAGGACTCTTCTGGTTCACAAGACGTTGTTGTGTAGGAGTCTTTTGGTTCACAATACGTTGTTGTGGAGGAGTCTTCCGGTTCACAAGACGTTGTTGTTGAGGAGTCTTTTGGTTCGCAAGACGTTGTTGTGGAGGAGTCTTCCGGTTCAAAAAACGTTGTTGTGGAGGAGTCTTCCAGCTCACAAGACGTTGTTGTGGAAGAGTCTTCTGGTTCACAAGACGTTGTTGTTGAGGAGTCTTTTGGTTCACAAGACATTGTTGTGGAGGAGTCTTCTGGTTCACAAGACGTTGCTGTGGAGGAGTCTTCCAGTTCACAAGACGTTGTTGTGGAGGAGTCTTCCGGTTCACAAGACGTTGTTGTGGAGGAGTCTTTTGGTTCACAAGACGTTGTTGTGGAGGAGTCTTCCGGTTCACAAGACGTTGTTGTGGAGGAGTCTTTTGGTTCACAAGACGTTGTTGTGGAGGAGTCTTCCGGTTCACAAGACATTGTTGTGGAGGAGTCTTCCGGTTCATAAGACGTTGTTGTGGAGGAGTCTTCCAGTTCACAAGATGTTGTTGTGGAGGAGTGTTTCGGTTTACAAGACGTTGTTGTGGAACAGTCTTCCAGTTCACCAGAGGTTGTTGTGCAGGAGTCTTCCAGTTCACAGGACGTTGTTGTAGAGGAGTCTTCCAGTTCACAAGACGTTGTTGTGGAAGAGTCTTCTGGTTCACAAGACGTTGTTGTTGAGGAGTCTTCCGGTTCACAAGACGTTGTTGTGGAGGAGTCTTCCAGTTCACAAATCGTTGTTGTGGAGGATTCTTCCGGTTCACAAGACGTTGTTGTGGAGGAGTCTTTCGGTTTACAAGACGTTGTTGTGGAGGAGTCTTCCAGTTCACAAGACGTTGTTGTGGAGAAGTCTTTTGGTTCACAAGACGTTGTTGTGGAGGAGTCTTCCGGTTCACAAGACGTTGTTGTGGAGGATTCTTCCGGTTCACAAGACGTTGTTGTGGAGCAGTCTTTTGGTTTACAAGACGTTGTTGTGGAGGAGTCTTCCAGTTCACAAGACGTTGTTGTGGAGAAGTCTTTTGGTTCACAGGATGTTGTTGTGGAGGAGTCTTCCGGTTCACAAGACGTCGTTGTGGAGGAGTCTTCCGGTTCAAAAGACGTTGTTGTGCAGGAGTCTTCCGGTTCACAAGATGTTTTTGTGGAGGAGTGTTTCGGTTTACAAGACGTTGTTGTGGAACAGTCTTCCAGTTCACCAGAGGTTGTTGTGCAGGAGTCTTCCGGTTCACAAGACATTGTTGTGGATGAGTCTTCCGGTTCACAAGACGTTGTTGTGGAGGAGTCTTTTGGTTCACAAGACGTTGTTGTGGAGGAGTCTTCCGGTTCACAAGACGTTTTTGTGGAGGCGTCTTCTGGATCACAAGACGTCATTGTGGAGGAGTCTTCCGGTTCACAAGACGTCGTTGTGGAGGAGTCTTCCGGTTCAAGTGACGTTGTTGTGGAGGAGTCTTCCGGTTCACAAGATGTTGTTGTGGAGGAGTGTTTCGGTTTACAAGACGTTGTTGTGGAACAGTCTTCCAGTTCACCAGAGGTTGTTGTGCAGGAGTCTTCCGGTTCACAAGACGTTGTTGTGTAGGAGCCTTTTGGTTCACAATACGTTGTTGTGGAGTAGTCTTCCGGTTCACAAGACGTTGTTGTGGAGGAGTCTTTTGGTTCGCAAGACGTTGTTGTGGAGGAGTCTTCCGGTTCACAAGACGTTGTTGTGGAGGAGTCTTCCGGTTCACAAAACGTTGTTGTGGAGGAGTGTTTCGGTTTACAAGACGTTGTTGTGGAACAGTCTTCCAGTTCACCAGAGGTTGTTGTGCAGGACTCTTCCGGTTCACAAGACGTTGTTGTGTAGGAGTCTTTTGGTTCACAATACGTTGTTGTGGAGGAGTCTTCCGGTTCACAAGACATTGTTGTGGAGGAGTCTTCTGGTTCATAAGACGTTGTTGTGGAGGAGTCTTCCAGTTCACAAGATGTTGTTGTGGAGGAGTCTTCCAGTTCATAAGACGTTGTTGTGGAGGAGTCTTCCGGTTCACAAGATGTTGTTGTGGATTGTCTTCTGGTTCTCAAGACGTTGTTGTGGAACAGTCTTCCGGTTCACAAGACGTTGTTGTGGAGGAGTCTTCCAGTTCACAAGACGTTGTTGTGGAGGCGTTTTCCGGTTCACAAGACGTCGTTGTGTAGGAGTCTCCTGGTTCACAGGATGTTGTTGTGGAGGAGTCTTCCGGTTCACAAGACGTTGTTGTGGAGGAGTCTTTTGGTTCACAAGACGTTGTTGTGGAGGAGTCTTCCGGTTCACAAGACATTGTTGTGGAGGAGTCTTCCGGTTCATAAGACGTTGTTGTGGAGGAGTCTTCCAGTTCACAAGATGTTGTTGTGGAGGAGTCTTCCAGTTCACAAGACGTTGTTGTGGAGGAGTCTCCTGGTTCACAGGACGTTGTTGTGGAGGAGTCTTCCGGTTCACAAGACGTTGTTGTGGAAGAGTCTTCCGGTTCACAAGACGTTGTTGTGGAGGAGTCTTCCGGTTCACAAGACGTTGTTGTGGAGGAGTCTTCCGGTTCACAAGATGTTGTTGTGGATTGTCTTCTGGTTCTCAAGACGTTGTTGTGGAACAGTCTTCCGGTTCACAGGACGTTGTTGTGGAGGGGTCTTTCGGTTCACAAGACGTTGTTGTGGAACAGACTTCCAGTTCACAATACGTTGTTGTGGAGGAGTCTTCCGTTTCACAAGACGTTGTTGATCTATGTTATACCGGCACCATCCGCACAATGGAGATTAGTGGTGGTGACTGCAGAAATCTGTTGTCGGATTGGCGCACACTCGCACCCCCTGTTAACCAATAAGAACGGACAGGATTCTTACATTTTCTCCAGTTACCATCGTGATCGATGACGAAACTGTATTCGATAGTAATTGATAGATTAAAAATTTGGAAACGCTCTGCGACCCTCCGAAAGGTCTGCAGGTGTGTTCCATTGTCAATAAACTTGCGGAGTGCTCGCCTAATTTTAAACACTCAAGCAAGCACTCCAAAGAAACGGTAGAGAAGGAACGGCTGGCTTGGCAAGCGACAGCAAGCTGATTGCTCATGGAAAATACATTATGTTGTAAAGCCTGGTTGTCGTTAAGGACGCGTAGACTGCCTGGAAACCGCTAAGCCACGCCCCTCGGTCAGTTGTGTTTTTAATGAGTCGAAATCGATGAACCAGTGCAACTTATAAACGTCTAATTGCTTCACTGTGAGTTGTGTCGTCCTTTCAAAGGCTCAAATATCATATGAAAACAGGTGGTTTCATCGAGAGGAAGGAACGAGGTCAGAATACTTTCAAAGTATTAAATTGCTTATTTAAGTTGTGATTTTAACAGATTTTGAGGTTGTTTGAAGATGATTAAAGGAAAGTTATTCGAATATTCCCTTTTGGAGAATTTCTCAAAGAAATCCGCAATGACGGAAACTCATGTGAGCTCCATGGGACGATGAACGGAGGAAAGGCGACGGTACAGAGAGGGAAAGAAAGCACAAACGTTTGGATGGATCACAAGGGCGTGTCCTCGACGAGGTCCGCCTTTCCGGCATACAAAGCACGCAATTCAGCCAATTTATCTGGGTAGTGAACGGTCACCACCTCGTTGTCTCTTGTGGTCAAAGCTCCTTGGTCCTTGGAGGAGTCTTCCGGTTCACAAGACGTTGTTTTGGAGGAGTCTTCCGGTTCACAAGACGTTGTTGTGGAGGAGTCTTCCGGTTCACAAGACGTTGTTGTGGAGGAGTCTTTTGGTTTACAAGACGTTGTTGTGGAGGAGTCTTCCAGTTCACAAGACGTTGTTGTGGAGAAGTCTTTTGGTTCACAAGACGTTGTTGTGGAGGAGTCTTCCGGTTCACAAGACGTTGTTGTGGAGGAGTCTTCCAGTTCGCAAGACGTTGTTGTGGAGGAGTTTTCCAGTTCACAAGAAGTTGTTGTGTAGGAGTCTCCTGCTTCACAGGACGTTGTTGTGGAGGAATCTTCCGGTTCACAAGACGTCGTTGTGGAGGAGTCTTCCGGTTCAAAAGACGTTGTTGTGGAGGAGTCTTCTGGTTCACAAGATGTTGTTGTGGAGTAGTGTTTCGGTTTTCAAGATGTTGTTGTGGAACAGTCTTCCAGTTCACCAGAGGTTGTTGTGCAGGAGTCTTCCGGTTCACAAGACATTGTTGTGGATGAGTCTTCCGGTTCACAAGACGTTGTTGTGGAGGAGTCTTTAGGTTCACAAGACGTTGTTGTGGAGGAGTCTTCCGTTCACAAGACGTTGTTGTGGAGGCGTCTTCCGGTTCACAAGACGTTGTTGTGGAGGAGTCTTCCGGTTCACAAGACGTCGTTGTGGAGGAGTCTTCCGGTTCAAAAGACGTCGTTGTGGAGGAGTCTTCCGGGTCACAAGAGGTTGTTGTGGAGGAGTCTTCCGGTTCACAATATGTTGTTGTGGAGGAGTGTTTCGGTTTACAAGACGTTGTTGTGGAACAGTCTTCCAGTTCACCAGAGGTTGTTGTGCAGGAGTCTTCCAGTTCACAGGACGTTGTTGTAGAGGAGTCTTCCAGTTCACAAGACATTGTTGTGGAAGAGTCTTCTGGTTCACAAGACGTTGTTGTTGAGGAGTCTTCCGGTTCACAAGACGTTGTTGTGGAGGAGTCTTCCGGTTCACAAATCGTTGTTGTGGAGGATTCTTCCTGTTCACAAGACGTTGTTGTGGAGGAGTCTTTCGGTTTACAAGACGTTGTTGTGGAGGAGTCTTCCGGTTCACAAGACGTTGTTGTGGAGGAGTCTTCCGGTTCACAAGATGTTGTTGTGGATTGTCTTCTGGTTCTCAAGACGTTGTTGTGGAACAGTCTTCCGGTTCACAGGACGTTGTTGTGGAGGGGTCTTTCGGTTCACAAGACGTTGTTGTGGAACAGTCTTCCAGTTCACAATACGTTGTTGTGGAGGAGTCTTCCGTTTCACAAGACGTTGTTGATCTATGTTATACCGGCACCATCCGCACAATGGAGATTAGTGGTGGTGACTGCAGAAATCTGTTGTCGGATTGGCGCACACTCGCACCCCCTGTTAACCAATAAGAACGGACAGGATTCTTACATTTTCTCCAGTTACCATCGTGATCGATGACGAAACTGTATTCGATAGTAATTGATAGATTAAAAATTTGGAAACGCTCTGCGACCCTCCGAAAGGTCTGCAGGTGTGTTCCATTGTCAATAAACTTGCGGAGTGCTCGCCTAATTTTAAACACTCAAGCAAGCACTCCAAAGAAACGGTTGAGAAGGAACGGCTGGCTTGGCAAGCGACAGCAAGCTGATTGCTCATGGAAAATACATTATGTTGTAAAGCCTGGTTGTCGTTAAGGACGCGTAGACTGCCTGGAAACCGCTAAGCCACGCCCCTCGGTCAGTTGTGTTTTTAATGAGTCGAAATCGATGAACTAGTGCAACTTATAAACGTCTAATTGCTTCACTGTGATTTGTGTCGTCCTTTCAAAGGCTCAAATATCATATGAAAACAGAGGTGGTTTCATCGAGAGGAAGGAACGAGGTCAGAATACCTTCAAAGTATTAAATTGCTTATTTAAGTTGTGATTTTAACAGATTTTGAGGTTGTTTGAAGATGATTAAAGGAAAGTTATTCGAATATTCCCTTTTGGAGAATTTCTCAAAGAAATCCGCAATGACGGAAACTCATGTGAGCTCCATGGGACGATGAACGGAGGAAAGGCGACGGCACAGAGAGGGAAAGAAAGCACAAACGTTTGGATGGATCACAAGGGCGTGTCCTCGACGAGGTCCGCCTTTCCGGCATATAAAGCACGCAATTCAGCCAATTTATCTGGGTAGTGAACGGTCACCACCTCGTTGTCTCTTGTGGTCAAAGCTCCTTGGTCCTTGGAGGAGTCTTCTGGTTCACAAGACGTTGTTTTGGAGGAGTCTTCCGGTTCACAAGACGTTGTTGTGGAGGAGTCTTCCTGTTCACAAGACGTTGTTGTGGAGGAGTCTTTTGGTTTACAAGACGTTGTTGTGGAGGAGTCTTCCAGTTCACAAGACGTTGTTGTGGAGAAGTCTTTTGGTTCACAAGACGTTGTTGTGGAGGAGTCTTCCGGTTCACAAGACGTTGTTGTGGAGGAGTCTTCCAGTTCGCAAGACGTTGTTGTGGAGGAGTTTTCCAGTTCACAAGACGTTGTTGTGTAGGAGTCTCCTGGTTCACAGGACGTTGTTGTGGAGGAGTCTTCCGGTTCACAAAACGTTGTTGTGGAGGAGTCTTCCAGCTCACAAGACGTTGCTGTGGAAGAGTCTTCTGGTTCACAAGACGTTGTTGTTGAGGAGTCTTTTGGTTTTCAAGATGTTGTTGTGGAGGAGTCTTCTGGTTCACAAGACGTTGTTGTGGAGGAGTCTTCCAGTTCACAAGACGTTGGTGTGGAGGAGTCTTCCAGTTCACAAGACGTTGTTGTGGAGGAGTCTTTTGGTTCACAAGACGTTGTTGTGGAGGAGTCTTCCGTTCACAAGACGTTGTTGTGGAGGAGTCTTTTGGTTCACAAGACGTTGTTGTGGAGGAGTCTTCCGGTTCACAAGACATTGTTGTGGAGGAGTCTTCCGGTTCACAAGACGTTGTTGTGGAGGAGTCTTTTGGTTCACAAGACGTTGTTGTGTAGGAGTCTCCTGGTTCACAGGACGTTGTTGTGGAGGAGTCTTCCGGTTC
The DNA here is from genome assembly GCF_964187855.1 of Myxine glutinosa. Classification (NCBI taxonomy): domain Eukaryota; kingdom Metazoa; phylum Chordata; class Myxini; order Myxiniformes; family Myxinidae; genus Myxine; species Myxine glutinosa. Next base: position 87,236,334 of record NC_136267.1, on the reverse strand, counting down.
ACAAGACGTCGTTGTGGAGGAGACTTCCGGTTCAAAAGACGTTGTTGTGGAGGAGTCTTCCGGTTCACAAGATGTTGTTGTGGAGGAGTGTTTCGGTTTTCAAGATGTTGTTGTGGAACAGTCTTCCAGTTCACCAGAGGTTGTTGTGCAGGAGTCTTCCGGTTCACAAGACATTGTTGTGGATGAGTCTTCCGGTTCACAAGACATTGTTGTGGAGGAGTCTTTAGGTTCACAAAACGTTGTTGTGGAGGAGTCTTCGGTTCACAAGACGTTGTTGTGGAGGCGTCTTCCGGTTCACAAGACGTTGTTGTGGAGGAGTCTTCCGGTTCACAAGACGTCGTTGTGGAGGAGTCTTCCGGTTCAAAAGACGTCGTTGTGGAGGAGTCTTCCGGGTCACAAGACGTTGTTGTGGAGGAGTCTTCCGGTTCACAAGATGTTGTTGTGGAGGAGTGTTTCGGTTTACAAGACGTTGTTGTGGAACAGTCTTCCAGTTCACCAGAGGTTGTTGTGCAGGAGTCTTCCAGTTCACAGGACGTTGTTGTAGAGGAGTCTTCCAGTTCACAAGACGTTGTTGTGGAAGAGTCTTCTGGTTCACAAGACGTTGTTGTTGAGGAGTCTTCCGGTTCACAAGACGTTGTTGTGGAGGAGTCTTCCGGTTCACAAATCGTTGTTGTGGAGGATTCTTCCGGTTCACAAGACGTTGTTGTGGAGGAGTCTTTCGGTTTACAAGACGTTGTTGTGGAGGAGTCTTCCAGTTCACAAGACGTTGTTGTGGAGAAGTCCTTTGGTTCACAAGACGTTGTTGTGGAGGAGTCTTCCGGTTCACAAGACGTTGTTGTGGAGGATTCTTCCGGTTCACAAGGCGTTGTTGTGGAGCAGTCTTTTGGTTTACAAGACGTTGTTGTGGAGGAGTCTTCCAGTTCACAAGATGTTGTTGTGGAGAAGTCTTTTGGTTCACAAGACGTTGTTGTGGAGGAGTCTTCCGGTTCACAAGACGTTGTTGTGGAGGAGTCTTCCAGTTCACAAGACGTTGTTGTGGAGGAGTTTTCCGGTTCACAAGACGTCGTTGTGTAGGAGTCTCCTGGTTCACAGGATGTTGTTGTGGAGGAGTCTTCCGGTTCACAAGACGTCGTTGTGGAGGAGTCTTCCGGTTCAAAAGACGTTGTTGTGCAGGAGTCTTCCGGTTCACAAGATGTTTTTGTGGAGGAGTGTTTCGGTTTACAAGACGTTGTTGTGGAACAGTCTTCCAGTTCACCAGAGGTTGTTGTGCAGGAGTCTTCCGGTTCACAAGACATTGTTGTGGATGAGTCTTCCAGTTCACAAGACGTTGTTGTGGAGGAGTCTTTTGGTTCACAAGACGTTGTTGTGGAGGAGTCTTCCGGTTCACAAGACGTTTTTGTGGAGGCGTCTTCTGGATCACAAGACGTCGTTGTGGAGGAGTCTTCCGGTTCACAAGACGTCGTTGTGGAGGAGTCTTCCGGTTCAAATGACGTTGTTGTGGAGGAGTCTTCCGGTTCACAAGATGTTGTTGTGGAGGAGTGTTTCGGTTTACAAGACGTTGTTGTGGAACAGTCTTCCAGTTCACCAGAGGTTGTTGTGCAGGAGTCTTCCGGTTCACAAGACGTTGTTGTGTAGGAGTCTTTTGGTTCACAATACGTTGTTGTGGATGAGTCTTCCGGTTCACAAGACGTTGTTGTGGAGGAGTCTTTTGGTTCGCAAGACGTTGTTGTGGAGGAGTCTTCCGGTTCACAAGACGTTGTTGTGGAGGAGTCTTCCGGTTCACAAAACGTTGTTGTGGAGGAGTCTTCCAGCTCACAAGACGTTGTTGTGGAAGAGTCTTCTGGTTCACAAGACGTTGTTGTTGAGGAGTCTTTTGGTTCACAAGACATTGTTGTGGAGGAGTCTTCTGGTTCACAAGACGTTGTTGTGGAGGAGTCTTCCAGTTCACAAGACGTTGTTGTGGAGGAGTCTTCTGGTTCACAAGACGTTGTTGTGGAGGAGTCTTTTGGTTCACAAGACGTTGTTGTGGAGGAGTCTTCCGGTTCACAAGACGTTGTTGTGGAGGAATCTTTTGGTTCACAAGACGTTGTTGTGGAGGAGTCTTCCGGTTCACAAGACATTGTTGTGGAGGAGTCTTCCGGTTCATAAGACGTTGTTGTGGAGGAGTCTTCCAGTTCACAAGATGTTGTTGTGGAGGAGTCTTCCAGTTCACAAGACGTTGTTGTGGAGGAGTCTCCTGGTTCACAGGACGTTGTTGTGGAGGAGTCTTCCGGTTCACAAGACGTTGTTGTGGAAGAGTCTTCCGGTTCACAAGACGTTGTTGTGGAGGAGTCTTCCGGTTCAAAAGACGTTGTTGTGGAGGAGTCTTCCGGTTCACAAGATGTTGTTGTGGATTGTCTTCTGGATTCTCAAGACGTTGTTGTGGAACAGTCTTCCGGTTCACAGGACGTTGTTGTGGAGGGGTCTTTCGGTTCACAAGACGTTGTTGTGGAACAGTCTTCCAGTTCACAATACGTTGTTGTGGAGGAGTCTTCCGTTTCACAAGACGTTGTTGATCTATGTTATACCGGCACCATCCGCACAATGGAGATTAGTGGTGGTGACTGCAGAAATCTGTTGTCGGATTGGCGCACACTCGCACCCCCTGTTAACCAATAAGAACGGACAGGATTCTTACATTTTCTCCAGTTACCATCGTGATCGATGACGAAACTGTATTCGATAGTAATTGATAGATTAAAAATTTGGAAACGCTCTGCGACCCTCCGAAAGGTCTGCAGGTGTGTTCCATTGTCAATAAACTTGCGGAGTGCTCGCCTAATTTTAAACACTCAAGCAAGCACTCCAAAGAAACGGTTGAGAAGGAACGGCTGGCTTGGCAAGCGACAGCAAGCTGATTGCTCATGGAAAATACATTATGTTGTAAAGCCTGGTTGTCGTTAAGGACGCGTAGACTGCCTGGAAACCGCTAAGCCACGCCCCTCGGTCAGTTGTGTTTTTAATGAGTCGAAATCGATGAACTAGTGCAACTTATAAACGTCTAATTGCTTCACTGTGAGTTGTGTCGTCCTTTCAAAGGCTCAAATATCATATGAAAACAGAGGTGGTTTCATCGAGAGGAAGGAACGAGGTCAGAATACCTTCAAAGTATTAAATTGCTTATTTAAGTTGTGATTTTAACAGATTTTGAGGTTGTTTGAAGATGATTAAAGGAAAGTTATTCGAATATTCCCTTTTGGAGAATTTCTCAAAGAAATCCGCAATGACGGAAACTCATGTGAGCTCCATGGGACGATGAACGGAGGAAAGGCGACGGTACAGAGAGGGAAAGAAAGCACAAACGTTTGGATGGATCACAAGGGCGTGTCCTCGACGAGGTCCGCCTTTCCGGCATATAAAGCACGCAATTCAGCCAATTTATCTGGGTAGTGAACGGTCACCACCTCGTTGTCTCTTGTGGTCAAAGCTCCTTGGTCCTTGGAGGAGTCTCCCGGTTCACAAGACGTTGTTTTGGAGGAGTCTTCCAGTTCACAAGACGTTGTTGTGGAGGAGTCTTCCGGTTCACAAGACGTTGTTGTGGAGGAGTCTTTTGGTTTACAAGACGTTGTTGTGGAGGAGTCTTCCAGTTCACAAGACGTTGTTGTGGAGAGGTCTTTTGGTTCACAAGACGTTGTTGTGGAGGAGTCTTCCGGTTCACAAGACGTTGTTGTGGAGGAGTCTTCCAGTTCGCAAGACGTTGTTGTGGAGGAGTTTTCCAGTTCACAAGACGTTGTTGTGTAGGAGTCTCCTGGTTCACAGGACGTTGTTGTGGAGGAGTCTTCCGGTTCACAAGACGTTGTTGTGGAGGAGTCTTCTGGTTCAAAAGACGTTGTTGTGGAGGAGTCTTCCGGTTCACAAGATGTTGTTGTGGAGGAGTGTTTCGGTTTTCAAGATGTTGTTGTGGAACAGTCTTCCAGTTCACCAGAGGTTGTTGTGCAGGAGTCTTCCGGTTCACAAGACATTGTTGTGGATGAGTCTTCCGGTTCAAAAGACGTTGTTGTGTAGGAGTCTTTAGGTTCACAAGACGTTGTTGTGGAGGAGTCTTCCGTTCACAAGACGTTGTTGTGGAGGCGTCTTCTGGTTCACAAGACGTTGTTGTGGAGGAGTCTTAAGGTTCACAAGACGTCGTTGTGGAGGAGTCTTCCGGTTCAAAAGACGTCGTTGTGGAGGAGTCTTCCGGGTCACAAGACGTTGTTGTGGAGGAGTCTTCCGGTTCACAAGATGTTGTTGTGGAGGAGTGTTTCGGTTTACAAGACGTTGTTGTGGAACAGTCTTCCAGTTCACCAGAGGTTGTCGTGCAGGAGTCTTCCAGTTCACAGGACGTTGTTGTAGAGGAGTCTTCCAGTTCACAAGACGTTGTTGTGGAAGAGTCTTCTGGTTCACAAGACGTTGTTGTTGAGGAGTCTTCCGGTTCACAAGACGTTGTTGTGGAGGAGTCTTCCGGTTCACAAATCGTTGTTGTGGAGGACTCTTCCGGTTCACAAGACGTTGTTGTGGAGGAGTCTTTCAGTTTACAAGACGTTGTTGTGGAGGAGTCTTCCGGTTCACAAATCGTTGTTGTGCAGGACTCTTCCGGTTCACAAGACGTTGTTGTGGAGGAGTCTTTCAGTTTACAAGACGTTGTTGTGGAGGAGTCTTCCAGTTCACAAGACGTTGTTGTGGAGAAGTCTTTTGGTTCACAATACGTTGTTGTGGAGGAGTCTTCCGGTTCACAAGACGTTTTTGTGGAGGCGTCTTCTGGATCACAAGACGTCGTTGTGGAGGAGTCTTCCGGTTCACAAGACGTCGTTGTGGAGGAGTCTTCCGGTTCAAATGACGTTGTTGTGGAGGAGTCTTCCGGTTCAAAATACGTTGTTGTGCAGGAGTCTTCCGGTTCACAAGATGTTGTTGTGGAGGAGTGTTTCGGTTTACAAGACGTTGTTGTGGAACAGTCTTCCAGTTCACCAGAGGTTGTTGTGCAGGAGTCTTCCGGTTCACAAGACATTGTTGTGGATGAGTCTTCCGGTTCACAAGACGTTGTTGTGGAGGAGTCTTTTGGTTCACAAGACGTTGTTGTGGAGGAGTCTTCCGGTTCACAAGACGTTTTTGTGGAGGCGTCTTCTGGATCACAAGACGTCGTTGTGGAGGAGTCTTCCTGTTCACAAGACGTCGTTGTGGAGGAGTCTTCCGGTTCAAATGACGTTGTTGTGGAGGAGTCTTCCGGTTCACAAGACGTTGTTGTGGAACAGTCTTCCAGTTCACCAGAGGTTGTTGTGCAGGAGTCTTCCGGTTCACAAGACGTTGTTGTGTAGGAGTCTTTTGGTTCACAATACGTTGTTGTGGAGGAGTCTTCCGGTTCACAAGACGTTGTTGTGGAGGAGTCTTTTGGTTCGCAAGACGTTGTTGTGGAGGAGTCTTCCGGTTCACAAGACGTTGTTGTGGAGGAGTCTTCCGGTTCAAAAAAACGTTGTTGTGGAGGAGTCTTCCAGCTCACAAGACGTTGTTGTGGAAGAGTCTTCTGGTTCACAAGACGTTGTTGTTGAGGAGTCTTTTGGTTCACAAGACATTGTTGTGGAGGAGTCTTCTGGTTCACAAGACGTTGTTGTGGAGGAGTCTTCCAGTTCACAAGACGTTGTTGTGGAGGAGTCTTCCGGTTCACAAGACGTTGTTGTGGAGGAGTCTTTTGGTTCACAAGACGTTGTTGTGGAGGAGTCTTCCGGTTCACAAGACGTTGTTGTGGAGGAGTCTTTTGGTTCACAAGACGTTGTTGTGGAGGAGTCTTCCGGTTCACAAGACGTTGTTGTGGAGGAGTCTTTTGGTTCACAAGACGTTGTTGTGGAGGAGTCTTCCGGTTCACAAGACATTGTTGTGGAGGAGTCTTCCGGTTCACAAGACATTGTTGTGGAGGAGTCTTCCGGTTCATAAGACGTTGTTGTGGAGGAGTCTTCCAGTTCACAAGACGTTGTTGTGGAGGAGTCTCCTGGTTCACAGGACGTTGTTGTGGAGGAGTCTTCCGGTTCACAAGACGTTGTTGTGGAGGAGTCTTCCGGTTCACCAGAGGTTGTTGTGCAGGAGTCTTCCGGTTCACAAGACGTTGTTGTGTAGGAGTCTTTTGGTTCACAATACGTTGTTGTGGAGGAGTCTTCCGGTTCACAAGACGTTGTTGTGGAGGAGTCTTTTGGTTCACAATACGTTGTTGTGGAGGAGTCTTCCGGTTCACAAGACGTTGTTGTGGAGGAGTCTTTTGGTTCGCAAGACGTTGTTGTGGAGGAGTCTTCCGGTTCACAAGACGTTGTTGTGGAGGAGTCTTCCGGTTCACAAAACGTTGTTGTGGAGGAGTCTTCCAGCTCACAAGACGTTGTTGTGGAAGAGTCTTCTGGTTCACAAGACGTTGTTGTTGAGGAGTCTTTTGGTTCACAAGACATTGTTGTGGAGGAGTCTTCTGGTTCACAAGACGTTGTTGTGGAGGAGTCTTCCAGTTCACAAGACGTTGTTGTGGAGGAGTCTTCCGGTTCACAAGACGTTGTTGTGGAGGAGTCTTTTGGTTCACAAGACGTTGTTGTGGAGGAGTCTTCCGGTTCACAAGACGTTGTTGTGGAGGAATCTTTTGGTTCACAAGACGTTGTTGTGGAGGAGTCTTCCGGTTCACAAGACATTGTTGTGGAGGAGTCTTCCGGTTCATAAGACGTTGTTGTGGAGGAGTCTTCCAGTTCACAAGATGTTGTTGTGGAGGAGTCTTCCAGTTCACAAGACGTTGTTGTGGAGGAGTCTCCTGGTTCACAGGACGTTGTTGTGGAGGAGTCTTCCGGTTCACAAGACGTTGTTGTGGAAGAGTCTTCCGGTTCACAAGACGTTGTTGTGGAGGAGTCTTCCGGTTCAAAAGACGTTGTTGTGGAGGAGTCTTCCGGTTCACAAGATGTTGTTGTGGATTGTCTTCTGGATTCTCAAGACGTTGTTGTGGAACAGTCTTCCAGTTCACCAGAGGTTGTTGTGCAGGACTCTTCCGGTTCACAAGACGTTGTTGTGTAGGAGTCTTTTGGTTCACAATACGTTGTTGTGGAGGAGTCTTCCGGTTCACAAGACATTGTTGTGGAGGAGTCTTCTGGTTCATAAGACGTTGTTGTGGAGGAGTCTTCCAGTTCACAAGATGTTGTTGTGGAGGAGTCTTCCAGTTCATAAGACGTTGTTGTGGAGGAGTCTTCCGGTTCACAAGATGTTGTTGTGGATTGTCTTCTGGTTCTCAAGACGTTGTTGTGGAACAGTCTTCCGGTTCACAAGACGTTGTTGTGGAGGAGTCTTCCAGTTCACAAGACGTTGTTGTGGAGGCGTTTTCCGGTTCACAAGACGTCGTTGTGTAGGAGTCTCCTGGTTCACAGGATGTTGTTGTGGAGGAGTCTTCCGGTTCACAAGACGTTGTTGTGGAGGAGTCTTTTGGTTCACAAGACGTTGTTGTGGAGGAGTCTTCCGGTTCACAAGACATTGTTGTGGAGGAGTCTTCCGGTTCATAAGACGTTGTTGTGGAGGAGTCTTCTAGTTCACAAGATGTTGTTGTGGAGGAGTCTTCCAGTTCACAAGACGTTGTTGTGGAGGAGTCTCCTGGTTCACAGGACGTTGTTGTGGAGGAGTCTTCCGGTTCACAAGACGTTGTTGTGGAGGAGTCTTCCGGTTCACAAGACGTTGTTGTGGAGGAGTCTTCCGGTTCACAAGACGTTGTTGCGGAGGAGTCTTCCGGTTCACAAGATGTTGTTGTGGATTGTCTTCTGGTTCACAAGACGTTGTTGTGGAACAGTCTTCCGGTTCACAAGACGTTGTTGTGGAGGGGTCTTTCGGTTCACAAGAAGTTGTTGTGGAGGAGTCTTCCGGTTCACAAGACGTTGTTGCGGAGGAGTCTTCCGGTTCACAAGATGTTGTTGTGGATTGTCTTCTGGTTCACAAGACGTTGTTGTGGAACAGTCTTCCGGTTCACAAGACGTTGTTGTGGAGGGGTCTTTCGGTTCACAAGACCTTGTTGTGGAGGAGTCTTCCAGTTCACAAGACGTTGTTGTGGAGGAGTCTTCCGGTTCACAAGACGTTGTTGTGGAGGAGTCTTCCGGTTCACAAGACGTTGTGGAGGAGTCTTCCCGTTCACTAGACGTTGTTGTGGAGGAGTCTTCTGGTTCACAAGACATTGTTGTGGATGAGTCTTTCGGTTCGCAAGACGTTGTTGTTCATGAGAATTATGGTTCACAAGACGTTGTTGTGGAGGAGTCATTGGGTTAGCAAGACGTTGTTGTGGATGAGACTTATGGTTCACAAGACGTTGTTGTGGAATCATTGGGTTCGCAAGACGTTGTTGTGGAGGAGTCTTCTGGATCACAAGACGTTGTTTTGGAGGAGTCTTCTGGTTCACAAAATGTTGTTGTGGAGGAGTCTTCCAGTTCACAAGACGTTGTTGTAGAGAATTCTTCCAGTTCACAAGACGTAGTTGTGGAAGAGTCTTCTGGTTCACAAGACGTTGTTGTTGAGGAGTCTTTTGGTTCACAAGACATTGTTGTGGAGGAGTCTTCTGGTTCACAAGACGTTGTTGTGGAGGAGTCTTCCGGTTCACAAGACGTTGTTGTGGAGGAGTCTTTTGGTTCACAAGACGTTGTTGTGGAGGAGTCTTCCGGTTCACAAGACATTGTTGTGGAGGAGTCTTCCGGTTCATAAGACGTTGTTGTGGAGGAGTCTTCCAGTTCACAAGATGTTGTTGTGGAGGAGTCTTCCAGTTCACAAGACGTTGTTGTGGAGGAGTCTCCTGGTTCACAGGACGTTGTTGTGGAGGAGTCTTCCGGTTCACAAGACGTTGTTGTGGAGGAGTCTTCCGGTTCACAAGACGTTGTTGTGGAGGAGTCTTCCGGTTCACAAGACGTTGTTGTGGAAGAGTCCTCCGGTTCACAAGACGTTGTTGTGGAGGAGTCTCCTGGTTCACAAGACGTTGTTGCGGAGGAGTCTTCCGGTTCACAAGATGTTGTTGTGGATTGTCTTCTGGTTCACAAGACGTTGTTGTGGAACAGTCTTCCGGTTCACAAGACGTTGTTGTGGAGGGGTCTTCCGGTTCACAAGACATTGTTGTGGAGGAGTCTTCCGGTTCACAAGACGTTGTTGTGGAGGAGTCTTCCGGTTCACAAGACGTTGTTGTGGAAGAGTCCTCCGGTTCACAAGATGTTGTTGTGGATTGTCTTCTGGTTCATAAGACGTTGTTGTGGAGGAGTCTTTTGGTTCACAAGACGTTGTTGTGGAGGAGTCTTCCGGTTCACAAGACATTGTTGTGGAGGAGTCTTCCGGTTCATAAGACGTTGTTGTGGAGGAGTCTTCCAGTTCACAAGATGTTGTTGTGGAGGAGTCTTTTGTTTCACAAGACGTTGTTGTGGAGGAGTCTTCCGGTTCACAAGACATTGTTGTGGAGGAGTCTTCCGGTTCACAAGACGTTGTTGTGGAGGAGTCTTCCGGTTCACAAGACGTTGTTGTGGAAGAGTCCTCCGGTTCACAAGACGTTGTTGTGGAGGAGTCTCCTGGTTGACAGGACGTTGTTGTGGAGGAGTCTTCCAGTTCACAAGACGTTGTTGTGGAAGAGTCTTCCTGTTCACAAGACGTTGATGTGCAGGAGTCTTCCGGTTCACAAGACGTTGTTGTGGAGGAGTCTTCCGGTTCACAAGACGTTGTTGCGGAGGAGTCTTCCGGTTCACAAGATGTTGTTGTGGATTGTCTTCTGGTTCACAAGACGTTGTTGTGGAACAGTCTTCCGGTTCACAAGACGTTGTTGTGGAGGGGTCTTTCGGTTCACAAGAAGTTGTTGTGGAGGAGTCTTCCGGTTCACAAGACGTTGTTGCGGAGGAGTCTTCCGGTTCACAAGATGTTGTTGTGGATTGTCTTCTGGTTCACAAGACGTTGTTGTGGAACAGTCTTCCGGTTCACAATAACGTTGTTGTGGAGGGGTCTTTCGGTTCACAAGACCTTGTTGTGGAGGAGTCTTCCAGTTCACAAGACGTTGTTGTGGAGGAGTCTTCCGGTTCACAAGACGTTGTTGTGGAGGAGTCTTCCGGTTCACAAGACGTTGTGGAGGAGTCTTCCGGTTCACAAGACGTTGTTGTGGAGGAGTCTTCTGGTTCACAAGACATTGTTGTGGATGAGTCTTCCGGTTCACAAGACGTTGTTGTGGAGGGGTCTTTCGGTTCACAAGACCTTGTTGTGGAGGAGTCTTCCAGTTCACAAGACGTTGTTGTGGAGGAGTCTTCCGGTTCACAAGACGTTGTTGTGGAGGAGTCTTCCGGTTCACAAGACGTTGTTGCGGAGGAGTCTTCCGGTTCACAAGATGTTGTTGTGGATTGTCTTCTGGTTCACAAGACGTTGTTGTGGAACAGTCTTCCGGTTCACAAGACGTTGTTGTGGAGGGGACTTTCGGTTCACAAGAAGTTGTTGTGGAGGAGTCTTCCGGTTCACAAGACGTTGTTGCGGAGGAGTCTTCCGGTTCACAAGATGTTGTTGTGGATTGTCTTCTGGTTCACAAGACGTTGTTGTGGAACAGTCTTCCGGTTCACAAGACGTTGTTGTGCAGGGGTCTTTCGGTTCACAAGACCTTGTTGTGGAGGCGTCTTCCAGTTCACAAGACGTTGTTGTGGAGGAGTCTTCCGGTTCACAAGACGTTGTTGTGGAGGAGTCTTCCGGTTCACAAGACGTTGTGGAGGAGTCTTCCGGTTCACAAGACGTTGTTGTGGAGGAGTCTTCTGGTTCACAAGACATTGTTGTGGATGAGTCTTTCGGTTCGCAAGACGTTGTTGTTCATGAGAATTATGGTTCAAAAGACGTTGTTGTGGAGGAGTCATTGGGTTAGCAAGACGTTGTTGTGGATGAGACTTATGGTTCACAAGACGTTGTTGTGGAGTCATTGGGTTCGCAAGACGTTGTTGTGGAGGAGTCTTCTGGATCACAAGACGTTGTTTTGGAGGAGTCTTCCGGTTCACAAGACGTTGTTGTGGAGGAGTCTTCCGGTTCACAAAATGTTGTTGTGGAGGAGTCTTCCAGTTCACAAGACGTTGTTGTCGAGGATTCTTCCAGTTCACAAGACGTAGTTGTGGAAGAGTCTTCTGGTCCACAAGACGTTGTTGTTGAGGAGTCTTTTGGTTCACAAGACATTGTTGTGGAGGAGTCTTCTGGTTCACAAGACGTTGTTGTGGAGGAGTTTTCCGGTTCACAAGACGTTGTTGTGGAGGAGTCTTCCGGTTCACAAGACGTTGTTGTGGAGGAGTCTTCCGGTTCACAAGACGTTGTTCTGGAGGAATCTTCCGGTTCACAAGATGTTGTTGTGGAGGAGTCTTCCGGTTCACAATACGTTGTTGTGGAGGAGTCTTCCAGTTCACAAGACGTTGTTGTGGAAGAGTCTTCCGGTTCACAAGACGTTGTTGTTGAGGAGTATTCCGGTTCACAAGACGTTGTTGTGGAGGAGTCTTTCAGTTCACAAGACGTTGTTGTGGAGGAGTCTTCCAGTTCACAAGACGTTGTTGTGGAGGAGTCTTTCGGTTTACAAGACGTTGTTGTGGAGGAGTCTTCCAGTTCACAAGATGTTGTTGTGGAGGAGTCTTCCAGTTCACAAGACGTTGTTGTGGAGGAGTCTTCCGGTTCACAAGACGTTGTTGTGGAAGAGTCTTCCGGTTCACAAGACGTTGTTGTGGAGGAGTCTTCCGGTTCACAAGACGTTGTTGTGGAGGAGTCTTCCGGTTCACAAGATGTTGTTGTGGATTGTCTTCTGGTTCTCAAGACGTTGTTGTGGAACAGTCTTCCGGTTCACAGGACGTTGTTGTGGAGGAGTCTTCCGGTTCATAAGACGTTGTTGTGGAGGAGACTTCTGGTTAACAAGACATTGTTGTGGAGGAGTCTTTCGGTTCGCAAGACGTTGTTGTTGATGAGACTTATGGTTCACAAGACGTTGTTGTGGAGGAGTCATTGGGTTAGCAAGACGTTGTTGTGGATGAGACTTATGGTTCACAAGACGTTGTTGTGGAGGAGTCATTGGGTTGGAAAGACGTTGTTGTGGAGGAGTCTTCCGGTTCACAAGACGTTGTTGTGGAGGAGTCTTCCGGTTCACAAGACGTTGTTGTGGAGGAGTCTTTTGTTCACAAGACGTTGTTGTGGAGGAGTCCTCCGGTTCACAAGACGTTGTTGTGGAGGAGTCTTCCGGTTCATAAGACGTTGTTGTGGAGGAGTCTTCCGGTTCACAAGACATTGTTGTGGAGGAGTCTTTCGGTTCGCAAGACGTTGTTGTTGATGAGACCAATGGTTCACAAGACATTGTTGTGGAGGAGTCATTGGGTTCGCAAGACGTTGTTGTGGATGAGTCTTCCGGTTCACAAGAAGTTGTTTTGGAGGAGTCTTCCGGTTCACAAGACGTTGTTGTGGAGGAGTCTTCCGGTTCACAAGACGTTGTTGTGGAGGAGTCTTCCGGTTCACAAGATGTTGTTGTGGATTGTCTTCTGGTTCTCAAGACGTTGTTGTGGAACAGTCCTCCGGTTCACAGGACGTTGTTGTGGAGGGGTCTTTCGGTTCACAAGACGTTGTTGTGGAACAGTCTTCCAGTTCACAATACGTTGTTGTGGAGGAGTCTTCCGTTTCACAAGACGTTGTTGATCTATGTTATACCGGCACCATCCGCACAATGGAGATTAGTGGTGGTGACTGCAGAAATCTGTTGTCGGATTGGCGCACACTCGCTCCCCCTGTTAACCAATAAGAACGGACAGGATTCTTACATTTTCTCCAGTTACCATCGTGATCGATGACGAAACTGTATTCGATAGTAATTGATAGATTAAAAATTTGGAAACGCTCTGCGACCCTCCGAAAGGTCTGCAGGTGTGTTCCATTGTCAATAAACTTGCGGAGTGCTCGCCTAATTTTAAACACTCAAGCAAGCACTCCAAAGAAACGGTTGAGAAGGAACGGCTGGCTTGGCAAGCGACAGCAAGCTGATTGCTCATGGAAAATACATTATGTTGCAAAGCCTGGTTGTCGTTAAGGACGCGTAGACTGCCTGGAAACCGCTAAGCCACGCCCCTCGGTCAGTTGTGTTTTTAATGAGTCGAAATCGATGAACTAATGCAACTTATAAACGTCTAATTGCTTCACTGTGAGTTGTGTCGTCCTTTCAAAGGCTCAAATATCATATGAAAACAGAGGTGGTTTCATCGAGAGGAAGGAACGAGGTCAGAACACCTTCAAAGTATTAAATTGCTTATTTAAGTTGTGATTTTAACAGATTTTGAGGTTGTTTGAAGATGATTAAAGGAAAGTTATTCGAATATTCCCTTTTGGAGAATTTCTCAAAGAAATCCGCAATGGCGGAAACTCATGTGAGCTCCATGGGACGATGAACGGAGGAAAGGCGACGGTACAGAGAGGAAAAGAAAGCACAAACGTTTGGATGGATCACAAGGGCGTGTCCTCGACGAGGTCCGCCTTTCCGGCATATAAAGCACGCAATTCAGCCAATTTATCTGGGTAGTGAACGGTCACCACCTCGTTGTCTCTTGTGGTCAAAGCTCCTTGGTCCTTGGAGGAGTCTTCCGTTTCACAAGACGTTGTTGTGGATGAGTCTTCCGGTTCACAAGACTTTGTTGTGGAGGAGTCTTCCAGTTCACAAGACGTTGATGTGGAGGAGTCTTTCGGTTCACAAGACGTTGTTGTGGAGGAATCTTCCGGTTCACAAGACGTTGTTGTGGAGGAGTCTTCCTATTCACAAGACGTTGTTGTGGAGGAGTCTTTCGGTTCACAAGACGTTCTTGTGGAGGAGTCTTCTGATTCACATGACGTTATTGTGGAGGAGTCTTCCGGTTCACAAGATGTTGTTGTGGATTGTCTTCCGGTTCACAAGACATTGTTGTGGAGGAGTCATCCAGTTCACAAGTTGTTGTTGTGGATTGTCTTCCGGTTCACAAGACGTTGTTGTGGAGGAGTCTTCCGGGTCACAAGACGTTGTTGTGGAGGAGTCTTTCAGTTCACAAGACGTTGTTGTGGAGGAGTCTTCCGGTTCACAAGACGTTGTTGTGGAGGAGTCTTCCGGTTCACAAGATGTTGTTTTGGATTGTCTTCCGGTTCACAAGACGTTGTTGTGGAGGAGTCTTCCGGTTCACAAGACATTGTTGTGGAGGAGTCTTCCGGTTCATAAGACGTTGTTGTGGAGGAGTCTTCCAGTTCACAAGATGTTGTTGTGGAGGAGTCTTCCAGTTCACAAGACGTTGTTGTGGAGGAGTCTCCTGGTTCACAGGACGTTGTTGTGGAGGAGTCTTCCGGTTCACAAGACGTTGTTGTTGTGGATTGTCTTCTGGTTCACAAGATGTTGTTGTGGAACAGTCTTCCGGTTCACAAGACGTTGTTGTGGAGGGGTCTTCCGGTTCATAAGACGTTGTTGTGGAGGAGTCTTCCGGTTCACAAGACGTTGTTGTGGAGGAGTCTTCCGGTTCACAAGACGTTGTTGTGGAAGAGTCCTCCGGTTCACAAGACGTTGTTGTGGAGGAGTCTCCTGGTTCACAAGACGTTGTTGTTGTGGATTGTCTTCTGGTTCACAAGATGTTGTTGTGGAACAGTCTTCCGGTTCACAAGACGTTGTTGTGGAGGGGTCTTCCGGTTCACAAGACATTGTTGTGGAGGAGTCTTCTGGTTCACAAGACGTTGTTGTGGAAGAGTCCTCCGGTTCACAAGATGTTGTTTTGGATTGTCTTCCGGTTCACAAGACGTTGTTGTGGAGGAGTCTTCCGGTTCACAAGACATTGTTGTGGAGGAGTCTTCCGGTTCATAAGACGTTGTTGTGGAGGAGTCTTCCAGTTCACAAGATGTTGTTGTGGAGGAGTCTTCCAGTTCACAAGACGTTGTTGTGGAGGAGTCTCCTGGTTCACAGGACGTTGTTGTGGAGGAGTCTTCCGGTTCACAAGACGTTGTTGTGGAGGAGTCTTCCGGTTCACAAGACGTTGTTGTGGAGGAGTCTTCCGGTTCACAAGACGTTGTTGTGGAAGAGTCCTCTGGTTCACAAGACGTTGTTGTGGAGGAGTCTCCTGGTTCACAAGACGTTGTTGCGGAGGAGTCTTCCGGTTCACAAGATGTTGTTGTGGATTGTCTTCTGGTTCACAAGATGTTGTTGTGGAACAGTCTTCCGGTTCACAAGACGTTGTTGTGGAGGGGTCTTCCGGTTCACAAGACATTGTTGTGGAGGAGTCTTCCGGTTCACAAGACGTTGTTGTGGAGGAGTCTTCCGGTTCACAAGACGTTGTTGTGGAAGAGTCCTCCGGTTCACAAGACGTTGTTGTGGAGGAGTCTTCCGGTTCACAAGATGTTGTTTTGGATTGTCTTCCGGTTCACAAGACGTTGTTGTGGAGGAGTCTTCCGGTTCACAAGACATTGTTGTGGAGGAGTCTTCCGGTTCATAAGACGTTGTTGTGGAGGAGTCTTCCAGTTCACAAGATGTTGTTGTGGAGGAGTCTTCCAGTTCACAAGACGTTGTTGTGGAGGAGTCTCCTGGTTCACAGGACGTTGTTGTGGAGGAGTCTTCCGGTTCACAAGACGTTGTTGTGGAGGAGTCTTCCGGTTCACAAGACGTTGTTGTGGAGGAGTCTTCCGGTTCACAAGACGTTGTTGTGGAAGAGTCCTCCGGTTCACAAGACGTTGTTGTGGAGGAGTCTCCTGGTTCACAAGACGTTGTTGTTGTGGATTGTCTTCTGGTTCACAAGATGTTGTTGTGGAACAGTCTTCCGGTTCACAAGACGTTGTTGTGGAGGGGTCTTCCGGTTCACAAGACATTGTTGTGGAGGAGTCTTCTGGTTCACAAGACGTTGTTGTGGAAGAGTCTTCCGGTTCACAAGATGTTGTTTTGGATTGTCTTCCGGTTCACAAGACGTTGTTGTGGAGGAGTCTTCCGGTTCACAAGACATTGTTGTGGAGGAGTCTTCCGGTTCATAAGACGTTGTTGTGGAGGAGTCTTCCAGTTCACAAGATGTTGTTGTGGAGGAGTCTTCCAGTTCACAAGACGTTGTTGTGGAGGAGTCTCCTGGTTCACAGGACGTTGTTGTGGAGGAGTCTTCCGGTTCACAAGACGTTGTTGTGGAGGAGTCTTCCGGTTCACAAGACGTTGTTGTGGAGGAGTCTTCCGGTTCACAAGACGTTGTTGTGGAAGAGTCCTCTGGTTCACAAGACGTTGTTGTGGAGGAGTCTCCTGGTTCACAAGACGTTGTTGCGGAGGAGTCTTCCGGTTCACAAGATGTTGTTGTGGATTGTCTTCTGGTTCACAAGATGTTGTTGTGGAACAGTCTTCCGGTTCACAAGACGTTGTTGTGGAGGGGTCTTCCGGTTCACAAGACATTGTTGTGGAGGAGTCTTCCGGTTCACAAGACGTTGTTGTGGAGGAGTCTTCCGGTTCACAAGACGTTGTTGTGGAAGAGTCCTCCGGTTCACAAGATGTTGTTGTGGATTGTCTTCTGGTTCACAAGACGTTGTTGTGGAGGAGTCTTTTGGTTCACAAGACGTTGTTGTGGAGGAGTCTTCCGGTTCACAAGACATTGTTGTGGAGGAGTCTTCCGGTTCATAAGACGTTGTTGTGGAGGAGTCTTCCAGTTCACAAGATGTTGTTGTGGAGGAGTCTTTTGGTTCACAAGACGTTGTTGTGGAAGAGTCTTCCGGTTCACAAGACATTGTTGTGGAGGAGTCTTCCGGTTCACAAGATGTTGTTGTGGAGGAGTCTTCCGGTTCACAATACGTTGTTGTGGAGGAGTCTTCCAGTTCACAAGACGTTGTTGTGGAAGAGTCTTCCGGTTCACAAGACGTTGTTGTTGAGGAGTCTTCCGGTTCACAAGACGTTGTTGTGGAGGAGTCTTTCAGTTCACAAGACGTTGTTGTGGAGGAGTCATCCAGTTCACAAGACGTTGTTGTGGAGGAGTCTTTCGGTTTACAAGACGTTGTTGTGGAGGAGTCTTCCAGTTCACAAGATGTTGTTGTGGAGGAGTCTTCCAGTTCACAAGACGTTGTTGTGGAGGAGTCTTCCGGTTCACAAGACGTTGTTGTGGAAGAGTCTTCCGGTTCACAAGACGTTGTTGTGGAGGAGTCTTCCGGTTCACAAGACGTTGTTGTGGAGGAGTCTTCCGGTTCACAAGATGTTGTTGAGGATTGTCTTCTGGTTCTCAAGACGTTGTTGTGGAACAGTCTTCCGGTTCACAGGACGTTGTTGTGGAGGAGTCTTCCGGTTCATAAGACGTTGTTGTGGAGGAGACTTCTGGTTAACAAGACATTGTTGTGGAGGAGTCTTTCGGTTCGCAAGACGTTGTTGTTGATGAGACTTATGGTTCACAAGACGTTGTTGTGGAGGAGTCATTGGGTTAGCAAGACGTTGTTGTGGATGAGACTTATGGTTCACAAGACGTTGTTGTGGAGGAGTCATTGGGTTAGAAAGACGTTGTTGTGGAGGAGTCTTCCGGTTCACAAGACGTTGTTGTGGAGGAGTGTTCCGGTTCACAAGACGTTGTTGTGGAGGAGTCTTTTGTTCACAAGACGTTGTTGTGGAGGAGTCCTCCGGTTCACAAGACGTTGTTGTGGAGGAGTCTTCCGGTTCATAAGACGTTGTTGTGGAGGAGTCTTCCGGTTCACAAGACATTGTTGTGGAGGAGTCTTTCGGTTCGCAAGACGTTGTTGTTGATGAGACCAATGGTTCACAAGACATTGTTGTGGAGGAGTCATTGGGTTCGCACGACGTTGTTGTGGATGAGTCTTCCGGTTCACAAGAAGTTGTTTTGGAGGAGTCTTCCGGTTCACAAGACGTTGTTGTGGAGGAGTCTTCCGGTTCACAAGACGTTGTTGTGGAGGAGTCTTCCAGTTCACAAGATGTTGTTGTGGATTGTCTTCTGGTTCTCAAGACGTTGTTGTGGAACAGTCTTCCAGTTCACAATACGTTGTTGTGGAGGAGTCTTCCGTTTCACAAGACGTTGTTGATCTATGTTATACCGGCACCATCCGCACAATGGAGATTAGTGGTGGTGACTGCAGAAATCTGTTGTCGGATTGGCGCACACTCGCTCCCCCTGTTAACCAATAAGAACGGACAGGATTCTTACATTTTCTCCAGTTACCATCGTGATCGATGAGGAAACTGTATTCGATAGTAATTGATAGATTAAAAATTTGGAAACGCTCTGCGACCCTCCGAAAGGTCTGCAGGTGTGTTCCATTGTCAATAAACTTGCGGAGTGCTCGCCTAATTTTAAACACTCAAGCAAGCACTCCACAGAAACGGTTGAGAAGGAACGGCTGGCTTGGCAAGCGACAGCAAGCTGATTGCTCATGGAAAATACATTATGTTGCAAAGCCTGGTTGTCGTTAAGGACGCGTAGACTGCCTGGAAACCGCTAAGCCACGCCCCTCGGTCAGTTGTGTTTTTAATGAGTCGAAATCGATGAACTAGTGCAACTTATAAACGTCTAATTGCTTCACTGTGAGTTGTGTCGTCCTTTCAAAGGCTCAAATATCATATGAAAACAGAGGTGGTTTCATCGAGAGGAAGGAACGAGGTCAGAACACCTTCAAAGTATTAAATTGCTTATTTAAGTTGTGATTTTAACAGATTTTGAGGTTGTTTGAAGATGATTAAAGGAAAGTTATTCGAATATTCCCTTTTGGAGAATTTCTCAAAGAAATCCGCAATGACGGAAACTCATGTGAGCTTCATGGGACGATGAACGGAGGAAAGGCGACGGTACAGAGAGGGAAAGAAAGCACAAACGTTTGGATGGATCACAAGGGCGTGTCCTCGACGAGGTCCGCCTTTCCGGCATATAAAGCACGCAATTCAGCCAATTTATCTGGGTAGTGAACGGTCACCACCTCGTTGTCTCTTGTGGTCAAAGCTCCTTGGTCCTTGGAGGAGTCTTCCGTTTCACAAGACGTTGTTGCGGATGAGTCTTCCGGTTCACAAGACTTTGTTGTGGAGGAGTCTTCCAGTTCACAAGACGTTGATGTGGAGGAGTCTTTCGGTTCACAAGACGTTGTTGTGGAGGAATCTTCCGGTTCACAAGACGTTGTTGTGGAGGAGTCTTCCGGTTCACAAGACGTTGTTGTGGAGGAGTCTTCCGATTCACAAGACGTTGTTGTGGAGGAGTCTTTCGGTTCACAAGACGTTCTTGTGGAGGAGTCTTCTGATTCACATGACGTTATTGTGGAGGAGTCTTCCGGTTCACAAGATGTTGTTGTGGATTGTCTTCCGGTTCACAAGACATTGTTGTGGAGGAGTCATCCGGTTCACAAGATGTTGTTGTGGATTGTCTTCCGGTTCACAAGACGTTGTTGTGGAGGAGTCTTCCGGTTCACAAGACGTTGTTGTGGAGGAGTCTTTCAGTTCACAAGACGTTGTTGTGGAGGAGTCTTCCGGTTCACAAGACGTTGTTGTGGAGGAGTCTTCCGGTTCACAAGATGTTGTTTTGGATTGTCTTCCGGTTCACAAGACGTTGTTGTGGAGGAGTCTTCCGGTTCACAAGACATTGTTGTGGAGGAGTCTTCCGGTTCATAAGACGTTGTTGTGGAGGAGTCTTCCAGTTCACAAGATGTTGTTGTGGAGGAGTCTTCCAGTTCACAAGACGTTGTTGTGGAGGAGTCTCCTGGTTCACAGGACGTTGTTGTTGAGGAGTCTTCCGGTTCACAAGACGTTGTTGTGGAGGAGTCTTCCGGTTCACAAGACGTTGTTGTGGAGGAGTCTTCCGGTTCACAAGACGTTGTTGTGGAAGAGTCCTCCGGTTCACAGGACGTTGTTGTGGAGGAGTCTCCTGGTTCACAAGACCTTGTTGCGGAGGAGTCTTCCGGTTCACAAGATGTTGTTGTGGATTGTCTTCTGGTTCACAAGATGTTGTTGTGCAACAGTCTTCCGGTTCACAGGACGTTGTTGTGGAGGGGTCTTCCGGTTCACAAGACATTGTTGTGGAGGAGTCTTCCGGTTCACAAGACGTTGTTGTGGAGGAGTCTTCCGGTTCACAAGACGTTGTTGTGGAAGAGTCCTCCGGTTCACAAGATGTTGTTGTGGATTGTCTTCTGGTTCACAAGACGTTGTTGTGGAGGAGTCTTTTGGTTCACAAGACGTTGTTGTGGAGGAGTCTTCCGGTTCACAAGACATTGTTGTGGAGGAGTCTTCCGGTTCATAAGACGTTGTTGTGGAGGAGTCTTGCAGTTCACAAGATGTTGTTGTGGAGGAGTCTTTTGGTTCACAAGACGTTGTTGTGGAGGAGTCTTCCGGTTCACAAGACATTGTTGTGGAGGAGTCTTCCGGTTCACAAGACGTTGTTGTGGAGGAGTCTTCCGGTTCACAAGACGTTGTTGTGGAAGAGTCCTCCGGTTCACAAGACGTTGTTGTGGAGGAGTCTCCTGGTTCACAGGACGTTGTTGTGGAGGAGTCTTCCAGTTCACAAGACGTTGTTGTGGAAGAGTCTTCCGGTTCACAAGACGTTGATGTGGAGGAGTATTCCGGTTCACAAGACGTTGTTGTGGAGGAGTCTTTCAGTTCACAAGACGTTGTTGTGGAGGAGTCTTCCAGTTCACAAGACGTTGTTGTGGAGGAGTCTTTCGGTTTACAAGACGTTGTTGTGGAGGAGTCTTCCAGTTCACAAGATGTTGTTGTGGAGGAGTCTTCCAGTTCACAAGACGTTGTTGTGGAGGAGTCTTCCGGTTCACAAGACGTTGTTGTGGAAGAGTCTTCCGGTTCACAAGACGTTGTTGTGGAGGAGTCTTCCGGTTCACAAGACGTTGTTGTGGAGGAGTCTTCCGGTTCACAAGATGTTGTTGTGGATTGTCTTCTGGTTCTCAAGACGTTGTTGTGGAACAGTCTTCCGGTTCACAGGACGTTGTTGTGGAGGAGTCTTCCGGTTCATAAGACGTTGTTGTGGAGGAGACTTCTGGTTAACAAGACATTGTTGTGGAGGAGTCTTTCGGTTCGCAAGACGTTGTTGTTGATGAGACTTATGGTTCACAAGACGTTGTTGTGGAGGAGTCATTGGGTTAGCAAGACGTTGTTGTGGATGAGACTTATGGTTCACAAGACGTTGTTGTGGAGGAGTCATTGGGTTGGAAAGACGTTGTTGTGGAGGAGTCTTCCGGTTCACAAGACGTTGTTGTGGAGGAGTCTTCCGGTTCACAAGACGTTGTTGTGGAGGAGTCTTTTGTTCACAAGACGTTGTTGTGGAGGAGTCCTCCGGTTCACAAGACGTTGTTGTGGAGGAGTCTTCCGGTTCATAAGACGTTGTTGTGGAGGAGTCTTCCGGTTCACAAGACATTGTTGTGGAGGAGTCTTTCGGTTCGCAAGACGTTGTTGTTGATGAGACCAATGGTTCACAAGACATTGTTGTGGAGGAGTCATTGGGTTCGCAAGACGTTGTTGTGGATGAGTCTTCCGGTTCACAAGAAGTTGTTTTGGAGGAGTCTTCCGGTTCACAAGACGTTGTTGTGGAGGAGTCTTCCGGTTCACAAGACGTTGTTGTGGAGGAGTCTTCCGGTTCACAAGATGTTGTTGTGGATTGTCTTCTGGTTCTCAAGACGTTGTTGTGGAACAGTCCTCCGGTTCACAGGACGTTGTTGTGGAGGGGTCTTTCGGTTCACAAGACGTTGTTGTGGAACAGTCTTCCAGTTCACAATACGTTGTTGTGGAGGAGTCTTCCGTTTCACAAGACGTTGTTGATCTATGTTATACCGGCACCATCCGCACAATGGAGATTAGTGGTGGTGACTGCAGAAATCTGTTGTCGGATTGGCGCACACTCGCTCCCCCTGTTAACCAATAAGAACGGACAGGATTCTTACATTTTCTCCAGTTACCATCGTGATCGATGACGAAACTGTATTCGATAGTAATTGATAGATTAAAAATTTGGAAACGCTCTGCGACCCTCCGAAAGGTCTGCAGGTGTGTTCCATTGTCAATAAACTTGCGGAGTGCTCGCCTAATTTTAAACACTCAAGCAAGCACTCCAAAGAAACGGTTGAGAAGGAACGGCTGGCTTGGCAAGCGACAGCAAGCTGATTGCTCATGGAAAATACATTATGTTGCAAAGCCTGGTTGTCGTTAAGGACGCGTAGACTGCCTGGAAACCGCTAAGCCACGCCCCTCGGTCAGTTGTGTTTTTAATGAGTCGAAATCGATGAACTAATGCAACTTATAAACGTCTAATTGCTTCACTGTGAGTTGTGTCGTCCTTTCAAAGGCTCAAATATCATATGAAAACAGAGGTGGTTTCATCGAGAGGAAGGAACGAGGTCAGAACACCTTCAAAGTATTAAATTGCTTATTTAAGTTGTGATTTTAACAGATTTTGAGGTTGTTTGAAGATGATTAAAGGAAAGTTATTCGAATATTCCCTTTTGGAGAATTTCTCAAAGAAATCCGCAATGGCGGAAACTCATGTGAGCTCCATGGGACGATGAACGGAGGAAAGGCGACGGTACAGAGAGGAAAAGAAAGCACAAACGTTTGGATGGATCACAAGGGCGTGTCCTCGACGAGGTCCGCCTTTCCGGCATATAAAGCACGCAATTCAGCCAATTTATCTGGGTAGTGAACGGTCACCACCTCGTTGTCTCTTGTGGTCAAAGCTCCTTGGTCCTTGGAGGAGTCTTCCGTTTCACAAGACGTTGTTGTGGATGAGTCTTCCGGTTCACAAGACTTTGTTGTGGAGGAGTCTTCCAGTTCACAAGACGTTGATGTGGAGGAGTCTTTCGGTTCACAAGACGTTGTTGTGGAGGAATCTTCCGGTTCACAAGACGTTGTTGTGGAGGAGTCTTCCGGTTCACAAGACGTTGTTGTGGAGGAGTCTTCCTATTCACAAGACGTTGTTGTGGAGGAGTCTTTCGGTTCACAAGACGTTCTTGTGGAGGAGTCTTCTGATTCACATGACGTTATTGTGGAGGAGTCTTCCGGTTCACAAGATGTTGTTGTGGATTGTCTTCCGGTTCACAAGACATTGTTGTGGAGGAGTCATCCAGTTCACAAGTTGTTGTTGTGGATTGTCTTCCGGTTCACAAGACGTTGTTGTGGAGGAGTCTTCCGGGTCACAAGACGTTGTTGTGGAGGAGTCTTTCAGTTCACAAGACGTTGTTGTGGAGGAGTCTTCCGGTTCACAAGACGTTGTTGTGGAGGAGTCTTCCGGTTCACAAGATGTTGTTTTGGATTGTCTTCCGGTTCACAAGACGTTGTTGTGGAGGAGTCTTCCGGTTCACAAGACATTGTTGTGGAGGAGTCTTCCGGTTCATAAGACGTTGTTGTGGAGGAGTCTTCCAGTTCACAAGATGTTGTTGTGGAGGAGTCTTCCAGTTCACAAGACGTTGTTGTGGAGGAGTCTCCTGGTTCACAGGACGTTGTTGTGGAGGAGTCTTCCGGTTCACAAGACGTTGTTGTGGAGGAGTCTTCCGGTTCACAAGACGTTGTTGTGGAGGAGTCTTCCGGTTCACAAGACGTTGTTGTGGAAGAGTCCTCCGGTTCACAAGACGTTGTTGTGGAGGAGTCTCCTGGTTCACAAGACGTTGTTGTTGTGGATTGTCTTCTGGTTCACAAGATGTTGTTGTGGAACAGTCTTCCGGTTCACAAGACGTTGTTGTGGAGGGGTCTTCCGGTTCACAAGACATTGTTGTGGAGGAGTCTTCTGGTTCACAAGACGTTGTTGTGGAAGAGTCCTCCGGTTCACAAGATGTTGTTTTGGATTGTCTTCCGGTTCACAAGACGTTGTTGTGGAGGAGTCTTCCGGTTCACAAGACATTGTTGTGGAGGAGTCTTCCGGTTCATAAGACGTTGTTGTGGAGGAGTCTTCCAGTTCACAAGATGTTGTTGTGGAGGAGTCTTCCAGTTCACAAGACGTTGTTGTGGAGGAGTCTCCTGGTTCACAGGACGTTGTTGTGGAGGAGTCTTCCGGTTCACAAGACGTTGTTGTGGAGGAGTCTTCCGGTTCACAAGACGTTGTTGTGGAGGAGTCTTCCGGTTCACAAGACGTTGTTGTGGAAGAGTCCTCTGGTTCACAAGACGTTGTTGTGGAGGAGTCTCCTGGTTCACAAGACGTTGTTGCGGAGGAGTCTTCCGGTTCACAAGATGTTGTTGTGGATTGTCTTCTGGTTCACAAGATGTTGTTGTGGAACAGTCTTCCGGTTCACAAGACGTTGTTGTGGAGGGGTCTTCCGGTTCACAAGACATTGTTGTGGAGGAGTCTTCCGGTTCACAAGACGTTGTTGTGGAGGAGTCTTCCGGTTCACAAGACGTTGTTGTGGAAGAGTCCTCCGGTTCACAAGACGTTGTTGTGGAGGAGTCTTCCGGTTCACAAGATGTTGTTTTGGATTGTCTTCCGGTTCACAAGACGTTGTTGTGGAGGAGTCTTCCGGTTCACAAGACATTGTTGTGGAGGAGTCTTCCGGTTCATAAGACGTTGTTGTGGAGGAGTCTTCCAGTTCACAAGATGTTGTTGTGGAGGAGTCTTCCAGTTCACAAGACGTTGTTGTGGAGGAGTCTCCTGGTTCACAGGACGTTGTTGTGGAGGAGTCTTCCGGTTCACAAGACGTTGTTGTGGAGGAGTCTTCCGGTTCACAAGACGTTGTTGTGGAGGAGTCTTCCGGTTCACAAGACGTTGTTGTGGAAGAGTCCTCCGGTTCACAAGACGTTGTTGTGGAGGAGTCTCCTGGTTCACAAGACGTTGTTGTTGTGGATTGTCTTCTGGTTCACAAGATGTTGTTGTGGAACAGTCTTCCGGTTCACAAGACGTTGTTGTGGAGGGGTCTTCCGGTTCACAAGACATTGTTGTGGAGGAGTCTTCTGGTTCACAAGACGTTGTTGTGGAAGAGTCTTCCGGTTCACAAGATGTTGTTTTGGATTGTCTTCCGGTTCACAAGACGTTGTTGTGGAGGAGTCTTCCGGTTCACAAGACATTGTTGTGGAGGAGTCTTCCGGTTCATAAGACGTTGTTGTGGAGGAGTCTTCCAGTTCACAAGATGTTGTTGTGGAGGAGTCTTCCAGTTCACAAGACGTTGTTGTGGAGGAGTCTCCTGGTTCACAGGACGTTGTTGTGGAGGAGTCTTCCGGTTCACAAGACGTTGTTGTGGAGGAGTCTTCCGGTTCACAAGACGTTGTTGTGGAGGAGTCTTCCGGTTCACAAGACGTTGTTGTGGAAGAGTCCTCTGGTTCACAAGACGTTGTTGTGGAGGAGTCTCCTGGTTCACAAGACGTTGTTGCGGAGGAGTCTTCCGGTTCACAAGATGTTGTTGTGGATTGTCTTCTGGTTCACAAGATGTTGTTGTGGAACAGTCTTCCGGTTCACAAGACGTTGTTGTGGAGGGGTCTTCCGGTTCACAAGACATTGTTGTGGAGGAGTCTTCCGGTTCACAAGACGTTGTTGTGGAGGAGTCTTCCGGTTCACAAGACGTTGTTGTGGAAGAGTCCTCCGGTTCACAAGATGTTGTTGTGGATTGTCTTCTGGTTCACAAGACGTTGTTGTGGAGGAGTCTTTTGGTTCACAAGACGTTGTTGTGGAGGAGTCTTCCGGTTCACAAGACATTGTTGTGGAGGAGTCTTCCGGTTCATAAGACGTTGTTGTGGAGGAGTCTTCCAGTTCACAAGATGTTGTTGTGGAGGAGTCTTTTGGTTCACAAGACGTTGTTGTGGAAGAGTCTTCCGGTTCACAAGACATTGTTGTGGAGGAGTCTTCCGGTTCACAAGATGTTGTTGTGGAGGAGTCTTCCGGTTCACAATACGTTGTTGTGGAGGAGTCTTCCAGTTCACAAGACGTTGTTGTGGAAGAGTCTTCCGGTTCACAAGACGTTTTTGTTGAGGAGTCTTCCGGTTCACAAGACGTTGTTGTGGAGGAGTCTTTCAGTTCACAAGACGTTGTTGTGGAGGAGTCATCCAGTTCACAAGACGTTGTTGTGGAGGAGTCTTTCGGTTTACAAGACGTTGTTGTGGAGGAGTCTTCCAGTTCACAAGATGTTGTTGTGGAGGAGTCTTCCAGTTCACAAGACGTTGTTGTGGAGGAGTCTTCCGGTTCACAAGACGTTGTTGTGGAAGAGTCTTCCGGTTCACAAGACGTTGTTGTGGAGGAGTCTTCCGGTTCACAAGACGTTGTTGTGGAGGAGTCTTCCGGTTCACAAGATGTTGTTGAGGATTGTCTTCTGGTTCTCAAGACGTTGTTGTGGAACAGTCTTCCGGTTCACAGGACGTTGTTGTGGAGGAGTCTTCCGGTTCATAAGACGTTGTTGTGGAGGAGACTTCTGGTTAACAAGACATTGTTGTGGAGGAGTCTTTCGGTTCGCAAGACGTTGTTGTTGATGAGACTTATGGTTCACAAGACGTTGTTGTGGAGGAGTCATTGGGTTAGCAAGACGTTGTTGTGGATGAGACTTATGGTTCACAAGACGTTGTTGTGGAGGAGTCATTGGGTTAGAAAGACGTTGTTGTGGAGGAGTCTTCCGGTTCACAAGACGTTGTTGTGGAGGAGTGTTCCGGTTCACAAGACGTTGTTGTGGAGGAGTCTTTTGTTCACAAGACGTTGTTGTGGAGGAGTCCTCCGGTTCACAAGACGTTGTTGTGGAGGAGTCTTCCGGTTCATAAGACGTTGTTGTGGAGGAGTCTTCCGGTTCACAAGACATTGTTGTGGAGGAGTCTTTCGGTTCGCAAGACGTTGTTGTTGATGAGACCAATGGTTCACAAGACATTGTTGTGGAGGAGTCATTGGGTTCGCACGACGTTGTTGTGGATGAGTCTTCCGGTTCACAAGAAGTTGTTTTGGAGGAGTCTTCCGGTTCACAAGACGTTGTTGTGGAGGAGTCTTCCGGTTCACAAGACGTTGTTGTGGAGGAGTCTTCCAGTTCACAAGATGTTGTTGTGGATTGTCTTCTGGTTCTCAAGACGTTGTTGTGGAACAGTCTTCCAGTTCACAATACGTTGTTGTGGAGGAGTCTTCCGTTTCACAAGACGTTGTTGATCTATGTTATACCGGCACCATCCGCACAATGGAGATTAGTGGTGGTGACTGCAGAAATCTGTTGTCGGATTGGCGCACACTCGCTCCCCCTGTTAACCAATAAGAACGGACAGGATTCTTACATTTTCTCCAGTTACCATCGTGATCGATGAGGAAACTGTATTCGATAGTAATTGATAGATTAAAAATTTGGAAACGCTCTGCGACCCTCCGAAAGGTCTGCAGGTGTGTTCCATTGTCAATAAACTTGCGGAGTGCTCGCCTAATTTTAAACACTCAAGCAAGCACTCCACAGAAACGGTTGAGAAGGAACGGCTGGCTTGGCAAGCGACAGCAAGCTGATTGCTCATGGAAAATACATTATGTTGCAAAGCCTGGTTGTCGTTAAGGACGCGTAGACTGCCTGGAAACCGCTAAGCCACGCCCCTCGGTCAGTTGTGTTTTTAATGAGTCGAAATCGATGAACTAGTGCAACTTATAAACGTCTAATTGCTTCACTGTGAGTTGTGTCGTCCTTTCAAAGGCTCAAATATCATATGAAAACAGAGGTGGTTTCATCGAGAGGAAGGAACGAGGTCAGAACACCTTCAAAGTATTAAATTGCTTATTTAAGTTGTGATTTTAACAGATTTTGAGGTTGTTTGAAGATGATTAAAGGAAAGTTATTCGAATATTCCCTTTTGGAGAATTTCTCAAAGAAATCCGCAATGACGGAAACTCATGTGAGCTTCATGGGACGATGAACGGAGGAAAGGCGACGGTACAGAGAGGGAAAGAAAGCACAAACGTTTGGATGGATCACAAGGGCGTGTCCTCGACGAGGTCCGCCTTTCCGGCATATAAAGCACGCAATTCAGCCAATTTATCTGGGTAGTGAACGGTCACCACCTCGTTGTCTCTTGTGGTCAAAGCTCCTTGGTCCTTGGAGGAGTCTTCCGTTTCACAAGACGTTGTTGCGGATGAGTCTTCCGGTTCACAAGACTTTGTTGTGGAGGAGTCTTCCAGTTCACAAGACGTTGATGTGGAGGAGTCTTTCGGTTCACAAGACGTTGTTGTGGAGGAATCTTCCGGTTCACAAGACGTTGTTGTGGAGGAGTCTTCCGGTTCACAAGACGTTGTTGTGGAGGAGTCTTCCGATTCACAAGACGTTGTTGTGGAGGAGTCTTTCGGTTCACAAGACGTTCTTGTGGAGGAGTCTTCTGATTCACATGACGTTATTGTGGAGGAGTCTTCCGGTTCACAAGATGTTGTTGTGGATTGTCTTCCGGTTCACAAGACATTGTTGTGGAGGAGTCATCCGGTTCACAAGATGTTGTTGTGGATTGTCTTCCGGTTCACAAGACGTTGTTGTGGAGGAGTCTTCCGGTTCACAAGACGTTGTTGTGGAGGAGTCTTTCAGTTCACAAGACGTTGTTGTGGAGGAGTCTTCCGGTTCACAAGACGTTGTTGTGGAGGAGTCTTCCGGTTCACAAGATGTTGTTTTGGATTGTCTTCCGGTTCACAAGACGTTGTTGTGGAGGAGTCTTCCGGTTCACAAGACATTGTTGTGGAGGAGTCTTCCGGTTCATAAGACGTTGTTGTGGAGGAGTCTTCCAGTTCACAAGATGTTGTTGTGGAGGAGTCTTCCAGTTCACAAGACGTTGTTGTGGAGGAGTCTCCTGGTTCACAGGACGTTGTTGTTGAGGAGTCTTCCGGTTCACAAGACGTTGTTGTGGAGGAGTCTTCCGGTTCACAAGACGTTGTTGTGGAGGAGTCTTCCGGTTCACAAGACGTTGTTGTGGATGAGTCCTCCGGTTCACAGGACGTTGTTGTGGAGGAGTCTCCTGGTTCACAAGACCTTGTTGCGGAGGAGTCTTCCGGTTCACAAGATGTTGTTGTGGATTGTCTTCTGGTTCACAAGATGTTGTTGTGCAACAGTCTTCCGGTTCACAGGACGTTGTTGTGGAGGGGTCTTCCGGTTCACAAGACATTGTTGTGGAGGAGTCTTCCGGTTCACAAGACGTTGTTGTGGAGGAGTCTTCCGGTTCACAAGACGTTGTTGTGGAAGAGTCCTCCGGTTCACAAGATGTTGTTGTGGATTGTCTTCTGGTTCACAAGACGTTGTTGTGGAGGAGTCTTTTGGTTCACAAGACGTTGTTGTGGAGGAGTCTTCCGGTTCACAAGACATTGTTGTGGAGGAGTCTTCCGGTTCATAAGACGTTGTTGTGGAGGAGTCTTGTGGTTCACAAGACGTTGTTGTGGAGGAGTCTTCCGGTTCACAAGACATTGTTGTGGAGGAGTCTTCCGGTTCACAAGACGTTGTTGTGGAGGAGTCTTCCGGTTCACAAGACGTTGTTGTGGAAGAGTCCTCCGGTTCACAAGACGTTGTTGTGGAGGAGTCTCCTGGTTCACAGGACGTTGTTGTGGAGGAGTCTTCCAGTTCACAAGACGTTGTTGTGGAAGAGTCTTCCGGTTCACAAGACGTTGATGTGGAGGAGTCTTCCGGTTCACAAGACGTTGTTGTGGAGGAGTCTTCCGGTTCACAAGACGTTGTTGCGGAGGAGTCTTCCGGTTCACAAGATGTTGTTGTGGATTGTCTTCTGGTTCACAAGACGTTGTTGTGGAACAGTCTTCCGGGTCACAAGACGTTGTTGTGGAGGGGTCTTTCGGTTCACAAGAAGTTGTTGTGGAGGAGTCTTCCGGTTCACAAGACATTGTTGCGGAGGAGTCTTCCGGTTCACAAGATGTTGTTGTGGATTGTCTTCTGGTTCACAAGACGTTGTTGTGGAACAGTCTTCCGGTTCACAAGACGTTGTTGTGGAGGGGTCTTTCGGTTCACAAGACCTTGTTGTGGAGGAGTCTTCCATTTCACAAGACGTTGTTGTGGAGGAGTCTTCCGGTTCACAAGACGTTGTTGTGGAGGAGTCTTCCGGTTCACAAGACGTTGTGGAGGAGTCTTCCGGTTCACAAGACGTTGTTGTGGAGGAGTCTTCTGGTTCACAAGACATTGTTGTGGATGAGTCTTTCAGTTCGCAAGACGTTGTTGTTCATGAGAATTATGGTTCACAAGACGTTGTTGTGGAGGAGTCATTGGGTTAGCAAGACGTTGTTGTGGATGAGACTTATGGTTCACAAGACGTTGTTGTGGAGTCATTGGGTTCGCAAGACGTTGTTGTGGAGGAGTCTTCTGGATCACAAGACGTTGTTTTGGAGGAGTCTTCCGGTTCACAAGACGTTGTTGTGGAGGAGTCTTCCGGTTCACAAAATGTTGTTGTGGAGGAGTCTTCCAGTTCACAAGACGTTGTTGTAGAGGATTCTTCCAGTTCACAAGACGTAGTTGTGGAAAAGTCTTCTGGTTCACAAGACGTTGTTGTTGAGGAGTCTTTTGGTTCACAAGACATTGTTGTGGAGGAGTCTTCTGGTTCACAAGAAGTTGTTGTGGAGGAGTCTTCAGGTTCACAAGACGTTGTTGTGGAGGAGTCTTCCGGTTCACAAGACGTTGTTGTGGAGGAGTCTTCTGGTTCACAAGACGTTGTTCTGGAGGAATCTTCCGGTTCACAAGATGTTGTTGTGGAGGAGTCTTCCGGTTCACAATACGTTGTTGTGGAGGAGTCTTCCAGTTCACAAGACGTTGTTGTGGAAGAGTCTTCCGGTTCACAAGACGTTGTTGTTGAGGAGTCTTCCGGTTCACAAGACGTTGTTGTGGAGGAGTCTTTCAGTTCACAAGACGTTGTTGTGGAGGAGTCTTCCAGTTCACAAGACGTTGTTGTGGAGGAGTCTTTCGGTTTACAAGACGTTGTTGTGGAGGAGTCTTCCAGTTCACAAGATGTTGTTGTGTAGGAGTCTTCCAGTTCACAAGACGTTGTTGTGGAGGAGTCTTCCGGTTCACAAGACGTTGTTGTGGAAGCGTCTTCCGGTTCACAAGACGTTGTTGTGGAGGAGTCTTCCGGTTCACAAGACGTTGTTGTGGAGGAGTCTTCCGGTTCACAAGATGTTGTTGTGGATTGTCTTCTGGTTCTCAAGACGTTGTTGTGGAACAGTCTTCCGGTTCACGGGACGTTGTTGTGGAGGGGTCTTTCGGTTCACAAGACGTTGTTGTGGAACAGTCTTCCAGTTCACAATACGTTGTTGTGGAGGAGTCTTCCGTTTCACAAGACGTTGTTGATCTATGATATACCGGCACCATCCGCACAATGGAGATTAGTGGTGGTGACTGCAGAAATCTGTTGTCGGATTGGCGCACACTCGCACCCCTTGTTAACCAATAAGAACGGACAGGATTCTTACATTTTCTCCAGTTACCATCGTGAACGATGACGAAACTGTATTCGATAGTAATTGATAGATTAAAAATTTGGAAACGCTCTGCGACCCTCCGAAAGGTCTGCAGGTGTGTTCCATTGTCAATAAACTTGTAGAGTGCTCGCCTAATTTTAAACACTCAAGCAAGCACTCCAAAGAAACGGTTGAGAAGGAACGGCTGGCTTGGCAAGCGACAGCAAGCTGATTGCTCATGGAAAATACATTATGTTGCAAAGCCTGGTTGTCGTTAAGGACGCGTAGACTGCCTGGAAACCGCTAAGCCACGCCCCTCGGTCAGTTGTGTTTTTAATGAGTCGAAATCGATGAACTAGTGCAACTTATAAACGTCTAATTGCTTCACTGTGAGTTGTGTCGTCCTTTCAAAGGCTCAAATATCATATGAAAACAGAGGTGGTTTCATCGAGAGGAAGGAATGAGGTCAGAACACCTTCAAAGTATTAAATTGCTTATTTAAGTTGTGATTTTAACAGATTTTGAGGTTGTTTGAAGATGATTAAAGGAAAGTTATTCGAATATTCCCTTTTGGAGAATTTCTCAAAGAAATCCGCAATGACGGAAACTCATGTGAACTCCATGGGACGATGAACGGAGGAAAGGCGACGGTACAGAGAGGGAAAGAAAGCACAAACGTTTGGATGGATCACAAGGGCGTGTCCTCGACGAGGTCCGCCTTTCCGGCATATAAAGCACGCAATTCAGCCAATTTATCTGGGTAGTGAACGGTCACCACCTCGTTGTCTCTTGTGGTCAAAGCTCCTTGGTCCTTGGAGGAGTCTTCCGTTTCACAAGACGTTGTTGCGGATGAGTCTTCCGGTTCACAAGACTTTGTTGTGGAGGAGTCTTCCAGTTCACAAGACGTTGATGTGGAGGAGTCTTTCGGTTCACAAGACGTTGTTGTGGAGGAATCTTCCGGTTCACAAGACGTTGTTGTGGAGGAGTCTGCCGGTTCACAAGACGTTGTTGTGGAGGAGTCTTCCGATTCACAAGACGTTGTTGTGGAGGAGTCTTTCGGTTCACAAGACGTTCTTGTGGAGGAGTCTTCTGATTCACATGACGTTATTGTGGAGGAGTCTTCCGGTTCACAAGATGTTGTTGTGGATTGTCTTCCGGTTCACAAGACATTGTTGTGGAGGAGTCATCCGGTTCACAAGATGTTGTTGTGGATTGTCTTACGGTTCACAAGACGTTGTTGTGGAGGAGTCTTCCGGTTCACAAGACGTTGTTGTGGAGGAGTCTTTCAGTTCACAAGACGTTGTTGTGGAGGAGTCTTCCGGTTCACAAGACGTTGTTGTGGAGGAGTCTTCCGGTTCACAAGATGTTGTTTTGGATTGTCTTCCGGTTCACAAGACGTTGTTGTGGAGGAGTCTTCCGTTTCACAAGACGTTGTTGTGGAGGAGTCTTCCGGTTCACAAAACGTTGTTGTGGAGGAGTCTTTTTTTTTCTTTTTTTTGTATACTGAATCGAGGCTCGTGAAAGGGCTAACATTTATTTCACAAACAAATCAACCAGACAAACAAAATATATAAAAAGACGGAGCGGAGGACAAGATGGGGAGAGAAGGGGAAGCACACAAACACAGCATGAGAGCAGGGAGAAGTGTGGGAGGGAGAGGGCTTGGGGGGAGGAGGCGTGGAAAGGGGAAGGGGGAGAGGTATAAAACACAAGGGGACCAAAAACTTCCAGGATAGAAGTTGGCATTTCAAGAAAAAAAAAAAAAAGTGGAGGATTTTGGGTGAAATTGGCGGGGGTAGAAAAGATCAAGGTTTTGGATGGGGGAAGATAAGAGATGGTGTTCCGGTTCACAAGACGTTGTTGTGGAGGAGTCTTCCAGTTCACAAGGCGTTGTTGTGGAAGAGTCTTCCGGTTCACAAGACGTTGTTGTGGAGGAGTCTTCCGGTTCACAAGACATTGTTGTGGAGGAGTCTTCAGGTTCACAAGACGTTGTTGTGGAGGAGTCTTCCAGTTCACAAGACGTTGTTGTGGAAGAGTCTTCCAGTTCACAAGACGTTGTTGTGGAGGAGTCTTCCGGTTCACAAGACGTTGTTGTGGAAGAGTCCTCCGGTTCACAAGACGTTGTTGTGGAGGAGTCTCCTGGTTCACAGGACGTTGTTGTGGAGGAGTCTTCCAGTTCACAAGACGTTGTTGTGGAAGATTCTTCCGGTTCACAAGACGTTGTTGTGGAGGAGTCTTCCGGTTCACAAGACGTTCTTGTGGAAGAGTCTTCCGGTTCACAAGACGTTGTTGTGGAGGAGTCTCCTGGTTCACAGGACGTTGTTGTGGAGGAGTCTTCCAGTTCACAAGACGTCGTTGTGGAGGAGTCTTCCGGTTCACAAGACGTTGTTGTGGAGGAGTCTTTTGGTTCACAAGACGTTGTTGTGGAGGAGTCTTCCGGTTCACAAGACGTTGTTGTGGAGGAGTCTTTTGGTTCACAAGACGTTGTTGTGGAGGAGTCTTCCGGTTCACAAGACATTGTTGTGGAGGAGTCTTCCGGTTCAAAAGACGTTGTTGTGGAGGAGTCTTCCGGTTCACAAGACATTGTTGTGGAGGGGTCTTTCGGTTCACAAGAAGTTGTTGTGGAGGAGTCTTCCGGTTCACAAGACGTTGTTGATCTATGTTATACCGGCACCATCCACACAATGGAGATTAGTGGTGGTGAATGCAGAAATCTGTTGTCGGAATGGCGCACACTCACACCCCCGTTAACCAATAAGAATGTACAGGATTCTTACATTTTCTCCAGTTACCATCGTGATCGATGACGAAACTGCAATCGATAGTAATTGATAGATTAAAAATTTGGAAACGCTCTGCGACCCTCCGAAAGGTCTGCAGGTGTGTTCCATTGTCAATAAACTTGTAGAGTGCTCGCCTAATTTTAAACACTCAAGCAAGCACTCCAAAGAAACGGTTGAGAAGGAACGGCTGGCTTGGCAAGCGACAGCAAGCTGATTGCTCACGGAAAATACATTATGTTGCAAAGCCTGGTTGTCGTTAAGGACGCGGAGACTGCCGGGAAACCGCTAAGCCACGCCCCTCGGTCAGTTGTGTTTTTAATGAGTCGAAATTGATGAACTAATGCAACTTATAAACGTCTAATTGCTTCACTGTGAGTTGTGTCGTCCTTTAAAAGGCTCAAATATCATATGAAAACGGAGGTCGTTTCAGCGAGAAGAAGGAACGAGGTCAGAATACCTTCAAAGTATTAAATTGCTAATTTAAGTTGTGATTTTAACAGATTTTGAGGTTGTTTGAAGATGATTAGAGGAAAGTTATTCGAATATTCCCTTTTGGAGAATTTCTCAAAGAAATCCGCAATGAGGGAAACTCATGTGAGCTCCATGGGACGATGAACGGAGGAAAGGCGACGGTACAGAGAGGGAAAGAAAGCACAAACGTTTAGATGGATCACAAGGGCGTGTCTGCGACGAGGTTCGCCTTTCCGGCATATAAAGCACGCAATTCAGCCAATTGATCTGGGTAGTGAACGGTCACCACCTCGTTGTCTCTTGTGGTCAAAGCTCCTTGGTCCTTGGAGGAGTTGTGCTGAGGAGTCTTCCGGTTCACAAGACTTTGTTGTGGAGGAGTCTTCCGGTTCACAAGACTTTGTTGTGGAGGAGTCTTCCGGTTCACAAGACGTTGTTGTCGAGGAGTCTTCCGGTTCACAAGACATTCTTGTGGAAGAGTCTTCCGGTTCACAAAACGTTGTTGTGGAGGAGTCTTTTTTTTTCTTTTTTTTGTATACTGAATCGAGGCTCGTGAAAGAGCTAACATTTATTTCACAAACAAATCAACCAGACAAACAAAATATATAAAAAGACGGAGCGGAGGACAAGATGGGGAGAGAAGGGGAAGCACACAAACACAACATGAGAGCAGGGAGAAGTGTGGGAGGGAGAGGGCTTGGGGGGAGGAGGCGTGGAAAGGGGAAGGGGGAGAGGTATAAAACACAAGGGGACCAAAAACTTCCAGGACAGAAGTTGGCATTTCAAGAAAAGAAAAAAAAAGTGGAGGATTTTGGGTGAAATTGGCGGGGGTAGAAAAGATCAAGGTTTTGGATGGGGGAAGATAAGAGATGGTGTTCCGGTTCACAAGACGTTGTTGTGGAGGAGTCTTCCAGTTCACAAGGCATTGTTGTGGAAGAGTCTTCCGGTTCACAAGACGTTGTTGTGGAGGAGTCTTCCGGTTCACAAGACATTGTTGTGGAGGAGTCTTCAGGTTCACAAGACGTTGTTGTGGAGGAGTCTTCCAGTTCACAAGACGTTGTTGTGGAAGAGTCTTCCAGTTCACAAGACGTTGTTGTGGAGGAGTCTTCCGGTTCACAAGAAGTTGTTGTGGAGGAGTCTGCCGGTTCACAAGACGTTGTTGTGGAGGAGTCTTCCGATTCACAAGACGTTGTTGTGGAGGAGTCTTCCGGTTCACAAGACGTTGTTGTGGAGGAGTCTTTCAGTTCACAAGACGTTGTTGTGGAGGAGTCTTCCGGTTCACAAGACGTTGTTGTGGAGGAGTCTTCCGGTTCACAAGATGTTGTTTTGGATTGTCTTCCGGTTCACAAGACGTTGTTGTGGAGGAGTCTTCCGTTTCACAAGACGTTGTTGTGGAGGAGTCTTCCGGTTCACAAAACGTTGTTGTGGAGGAGTCTTTTTTTTTCTTTTTTTTGTATACTGAATCGAGGCTCGTGAAAGGGCTAACATTTATTTCACAAACAAATCAACCAGACAAACAAAATATATAAAAAGACGGAGCGGAGGACAAGATGGGGAGAGAAGGGGAAGCACACAAACACAACATGAGAGCAGGGAGAAGTGTGGGAGGGAGAGGGCTTGGGGGGAGGAGGCGTGGAAAGGGGAAGGGGGAGAGGTATAAAACACGAGGGGACCAAAAACTTCCAGGACAGAAGTTGGCATTTCAAGAAAAAAAAAAAAAGTGGAGGATTTTGGGTGAAATTGGCGGGGGTAGAAAAGATCAAGGTTTTGGATGGGGGAAGATAAGAGATGGTGTTCCGATTCACAAGAAATTGTTGTGGAACAGTCTTCCAGTTCACAATACGTTGTTGTGGAGGAGTCTTCCGTTTCACAAGACGTTGTTGATCTATGTTATACCGGCACCATCCGCACAATGGAGATTAGTGGTGGTGACTGCAGAAATCTGTTGTCGGATTGGCGCACACTCGCACCCCCTGTTAACCAATAAGAACGGACAGGATTCTTACATTTTCTCCAGTTACCATCGTGATCGATGACGAAACTGTATTCGATAGTAATTGATACATTAAAAATTTGGAAACGCTCTGCGACCCTCCGACAGGTCTGCAGGTGTGTTCCATTGTCAATATACTTGCGGAGTGCTCGCCTAATTTTAAACACTCAAGCAAGCACTCCAAAGAAACGGTTGAGAAGGAACGGCTGGCTTGGCAAGCGACAGCAAGCTGATTGCTCATGGAAAATACATTATGTTGTAAAGCCTGGTTGTCGTAAAGGACGCGTAGACTGCCTGGAAACCGCTAAGCCACGCCCCTCGGTCAGTTGTGTTTTTAATGAGTCGAAATCGATGAACTTGTGCAACTTATAAACGTCTAATTGCTTCACTGTGAGTTGTGTCGTCCTTTCAAAGGCTCAAATATCATATGAAAACAGAGGTGGTTTCATCGAGAGGAAGGAACGAGGTCAGAATACCTTCAAAGTATTAAATTGCTTATTTAAGTTGTGATTTTAACAGATTTTGAGGTTGTTTGAAGATGATTAAAGGAAAGTTATTCTAATATTCCCTTTTGGAGAATTTCTCAAAGAAATCCGCAATGACGGAAACTCATGTGAGCTCCATGGGACGATGAACGGAGGAAAGGCGACGGTACAGAGAGGGAAAGAAAGCACAAACGTTTAGATGGATCACAAGGGCGTGTCCTCGACGAGGTCCGCCTTTCCGGCATATAAAGCACGCAATTCAGCCAATTTATCTGGGTAGTGAACGGTCACCACCTCGTTGTCTCTTGTGGTCAAAGCTCCTTGGTCCTTGGAGGAGTCTTCCGGTTCACAAGACGTTGTTTTGGAGGAGTCTTCTGGTTCACAAGACGTTGTTGTGGAGGAGTCTTCCGGTTCACAAGACGTTGTTGTGGAGGAGTCTTTTGGTTTACAAGACGTTGTTGTGGAGGAGTCTTCCAGTTCACAAGACGTTGTTGTGGAGAAGTCTTTTGGTTCACAAGACGTTGTTGTGGAGGAGTCTTCCGGTTCACAAGACGTTGTTGTGGAGGAGTCTTCCAGTTCGCAAGACGTTGTTGTGGAGGAGTTTTCCAGTTCACAAGACGTTGTTGTGTAGGAGTCTCCTGGTTCACAGGACGTTGTTGTGGAGGAGTCTTCCGGTTCACAAGACGTCGTTGTGGAGGAGTCTTCCGGTTCAAAAGACGTTGTTGTGGAGGAGTCTTCCGGTTCACAAGATGTTGTTGTGGAGGAGTGTTTCGGTTTTCAAGATGTTGTTGTGGAACAGTCTTCCAGTTCACCAGAGGTTGTTGTGCAGGAGTCTTCCGGTTCACAAGACATTGTTGTGGATGAGTCTTCCGGTTCACAAGACGTTGTTGTGGAGGAGTCTTTAGGTTCACAAGACGTTGTTGTGGAGGAGTCTTCCGTTCACAAGACGTTGTTGTGGAGGCGTCTTCCGGTTCACAAGACGTTGTTGTGGAGGAGTCTTCCGGTTCACAAGACGTCGTTGTGGAGGAGTCTTCCGGTTCAAAACACGTCGTTGTGGAGGAGTCTTCCGGGTCACAAGACGTTGTTGTGGAGGAGTCTTCCGGTTCACAAGATGTTGTTGTGGAGGAGTGTTTCGGTTTACAAGACGTTGTTGTGGAACAGTCTTCCATTTCACCAGAGGTTGTTGTGCAGGAGTCTTCCAGTTCACAGGACGTTGTTGTAGAGGAGTCTTCCAGTTCACAAGACGTTGTTGTGGAAGAGTCTTCTGGTTCACAAGACGTTGTTGTTGAGTAGTCTTCCGGTTCACAAGACGTTGTGTGGAGGAGACTTCCGGTTCACAAATCGTTGATGTGGAGGATTCTTCCGGTTCACAAGACGTTGTTGTGGAGGAGTCTTTCGGTTTACAAGACGTTGTTGTGGAGGAGTCTTCCAGTTCACAAGACGTTGTTGTGGAGAAGTCTTTTGGTTCACAATACGTTGTTGTGGAGGAGTCTTCCGGTTCACAAGACGTTTTTGTGGAGGCGTCTTCTGGATCACAAGACGTCGTTGTGGAGGAGTCTTCCGGTTCACAAGACGTCGTTGTGGAGGAGTCTTCCGGTTCAAATGACGTTGTTGTGGAGGAGTCTTCCGGTTCACAAGATGTTGTTGTGGAGGAGTGTTTCGGTTTACAAGACGTTGTTGTGGAACAGTCTTCCAGTTCACCAGAGGTTGTTGTGCAGGAGTCTTCCGGTTCACAAGACGTTGTTGTGTAGGAGTCTTTTGGTTCCCAATACGTTGTTGTGGAGGAGTCTTCCGGTTCACAAGACGTTGTTGTGGAGGAGTCTTTTGGTTCGCAAGACGTTGTTGTGGAGGAGTCTTCCGGTTCACAAGACGTTGTTGTGGAGGAGTCTTCCGGTTCACAAAACGTTGTTGTGGAGGAGTCTTCCAGCTCACAAGACGTTGTTGTGGAAGAGTCTTCTGGTTCACAAGACGTTGTTGTTGAGGAGTCTTTTGGTTCACAAGACATTGTTTTGGAGGAGTCTTCTGGTTCACAAGACGTTGTTGTGGAGGAGTCTTCCAGTTCACAAGACGTTGTTGTGGAGGAGTCTTCCGGTTCACAAGACGTTGTTGTGGAGGAGTCTTTTGGTTCACAAGACGTTGTTGTGGAGGAGTCTTCCGGTTCACAAGACGTTGTTGTGGAGGAGTCTTTTGGTTCACAAGACGTTGTTGTGGAGGAGTCTTCCAGTTCACAAGATGTTGTTGTGGATTGTCTTCTGGTTCTCAAGACGTTGTTGTGGAGGAGTCTCCTGGTTCACAGGACGTTGTTGTGGAGGAGTCTTCCGGTTCACAAGACGTTGTTGTGGAAGAGTCTTCCGGTTCACAAGACGTTGTTGTGGAGGAGTCTTCGGGTTCACAAGACGTTGTTGTGGAGGAGTCTTACGGTTCACAAGATGTTGTTGTGGATTGTCTTCTGGTTCTCAAGACGTTGTTGTGGAACAGTCTTCCGGTTCACAGGACGTTGTTGTGGAGGGGTCTTTCGGTTCACAAGACGTTGTTGTGGAACAGTCTTCCAGTTCACAATACGTTGTTGTGGAGGAGTCTTCCGTTTCACAAGACGTTGTTGATCTATGTTATACCGGCACCATCCGCACAATGGAGATTAGTGGTGGTGAATGCAGAAATCTGTTGTCGGATTGGCGCACACTCGCACCCCCTGTTAACCAATAAGAACGGACAGGATTCTTACATTTTCTCCAGTTACCATCGTGATCGATGACGAAACTGTATTCGATAGTAATTGATAGATTAAAAATTTGGAAACGCTCTGCGACCCTCCGAAAGGTCTGCAGGTGTGTTCCATTGTCAATAAACTTGCGGAGTGCTCGCCTAATTTTAAACACTTAAGCAAGCACTCCAAAGAAACGGTTGAGAAGGAACGGCTGGCTTGGCAAGCGACAGCAAGCTGATTGCTCATGGAAAATACATTATGTTGTAAAGCCTGGTTGTCGTTAAGGACGCGTAGACTGCCTGGAAACCGCTAAGCCACGCCCCTCGGTCAGTTGTGTTTTTAATGAGTCGAAATCGATGAACTAGTGCAACTTATAAACGTCTAATTGCTTCACTGTGAGTTGTGTCGTCCTTTCAAAGGCTCAAATATCATATGAAAACAGAGGTGGTTTCATCGAGAGGAAGGAACGAGGTCAGAATACCTTCAAAGTATTAAATTGCTTATTTAAGTTGTGATTTTAACAGATTTTGAGGTTGTTTGAAGATGATTAAAGGAAAGTTATTCGAATATTCCCTTTTGGAGAATTTCTCAAAGAAATCCGCAATGACGGAAACTCATGTGAGCTCCATGGGACGATGAACGGAGGAAAGGCGACGGTACAGAGAGGGAAAGAAAGTACAAACGTTTAGATGGATCACAAGGGCGTGTCCTCGACGAGGTCCGCCTTTCCGGCATATAAAGCACGCAATTCAGCCAATTTATCTGGGTAGTGAACGGTCACCACCTCGTTGTCTCTTGTGGTCAAAGCTCCTTGGTCCTTGGAGGAGTCTTCCGGTTCACAAGACGTTATTTTGGAGGAGTCTTCTGGTTCACAAGACGTTGTTGTGGAGGAGTCTTCCGGTTCACAAGACGTTGTTGTGGAGGAGTCTTTTGGTTTACAAGACGTTGTTGTGGAGGAGTCTTCCAGTTCACAAGACGTTGTTGTGGAGAAGTCTTTTGGTTCACAAGACGTTGTTGTGGAGGAGTCTTCCGGTTCACAAGACGTTGTTGTGGAGGAGTCTTCCAGTTCGCAAGACGTTGTTGTGGAGGAGTTTTCCAGTTCACAAGACGTTGTTGTGTAAGAGTCTCCTGGTTCACAGGACGTTGTTGTGGAGGAGTCTTCCGGTTCACAAGACGTCGTTGTGGAGGAGTCTTCCGGTTCAAAAGACGTTGTTGTGGAGGAGTCTTCCGGTTCACAAGATGTT
The DNA here is from genome assembly GCF_964187855.1 of Myxine glutinosa. Taxonomy (NCBI): domain Eukaryota; kingdom Metazoa; phylum Chordata; class Myxini; order Myxiniformes; family Myxinidae; genus Myxine; species Myxine glutinosa. The sequence goes on along the minus strand of NC_136267.1, from coordinate 87,195,407 downwards.
GTTGTGGAGGAGTGTTTCGGTTTTCAAGATGTTGTTGTGGAACAGTCTTCCAGTTCACCAGAGGTTGTTGTGCAGGAGTCTTCCGGTTCACAAGACATTGTTGTGGATGAGTCTTCCGGTTCACAAGACGTTGTTGTGGAGGAGTCTTTAGGTTCACAAGACGTTGTTGTGGAGGAGTCTTCCGTTCACAAGACGTTGTTGTGGAGGCGTCTTCCGGTTCACAAGACGTTGTTGTGGAGGAGTCTTCCGGTTCACAAGACGTCGTTGTGGAGGAGTCTTCCGGTTCAAAAGACGTCGTTGTGGAGGAGTCTTCCGGGTCACAAGAGGTTGTTGTGGAGGAGTCTTCCGGTTCGCAAGATGTTGTTGTGGAGGAGTGTTTCGATTTACAAGACGTTGTTGTGGAACAGTCTTCCAGTTCACCAGAGGTTGTTGTGCAGGAGTCTTCCAGTTCACAGGACGTTGTTGCAGAGGAGTCTTCCAGTTCACAAGACGTTGTTGTGGAAGAGTCTTCTGGTTCACAAGACGTTGTTGTTGAGGAGTCTTCCGGTTCACAAGACGTTGTTGTGGAGGAGCCTTCCGGTTCACAAATCGTTGTTGTGGAGGATTCTTCCGGTTCACAAGACGTTGTTGTGGAGGAGTCTTTCGGTTTACAAGACGTTGTTGTGGAGGAGTCTTCCGGTTCACAAGACGTTGTTGTGGAGGAGTCTTCCGGTTCACAAGATGTTGTTGTGGATTGTCTTCTGGTTCTCAAGACGTTGTTGTGGAACAGTCTTCCGGTTCACAGGGCGTTGTTGTGGAGGGGTCTTTCGGTTCACAAGACGTTGTTGTGGAACAGTCTTCCAGTTCACAATACGTTGTTGTGGAGGAGTCCTCCGTTTCACAAGACGTTGTTGATCTATGTTATACCGGCACCATCCGCACAATGGAGATTAGTGGTGGTGACTGCAGAAATCTGTTGTCGGATTGGCGCACACTCGCACCCCCTGTTAACCAATAAGAACGGACAGGATTCTTACATTTTCTCCAGTTACCATCGTGATCGATGACGAAACTGTATTCGATAGTAATTGATAGATTAAAAATTTGGAAACGCTCTGCGACCCTCCGAAAGGTCTGCAGGTGTGTTCCATTGTCAAAAAACTTGCGGAGTGCTCGCCTAATTTTAAACACTCAAGCAAGCACTCCAAAGAAACGGTTGAGAAGGAACGGCTGGCTTGGCAAGCGACAGCAAGCTGATTGCTCATGGAAAATACATTATGTTGTAAAGCCTGGTTGTCGTTAAGGACGCGTAGACTTCCTGGAAACCGCTAAGCCACGCCCCTCGGTCAGTTGTGTTTTTAATGAGTCGAAATCGATGAACTAGTGCAACTTATAAACGTCTAATTGCTTCACTGTGAGTTGTGTCGTCCTTTCAAAGGCTCAAATATCATATGAAAACAGAGGTGGTTTCATCGAGAGGAAGGAACGAGGTCAGAATACCTTCAAAGTATTAAATTGCTTATTTAAGTTGTGATTTTAACAGATTTTGAGGTTGTTTGAAGATGATTAAAGGAAAGTTATTCGAATATTCCCTTTTGGAGAATTTCTCAAAGAAATCCGCAATGACGGAAACTCATGTGAGCTCCATGGGACGATGAACGGAGGAAAGGCGACGGCACAGAGAGGGAAAGAAAGCACAAACGTTTGGATGGATCACAAGGGCGTGTCCTCGACGAGGTCCGCCTTTCCGGCATATAAAGCACGCAATTCAGCCAATTTATCTGGGTAGTGAACGGTCACCACCTCGTTGTCTCTTGTGGTCAAAGCTCCTTGGTCCTTGGAGGAGTCTTCCGGTTCACAAGACGTTGTTTTGGAGGAGTCTTCTGGTTCACAAGACGTTGTTGTGGAGGAGTCTTCCGGTTCACAAGACGTTGTTGTGGAGGAGTCTTTTGGTTTACAAGACGTTGTTGTGGAGGAGTCTTCCAGTTCACAAGACGTTGTTGTGGAGAAGTCTTTTGGTTCACAAGACGTTGTTGTGGAGGAGTCTTCCGGTTCACAAGACGTTGTTGTGGAGGAGTCTTCCAGTTCGCAAGACGTTGTTGTGGAGGAGTTTTCCAGTTCACAAGACGTTGTTGTGTAGGAGTCTCCTGGTTCACAGGACGTTGTTGTGGAGGAGTCTTCCGGTTCACAAGACGTCGTTGTGGAGGAGTCTTCCGGTTCAAAAGACGTTGTTGTGGAGGAGTCTTCCGGTTCACAAGATGTTGTTGTGGAGGAGTGTTTCGGTTTTCAAGATGTTGTTGTGGAACAGTCTTCCAGTTCACCAGAGGTTGTTGTGCAGGAGTCTTCCGGTTCACAAGACATTGTTGTGGATGAGTCTTCCGGTTCACAAGACGTTGTTGTGGAGGAGTCTTTAGGTTCACAAGACGTTGTTGTGGAGGAGTCTTCCGTTCACAAGACGTTGTTGTGGAGGCGTCTTCCGGTTCACAAGACGTTGTTGTGGAGGAGTCTTCCGGTTCACAAGACGTTGTTGTGGAAGAGTCTTCTGGTTCACAAGACGTTGTTGTTGAGGAGTCTTCCGGTTCACAAGACGTTGTTGTGGAGGAGCCTTCCGGTTCACAAATCGTTGTTGTGGAGGATTCTTCCGGTTCACAAGACGTTGTTGTGGAGGAGTCTTTCGGTTTACAAGACGTTGTTGTGGAGGAGTCTTCCAGTTCACAGGACGTTGTTGTAGAGGAGTCTTCCAGTTCACAAGACGTTGTTGTGGAAGAGTCTTCTGGTTCACAAGACGTTGTTGTTGAGGAGTCTTCCGGTTCACAAGACGTTGTTGTGGAGGAGACTTCCGGTTCACAAATCGTTGATGTGGAGGATTCTTCCGGTTCACAAGACGTTGTTGTGGAGGAGTCTTTCGGTTTACAAGACGTTGTTGATCTATGTTATACCGGCACCATCCGCACAATGGAGATTAGTGGTGGTGACTGCAGAAATCTGTTGTCGGATTGGCGCACACTCGCACCCCCTGTTAACCAATAAGAACGGACAGGATTCTTACATTTTCTCCAGTTACCATCGTGATCGATGACGAAACTGTATTCGATAGTAATTGATAGATTAAAAATTTGGAAACGCTCTGCGACCCTCCGAAAGGTCTGCAGGTGTGTTCCATTGTCAAAAAACTTGCGGAGTGCTCGCCTAATTTTAAACACTCAAGCAAGCACTCCAAAGAAACGGTTGAGAAGGAACGGCTGGCTTGGCAAGCGACAGCAAGCTGATTGCTCATGGAAAATACATTATGTTGTAAAGCCTGGTTGTCGTTAAGGACGCGTAGACTTCCTGGAAACCGCTAAGCCACGCCCCTCGGTCAGTTGTGTTTTTAATGAGTCGAAATCGATGAACTAGTGCAACTTATAAACGTCTAATTGCTTCACTGTGAGTTGTGTCGTCCTTTCAAAGGCTCAAATATCATATGAAAACAGAGGTGGTTTCATCGAGAGGAAGGAACGAGGTCAGAATACCTTCAAAGTATTAAATTGCTTATTTAAGTTGTGATTTTAACAGATTTTGAGGTTGTTTGAAGATGATTAAAGGAAAGTTATTCGAATATTCCCTTTTGGAGAATTTCTCAAAGAAATCCGCAATGACGGAAACTCATGTGAGCTCCATGGGACGATGAACGGAGGAAAGGCGACGGCACAGAGAGGGAAAGAAAGCACAAACGTTTGGATGGATCACAAGGGCGTGTCCTCGACGAGGTCCGCCTTTCCGGCATATAAAGCACGCAATGCAGCCAATTTATCTGGGTAGTGAACGGTCACCACCTCGTTGTCTCTTGTGGTCAAAGCTCCTTGGTCCTTGGAGGAGTCTTCCGGTTCACAAGACGTTGTTTTGGAGGAGTCTTCTGGTTCACAAGACGTTGTTGTGGAGGAGTCTTCCGGTTCACAAGACGTTGTTGTGGAGGAGTCTTTTGGTTTACAAGACGTTGTTGTGGAGGAGTCTTCCAGTTCACAAGACGTTGTTGTGGAGAAGTCTTTTGGTTCACAAGACGTTGTTGTGGAGGAGTCTTCCGGTTCACAAGACGTTGTTGTGGAGGAGTCTTCCAGTTCGCAAGACGTTGTTGTGGAGGAGTTTTCCAGTTCACAAGACGTTGTTGTGTAGGAGTCTCCTGGTTCACAGGACGTTGTTGTGGAGGAGTCTTCCGGTTCACAAGACGTCGTTGTGGAGGAGTCTTCCGGTTCAAAAGACGTTGTTGTGGAGGAGTCTTCCGGTTCACAAGATGTTGTTGTGGAGGAGTGTTTCGGTTTTCAAGATGTTGTTGTGGAACAGTCTTCCAGTTCACCAGAGGTTGTTGTGCAGGAGTCTTCCGGTTCACAAGACATTGTTGTGGATGAGTCTTCCGGTTCACAAGACGTTGTTGTGGAGGAGTCTTTAGGTTCACAAGACGTTGTTGTGGAGGAGTCTTCCGTTCACAAGACGTTGTTGTGGAGGCGTCTTCCGGTTCACAAGACGTTGTTGTGGAGGAGTCTTCCGGTTCACAAGACGTCGTTGTGGAGGAGTCTTCCGGTTCAAAACACGTCGTTGTGGAGGAGTCTTCCGGGTCACAAGACGTTGTTGTGGAGGAGTCTTCCGGTTCACAAGATGTTGTTGTGGAGGAGTGTTTCGGTTTACAAGACGTTGTTGTGGAACAGTCTTCCAGTTCACCAGAGGTTGTTGTGCAGGAGTCTTCCAGTTCACAGGACGTTGTTGTAGAGGAGTCTTCCAGTTCACAAGACGTTGTTGTGGAAGAGTCTTCTGGTTCACAAGACGTTGTTGTTGAGGAGTCTTCCGGTTCACAAGACGTTGTTGTGGAGGAGACTTCCGGTTCACAAATCGTTGATGTGGAGGATTCTTCCGGTTCACAAGACGTTGTTGTGGAGGAGTCTTTCGGTTTACAAGACGTTGTTGTGGAGGAGTCTTCCAGTTCACAAGACGTTGTTGTGGAGAAGTCTTTTGGTTCACAATACGTTGTTGTGGAGGAGTCTTCCGGTTCACAAGACGTTTTTGTGGAGGCGTCTTCTGGATCACAAGACGTCGTTGTGGAGGAGTCTTCCGGTTCACAAGACGTCGTTGTGGAGGAGTCTTCCGGTTCAAATGACGTTGTTGTGGAGGAGTCTTCCGGTTCACAAGATGTTGTTGTGGAGGAGTGTTTCGGTTTACAAGACGTTGTTGTGGAACAGTCTTCCAGTTCACCAGAGGTTGTTGTGCAGGAGTCTTCCGGTTCACAAGACGTTGTTGTGTAGGAGTCTTTTGGTTCCCAATACGTTGTTGTGGAGGAGTCTTCCGGTTCACAAGACGTTGTTGTGGAGGAGTCTTTTGGTTCGCAAGACGTTGTTGTGGAGGAGTCTTCCGGTTCACAAGACGTTGTTGTGGAGGAGTCTTCCGGTTCACAAATCGTTGTTGTGGAGGAGTCTTCCAGCTCACAAGACGTTGTTGTGGAAGAGTCTTCTGGTTCACAAGACGTTGTTGTTGAGGAGTCTTTTGGTTCACAAGACATTGTTTTGGAGGAGTCTTCTGGTTCACAAGATGTTGTTGTGGAGGAGTCTTCCAGTTCACAAGACGTTGTTGTGGAGGAGTCTTCCGGTTCACAAGACGTTGTTGTGGAGGAGTCTTTTGGTTCACAAGTCGTTGTTGTGGAGGAGTCTTCCGGTTCACAAGACGTTGTTGTGGAGGAGTCTTTTGGTTCACAAGACGTTGTTGTGGAGGAGTCTTCCAGTTCACAAGATGTTGTTGTGGATTGTCTTCTGGTTCTCAAGACGTTGTTGTGGAGGAGTCTCCTGGTTCACAGGACGTTGTTGTGGAGGAGTCTTCCGGTTCACAAGACGTTGTTGTGGAAGAGTCTTCCGGTTCACAAGACGTTGATGTGGAGGAGTCTTCGGGTTCACAAGACGTTGTTGTGGAGGAGTCTTCCGGTTCACAAGATGTTGTTGTGGATTGTCTTCTGGTTCTCAAGACGTTGTTGTGGAACAGTCTTCCGGTTCACAGGACGTTGTTGTGGAGGGGTCTTTCGGTTCACAAGACGTTGTTGTGGAACAGTCTTCCAGTTCACAATACGTTGTTGTGGAGGAGTCTTCCGTTTCACAAGACGTTGTTGATCTATGTTATACCGGCACCATCCGCACAATGGAGATTAGTGGTGGTGAATGCAGAAATCTGTTGTCGGATTGGCGCACACTCGCACCCCCTGTTAACCAATAAGAACGGACAGGATTCTTACATTTTCTCCAGTTACCATCGTGATCGATGACGAAACTGTATTCGATAGTAATTGATAGATTAAAAATTTGGAAACGCTCTGCGACCCTCCGAAAGGTCTGCAGGTGTGTTCCATTGTCAATAAACTTGCGGAGTGCTCGCCTAATTTTAAACACTTAAGCAAGCACTCCAAAGAAACGGTTGAGAAGGAACGGCTGGCTTGGCAAGCGACAGCAAGCTGATTGCTCATGGAAAATACATTATGTTGTAAAGCCTGGTTGTCGTTAAGGACGCGTAGACTGCCTGGAAACCGCTAAGCCACGCCCCTCGGTCAGTTGTGTTTTTAATGAGTCGAAATCGATGAACTAGTGCAACTTATAAACGTCTAATTGCTTCACTGTGAGTTGTGTCGTCCTTTCAAAGGCTCAAATATCATATGAAAACAGAGGTGGTTTCATCGAGAGGAAGGAACGAGGTCAGAATACCTTCAAAGTATTAAATTGCTTATTTAAGTTGTGATTTTAACAGATTTTGAGGTTGTTTGAAGATGATTAAAGGAAAGTTATTCGAATATTCCCTTTTGGAGAATTTCTCAAAGAAATCCGCAATGACGGAAACTCATGTGAGCTCCATGGGACGATGAACGGAGGAAAGGCGACGGTACAGAGAGGGAAAGAAAGCACAAACGTTTAGATGGATCACAAGGGCGTGTCCTCGACGAGGTCCGCCTTTCCGGCATATAAAGCACGCAATTCAGCCAATTTATCTGGGTAGTGAACGGTCACCACCTCGTTGTCTCTTGTGGTCAAAGCTCCTTGGTCCTTGGAGGAGTCTTCCGGTTCACAAGACGTTGTTTTGGAGGAGTCTTCTGGTTCACAAGACGTTGTTGTGGAGGAGTCTTCCGGTTCACAAGACGTTGTTGTGGAGGAGTCTTTTGGTTTACAAGACGTTGTTGTGGAGGAGTCTTCCAGTTCACAAGACGTTGTTGTGGAGAAGTCTTTTGGTTCACAAGACGTTGTTGTGGAGGAGTCTTCCGGTTCACAAGACGTTGTTGTGGAGGAGTCTTCCAGTTCGCAAGACGTTGTTGTGGAGGAGTTTTCCAGTTCACAAGACGTTGTTGTGTAAGAGTCTCCTGGTTCACAGGACGTTGTTGTGGAGGAGTCTTCCGGTTCACAAGACGTCGTTGTGGAGGAGTCTTCCGGTTCAAAAGACGTTGTTGTGGAGGAGTCTTCCGGTTCACAAGATGTTGTTGTGGAGGAGTGTTTCGGTTTTCAAGATGTTGTTGTGGAACAGTCTTCCAGTTCACCAGAGGTTGTTGTGCAGGAGTCTTCCGGTTCACAAGACATTGTTGTGGATGAGTCTTCCGGTTCACAAGACGTTGTTGTGGAGGAGTCTTTAGGTTCACAAGACGTTGTTGTGGAGGAGTCTTCCGTTCACAAGACGTTGTTGTGGAGGCGTCTTCCGGTTCACAAGACGTTGTTGTGGAGGAGTCTTCCGGTTCACAAGACGTCGTTGTGGAGGAGTCTTCCGGTTCAAAAGACGTCGTTGTGGAGGAGTCTTCCGGGTCACAAGAGGTTGTTGTGGAGGAGTCTTCCGGTTCGCAAGATGTTGTTGTGGAGGAGTGTTTCGATTTACAAGACGTTGTTGTGGAACAGTCTTCCAGTTCACCAGAGGTTGTTGTGCAGGAGTCTTCCAGTTCACAGGACGTTGTTGTAGAGGAGTCTTCCAGTTCACAAGACGTTGTTGTGGAAGAGTCTTCTGGTTCACAAGACGTTGTTGTTGAGGAGTCTTCCGGTTCACAAGACGTTGTTGTGGAGGAGCCTTCCGGTTCACAAATCGTTGTTGTGGAGGATTCTTCCGGTTCACAAGACGTTGTTGTGGAGGAGTCTTTCGGTTTACAAGACGTTGTTGTGGAGGAGTCTTCCGGTTCACAAGACGTTGTTGTGGAGGAGTCTTCCGGTTCACAAGATGTTGTTGTGGATTGTCTTCTGGTTCTCAAGACGTTGTTGTGGAACAGTCTTCCGGTTCACAGGGCGTTGTTGTGGAGGGGTCTTTCGGTTCACAAGACGTTGTTGTGGAACAGTCTTCCAGTTCACAATACGTTGTTGTGGAGGAGTCCTCCGTTTCACAAGACGTTGTTGATCTATGTTATACCGGCACCATCCGCACAATGGAGATTAGTGGTGGTGACTGCAGAAATCTGTTGTCGGATTGGCGCACACTCGCACCCCCTGTTAACCAATAAGAACGGACAGGATTCTTACATTTTCTCCAGTTACCATCGTGATCGATGACGAAACTGTATTCGATAGTAATTGATAGATTAAAAATTTGGAAACGCTCTGCGACCCTCCGAAAGGTCTGCAGGTGTGTTCCATTGTCAAAAAACTTGCGGAGTGCTCGCCTAATTTTAAACACTCAAGCAAGCACTCCAAAGAAACGGTTGAGAAGGAACGGCTGGCTTGGCAAGCGACAGCAAGCTGATTGCTCATGGAAAATACATTATGTTGTAAAGCCTGGTTGTCGTTAAGGACGCGTAGACTTCCTGGAAACCGCTAAGCCACGCCCCTCGGTCAGTTGTGTTTTTAATGAGTCGAAATCGATGAACTAGTGCAACTTATAAACGTCTAATTGCTTCACTGTGAGTTGTGTCGTCCTTTCAAAGGCTCAAATATCATATGAAAACAGAGGTGGTTTCATCGAGAGGAAGGAACGAGGTCAGAATACCTTCAAAGTATTAAATTGCTTATTTAAGTTGTGATTTTAACAGATTTTGAGGTTGTTTGAAGATGATTAAAGGAAAGTTATTCGAATATTCCCTTTTGGAGAATTTCTCAAAGAAATCCGCAATGACGGAAACTCATGTGAGCTCCATGGGACGATGAACGGAGGAAAGGCGACGGCACAGAGAGGGAAAGAAAGCACAAACGTTTGGATGGATCACAAGGGCGTGTCCTCGACGAGGTCCGCCTTTCCGGCATATAAAGCACGCAATGCAGCCATTTTATCTGGGTAGTGAACGGTCACCACCTCGTTGTCTCTTGTGGTCAAAGCTCCTTGGTCCTTGGAGGAGTCTTCCGGTTCACAAGACGTTGTTTTGGAGGAGTCTTCCGGTTCACAAGACGTTGTTGTGGAGTAGTCTTCCGGTTCACAAGACGTTGTTGTGGAGGAGTCTTTTGGTTTACAAGACGTTGTTGTGGAGGAGTCTTCCAGTTCACAAGACGTTGTTGTGGAGAAGTCTTTTGGTTCACAAGACGTTGTTGTGGAGGAGTCTTCCGGTTCACAAGACGTTGTTGTGGAGGAGTCTTCCAGTTCGCAAGACGTTGTTGTGGAGGAGTTTTCCAGTTCACAAGACGTTGTTGTGTAGGAGTCTCCTGGTTCACAGGACGTTGTTGTGGAGGAGTCTTCCGGTTCACAAAACGTTGTTGTGGAGGAGTCTTCCAGCTCACAAGACGTTGCTGTGGAAGAGTCTTCTGGTTCACAAGACGTTGTTGTGGAGGAGTCTTCCGGTTCACAAGACATTGTTGTGGAGGAGTCTTCTGGTTCATAAGACGTTGTTGTGGAGGAGTCTTCCAGTTCACAAGATGTTGTTGTGGAGGAGTCTTCCAGTTCACAAGACGTTGTTGTGGAGGAGTCTCCTGGTTCACAGGACGTTGTTGTGGAGGAGTCTTCCGGTTCACAAGACGTTGTTGTGGAAGAGTCTTCCGGTTCACAAGACGTTGTTGTGGAGGAGTCTTCCGGTTCACAAGACGTTGTTGTGGAAGAGTCTTCCGGTTCACAAAACGTTGTTGTGGAGGAGTCTTCCAGCTCACAAGACGTTGCTGTGGAAGAGTCTTCTGGTTCACAAGACGTTGTTGTGGAGGAGTCTTCCGGTTCACAAGACGTTGTTGTTGAGGAGTCTTCCGGTTCACAAGACGTTGTTGTGGAGGAGCCTTCCGGTTCACAAATCGTTGTTGTGGAGGGGTCTTTCGGTTCACAAGACGTTGTTGTGGAACAGTCTTCCAGTTCACAATACGTTGTTGTGGAGGAGTCCTCCGTTTCACAAGACGTTGTTGTGGAGGAGTCTTTCGGTTTACAAGACGTTGTTGTGGAGGAGTCTTCCGGTTCACAAGACGTTGTTGTGGAGGAGTCTTCCGGTTCACAAGATGTTGTTGTGGATTGTCTTCTGGTTCTCAAGACGTTGTTGTGGAACAGTCTTCCGGTTCACAGGACGTTGTTGTGGAGGGGTCTTTCGGTTCACAAGACGTTGTTGTGGAACAGTCTTCCAGTTCACAATACGTTGTTGTGGAGGAGTCCTCCGTTTCACAAGACGTTGTTGATCTATGTTATACCGGCACCATCCGCACAATGGAGATTAGTGGTGGTGACTGCAGAAATCTGTTGTCGGATTGGCGCACACTCGCACCCCCTGTTAACCAATAAGAACGGACAGGATTCTTACATTTTCTCCAGTTACCATCGTGATCGATGACGAAACTGTATTCGATAGAAATTGATAGATTAAAAATTTGGAAACGCTCTGCGACCCTCCGAAAGGTCTGCAGGTGTGTTCCATTGTCAAAAAACTTGCGAAGTGCTCGCCTAATTTTAAACACTCAAGCAAGCACTCCAAAGAAACGGTTGAGAAGGAACGGCTGGCTTGGCAAGCGACAGCAAGCTGATTGCTCATGGAAAATACATTATGTTGTAAAGCCTGGTTGTCGTTAAGGACGCGTAGACTGCCTGGAAACCGCTAAGCCACGCCCCTCGGTCAGTTGTGTTTTTAATGAGTCGAAATCGATGAACTAGTGCAACTTATAAACGTCTAATTGCTTCACTGTGAGTTGTGTCGTCCTTTCAAAGGCTCAAATATCATATGAAAACAGAGGTGGTTTCATCGAGAGGAAGGAACGAGGTCAGAATACCTTCAAAGTATTAAATTGCTTATTTAAGTTGTGATTTTAACAGATTTTGAGGTTTTTTTTTTTTTTTTTTTTTTTTTTTTTTTTTTTTTTTTTTTTTTTTGTATACAATATCGAGGCTCGTGAAAGAGCGAACATTAATCACACAGAAAGACAAACCGACACATAAAACATATAACATAGGGAGCGGTAGACAAGATGGGGAGAGAGGGGGAAGGACACAAACACAACATTTGAGAGCAGGGACCGAGAGACATGGAGACATCGAGAGATCTGAGAGAGGGCGAGGGCTTTGGGGGGGGGGGGGCGTGGGAAGGGGGCAGTGGGAGAGGTATAAAACATATGGACACTGCCAGGACTTCCAGGAAAGAAGTTGGAATTTCAAACAAGGTGGATCTGGGGTGAATTAGCGGGGGTAGAAAAGATCAAGGTTTTGGATGGGGGAAGATAAGAGATGGTGGTGAACGGCTGTTTTAAAGACCTGGAGGGAGGAGTGGGATTGAAGGGAGTGAGGGAGTTTGTTCCAGAGGCGGGAGAAAAGAGGAATGAAAGAGTGAAGGTGAGCGGAGAGCCGAGATTTCGGCAGTTTAACCATCAGAGGGTTGCTGGCAGATCTTGTGCGACCTGTAGGAATATTTGGGGGACAGAGCACAGAGAGAGCTGGGGGTGCAAGGCCGGAGAGGAGTCGGTAGAAGACAGAGAGACCACCTACCTGCCTGCGGTGAGTGAGTGAAAGGCCCTCAGAGATAGCTTCATCGCGGGAGATTCCAATAATTCTGAAAGCTTTGGTTTCAACAGCGTGAAGCCGAGCTAGGTGTGAGGCAGGAGCACCGGCCCATAGGGGAGAACAGTATTCCATTGAGCTGCGGATGAAAGCCTTGTATGTGGTGAGGAGCTCAGGTGTGCCGAGGAAGGACTTCGCACGACGGAGGATGCCCAGTCGGCGACTGGCTTTGGAGGCCAGCTTGGAAATGTGGTTTTCCCAAGAAAGATCATGGCAGATAGTGAGACCCAAAATCTTGAGCGACAGAACTTCTTGGAGAGGATTGTTGAGAAAGTAGATGGGAGGGTTGTCCAGTCGATCTTTTCGGAGAGACATAGTAAGAGTGTGAGATTTGTCAGGATTGAAAGACATGTTCCACTTGTTTGACCAGTCTGTGATTTTGTCCAGGTCTTCAGAGAGTGAGGAGGCAGCAGACTGCCGATCTGAGGGAAGAGGAATGGAGCGGCAGAGAGTGGAGTCATCAGCAAAGAGATAGAGAGGATTTTCGAGAGAGTCAGAGAGATCATTGATGAAGACCAGAAAAAGCACGGGGCCCAGAACACTGCCTTGGGGAACTCCAGCCTGAACAGGAAGAGGAGATGAGAGAAACCCATTCAGGGCCACACGTTGACGACGACTAGAGAGGAAGTCCGCCAGCCATGCGTGGAGATTTCCATGGATACCAAAGGAGGAGAGTTTGGTGAGCAGAGCGGGGTGCCAGACCGTGTCGAAGGCACGTGATATGTCGAGGGAGACAGCTCTAATTTCCTGTTTGGCATTGAGGACCTCCATCCATTGTTGAGACAGCAGAAGCAGCATGTCCAGAGTAGAGTGACCTGGTCTGAAACCAAATTGATGATCAGAGATCAAGCCATTGGAGAAGAGGAAAGATTTCATATCAGAAGCAATGATGGATTCCATGACTTTGCTGATAATTGGGAGAAGGCTGATTGGTCTGTAATTGCTAGGATCTGTTTTTGCACCTTTTTTGTGCAAAGCGGTGATGTTGGCTGATTTCCAAGCAGATGGCAGTTGACCTTGAGCAAAAGAGAGGGTGAAGAGAACAGAGAGAGGGTGAGATAGAGCAGCAGAGCAGGATTTTAGGACCCGTGGGCTGATGCCGTCGGGTCCAGTTGCAGAATCAGAGTCGAGGGTTGACAGAAACTTTTCCACCTTGTCAGGAGGAAAGGACACGGAGTCCAGGAGCAGCAGGGTACGACTGGGTATGGTGGGTACAGAGAGGGATGGGTTTGGGACACAAGATTTAGAGGCAAACGCAGAGTTGAGGCATTCAGCTTTTTCACGTGCGGAGTCAGCTGTGTAGCCGTTTGAGGTAAGGGAGGGGATGGAGGGGGAACAAACACCAGAAACGGATTTGACCAGACGCCACCAGGATTTGGAAGAGGGAGACAGATAAGAGAGTTCGGTCTTGAGAACGGAGAGATATTGTTTCCTGGCTCTCCTGAGGGTGGACACACACTTGTTTCGGGCTTTGTGAAAGGAAATGAGATTTCCTTCCGTTGGATTTGCTTTCCAGGAGACGAAGGCAAGTTGTTTCTGGGCAACAGCCTCACCACAAGATTCCGTGTACCATGGACGGGAGGAAGGGTATGACAACTGAAGACGAGATGGGATAAATCTGTGCATGAGAGAGAGCAATTTACTTTGGAAGAATTCCCAGGATGAGTTGATGTCAGAGGTGGTAGAGATGGGAGACCAGTCCAGATGATTGATGGCTGCTTGAAGACCGTGCCAGTTGGCCTGAGTGAAATGCCAGACTCGTCGACGCTGAGCAGGCTCCCTGAGGATGGTCAGAGAGATGTCCACTTTAACAAGGACATGATCAGATGATCCGATCGGAGCAGAAGAAGAGCAGCAGACATTTTCAGGGAAGTTAGTCATAACCAAGTCCAGAAGAGAAGATGTTCCGTTGACTGAGATCCGGGTCGGGAAATTGACAGATTGTGTCAGTCCCAGTGAGTCGCAGAAGTCCTTTGCTGAGGAGCCATGGCTGGTGAGAGAGGTACCCACACCCAGCCAACTGGCATGATGACAGTTGAAATCACCACATATGAGGAAGAGAGAGTTGGGATGAGTAGATAGAAGTTGGTCCATATCATCAGACAGCGAGATGTAGATGGAGTCATCACTGTTTGGTGGACGGTACAACACACATATGAACAAGAGGTGGGAGCGAAGGGGAAGCCGTAGCCAGAGGTATTCCTGGGGGTGAGGTGGAGAGAGGGCAGTGCAGGGCGAGTGAGGAAGAGAGTTTTTGATAAAGATAGCAACCCCGCCTCCAGGACGAGGCTCAGGTCTATCATACCGGAGGAGGGAGTAGCCCGGGAGAGATACTATGGAATCAGAGACATCATAAAGGAGGAAAGTTTCTGTTAAGCAGATCACGTCTGGTTTGACAGAAGCAACCTGTATGGAGAGATCAGTTAAGTTTGAACGAAGGCCCCGGATGTTTGAGGTCCATACCGTTAATGAAGAGGAAGGGGGAGCATCAGATACAGAACAGGGGGGAGGAGGGGTAGGGTAATATGTGGAAGAGGTGGAAGAGGTAGGGAGAGCTGTTGAAGGTGTGTCAGAGATTTCAGAATAGCTCGGAGAAAGGGAAGGATGGGGCGGACAAAAGGTTTGATGGTGATTGGGTGAGCCACAATGAGGTGTTATTTGAGGAGGGGGAAGAGCGAGGCAGAAGGTTGGGGGAGATGGAGGTGAGAGTTTGAAGGGGGAAGAAGCGGGGAGGACGCTTTGAGGAGGGGGAGTGAGCGGGGGGAAATTGAGAAGCAATGAGGGTGGGGAGATTTGAAGGGGAGGGGTGAGGGGGGAGTTTGGGAGGGAAGGGACAAGGGGAGGGATTTGAAAGGGATGGGATATGGGGGAGATTTGGAGGGGAGGGGTGAGGCAGGAGTCTAGGAGGGGAGGGGCGAGGGGGCGTCTTGGCGGGGAGGGGTGAGGGAGTAGTTTAGGAGGGAGGGGGCAAGGGGGGAGATTTGAAAGGGATGGGTGATGGGGAAGATTTGGAGGGGAGGGGTGATGGGGAAGATTTGGAGGGGAGGGGTTATGGGGAAGATTTGGAGGGGAGGGGTGAGATTGGATTTTTGAAAGTGTACGATTTATGGGAAACGAACATTTATTGCAAAATGAGTTTCTTGTGACCTTCGAGTTAAAAATACGTTTAAGGACGCTGGATGGAGGATGGAGTGCAGGAGAGTTTAGGGAATGTAGAACAAAGGCACTATAGGAGATGGATATTTTTTTGGGGATGAATTGATTTGGTGAGCAAGTCGAAAGCAGCCTTTTAAAGAAGAAGAAGAAAAAGGTGTTATAAAATATGACGGAATACATAACTTGAGGGGAAAGTGTAAACATTGAAGGTTAATGAGTGAAAACTATCTGGGGAAATGGGGGAGAAACACGTGGTCGAAGAACGAACGAACGAATAAGAATGAATAAACGAATGAGAACAGAGAAGGAATTGTTTTTTTGTTTTTTTTGAGTTGAGATTTACACAAGGAAGTAGGCTATGGATGAAAAGACTGGGAATACAGAGAACGAAAGTTATTGGATCACAAACGACGGACCACTGAGAGAAAAACAAAGCCTCAAGGTTGTACAGTGCACACTGTACAAGGCCTTGCTCGCGACACGGCAAACAGACGATCAATTTATGAAAGATAAACACCGAGAAACAACCAAAGTTGCACACAATAACTTCACACACCGAAAGATAAATACAGTTTCGACAAAATACAATTGTGAACAGACTTAACTTCGAAAAACGTGGAGACCGTGTGGGGCTTCGAAAATCCCTGCCGCCGTCTCCAAGATCTCGCGAGATCTCCAAGTTATTAAAGGAAAGATTAAAGGAAAGTTATTCGTATATTCCCTTTTGGAGAATTTCTCAAAGAAATCCGCAATGACGGAAACTCATGTGAGCTCCATGGGACGATGAACGGAGGAAAGGCGACGGCACAGAGAGGGAAAGAAAGCACAAACGTTTGGATGGATCACAAGGGCGTGTCCTCGACGAGGTCCGCCTTTCCGGCATATAAAGCACGCAATGCAGCCAATTTATCTGGGTAGTGAACGGTCACCACCTCGTTGTCTCTTGTGGTCAAAGCTCCTTGGTCCTTGGAGGAGTCTTCCAGTTCACAAGACGTTGTTTTGGAGGAGTCTTCCGGTTCACAAGACGTTGTTGTGGAGGAGTCTTCCGGTTCACAAGACGTTGTTGTGGAGGAGTCTTTTGGTTTACAAGACGTTGTTGTGGAGGAGTCTTCCAGTTCACAAGACGTTGTTGTGGAGAAGTCTTTTGGTTCACAAGACGTTGTTGTGGAGGAGTCTTCCGGTTCACAAGACGTTGTTGTGGAGGAGTCTTCCAGTTCGCAAGACGTTGTTGTGGAGGAGTTTTCCAGTTCACAAGACGTTGTTGTGTAGGAGTCTGCTGGTTCACAGGACGTTGTTGTGGAGGAGTCTTCCGGTTCACAAAACGTTGTTGTGGAGGAGTCTTCCAGCTCACAAGACGTTGCTGTGGAAGAGTCTTCTGGTTCACAAGACGTTGTTGTGGAGGAGTCTTCCGGTTCACAAGACATTGTTGTGGAGGAGTCTTCTGGTTCATAAGACGTTGTTGTGGAGGAGTCTTCCAGTTCACAAGATGTTGTTGTGGAGGAGTCTTCCAGTTCACAAGACGTTGTTGTGGAGGAGTCTCCTGGTTCACAGGACGTTGTTGTGGAGGAGTCTTCCGGTTCACAAGACGTTGTTGTGGAAGAGTCTTCCGGTTCACAAGACGTTGTTGTGGAGGAGTCTTCCGGTTCACAAGACGTTGTTGTGGAAGAGTCTTCCGGTTCACAAGACGTTGTTGTGGAGGAGTCTTCCGGTTCACAAGACGTTGTTGTGGAGGAGTCTTCCGGTTCACAGGACGTTGTTGTGGAGGGGTCTTTCGGTTCACAAGACGTTGTTGTGGAACAGTCTTCCAGTTCACAATACGTTGTTGTGGAGGAGTCTTCCGTTCCACAAGACGTTGTTGATCTATGTTATACCGGCACCATCCGCACAATGGAGATTAGTGGTGGTGACTGCAGAAATCTGTTGTCGGATTGGCGCACACTCGCACCCCCTGTTAACCAATAAGAACGGACAGGATTCTTACATTTTCTCCAGTTACCATCGTGATCGATGACGAAACTGTATTCGATAGTAATTGATAGATTAAAAATTTGGAAACGCTCTGCGACCCTCCGAAAGGTCTGCAGGTGTGTTCCATTGTCAATAAACTTGCGGAGTGCTCGCCTAATTTTAAACACTCAAGCAAGCACTCCAAAGAAACGGTTGAGAAGGAACGGCTGGCTTGGCAAGCGACAGCAAGCTGATTGCTCATGGAAAATCTATATATATAAAGTAGAGTTGGCCTCTATCTATGATCTCTAAGATCTCGAGAACCCGTGGACGGATTTGCGAGCGGAAAGTACTGTTCGACTCGGGATGGTCCCAGGAATGTCACGGAGACATAAACATTTAAAAAATTTCGGGTTTTAAAATTAGCGTATTATTAGCACTAGCAGAAGAGAGAGGGATTCGAAGGGAGGGAGCGCAGCGCTTCTAGCGCTTCTGACTACAGCACACCTTAAAATTAAAAAAACTTCGGGTCTACAATCTCTAAGATCTCGAGAACCCGTGGACGGATTTGCGAGCGGAAAGTACTGTTCGACTCGGGATGGTCCCAGGAATGTCACGGAGACATAAACATTTAAAAAATTTCGGGTTATAAAATTAGCGTAGCAGAAGCATTGCCGGCGCAGAAGCGGCAGAAGAGAGAGGGATTCGAAGGGAGGGAGCGCAGCGCTTCTAGCGCTTCTGACTACAGCACACCTTAAAATTAAAAAAACTTCGGGTTTTAAAATTAGTGTGTTACGCGTAATTAGCGCTAGCAGAAGAGGGAGGGAATCTAAGGGAGGGAGCGCAGTGCTCCCTCCAGCGCTTCTGTTAGCGTAATTAGCGTATTTCGGAACGTTAATTTTTCAACTTCATTATTCGGAATCAGTACGTCCCAGAGAACCTTCGTAACGTTACTTTTTCAACTTCATCCGATTGACATGGGACCAACGGCATGTGACAAAGAGTGAAACATACAGGCTACATTTATTTGACGACAATGAGTTCCGACTTCCGACCTCGGTGGGATGACAGGCTGAGTCAACCCCCCTGGTGTGAAGGGGGAGGAGGAGGGGAGGGGGAAGAGAAGGGGAGGGGAACGAGGGGGAAGGGGATGGGAGGGGGGGAGGGGGAGGGGGAAGGGGGAGGGGGAGGGGGAAGGGGGAGGGGAGGGGGGGGAGGGGAAAGGGGGGGGAGGGGGAGGGGAGGGGCCCTTCTTCCCCTGGGCACCCCCGCACCCTTCCCTCCCCCCTTCCCCTCCCCCCTCCCCCCCTTCCCCCCTCCCCCCCCATTCCCCTCCCCTCCTCTTCCCCCTCCCCTCCTCCTCCCCCGCTTCCCCCTCCCCCCTCCCCCCCCGTTCCCCTCCCCTCCTCTTCCCCCTCCCCTCCTCCTCCCACTCCCGTGCAAAGCCGGGTACCTCTGCTAGTACATTATGTTGTAAAGCCTGGTTGTCGTCAAGGACGCGTAGACTGCCTGGAAACCGCTAAGCCACGCCCCTCGGTCAGTTGTGCTTTTAATGAGTCGAAATCGATGAACTAGTGCAACTTATAAATGTCTAATTGCTTCACTGTGAGTTGTGTCGTCCTTTCAAAGGCTCAAATATCATATGAAAACAGAGGTGGTTTCATCGAGAGGAAGGAACGAGGTCAGAATACCTTCAAAGTATTAAATTGCTTATTTAAGTTGTGATTTTAACAGATTTTGAGGTTGTTTGAAGATGATTAAAGGAAAGTTATTCGAATATTCACTTTTGGAGAATTTCTCAAAGAAATCCGCAATGACGGAAACTCATGTGAGCTCCATGGGACGATGAACGGAGGAAAGGCGACGGTACAGAGAGGGAAAGAAAGCACAAACGTTTGGATGGATCACAAGGGCGTGTCCTCGACGAGGTCCGCCTTTCCGGCATATAAAGCACGCAATTCAGCCAATTTATCTGGGTAGTGAACGGTCACCACCTCGTTGTCTCTTGTGGTCAAAGCTCCTTGGTCCTTGGAGGAGTCTTCCGGTTCACAAGACGTTGTTTTTGAGGAGTCTTCCGGTTCACAAGACGTTGTTGTGGAGGAGTCTTCCGGTTTACAAGACGTTGTTGTGGAGGAGTCTTTTTGGTTTACAAGACGTTGTTGTGGAGGAGCCTTCCAGTTCACAGGATGTTGTTGTAGAGGAGTCTTCCAGTTCACAAGACGTTGTTGTGGAAGAGTCTTCTGGTTCACAAGACGTTGTTGTTGAGGAGTCTTCCGGTTCACAAATCGTTGTTGTGGAGGATTCTTCCGGCGGTTCACAAGACGTTGTTGTGGAGCAGTCTTTTGGTTTACAAGACGTTGTTGTGGAGGAGTCTTCCAGTTCACAAGACGTTGTTGTGGAGAAGTCTTTTGGTTCACAAGACGTTGTTGTGGAGGAGTCTTCCGGTTCACAAGACGTTGTTGTGGAGGAGTCTTCCAGTTCACAAGACGTTGTTGTGGAGGAGTTTTCCGGTTCACAAGACGTCGTTGTGTAGGAGTCTCCTGGTTCACAGGATGTTGTTGTGGAGGAGTCTTCCGGTTCACAAGACGTCGTTGTGGAGGAGTCTTCCGGTTCAAAAGACGTTGTTGTGCAGGAGTCTTCCGGTTCACAAGATGTTGTTGTGGAGGAGTGTTTGGGTTTACAAGACGTTGTTGTGGAACAGTCTTCCAGTTCACCAGAGGTTGTTGTGCAGGAGTCTTCCGGTTCACAAGACATTGTTGTGGATGAGTCTTCCGGTTCACAAGACGTTGTTGTGGAGGAGTCTTTTGGTTCACAAGACGTTGTTGTGGAGGAGTCTTCCGGTTCACAAGACGTTTTTGTGGAGGCGTCTTCTGGATCACAAGACGTCGTTGTGGAGTTGTCTTCCGGTTCACAAGACGTCATTGTGGAGGAGTCTTCCGGTTCAAATGACGTTGTTGTGGAGGAGTCTTCCGGTTCACAAGATGTTGTTGTGGAGGAGTGTTTCGGTTTACAAGACGTTGTTGTGGAACAGTCTTCCAGTTCACCAGAGGTTGTTGTGCAGGAGTCTTCCGGTTCACAAGACGTTGTTGTGTAGGAGTCTTTTGGTTCACAATACGTTGTTGTGGAGGAGTCTTCCGGTTCACAAGACGTTGTTGTGGAGGAGTCTTTTGGTTCGCAAGACGTTGTTGTGGAGGAGTCTTCCAGTTCACAAGACGTTGTTGTGGAGGAGTCTTCCGGTTCACAAGACGTTGTTGTGGAGGAGTCTTCTGGTTCACAAGACGTTGTTGTTGAGGAGTCTTTTGGTTCACAAGACATTGTTGTGGAGGAGTCTTCTGGTTCACAAGACGTTGTTGTGGAGGAGTCTTCCAGTTCACAAGACGTTGTTGTGGAGGAGTCTTCCGGTTCACAAGACGTTGTTGTGGAGGAGTCTTTTGGTTCACAAGACGTTGTTGTGGAGGAGTCTTCCGGTTCACAAGACGTTGTTGTGGAGGAGTCTTTTGGTTCACAAGACGTTGTTGTGGAGGAGTCTTCCGGTTCACAAGACATTGTTGTGGAGGAGTCTTCCGGTTCATAAGACGTTGTTGTGGAGGAGTCTTCCAGTTCACAAGATGTTGTTGTGGAGGAGTCTTCCAGTTCACAAGACGTTGTTGTGGAGGAGTCTCCTGGTTCACAGGACGTTGTTGTGGAGGAGTCTTCCGGTTCACAAGACGTTGTAGTGGAAGAGTCTTCCGGTTCACAAGACGTTGTTGTGGAGGAGTCTTCCGGTTCACAAGACGTTGTTGTGGAGGAGTCTTCCGGTTCACAAGATGTTGTTGTGGATTGTCTTCTGGTTCTCAAGACGTTGTTGAGGAACAGTCTTCCGGTTCACAGGACGTTGTTGTGGAGGGGTCTTTCGGTTCACAAGACGTTGTTGTGGAACAGTCTTCCAGTTCACAATACGTTGTTGTGGAGGAGTCTTCCGTTCCACAAGACGTTGTTGATCTATGTTATACCGGCACCATCCGCACAATGGAGATTAGTGGTGGTGACTGCAGAAATCTGTTGTCGGATTGGCGCACACTCGCACCCCCTGTTAACCAATAAGAACGGACAGGATTCTTACATTTTCTCTAGTTACCATCGTGATCGATGACGAAACTGTATTCGATAGTAATTGATAGATTAAAAATTTGGAAACGCTCTGCGACCCTCCGAAAGGTCTGCAGGTGTGTTCCATTGTCAATAAACTTGCGGAGTGCTCGCCTAATTTTAAACACTCAAGCAAGCACTCCAAAGAAACGGTTGAGAAAGAACGGCTGGCTTGGCAAGCGACAGCAAGCTGATTGCTCATGGAAAATACATTATGTTGTAAAGCCTGGTTGTCGTTAAGGACGCGTAGACTGCCTGGAAACCGCTAAGCCACGCTCCTCGGTCAGTTGTGTTTTTAATGAGTCGAAATCGATGAACTAGTGCAACTTATAAACGTCTAATTGCTTCACTGTGAGTTGTGTCGTCCTTTCAAAGGCTCAAATATCATATGAAAACAGAGGTGGTTTCATCGAGAGGAAGGAACGAGGTCAGAATACCTTCAAAGTATTAAATTGCTTATTTAAGTGGTGATTTTAACAGATTTTGAGGTTGTTTGAAGATGATTAAAGGAAAGTTATTCGAATATTCCCTTTTGGAGAATTTCTCAAAGAAATCCGCAATGACGGAAACTCATGTGAGCTCCATGGGACGATGAACGGAGGAAAGGCGATGGTACAGAGAGGGAAAGAAAGCACAAACGTTTGGATGGATCACAAGGGCGTGTCCTCGACGAGGTCCGCCTTTCCGGCATATAAAGCACGCAATTCAGCCAATTTATCTGGGTAGTGAACGGTCACCACCTCGTTGTCTCTTGTGGTCAAAGCTCCTTGGTCCTTGGAGGAGTCTTCCGGTTCACAAGACGTTGTTTTGGAGGAGTCTTCCGGTTCACAAGACGTTGTTGTGGAGGAGTCTTCCGGTTCACAAGACGTTGTTGTGGAGGAGTCTTTTGGTTTACAAGACGTTGTTGTGGAGGAGTCTTCCAGTTCACAAGACGTTGTTGTGGAGAAGTCTTTTGGTTCACAAGACGTTGTTGTGGAGAATTCTTTTGGTTCACAAGACGTTGTTGTGGAGGAGTCTTCCGGTTCACAAGACGTTGTTGTGGAGGAGTCTTCCAGTTCGCAAGACGTTGTTGTGGAGGAGTTTTCCAGTTCACAAGACGTTGTTGTGTAGGAGTCTCCTGGTTCACAGGACGTTGTTGTGGAGGAGTCTTCCGGTTCACAAGACGTCGTTGTGGAGGAGTCTTCCGGTTCAAAAGACGTTGTTGTGGAGGAGTCTTCCGGTTCACAAGATGTTGTTGTGGAGGAGTGTTTCGGTTTTCAAGATGTTGTTGTGGAACAGTCTTCCAGTTCACCAGAGGTTGTTGTGCAGGAGTCTTCCGGTTCACAAGACATTGTTGTGGATGAGTCTTCCGGTTCACAAGACGTTGGTGTGGAGGAGTCTTTAGGTTCACAAGACGTTGTTGTGGAGGAGTCTTCCGTTCACAAGACGTTGTTGTGGAGGCGTCTTCCGGTTCACAAGACGTTGTTGTGGAGGAGTCTTCCGGTTCAAAAGACGTCGTTGTGGAGGAGTCTTCCGGGTCACAAGAGGTTGTTGTGGAGGAGTCTTCCGGTTCACAAGATGTTGTTGTGGAGGAGTGTTTCGGTTTACAAGACGTTGTTGTGGAACAGTCTTCCAGTTCACCAGAGGTTGTTGTGCAGGAGTCTTCCAGTTCACAGGACGTTGTTGTAGAGGAGTCTTCCAGTTCACAAGACATTGTTGTGGAAGAGTCTTCTGGTTCACAAGACGTTGTTGTTGAGGAGTCTTCCGGTTCACAAGACGTTGTTGTGGAGGAGTCTTCCGGTTCACAAATCGTTGTTGTGGAGGATTCTTCCTGTTCATAAGACGTTGTTGTGGAGGAGTCTTTCGGTTTACAAGACGTTGTTGTGGAGGAGTCTTCCGGTTCACAAGACGTTGTTGTGGAGGAGTCTTCCGGTTCACAAGATGTTGTTGTGGAGGAGTGTTTCGGTTTACAAGACGTTGTTGTGGAATAGTCTTCCAGTTCACCAGAGGTTGTTGTGCAGGAGTCTTCCAGTTCACAGGACGTTGTTGTAGAGGAGTCTTCCAGTTCACAAGACGTTGTTGTGGAAGAGTCTTCTGGTTCACAAGACGTTGTTGTTGAGGAGTCTTCCGGTTCACAAGACGTTGTTGTGGAGAAGTCTTCCGGTTCACAAATCGTTGTTGTGGAGGATTCTTCCGGTTCACAAGACGTTGTTGTGGAGGAGTCTTTCGGTTTACAAGACGTTGTTGTGGAGGAGTCTTCCAGTTCACAAGACGTTGTTGTGGAGAAGTCTTTTGGTTCACAATACGTTGTTGTGGAGGAGTCTTCCGGTTCACAAGACGTTTTTGTGGAGGCGTCTTCTGGATCACAAGACGTTTTTGTGGAGGCGTCTTCTGGATCACAAGACGTCGTTGTGGAGGAGTCTTCCGGTTCACAAGACGTCGTTGTGGAGGAGTCTTCCGGTTCAAATGACGTTGTTGTGGAGGAGTCTTCCGGTTCACAAGATGTTGTTGTGGAGGAGTGTTTCGGTTTACAAGACGTTGTTGTGGAACAGTCTTCCAGTTCACCAGAGGTTGTTGTGCAGGAGTCTTCTGGTTCACAAGACGTTGTTGTGTAGGAGTCTTTTGGTTCCCAATACGTTGTTGTGGAGGAGTCTTCCGGTTCACAAGACGTTGTTGTGGAGGAGTCTTTTGGTTCGCAAGACGTTGTTGTGGAGGAGTCTTCCGGTTCACAAGACGTTGTTGTGGAGGAGTCTTCCGGTTCACAAAACGTTGTTGTGGAGGAGTCTTCCAGCTCACAAGACGTTGTTGTGGAAGAGTCTTCTGGTTCACAAGACGTTGTTGTTGAGGAGTCTTTTGGTTCACAAGACATTGTTTTGGAGGAGTCTTCTGGTTCACAAGACGTTGTTGTGGAGGAGTCTTCCAGTTCACAAGACGTTGTTGTGGAGGAGTCTTCCGGTTCACAAGACGTTGTTGTGGAGGAGTCTTTTGGTTCACAAGACGTTGTTGTGGAGGAGTCTTCCGGTTCACAAGACGTTGTTGTGGAGGAGTCTTTTGGTTCACAAGACGTTGTTGTGGAGGAGTCTTCCAGTTCACAAGATGTTGTTGTGGATTGTCTTCTGGTTCTCAAGACGTTGTTGTGGAGGAGTCTCCTGGTTCACAGGACGTTGTTGTGGAGGAGTCTTCCGGTTCAAAAGACGTTGTTGTAGAAGAGTCTTCCGGTTCACAAGACGTTGTTGTGGAGGAGTCTTCCGGTTCACAAGACGTTGTTGTGGAGGAGTCTTCCGGTTCACAAGATGTTGTTGTGGATTGTCTTCTGGTTCTCAAGACGTTGTTGTGGAACAGTCTTCCGGTTCACAGGACGTTGTTGTGGAGGGGTCTTTCGGTTCACAAGACGTTGTTGTGGAACAGTCTTCCAGTTCACAATACGTTGTTGTGGAGGAGTCTTCCGTTTCAAAAGACGTTGTTGATCTATGTTATACCGGCACCATCCGCACAATGGAGATTAGTGGTGGTGACTGCAGAAATCTGTTGTCGGATTGGCACACACTCGCACCCCCTGTTAACCAATAAGAACGGACAGGATTCTTACATTTTCTCCAGTTACCATCGTGATCGATGACGAAACTGTATTCGATAGTAATTGATAGATTAAAAATTTGGAAACGCTCTGCGACCCTCCGAAAGGTCTGCAGGTGTGTTCCATTGTCAATAAACTTGCGGAGTGCTCGCCTAATTTTAAACACCCAAGCAAGCACTCCAAAGAAACGGTTGAGAAGGAACGGCTGGCTTGGCAAGCGACAGCAAGCTGATTGCTCATGGAAAATACATTATGTTGTAAAGGCTGGTTGTCGTTAAGGACGCGTAGACTGCCTGGAAACCGCTAAGCCACGCCCCTCGGTCAGTTGTGTTTTTAATGAGTCGAAATCGATGAACCAGTGCAACTTATAAACGTCTAATTGCTTCACTGTGAGTTGTGTCGTCCTTTCAAAGGCTCAAATATCATATGAAAACAGAGGTGGTTTCATCGAGAGGAAGGAACGAGGTCAGAATACCTTCAAAGTATTAAATTGCTTATTTAAGTTGTGATTTTAACAGATTTTGAGGTTGTTTGAAGATGATTAAAGGAAAGTTATTCGAATATTCCCTTTTGGAGAATTTCTCAAAGAAATCCGCAATGACGGAAACTCATGTGAGCTCCATGGGACGATGAACGGAGGAAAGGCGACGGCACAGAGAGGGAAAGAAAGCACAAACGTTTGGATGGATCACAAGGGCGTGTCCTCGACGAGGTCCGCCTTTCCGGCATATAAAGCACGCAATGCAGCCAATTTATCTGGGTAGTGAACGGTCACCACCTCGTTGTCTCTTGTGGTCAAGGCTCCTTGGTCCTTGGAGGAGTCTTCCGGTTCACAAGACGTTGTTTTGGAGGAGTCTTCCGGTTCACAAGACGTTGTTGTGGAGGAGTCTTCCGGTTCACAAGACGTTGTTGTGGAGGAGTCTTTTGGTTTACAAGACGTTGTTGTGGAGGAGTCTTCCAGTTCACAAGACGTTGTTGTGGAGAAGTCTTTTGGTTCACAAGACGTTGTTGTGGAGGAGTCTTCCGGTTCACAAGACGTTGTTGTGGAGGAGTCTTCCAGTTCGCAAGACGTTGTTGTGGAGGAGTTTTCCAGTTCACAAGACGTTGTTGTGTAGGAGTCTCCTGGTTCACAGGACGTTGTTGTGGAGGAGTCTTCCGGTTCACAAGACATTGTTGTGGAGGAGTCTTCTGGTTCATAAGACGTTGTTGTGGAGGAGTCTTCCAGTTCACAAGATGTTGTTGTGGAGGAGTCTTCCAGTTCACAAGACGTTGTTGTGGAGGAGTCTCCTGGTTCACAGGACGTTGTTGTGGAGGAGTCTTCCGGTTCACAAGACGTTGTTGTGGAAGAGTCTTCCGGTTCACAAGACGTTGTTGTGGAGGAGTCTTCCGGTTCACAAGACGTTGTTGTGGAAGAGTCTTCCGGTTCACAAAACGTTGTTGTGGAGGAGTCTTCCAGCTCACAAGACGTTGCTGTGGAAGAGTCTTCTGGTTCACAAGACGTTGTTGTGGAGGAGTCTTCCGGTTCACAAGACGTTGTTGTTGAGGAGTCTTCCGGTTCACAAGACGTTGTTGTGGAGGAGCCTTCCGGTTCACAAATCGTTGTTGTGGAGGGGTCTTTCGGTTCACAAGACGTTGTTGTGGAACAGTCTTCCAGTTCACAATACGTTGTTGTGGAGGAGTCCTCCGTTTCACAAGACGTTGTTGTGGAGGAGTCTTTCGGTTTACAAGACGTTGTTGTGGAGGAGTCTTCCGGTTCACAAGACGTTGTTGTGGAGGAGTCTTCCGGTTCACAAGATGTTGTTGTGGATTGTCTTCTGGTTCTCAAGACGTTGTTGTGGAACAGTCTTCCGGTTCACAGGACGTTGTTGTGGAGGGGTCTTTCGGTTCACAAGACGTTGTTGTGGAACAGTCTTCCAGTTCACAATACGTTGTTGTGGAGGAGTCCTCCGTTTCACAAGACGTTGTTGATCTATGTTATACCGGCACCATCCGCACAATGGAGATTAGTGGTGGTGACTGCAGAAATCTGTTGTCGGATTGGCGCACACTCGCACCCCCTGTTAACCAATAAGAACGGACAGGATTCTTACATTTTCTCCAGTTACCATCGTGATCGATGACGAAACTGTATTCGATAGTAATTGATAGATTAAAAATTTGGAAACCCTCTGCGACCCTCCGAAAGGTCTGCAGGTGTGTTCCATTGTCAAAAAACTTGCGAAGTGCTCGCCTAATTTTAAACACTCAAGCAAGCACTCCAAAGAAACGGTTGAGAAGGAACGGCTGGCTTGGCAAGCGACAGCAAGCTGATTGCTCATGGAAAATACATTATGTTGTAAAGCCTGGTTGTCGTTAAGGACGCGTAGACTGCCTGGAAACCGCTAAGCCACGCCCCTCGGTCAGTTGTGTTTTTAATGAGTCGAAATCGATGAACTAGTGCAACTTATAAACGTCTAATTGCTTCACTGTGAGTTGTGTCGTCCTTTCAAAGGCTCAAATATCATATGAAAACAGAGGTGGTTTCATCGAGAGGAAGGAACGAGGTCAGAATACCTTCAAAGTATTAAATTGCTTATTTAAGTTGTGATTTTAACAGATTTTGAGGTTGTTTGAAGATGATTAAAGGAAAGTTATTCGTATATTCCCTTTTGGAGAATTTCTCAAAGAAATCCGCAATGACGGAAACTCATGTGAGCTCCATGGGACGATGAACGGAGGAAAGGCGACGGCACAGAGAGGGAAAGAAAGCACAAACGTTTGGATGGATCACAAGGGCGTGTCCTCGACGAGGTCCGCCTTTCCGGCATATAAAGCACGCAATTCAGCCAATTTATCTGGGTAGTGAACGGTCACCACCTCGTTGTCTCTTGTGGTCAAAGCTCCTTGGTCCTTGGAGGAGTCTTCCGGTTCACAAGACGTTGTTTTGGAGGAGTCTTCCGGTTCACAAGACGTTGTTGTGGAGGAGTCTTCCAGTTCACAAGACGTTGTTGTGGAGGAGTCTTTTGGTTTACAAGACGTTGTTGTGGAGGAGTCTTCCAGTTCACAAGACGTTGTTGTGGAGAAGTCTTTTGGTTCACAAGACGTTGTTGTGGAGGAGTCTTCCGGTTCACAAGACGTTGTTGTGGAGGAGTCTTCCAGTTCGCAAGACGTTGTTGTGGAGGAGTTTTCCAGTTCACAAGACGTTGTTGTGTAGGAGTCTCCTGGTTCACAGGACGTTGTTGTGGAGGAGTCTTCCGGTTCACAAAACGTTGTTGTGGAGGAGTCTTCCAGCTCACAAGACGTTGCTGTGGAAGAGTCTTCTGGTTCACAAGACGTTGTTGTGGAGGAGTCTTCCGGTTCACAAGACATTGTTGTGGAGGAGTCTTCTGGTTCATAAGACGTTGTTGTGGAGGAGTCTTCCAGTTCACAAGATGTTGTTGTGGAGGAGTCTTCCAGTTCACAAGACGTTGTTGTGGAGGAGTCTTCCGGTTCACAAAACGTTGTTGTGGAGGAGTCTTCCAGCTCACAAGACGTTGTTGTGGAAGAGTCTTCTGGTTCACAAGACGTTGTTGTTGAGGAGTCTTTTGGTTCACAAGACATTGTTGTGGAGGAGTCTTCTGGTTCACAAGACGTTGTTGTGGAGGAGTCTTCCAGTTCACAAGACGTTGTTGTGGAGGAGTCTTCCGGTTCACAAGACGTTGTTGTGGAGGAGTCTTTTGGTTCACAAGACGTTGTTGTGGAGGAGTCTTCCGGTTCACAAGACGTTGTTGTGGAGGAGTCTTTTGGTTCACAAGACGTTGTTGTGGAGGAGTCTTCCGGTTCACAAGACATTGTTGTGGAGGAGTCTTCCGGTTCATAAGACGTTGTTGTGGAGGAGTCTTCCAGTTCACAAGATGTTGTTGTGGAGGAGTCTTCCAGTTCACAAGACGTTGTTGTGGAGGAGTCTCCTGGTTCACAGGACGTTGTTGTGGAGGAGTCTTCCGGTTCACAAGACGTTGTTGTGGAAGAGTCTTCCGGTTCACAAGACGTTGTTGTGGAGGAGTCTTCCGGTTCACAAGACGTTGTTGTGGAGGAGTCTTCCGGTTCACAAGATGTTGTTGTGGATTGTCTTCTGGTTCTCAAGACGTTGTTGAGGAACATTCTTCCGGTTCACAGGACGTTGTTGTGGAGGGGTCTTTCGGTTCACAAGACGTTGTTGTGGAACAGTCTTCCAGTTCACAATACGTTGTTGTGGAGGAGTCTTCCGTTCCACAAGACGTTGTTGATCTATGTTATACCGGCACCATCCGCACAATGGAGATTAGTGGTGGTGACTGCAGAAATCTGTTGTCGGATTGGCGCACACTCGCACCCCCTGTTAACCAATAAGAACGGACAGGATTCTTACATTTTCTCTAGTTACCATCGTGATCGATGACGAAACTGTATTCGATAGTAATTGATAGATTAAAAATTTGGAAACGCTCTGCGACCCTCCGAAAGGTCTGCAGGTGTGTTCCATTGTCAATAAACTTGCGAAGTGCTCGCCTAATTTTAAACACTCAAGCAAGCACTCCAAAGAAACGGTTGAGAAAGAACGGCTGGCTTGGCAAGCGACAGCAAGCTGATTGCTCATGGAAAATACATTATGTTGTAAAGCCTGGTTGTCGTTAAGGACGCGTAGACTGCCTGGAAACCGCTAAGCCACGCCCCTCGGTCAGTTGTGTTTTTAATGAGTCGAAATCGATGAACTAGTGCAACTTATAAACGTCTAATTGCTTCACTGTGAGTTGTGTCGTCCTTTCAAAGGCTCAAATATCATATGAAAACAGAGGTGGTTTCATCGAGAGGAAGGAACGAGGTCAGAATACCTTCAAAGTATTAAATTGCTTATTTAAGTTGTGATTTTAACAGATTTTGAGGTTGTTTGAAGATGATTAAAGGAAAGTTATTCGAATATTCCCTTTTGGAGAATTTCTCAAAGAAATCCGCAATGACGGAAACTCATGTGAGCTCCATGGGACGATGAACGGAGGAAAGGCGACGGCACAGAGAGGGAAAGAAAGCACAACCGTTTGGATGGATCACAAGGGCGTGTCCTCGACGAGGTCCGCCTTTCCGGCATATAAAGCACGCAATTCAGCCAATTTATCTGGGTAGTGAACGGTCACCACCTCGTTGTCTCTTGTGGTCAAAGCTCCTTGGTCCTTGGAGGAGTCTTCCGGTTCACAAGACGTTGTTTTGGAGGAGTCTTCCGGTTCACAAGACGTTGTTGTGGAGGAGTCTTCCGGTTCACAAGACGTTGTTGTGGAGGAGTCTTTTGGTTTACAAGACGTTGTTGTGGAGGAGTCTTCCAGTTCACAAGACGTTGTTGTGGAGAAGTCTTTTGGTTCACAAGACGTTGTTGTGGAGAAGTCTTTTGGTTCACAAGACGTTGTTGTGGAGGAGTCTTCCGGTTCACAAGACGTTGTTGTGGAGGAGTCTTCCAGTTCGCAAGACGTTGTTGTGGAGGAGTTTTCCAGTTCACAAGACGTTGTTGTGTAGGAGTCTCCTGGTTCACAGGACGTTGTTGTGGAGGAGTCTTCCGGTTCACAAGACGTCGTTGTGGGGGAGTCTTCCGGTTCAAAAGACGTTGTTGTGGAGGAGTCTTCCGGTTCACAAGATGTTGTTGTGGAGGAGTGTTTCGGTTTTCAAGATGTTGTTGTGGAACAGTCTTCCAGTTCACCAGAGGTTGTTGTGCAGGAGTCTTCCGGTTCACAAGACACTGTTGTGGATGAGTCTTCCGGTTCACAAGACGTTGGTGTGGAGGAGTCTTTAGGTTCACAAGACGTTGTTGTGGAGGAGTCTTCCGTTCACAAGACGTTGTTGTGGAGGCGTCTTCCGGTTCACAAGACGTTGTTGTGGAGGAGTCTTCCGGTTCACAAGACGTCGTTGTGGAGGAGTCTTCCGGTTCAAAAGACGTCGTTGTGGAGGAGTCTTCCGGGTCACAAGACGTTGTTGTGGAGGAGTCTTCCGGTTCACAAGATGTTGTTGTGGAGGAGTGTTTCGGTTTACAAGACGTTGTTGTGGAACAGTCTTCCAGTTCACCAGAGGTTGTTGTGCAGGAGTCTTCCAGTTCACAGGACGTTGTTGTAGAGGAGTCTTCCAGTTCACAAGACATTGTTGTGGAAGAGTCTTCTGGTTCACAAGACGTTGTTGTTGAGGAGTCTTCCGGTTCACAAGACGTTGTTGTGGAGGAGTCTTCCAGTTCACAAATCGTTGTTGTGGAGGATTCTTCCTGTTCATAAGACGTTGTTGTGGAGGAGTCTTTCGGTTTACAAGACGTTGTTGTGGAGGAGTCTTCCGGTTCACAAGACGTTGTTGTGGAGGAGTCTTCCGGTTCACAAGATGTTGTTGTGGAGGAGTGTTTCGGTTTACAAGACGTTGTTGTGGAATAGTCTTCCAGTTCACCAGAGGTTGTTGTGCAGGAGTCTTCCAGTTCACAGGACGTTGTTGTAGAGGAGTCTTCCAGTTCACAAGACGTTGTTGTGGAAGAGTCTTCTGGTTCACAAGACGTTGTTGTTGAGGAGTCTTCCGGTTCACAAGACGTTGTTGTGGAGGAGTCTTCCGGTTCACAAATCGTTGTTGTGGAGGATTCTTCCGGTTCACAAGACGTTGTTGTGGAGGAGTCTTTCGGTTTACAAGACGTTGTTGTGGAGGAGTCTTCCAGTTCACAAGACGTTGTTGTGGAGAAGTCTTTTGGTTCACAATACGTTGTTGTGGAGGAGTCTTCCGGTTCACAAGACGTTTTTGTGGAGGCGTCTTCTGGATCACAAGACGTTTTTGTGGAGGCGTCTTCTGGATCACAAGACGTCGTTGTGGAGGAGTCTTCCGGTTCACAAGACGTCGTTGTGGAGGAGTCTTCCGGTTCAAATGACGTTGTTGTGGAGGAGTCTTCATGTTCACAAGATGTTGTTGTGGAGGAGTGTTTCGGTTTACAAGACGTTGTTGTGGAACAGTCTTCCAGTTCACCAGAGGTTGTTGTGCAGGAGTCTTCTGGTTCACAAGACGTTGTTGTGTAGGAGTCTTTTGGTTCCCAATACGTTGTTGTGGAGGAGTCTTCCGGTTCACAAGACGTTGTTGTGGAGGAGTCTTTTGGTTCGCAAGACGTTGTTGTGGAGGAGTCTTCCGGTTCACAAGACGTTGTTGTGGAGGAGTCTTCCGGTTCACAAAACGTTGTTGTGGAGGAGTCTTCCAGCTCACAAGACGTTGTTGTGGAAGAGTCTTCTGGTTCACAAGACGTTGTTGTTGAGGAGTCTTTTGGTTCACAAGACATTGTTTTGGAGGAGTCTTCTGGTTCACAAGACGTTGTTGTGGAGGAGTCTTCCAGTTCACAAGACGTTGTTGTGGAGGAGTCTTCCGGTTCACAAGACGTTGTTGTGGAGGAGTCTTTTGGTTCACAAGACGTTGTTGTGGAGGAGTCTTCCGGTTCACAAGACGTTGTTGTGGAGGAGTCTTTTGGTTCACAAGACGTTGTTGTGGAGGAGTCTTCCAGTTCACAAGATGTTGTTGTGGATTGTCTTCTGGTTCTCAAGACGTTGTTGTGGAGGAGTCTTCCGGTTCACAAGACGTTGTTGTGGAAGAGTCTTCCGGTTCACAAGACGTTGTTGTGGAGGAGTCTTCCGGTTCACAAGACGTTGTTGTGGAGGAGTCTTCCGGTTCACAAGATGTTGTTGTGGATTGTCTTCTGGTTCTCAAGACGTTGTTGAGGAACATTCTTCCGGTTCACAGGACGTTGTTGTGGAGGGGTCTTTCGGTTCACAAGACGTTGTTGTGGAACAGTCTTCCAGTTCACAATACGTTGTTGTGGAGGAGTCTTCCGTTCCACAAGACGTTGTTGATCTATGTTATACCGGCACCATCCGCACAATGGAGATTACTGGTGGTGACTGCAGAAATCTGTTGTCGGATTGGCGCACACTCGCACCCCCTGTTAACCAATAAGAACGGACAGGATTCTTACATTTTCTCTAGTTACCATCGTGATCGATGACGAAACTGTATTCGATAGTAATTGATAGATTAAAAATTTGGAAACGCTCTGCGACCCTCCGAAAGGTCTGCAGGTGTGTTCCATTGTCAATAAACTTGCGGAGTGCTCGCCTAATTTTAAACACTCAAGCAAGCACTCCAAAGAAACGGTTGAGAAAGAACGGCTGGCTTGGCAAGCGACAGCAAGCTGATTGCTCATGGAAAATACATTATGTTGTAAAGCCTGGTTGTCGTTAAGGACGCGTAGACTGCCTGGAAACCGCTAAGCCACGCCCCTCGGTCAGTTGTGTTTTTAATGAGTCGAAATCGATGAACTAGTGCAACTTATAAACGTCTAATTGCTTCACTGTGAGTTGTGTCGTCCTTTCAAAGGCTCAAATATCATATGAAAACAGAGGTGGTTTCATCGAGAGGAAGGAACGAGGTCAGAATACCTTCAAAGTATTAAATTGCTTATTTAAGTTGTGATTTTAACAGATTTTGAGGTTGTTTGAAGATGATTAAAGGAAAGTTATTCGAATATTCCCTTTTGGAGAATTTCTCAAAGAAATCCGCAATGACGGAAACTCATGTGAGCTCCATGGGACGATGAACGGAGGAAAGGCGATGGTACAGAGAGGGAAAGAAAGCACAACCGTTTGGATGGATCACAAGGGCGTGTCCTCGACGAGGTCCGCCTTTCCGGCATATAAAGCACGCAATTCAGCCAATTTATCTGGGTAGTGAACGGTCACCACCTCGTTGTCTCTTGTGGTCAAAGCTCCTTGGTCCTTGGAGGAGTCTTCCGGTTCACAAGACGTTGTTTTGGAGGAGTCTTCCGGTTCACAAGACGTTGTTGTGGAGGAGTCTTCCGGTTCACAAGACGTTGTTGTGGAGGAGTCTTTTGGTTTACAAGACGTTGTTGTGGAGGAGTCTTCCAGTTCACAAGACGTTGTTGTGGAGAAGTCTTTTGGTTCACAAGACGTTGTTGTGGTGAAGTCTTTTGGTTCACAAGACGTTGTTGTGGAGGAGTCTTCCGGTTCACAACACGTTGTTGTGGAGGAGTCTTCCAGTTCGCAAGACGTTGTTGTGGAGGAGTTTTCCAGTTCACAAGACGTTGTTGTGTAGGAGTCTCCTGGTTCACAGGACGTTGTTGTGGAGGAGTCTTCCGGTTAACAAGACGTCGTTGTGGGGGAGTCTTCCGGTTCAAAAGACGTTGTTGTGGAGGAGTCTTCCGGTTCACAAGATGTTGTTGTGGAGGAGTGTTTCGGTTTTCAAGATGTTGTTGTGGAACAGTCTTCCAGTTCACCAGAGGTTGTTGTGCAGGAGTCTTCCGGTTCACAAGACACTGTTGTGGATGAGTCTTCCGGTTCACAAGACGTTGGTGTGGAGGAGTCTTTAGGTTCACAAGACGTTGTTGTGGAGGAGTCTTCCGTTCACAAGACGTTGTTGTGGAGGCGTCTTCCGGTTCACAAGACGTTGTTGTGGAGGAGTCTTCCGGTTCACAAGACGTCGTTGTGGAGGAGTCTTCCGGTTCAAAAGACGTCGTTGTGGAGGAGTCTTCCGGGTCACAAGACGTTGTTGTGGAGGAGTCTTCCGGTTCACAAGATGTTGTTGTGGAGGAGTGTTTCGGTTTACAAGACGTTGTTGTGGAACAGTCTTCCAGTTCACCAGAGGTTGTTGTGCAGGAGTCTTCCAGTTCACAGGACGTTGTTGTAGAGGAGTCTTCCAGTTCACAAGACATTGTTGTGGAAGAGTCTTCTGGTTCACAAGACGTTGTTGTTGAGGAGTCTTCCGGTTCACAAGACGTTGTTGTGGAGGAGTCTTCCGGTTCACAAATCGTTGTTGTGGAGGATTCTTCCTGTTCATAAGACGTTGTTGTGGAGGAGTCTTTCGGTTTACAAGACGTTGTTGTGGAGGAGTCTTCCGGTTCACAAAACGTTGTTGTGGAGGAGTCTTCCGGTTCACAAGATGTTGTTGTGGAGGAGTGTTTCGGTTTACAAGACGTTGTTGTGGAATAGTCTTCCAGTTCACCAGAGGTTGTTGTGCAGGAGTCTTCCAGTTCACAGGACGTTGTTGTAGAGGAGTCTTCCAGTTCACAAGACGTTGTTGTGGAAGAGTCTTCTGGTTCACAAGACGTTGTTGTTGAGGAGTCTTCCGGTTCACAAGACGTTGTTGTGGAGGAGTCTTCCGGTTCACAAATCGTTGTTGTGGAGGATTCTTCGGGTTCACAAGACGTTGTTGTGGAGGAGTCTTTCGGTTTACAAGACGTTGTTGTGGAGGAGTCTTCCAGTTCACAAGACGTTGTTGTGGAGAAGTCTTTTGGTTCACAATACGTTGTTGTGGAGGAGTCTTCTGGTTCACAAGACGTTTTTGTGGAGGCGTCTTCTGGATCACAAGACGTTTTTGTGGAGGCGTCTTCTGGATCACAAGACGTCGTTGTGGAGGAGTCTTCCGGTTCACAAGACGTCGTTGTGGAGGAGTCTTCCGGTTCAAATGACGTTGTTGTGGAGGAGTCTTCATGTTCACAAGATGTTGTTGTGGAGGAGTGTTTCGGTTTACAAGACGTTGTTGTGGAACAGTCTTCCAGTTCACCAGAGGTTGTTGTGCAGGAGTCTTCTGGTTCACAAGACGTTGTTGTGTAGGAGTCTTTTGGTTCCCAATACGTTGTTGTGGAGGAGTCTTCCGGTTCACAAGACGTTGTTGTGGAGGAGTCTTTTGGTTCGCAAGACGTTGTTGTGGAGGAGTCTTCCGGTTCACAAGACGTTGTTGTGGAGGAGTCTTCCGGTTCACAAAACGTTGTTGTGGAGGAGTCTTCCAGCTCACAAGACGTTGTTGTGGAAGAGTCTTCTGGTTCACAAGACGTTGTTGTTGAGGAGTCTTTTGGTTCACAAGACATTGTTTTGGAGGAGTCTTCTGGTTCACAAGACGTTGTTGTGGAGGAGTCTTCCAGTTCACAAGACGTTGTTGTGGAGGAGTCTTCCGGTTCACAAGACGTTGTTGTGGAGGAGTCTTTTGGTTCACAAGACGTTGTTGTGGAGGAGTCTTCCGGTTCACAAGACGTTGTTGTGGAGGAGTCTTTTGGTTCACAAGACGTTGTTGTGGAGGAGTCTTCCAGTTCACAAGATGTTGTTGTGGATTGTCTTCTGGTTCTCAAGACGTTGTTGTGGAGGAGTCTCCTGGTTCACAGGACGTTGTTGTGGAGGAGTCTTCCGGTTCACAAGACGTTGTTGTAGAAGAGTCTTCCGGTTCACAAGACGTTGTTGTGGAGGAGTCTTCCGGTTCACAAGACGTTATTGTGGAGGAGTCTTCCGGTTCACAAGATGTTGTTGTGGATTGTCTTCTGGTTCTCAAGACGTTGTTGTGGAACAGTCTTCCGGTTCACAGGACGTTGTTGTGGAGGGGTCTTTCGGTTCACAAGACGTTGTTGTGGAACAGTCTTCCAGTTCACAATACGTTGTTGTGGAGGAGTCTTCCGTTTCAAAAGACGTTGTTGATCTATGTTATACCGGCACCATCCGCACAATGGAGATTAGTGGTGGTGACTGCAGAAATCTGTTGTCGGATTGGCACACACTCGCACCCCCTGTTAACCAATAAGAACGGACAGGATTCTTACATTTTCTCCAGTTACCATCGTGATCGATGACGAAACTGTATTCGATAGTAATTGATAGATTAAAAATTTGGAAACGCTCTGCGACCCTCCGAAAGGTCTGCAGGTGTGTTCCATTGTCAATAAACTTGCGGAGTGCTCGCCTAATTTTAAACACTCAAGCAAGCACTCCAAAGAAACGGTTGAGAAGGAACGGCTGGCTTGGCAAGCGACAGCAAGCTGATTGCTCATGGAAAATACATTATGTTGTAAAGGCTGGTTGTCGTTAAGGACGCGTAGACTGCCTGGAAACCGCTAAGCCACGCCCCTCGGTCAGTTGTGTTTTTAATGAGTCGAAATCGATGAACCAGTGCAACTTATAAACGTCTAATTGCTTCACTGTGAGTTGTGTCCTCCTTTCAAAGGCTCAAATATCATATGAAAACAGAGGTGGTTTCATCGAGAGGAAGGAACAAGGTCAGAATACCTTCAAAGTATTAAATTGCTTATTTAAGTTGTGATTTTAACAGATTTTGAGGTTGTTTGAAGATGATTAAAGGAAAGTTATTCGAATATTCCCTTTTGGAGAATTTCTCAAATAAATCCGCAATGACGGAAACTCATGTGAGCTCCATGGGACGATGAACGGAGGAAAGGCGACGGTACAGAGAGGGAAAGAAAGCACAAACGTTTGGATGGATCACAAGGGCGTGTCCTCGACGAGGTCCGCCTTTCCGGCATATAAAGCACGCAATTCAGCCAATTTATCTGGGTAGTGAACGGTCACCACCTCGTTGTCTCTTGTGGTCAAAGCTCCTTAGTCCTTGGAGGAGTCTTCCGGTTCACAAGACGTTGTTTTGGAGGAGTCTTCCGGTTCACAAGACGTTGTTGTGGAGGAGTCTTCCGGTTCACAAGACGTTGTTGTGGAGGAATCTTTTG
Organism: Myxine glutinosa; assembly: GCF_964187855.1. Taxonomy (NCBI): domain Eukaryota; kingdom Metazoa; phylum Chordata; class Myxini; order Myxiniformes; family Myxinidae; genus Myxine; species Myxine glutinosa. Next base: position 87,158,229 of record NC_136267.1, on the reverse strand, counting down.
GTTTACAAGACGTTGTTGTGGAGGAGTCTTCAAGTTCACAAGACGTTGTTGTGGAGAAGTCTTTTGGTTCACAAGACGTTGTTGTGGAGGAGTCTTCTGGTTCAAAAGACGTCGTTGTGGAGGAGTCTTCCGGGTCACAAGAGGTTGTTGTGGAGGAGTCTTCCGGTTCACAAGATGTTGTTGTGGAGGAGTGTTTCGGTTTACAAGACGTTGTTGTGGAACAGTCTTCCAGTTCACCAGAGGTTGTTGTGCAGGAGTCTTCCAGTTCACAGGACGTTGTTGTAGAGGAGTCTTCCAGTTCACAAGACATTGTTGTGGAAGAGTCTTCTGGTTCACAAGACGTTGTTGTTGAGGAGTCTTCCGGTTCACAAGACGTTGTTGTGGAGGAGTCTTCCGGTTCACAAATCGTTGTTGTGGAGGATTCTTCCTGTTCACAAGACGTTGTTGTGGAGGAGTCTTTCGGTTTACAAGACGTTGTTGTGGAGGAGTCTTCCGGTTCACAAGACGTTGTTGTGGAGGAGTCTTCCGGTTCACAAGATGTTGTTGTGGATTGTCTTCTGGTTCTCAAGACGTTGTTGTGGAGGAGTCTTCCGGTTCACAAGATGTTGTTGTGGAGGAGTGTTTCGGTTTACAAGACGTTGTTGTGGAATAGTCTTCCAGTTCACCAGAGGTTGTTGTGCAGGAGTCTTCCAGTTCACAGGACGTTGTTGTAGAGGAGTCTTCCAGTTCACAAGACGTTGTTGTGGAAGAGTCTTCTGGTTCACAAGACGTTGTTGTTGAGGAGTCTTCCGGTTCACAAGACGTTGTTGTGGAGGAGTCTTCCGGTTCACAAATCGTTGTTGTGGAGGATTCTTCCGGTTCACAAGACGTTGTTGTGGAGGAGTCTTTCGGTTTACAAGACGTTGTTGTGGAGGAGTCTTCCAGTTCACAAGACGTTGTTGTGGAGAAGTCTTTTGGTTCACAATACGTTGTTGTGGAGGAGTCTTCCGGTTCACAAGACGTTTTTGTGGAGGCGTCTTCTGGATCACAAGACGTTTTGTGGAGGCGTCTTCTGGATCACAAGACGTCGTTATGGAGGAGTCTTCCGGTTCACAAGACGTCGTTGTGGAGGAGTCTTCCGGTTCAAATGACATTGTTGTGGAGGAGTCTTCATGTTCACAAGATGTTGTTGTGGAGGAGTGTTTCGGTTTACAAGACGTTGTTGTGGAACAGTCTTCCAGTTCACCAGAGGTTGTTGTGCAGGAGTCTTCTGGTTCACAAGACGTTGTTGTGTAGGAGTCTTTTGGTTCCCAATACGTTGTTGTGGAGGAGTCTTCCGGTTCACAAGACGTTGTTGTGGAGGAGTCTTTTGGTTCGCAAGACGTTGTTGTGGAGGAGTCTTCCGGTTCACAAGACGTTGTTGTGGAGGAGTCTTCCAGTTCACAAAACGTTGTTGTGGAGGAGTCTTCCAGCTCACAAGACGTTGTTGTGGAAGAGTCTTCTGGTTCACAAGACGTTGTTGTTGAGGAGTGTTTTGGTTCACAAGACATTGTTTTGGAGGAGTCTTCTGGTTCACAAGACGTTGTTGTGGAGGAGTCTTCCAGTTCACAAGACGTTGTTGTGGAGGAGTCTTCCGGTTCACAAGACGTTGTTGTGGAGGAGTCTTTTGGTTCACAAGACGTTGTTGTGGAGGAGTCTTCCGGTTCACAAGACGTTGTTGTGGAGGAGTCTTTTGGTTCACAAGACGTTGTTGTGGAGGAGTCTTCCAGTTCACAAGATGTTGTTGTGGATTGTCTTCTGGTTCTCAAGACGTTGTTGTGGAGGAGTCTCCTGGTTCACAGGACGTTGTTGTGGAGGAGTCTTCCGGTTCACAAGACGTTGTTGTAGAAGAGTCTTCCGGTTCACAAGACGTTGTTGTGGAGGAGTCTTCCGGTTCACAAGACGTTGTTGTGGAGGAGTCTTCCGGTTCACAAGATGTTGTTGTGGATTGTCTTCTGGTTCTCAAGACGTTGTTGTGGAACAGTCTTCCGGTTCACAGGACGTTGTTGTGGAGGGGTCTTTCGGTTCACAAGACGTTGTTGTGGAACAGTCTTCCAGTTCACAATACGTTGTTGTGGAGGAGTCTACCGTTTCAAAAGACGTTGTTGATGTATGTTATACCGGCACCATCCGCACAATGGAGATTAGTGGTGGTGACTGCAGAAATCTGTTGTCGGATTGGCACACACTCGCACCCCCTGTTAACCAATAAGAACGGACAGGATTCTTACATTTTCTCCAGTTACCATCGTGATCGATGACGAAACTGTATTCGATAGTAATTGATAGATTAAAAATTTGGAAACGCTCTGCGACCCTCCGAAAGGTCTGCAGGTGTGTTCCATTGTCAATAAACTTGCGGAGTGCTCGCCTAATTTTAAACACTCAAGCAAGCACTCCAAAGAAACGGTTGAGAAGGAACGGCTGGCTTGGCAAGCGACAGCAAGCTGATTGCTCATGGAAAATACATTATGTTGTAAAGGCTGGTTGTCGTTAAGGACGCGGAGACTGCCTGGAAACCGCTAAGCCACGCCCCTCGGTCAGTTGTGTTTTTAATGAGTCGAAATCGATGAACCAGTGCAACTTATAAACGTCTAATTGCTTCACTGTGAGTTGTGTCGTCCTTTCAAAGGCTCAAATATCATATGAAAACAGAGGTGGTTTCATCGAGAGGAAGGAACAAGGTCAGAATACCTTCAAAGTATTAAATTGCTTATTTAAGTTGTGATTTTAACAGATTTTGAGGTTGTTTGAAGATGATTAAAGGAAAGTTATTCGAATATTCCCTTTTGGAGAATTTCTCAAATAAATCCGCAATGACGGAAACTCATGTGAGCTCCATGGGACGATGAACGGAGGAAAGGCGACGGTACAGAGAGGGAAAGAAAGCACAAACGTTTGGATGGATCACAAGGGCGTGTCCTCGACGAGGTCCGCCTTTCCGGCATATAAAGCACGCAATTCAGCCAATTTATCTGGGTAGTGAACGGTCACCACCTCGTTGTCTCTTGTGGTCAAAGCTCCTTAGTCCTTGGAGGAGTCTTCCGGTTCACAAGACGTTGTTTTGGAGGAGTCTTCCGGTTCACAAGACGTTGTTGTGGAGGAGTCTTCCGGTTCACAAGACGTTGTTGTGGAGGAATCTTTTGGTTTACAAGACGTTGTTGTGGAGGAGTCTTCCAGTTCACAAGACGTTGTTGTGGAGAAGTCTTTTGGTTCACAAGACGTTGTTGTGGAGGAGTCTTCTGGTTCAAAAGACGTCGTTGTGGAGGAGTCTTCCGGGTCACAAGAGGTTGTTGTGGAGGAGTCTTCCGGTTCACAAGATGTTGTTGTGGAGGAGTGTTTCGGTTTACAAGACGTTGTTGTGGAACAGTCTTCCAGTTCACCAGAGGTTGTTGTGCAGGAGTCTTCCAGTTCACAGGACGTTGTTGTAGAGGAGTCTTCCAGTTCACAAGACATTGTTGTGGAAGAGTCTTCTGGTTCACAAGACGTTGTTGTTGAGGAGTCTTCCGGTTCACAAGACGTTGTTGTGGAGGAGTCTTCCGGTTCACAAATCGTTGTTGTGGAGGATTCTTCCTGTTCACAAGACGTTGTTGTGGAGGAGTCTTTCGGTTTACAAGACGTTGTTGTGGAGGAGTCTTCCGGTTCACAAGACGTTGTTGTGGAGGAGTCTTCCGGTTCACAAGATGTTGTTGTGGATTGTCTTCTGGTTCTCAAGACGTTGTTGAGGAACATTCTTCCGGTTCACAGGACGTTGTTGTGGAGGGGTCTTTCAGTTCACAAGACGTTGTTGTGGAACAGTCTTCCAGTTCACAATACGTTGTTGTGGAGGAGTCTTCCGTTCCACAAGACGTTGTTGATCTATGTTATACCGGCACCATCCGCACAATGGAGATTAGTGGTGGTGACTGCAGAAATCTGTTGTCGGATTGGCGCACACTCGCACCCCCTGTTAACCAATAAGAACGGACAGGATTCTTACATTTTCTCTATTTACCATCGTGATCGATGACGAAACTGTATTCGATAGTAATTGATAGATTAAAAATTTGGAAACGCTCTGCGACCCTCCGAAAGGTCTGCAGGTGTGTTCCATTGTCAATAAACTTGCGGAGTGCTCGCCTAATTTTAAACACTCAAGCAAGCACTCCAAAGAAACGGTTGAGAAAGAACGGCTGGCTTGGCAAGCGACAGCAAGCTGATTGCTCATGGAAAATACATTATGTTGTAAAGCCTGGTTGTCGTTAAGGACGCGTAGACTGCCTGGAAACCGCTAAGCCACGCCCCTCGGTCAGTTGTGTTTTTAATGAGTCGAAATCGATGAACTAGTGCAACTTATAAACGTCTAATTGCTTCACTGTGAGTTGTGTCGTCCTTTCAAAGGCTCAAATATCATATGAAAACAGAGGTGGTTTCATCGAGAGGAAGGAACGAGGTCAGAATACCTTCAAAGTATTAAATTGCTTATTTAAGTTGTGATTTTAACAGATTTTGAGGTTGTTTGAAGATGATTAAAGGAAAGTTATTCGAATATTCCCTTTTGGAGAATTTCTCAAAGAAATCCGCAATGACGGAAACTCATGTGAGCTCCATGGGACGATGAACGGAGGAAAGGTGATGGTACAGAGAGGGAAAGAAAGCACAACCGTTTGGATGGATCACAAGGGCGTGTCCTCGACGAGGTCCGCCTTTCCGGCATATAAAGCACGCAATTCAGCCAATTTATCTGGGTAGTGAACGGTCACCACCTCGTTGTCTCTTGTGGTCAAAGCTCCTTGGTCCTTGGAGGAGTCTTCCGGTTCACAAGACGTTGTTTTGGAGGAGTCTTCCGGTTCACAAGACGTTGTTGTGGAGGAGTCTTCCGGTTCACAAGACGTTGTTGTGGAGGAGTCTTTTGGTTTACAAGACGTTGTTGTGGAGGAGTCTTCCAGTTCACAAGACGTTGTTGTGGAGAAGTCTTTTGGTTCACAAGACGTTGTTGTGGAGAAGTCTTTTGGTTCACAAGACGTTGTTGTGGAGGAGTCTTCCGGTTCACAAGACGTTGTTGTGGAGGAGTCTTCCAGTTCGCAAGACGTTGTTGTGGAGGAGTTTTCCAGTTCACAAGACGTTGTTGTGTAGGAGTCTCCTGGTTCACAGGACGTTGTTGTGGAGGAGTCTTCCGGTTCACAAGACGTCGTTGTGGGGGAGTCTTCCGGTTCAAAAGACGTTGTTGTGGAGGAGTCTTCCGGTTCACAAGATGTTGTTGTGGAGGAGTGTTTCGGTTTTCAAGATGTTGTTGTGGAACAGTCTTCCAGTTCACCAGAGGTTGTTGTGCAGGAGTCTTCCGGTTCACAAGACACTGTTGTGGATGAGTCTTCCGGTTCACAAGACGTTGGTGTGGAGGAGTCTTTAGGTTCACAAGACGTTGTTGTGGAGGAGTCTTCCGTTCACAAGACGTTGTTGTGGAGGCGTCTTCCGGTTCACAAGACGTTGTTGTGGAGGAGTCTTCCGGTTCACAAGACGTCGTTGTGGAGGAGTCTTCCGGTTCAAAAGACGTCGTTGTGGAGGAGTCTTCCGGGTCACAAGACGTTGTTGTGGAGGAGTCTTCCGGTTCACAAGATGTTGTTGTGGAGGAGTGTTTCGGTTTACAAGACGTTGTTGTGGAACAGTCTTCCAGTTCACCAGAGGTTGTTGTGCAGGAGTCTTCCAGTTCACAGGACGTTGTTGTAGAGGAGTCTTCCAGTTCACAAGACATTGTTGTGGAAGAGTCTTCTGGTTCACAAGACGTTGTTGTTGAGGAGTCTTCCGGTTCACAAGACGTTGTTGTGGAGGAGTCTTCCGGTTCACAAATCGTTGTTGTGGAGGATTCTTCCTGTTCATAAGACGTTGTTGTGGAGGAGTCTTTCGGTTTACAAGACGTTGTTGTGGAGGAGTCTTCCAGTTCACAAGACGTTGTTGTGGAGGAGTCTTCCGGTTCACAAGATGTTGTTGTGGAGGAGTGTTTCGGTTTACAAGACGTTGTTGTGGAATAGTCTTCCAGTTCACCAGAGGTTGTTGTGCAGGAGTCTTCCAGTTCACAGGACGTTGTTGTAGAGGAGTCTTCCAGTTCACAAGACGTTGTTGTGGAAGAGTCTTCTGGTTCACAAGACGTTGTTGTTGAGGAGTCTTCCGGTTCACAAGACGTTGTTGTGGAGGAGTCTTCCGGTTCACAAATCGTTGTTGTGGAGGATTCTTCCGGTTCACAAGACGTTGTTGTGGAGGAGTCTTTCGGTTTACAAGACGTTGTTGTGGAGGAGTCTTCCAGTTCACAAGACGTTGTTGTGGAGAAGTCTTTTGGTTCACAATACGTTGTTGTGGAGGAGTCTTCCGGTTCACAAGACGTTTTTGTGGAGGCGTCTTCTGGATCACAAGACGTTTTTGTGGAGGCGTCTTCTGGATCACAAGACGTCGTTGTGGAGGAGTCTTCCGGTTCACAAGACGTCGTTGTGGAGGAGTCTTCCGGTTCAAATGACGTTGTTGTGGAGGAGTCTTCATGTTCACAAGATGTTGTTGTGGAGGAGTGTTTCGGTTTACAAGACGTTGTTGTGGAACAGTCTTCCAGTTCACCAGAGGTTGTTGTGCAGGAGTCTTCTGGTTCACAAGACGTTGTTGTGTAGGAGTCTTTTGGTTCCCAATACGTTGTTGTGGAGGAGTCTTCCGGTTCACAAGACGTTGTTGTGGAGGAGTCTTTTGGTTCGCAAGACGTTGTTGTGGAGGAGTCTTCCGGTTCACAAGACGTTGTTGTGGAGGAGTCTTCCGGTTCACAAAACGTTGTTGTGGAGGAGTCTTCCAGCTCACAAGACGTTGTTGTGGAAGAGTCTTCTGGTTCACAAGACGTTGTTGTTGAGGAGTCTTTTGGTTCACAAGACATTGTTTTGGAGGAGTCTTCTGGTTCACAAGACGTTGTTGTGGAGGAGTCTTCCAGTTCACAAGACGTTGTTGTGGAGGAGTCTTCCGGTTCACAAGACGTTGTTGTGGAGGAGTCTTTTGGTTCACAAGACGTTGTTGTGGAGGAGTCTTCCGGTTCACAAGACGTTGTTGTGGAGGAGTCTTTTGGTTCACAAGACGTTGTTGTGGAGGAGTCTTCCAGTTCACAAGATGTTGTTGTGGATTGTCTTCTGGTTCTCAAGACGTTGTTGTGGAGGAGTCTCCTGGTTCACAGGACGTTGTTGTGGAGGAGTCTTCCGGTTCACAAGACGTTGTTGTAGAAGAGTCTTCCGGTTCACAAGACGTTGTTGTGGAGGAGTCTTCCGGTTCACAAGACGTTGTTGTGGAGGAGTCTTCCGGTTCACAAGATGTTGTTTTGGATTGTCTTCTGGTTCTCAAGACGTTGTTGTGGAACAGTCTTCCGGTTCACAGGACGTTGTTGTGGAGGGGTCTTTCGGTTCACAAGACGTTGTTGTGGAACAGTCTTCCAGTTCACAATACGTTGTTGTGGAGGAGTCTTCCGTTTCAAAAGACGTTGTTGATCTATGTTATACCGGCACCATCCGCACAATGGAGATTAGTGGTGGTGACTGCAGAAATCTGTTGTCGGATTGGCACACACTCGCACCCCCTGTTAACCAATAAGAACGGACAGGATTCTTACATTTTCTCCAGTTACCATCGTGATCGATGACGAAACTGTATTCGATAGTAATTGATAGATTAAAAATTTGGAAACGCTCTGCGACCCTCCGAAAGGTCTGCAGGTGTGTTCCATTGTCAATAAACTTGCGGAGTGCTCGCCTAATTTTAAACACTCAAGCAAGCACTCCAAAGAAACGGTTGAGAAGGAACGGCTGGCTTGGCAAGCGACAGCAAGCTGATTGCTCATGGAAAATACATTATGTTGTAAAGGCTGGTTGTCGTTAAGGACGCGTAGACTGCCTGGAAACCGCTAAGCCACGCCCCTCGGTCAGTTGTGTTTTTAATGAGTCGAAATCGATGAACCAGTGCAACTTATAAACGTCTAATTGCTTCACTGTGAGTTGTGTCGTCCTTTCAAAGGCTCAAATATCATATGAAAACAGAGGTGGTTTCATCGAGAGGAAGGAACAAGGTCAGAATACCTTCAAAGTATTAAATTGCTTATTTAAGTTGTGATTTTAACAGATTTTGAGGTTGTTTGAAGATGATTAAAGGAAAGTTATTCGAATATTCCCTTTTGGAGAATTTCTCAAATAAATCCGCAATGACGGAAACTCATGTGAGCTCCATGGGACGATGAACGGAGGAAAGGCGACGGTACAGAGAGGGAAAGAAAGCACAAACGTTTGGATGGATCACAAGGGCGTGTCCTCGACGAGGTCCGCCTTTCCGGCATATAAAGCACGCAATTCAGCCAATTTATCTGGGTAGTGAACGGTCACCACCTCGTTGTCTCTTGTGGTCAAAGCTCCTTAGTCCTTGGAGGAGTCTTCCGGTTCACAAGACGTTGTTTTGGAGGAGTCTTCCGGTTCACAAGACGTTGTTGTGGAGGAGTCTTCCGGTTCACAAGACGTTGTTGTGGAGGAATCTTTTGGTTTACAAGACGTTGTTGTGGAGGAGTCTTCCAGTTCACAAGACGTTGTTGTGGAGAAGTCTTTTGGTTCACAAGACGTTGTTGTGGAGGAGTCTTCTGGTTCAAAAGACGTCGTTGTGGAGGAGTCTTCCGGGTCACAAGAGGTTGTTGTGGAGGAGTCTTCCGGTTCACAAGATGTTGTTGTGGAGGAGTGTTTCGGTTTACAAGACGTTGTTGTGGAACAGTCTTCCAGTTCACCAGAGGTTGTTGTGCAGGAGTCTTCCAGTTCACAGGACGTTGTTGTAGAGGAGTCTTCCAGTTCACAAGACATTGTTGTGGAAGAGTCTTCTGGTTCACAAGACGTTGTTGTTGAGGAGTCTTCCGGTTCACAAGACGTTGTTGTGGAGGAGTCTTCCGGTTCACAAATCGTTGGTGTGGAGGAGTCTTCCAGTTCACAAGACGTTGTTGTGGAGGAGTCTTTTGGTTCACAAGACGTTGTTGTGGAGGAGTCTTTTGGTTCACAAGACGTTGTTGTGGAGGAGTCTTCCGTTCACAAGACGTTGTTGTGGAGGAGTCTTTTGGTTCACAAGACGTTGTTGTGGAGGAGTCTTCCGGTTCACAAGACATTGTTGTGGAGGAGTCTTCCGGTTCACAAGACGTTGTTGTGGAGGAGTCTTTTGGTTCACAAGACGTTGTTGTGTAGGAGTCTCCTGGTTCACAGGACGTTGTTGTGGAGGAGTCTTCCGGTTCACAAGACGTCGTTGTGGAGGAGACTTCCGGTTCAAAAGCCGTTGTTGTGGAGGAGTCTTCCGGTTCACAAGATGTTGTTGTGGAGGAGTGTTTCGGTTTTCAAGATGTTGTTGTGGAACAGTCTTCCAGTTCACCAGAGGTTGTTGTGCAGGAGTCTTCCGGTTCACAAGACATTGTTGTGGATGAGTCTTCCGGTTCACAAGACGTTGTTGTGGAGGAGTCTTTAGGTTCACAAAACGTTGTTGTGGAGGAGTCTTCCGTTCACAAGACGTTGTTGTGGAGGCGTCTTCCGGTTCACAAGACGTTGTTGTGGAGGAGTCTTCCGGTTCACAAGACGTCGTTGTGGAGGAGTCTTCCGGTTCAAAAGACGTCGTTGTGGAGGAGTCTTCCGGGTCACAAGACGTTGTTGTGGAGGAGTCTTCCGGTTCACAAGATGTTGTTGTGGAGGAGTGTTTCGGTTTACAAAACGTTGTTGTGGAACAGTCTTCCAGTTCACCAGAGGTTGTTGTGCAGGAGTCTTCCAGTTCACAGGACGTTGTTGTAGAGGAGTCTTCCAGTTCACAAGACGTTGTTGTGGAAGAGTCTTCTGGTTCACAAGACGTTGTTGTTGAGGAGTCTTCCGGTTCACAAGACGTTGTTGTGGAGGAGTCTTCCGGTTCACAAATCGTTGTTGTGGAGGATTCTTCCGGTTCACAAGACGTTGTTGTGGAGGAGTCTTTCGGTTTACAAGACGTTGTTGTGGAGGAGTCTTCCAGTTCACAAGACGTTGTTGTGGAGAAGTCTTTTGGTTCACAAGACGTTGTTGTGGAGGAGTCTTCCGGTTCACAAGACGTTGTTGTGGAGGATTCTTCCGGTTCACAAGACGTTGTTGTGGAGCAGTCTTTTGGTTTACAAGACGTTGTTGTGGAGGAGTCTTCCAGTTCACAAGACGTTGTTGTGGAGAAGTCTTTTGGTTCACAAGACGTTGTTGTGGAGGAGTCTTCCGGTTCACAAGACGTTGTTGTGGAGGAGTCTTCCAGTTCACAAGACGTTGTTGTGGAGGAGTTTTCCGGTTCACAAGACGTCGTTGTGTAGGAGTCTCCTGGTTCACAGGATGTTGTTGTGGAGGAGTCTTCCGGTTCACAAGACGTCGTTGTGGAGGAGTCTTCCGGTTCAAAAGACGTTGTTGTGCAGGAGTCTTCCGGTTCACAAGATGTTTTTGTGGAGGAGTGTTTCGGTTTACAAGACGTTGTTGTGGAACAGTCTTCCAGTTCACCAGAGGTTGTTGTGCAGGAGTCTTCCGGTTCACAAGACATTGTTGTGGATGAGTCTTCCGGTTCACAAGACGTTGTTGTGGAGGAGTCTTTTGGTTCACAAGACGTTGTTGTGGAGGAGTCTTCCGGTTCACAAGACGTTTTTGTGGAGGCGTCTTCTGGATCACAAGACGTCGCTGTGGAGGAGTCTTCCGGTTCACAAGACGTCGTTGTGGAGGAGTCTTCCGGTTCAAATGACGTTGTTGTGGAGGAGTCTTCCGGTTCACAAGATGTTGTTGTGGAGGAGTGTTTCGGTTTACAAGACGTTGTTGTGGAACAGTCTTCCAGTTCACCAGAGGTTGTTGTGCAGGAGTCTTCCGGTTCACAAGACGTTGTTGTGTAGGAGTCTTTTGATTCACAATACGTTGTTGTGGAGGAGTCTTCCGGTTCACAAGACGTTGTTGTGGAGGAGTCTTTTGGTTCGCAAGACGTTGTTGTGGAGGAGTCTTCCGGTTCACAAGACGTTGTTGTGGAGGAGTCTTCCGGTTCACAAAACGTTGTTGTGGAGGAGTCTTCCAGCTCACAAGACGTTGTTGTGGAAGAGTCTTCTGGTTCACAAGACGTTGTTGTTGAGGAGTCTTTTGGTTCACAAGACATTGTTGTGGAGGAGTCTTCTGGTTCACAAGACGTTGTTGTGGAGGAGTCTTCCAGTTCACAAGACGTTGTTGTGGAGGAGTCTTCCGGTTCACAAGACGTTGTTGTGGAGGAGTCTTTTGGTTCACAAGACGTTGTTGTGGAGGAGTCTTCCGGTTCACAAGACGTTGTTGTGGAGGAATCTTTTGGTTCACAAGACGTTGTTGTGGAGGAGTCTTCCGGTTCACAAGACATTGTTGTGGAGGAGTCTTCCGGTTCATAAGACGTTGTTGTGGAGGAGTCTTCCAGTTCACAAGATGTTGTTGTGGAGGAGTCTTCCAGTTCACAAGACGTTGTTGTGGAGGAGTCTCCTGGTTCACAGGACGTTGTTGTGGAGGAGTCTTCCGGTTCACAAGACGTTGTTGTGGAAGAGTCTTCCGGTTCACAAGACGTTGTTGTGGAGGAGTCTTCCGGTTCAAAAGACGTTGTTGTGGAGGAGTCTTCCGGTTCACAAGATGTTGTTGTGGATTGTCTTCTGGATTCTCAAGACGTTGTTGTGGAACAGTCTTCCGGTTCACAGGACGTTGTTGTGGAGGGGTCTTTCGGTTCACAAGACGTTGTTGTGGAACAGTCTTCCAGTTCACAATACGTTGTTGTGGAGGAGTCTTCCGTTTCACAAGACGTTGTTGATCTATGTTATACCGGCACCATCCGCACAATGGAGATTAGTGGTGGTGACTGCAGAAATCTGTTGTCGGATTGGCGCACACTCGCACCCCCTGTTAACCAATAAGAACGGACAGGATTCTTACATTTTCTCCAGTTACCATCGTGATCGATGACGAAACTGTATTCGATAGTAATTGATAGATTAAAAATTTGGAAACGCTCTGCGACCCTCCGAAAGGTCTGCAGGTGTGTTCCATTGTCAATAAACTTGCGGAGTGCTCGCCTAATTTTAAACACTCAAGCAAGCACTCCAAAGAAACGGTTGAGAAGGAACGGCTGGCTTGGCAAGCGACAGCAAGCTGATTGCTCATGGAAAATACATTATCTATCTATAATTCCAGTAATCTCTGTCTGTACGTTTGTACGTTTGTACGTCTGTACGTCTGTTTGTCTGTGACCGCTGTTTCTCGACAACCACGGGTCCGATATACTTTTAACTTGCCAGGTATATTGCTGGGGACCCGAGGATGTGCCTTTTCAAGGTTTCATATTAATCGGACAATTACTTACCGAGCTATGTCCAAAAAACGATTCAACCAATCAGAGAGCAGCGAACTATCGCGTGTGCCGAACGTGGCGGACACACTCTGCCTCGGATGGCACATTTGAGAGCGTATTCATTTATTTCACGTTTGCAAACTATGTTGGCGTTAAACTATGTTTTAAAACTAATAAAAACGAATTTGCGATTCATTCGCTTTCCTGCGCGTTTGTGCACGCGATGGCGATTTCTTTACCAAACTCCGGAAGCCGTTCGCTTTGGACCAAACCATTTCATGTAAATAGAGGGGGGGGATTGTCACTGTACTCACAAGCCGTTCGCTTTGGACCAAACCATTTCATGTAAATAGAGGGGGGGGATATAATTTTAGATATAGATATAGTACGGGCAATGCCCTAGTCTATCTATAATTCCAGTAATCTCTGTTTGTACGTTTGTTTGTCTGTGACCGCTGTTTCTCGACAACCACGGGTCCGATATACTTTAAACTTGCCAGGTATATTGCTGGGGACCCGAGGATGTGCCTTTTCAAGGTTTCATATTAATCGGACAATTACTTACCGAGCTATGTCCAAAAAACGATTCAACCAATCAGAGAGCAGCGAGCTATCGCGTGTGCCGAACGTGGCGGACACACTCTGCCTCGGATGGCACATTTGAGAGCGTATTCATTTATTTCACGTTTGCAAACTATGTTGGCGCTATGTTGGCGTTAAACTATGTTTTAAAACTAATAAAAACCATTTCATCTAAATAGAGGGGGGGGGGGGGGGATTGTCACTGTACTCGCAAGCCGTTCGCCGTTCGCTTTGGCGTTGCGAATAGACCAACACATTTCATGGACCAAACCATTTCATGTAAAGCGTTCGCCGTTCGCTTTGGCGTTGCGAATGGACCAAAACATTTCATGAACCAAACCATTTCATGTAAATAGAGGGGGGGATATAATTTTAGATATAGATATAGTACGGGCATGCCCTAGTGTTGGAAAGCCTGGTTGTCGTTAAGGACGCGTAGACTGCCTGTAAACCGCTAAGCCACGCCCCTCGGTCAGTTGTGTTTTTAATGAGTCGAAATCGATGAACTAGTGCAACTTATAAACGTCTAATTGCTTCACTGTGAGTTGTGTCGTCCTTTCAAAGGCTCAAATATCATATGAAAACAGAGGTGGTTTCATCGAGAGGAAGGAACGAGGTCAGAATACCTTCAAAGTATTAAATTGCTTATTTAAGTTGTGATTTTAACAGATTTTGAGGTTGTTTGAAGATGATTAAAGGAAAGTTATTCGAATATTCCCTTTTGGAGAATTTCTCAAAGAAATCCGCAATGACGGAAACTCATGTGAGCTCCATGGGACGATGAACGGAGGAAAGGCGACGGTACAGAGAGGGAAAGAAAGCACAAACGTTTGGATGGATCACAAGGGCGTGTCCTCGACGAGGTCCGCCTTTCCGGCATATAAAGCACGCAATTCAGCCAATTTATCTGGGTAGTGAACGGTCACCACCTCGTTGTCTCTTGTGGTCAAAGCTCCTTGGTCCTTGGAGGAGTCTCCCGGTTCACAAGACGTTGTTTTGGAGGAGTCTTCCAGTTCACAAGACGTTGTTGTGGAGGAGTCTTCCGGTTCACAAGACGTTGTTGTGGAGGAGTCTTTTGGTTCACAAGACGTTGTTGTGGAGGAGTCTTCCGGTTCACAAGACGTTGTTGTGGAGGAGTCTTCCAGTTCACAAGACGTTGTTGTGGAGGCGTTTTCCGGTTCACAAGACGTCGTTGTGTAGGAGTCTCCTGGTTCACAGGATGTTGTTGTGGAGGAGTCTTCCGGTTCACAAGACGTTGTTGTGGAGGAGTCTTTTGGTTCACAAGACGTTGTTGTGGAGGAGTCTTCCGGTTCACAAGACATTGTTGTGGAGGAGTCTTCCGGTTCATAAGACGTTGTTGTGGAGGAGTCTTCCAGTTCACAAGATGTTGTTGTGGAGGAGTCTTCCAGTTCACAAGACGTTGTTGTGGAGGAGTCTCCTGGTTCACAGGACGTTGTTGTGGAGGAGTCTTCCGGTTCACAAGACGTTGTTGTGGAAGAGTCTTCCGGTTCACAAGACGTTGTTGTGGAGGAGTCTTCCGGTTCACAAGACGTTGTTGTGGAGGAGTCTTCCGGTTCACAAGATGTTGTTGTGGATTGTCTTCTGGTTCTCAAGACGTTGTTGTGGAACAGTCTTCCGGTTCACAGGACGTTGTTGTGGAGGGGTCTTTCGGTTCACAAGACGTTGTTGTGGAACAGACTTCCAGTTCACAATACGTTGTTGTGGAGGAGTCTTCCGTTTCACAAGACGTTGTTGATCTATGTTATACCGGCACCATCCGCACAATGGAGATTAGTGGTGGTGACTACAGAAATCTGTTGTCGGATTGGCGCACACTCGCACCCCCTGTTAACCAATAAGAACGGACAGGATTCTTACATTTTCTCCAGTTACCATCGTGATCGATGACGAAACTGTATTCGATAGTAATTGATAGATTAAAAATTTGGAAACGCTCTGCGACCCTCCGAAAGGTCTGCAGGTGTGTTCCATTGTCAATAAACTTGCGGAGTGCTCGCCTAATTTTAAACACTCAAGCAAGCACTCCAAAGAAACGGTTGAGAAGGAACGGCTGGCTTGGCAAGCGACAGCAAGCTGATTGCTCATGGAAAATACATTATGTTGTAAAGCCTGGTTGTCGTTAAGGACGCGTAGACTGCCTGGAAACCGCTAAGCCACGCCCCTCGGTCAGTTGTGTTTTTAATGAGTCGAAATCGATGAACCAGTGCAACTTATAAACGTCTAATTGCTTCACTGTGAGTTGTGTCGTCCTTTCAAAGGCTCAAATATCATATGAAAACAGGTGGTTTCATCGAGAGGAAGGAACGAGGTCAGAATACTTTCAAAGTATTAAATTGCTTATTTAAGTTGTGATTTTAACAGATTTTGAGGTTGTTTGAAGATGATTAAAGGAAAGTTATTCGAATATTCCCTTTTGGAGAATTTCTCAAAGAAATCCGCAATGACGGAAACTCATGTGAGCTCCATGGGACGATGAACGGAGGAAAGGCGACGGTACAGAGAGGGAAAGAAAGCACAAACGTTTGGATGGATCACAAGGGCGTGTCCTCGACGAGGTCCGCCTTTCCGGCATATAAAGCACGCAATTCAGCCAATTTATCTGGGTAGTGAACGGTCACCACCTCGTTGTCTCTTGTGGTCAAAGCTCCTTGGTCCTTGGAGGAGTCTTCCGGTTCACAAGACGTTGTTTTGGAGGAGTCTTCCGGTTCACAAGACGTTGTTGTGGAGGAGTCTTCCGGTTCACAAGACGTTGTTGTGGAGGAGTCTTTTGGTTTACAAGACGTTGTTGTGGAGGAGTCTTCCAGTTCACAAGACGTTGTTGTGGAGAAGTCTTTTGGTTCACAAGACGTTGTTGTGGAGGAGTCTTCCGGTTCACAAGACGTTGTTGTGGAGGAGTCTTCCAGTTCGCAAGACGTTGTTGTGGAGGAGTTTTCCAGTTCACAAGACGTTGTTGTGTAGGAGTCTCCTGCTTCACAGGACGTTGTTGTGGAGGAGTCTTCCGGTTCACAAGACGTCGTTGTGGAGGAGTCTTCCGGTTCAAAAGACGTTGTTGTGGAGGAGTCTTCTGGTTCACAAGATGTTGTTGTGGAGTAGTGTTTCGGTTTTCAAGATGTTGTTGTGGAACAGTCTTCCAGTTCACCAGAGGTTGTTGTGCAGGAGTCTTCCGGTTCACAAGACATTGTTGTGGATGAGTCTTCCGGTTCACAAGACGTTGTTGTGGAGGAGTCTTTAGGTTCACAAGACGTTGTTGTGGAGGAGTCTTCCGTTCACAAGACGTTGTTGTGGAGGCGTCTTCCGGTTCACAAGACGTTGTTGTGGAGGAGTCTTCCGGTTCACAAGACGTCGTTGTGGAGGAGTCTTCCGGTTCAAAAGACGTCGTTGTGGAGGAGTCTTCCGGGTCACAAGAGGTTGTTGTGGAGGAGTCTTCCGGTTCACAAGATGTTGTTGTGGAGGAGTGTTTCGGTTTACAAGACGTTGTTGTGGAACAGTCTTCCAGTTCACCAGAGGTTGTTGTGCAGGAGTCTTCCAGTTCACAGGACGTTGTTGTGGAGGAGTCTTCCAGTTCACAAGACATTGTTGTGGAAGAGTCTTCTGGTTCACAAGACGTTGTTGTTGAGGAGTCTTCCGGTTCACAAGACGTTGTTGTGGAGGAGTCTTCCGGTTCACAAATCGTTGTTGTGGAGGATTCTTCCTGTTCACAAGACGTTGTTGTGGAGGAGTCTTTCGGTTTACAAGACGTTGTTGTGGAGGAGTCTTCCGGTTCACAAGACGTTGTTGTGGAGGAGTCTTCCGGTTCACAAGATGTTGTTGTGGATTGTCTTCTGGTTCTCAAGACGTTGTTGTGGAACAGTCTTCCGGTTCACAGGACGTTGTTGTGGAGGGGTCTTTCGGTTCACAAGACGTTGTTGTGGAACAGTCTTCCAGGTCACAATACGTTGTTGTGGAGGAGTCTTCCGTTTCACAAGACGTTGTTGATCTATGTTATACCGGCACCATCCGCACAATGGAGATTAGTGGTGGTGACTGCAGAAATCTGTTGTCGGATTGGCGCACACTCGCACCCCCTGTTAACCAATAAGAACGGACAGGATTCTTACATTTTCTCCAGTTACCATCGTGATCGATGACGAAACTGTATTCGATAGTAATTGATAGATTAAAAATTTGGAAACGCTCTGCGACCCTCCGAAAGGTCTGCAGGTGTGTTCCATTGTCAATAAACTTGCGGAGTGCTCGCCTAATTTTAAACACTCAAGCAAGCACTCCAAAGAAACGGTTGAGAAGGAACGGCTGGCTTGGCAAGCGACAGCAAGCTGATTGCTCATGGAAAATACATTATGTTGTAAAGCCTGGTTGTCGTTAAGGACGCGTAGACTGCCTGGAAACCGCTAAGCCACGCCCCTCGGTCAGTTGTGTTTTTAATGAGTCGAAATCGATGAACTAGTGCAACTTATAAACGTCTAATTGCTTCACTGTGAGTTGTGTCGTCCTTTCAAAGGCTCAAATATCATATGAAAACAGAGGTGGTTTCATCGAGAGGAAGGAACGAGGTCAGAATACCTTCAAAGTATTAAATTGCTTATTTAAGTTGTGATTTTAACAGATTTTGAGGTTGTTTGAAGATGATTAAAGGAAAGTTATTCGAATATTCCCTTTTGGAGAATTTCTCAAAGAAATCCGCAATGACGGAAACTCATGTGAGCTCCATGGGACGATGAACGGAGGAAAGGCGACGGCACAGAGAGGGAAAGAAAGCACAAACGTTTGGATGGATCACAAGGGCGTGTCCTCGACGAGGTCCGCCTTTCCGGCATATAAAGCACGCAATTCAGCCAATTTGTCTGGGTAGTGAACGGTCACCACCTCGTTGTCTCTTGTGGTCAAAGCTCCTTGGTCCTTGGAGGAGTCTTCTGGTTCACAAGACGTTGTTTTGGAGGAGTCTTCCGGTTCACAAGACGTTGTTGTGGAGGAGTCTTCCTGTTCACAAGACGTTGTTGTGGAGGAGTCTTCCTGTTCACAAGACGTTGTTGTGGAGGAGTCTTTTGGTTTACAAGACGTTGTTGTGGAGGAGTCTTCCAGTTCACAAGACGTTGTTGTGGAGAAGTCTTTTGGTTCACAAGACGTTGTTGTGGAGGAGTCTTCCGGTTCACAAGACGTTGTTGTGGAGGAGTCTTCCAGTTCGCAAGACGTTGTTGTGGAGGAGTTTTCCAGTTCACAAGACGTTGTTGTGTAGGAGTCTCCTGGTTCACAGGACGTTGTTGTGGAGGAGTCTTCCGGTTCACAAAACGTTGTTGTGGAGGAGTCTTCCAGCTCACAAGACGTTGCTGTGGAAGAGTCTTCTGGTTCACAAGACGTTGTTGTTGAGGAGTCTTTGGGTTTTCAAGATGTTGTTGTGGAGGAGTCTTCTGGTTCACAAGACGTTGTTGTGGAGGAGTCTTCCAGTTCACAAGACGTTGGTGTGGAGGAGTCTTCCAGTTCACAAGACGTTGTTGTGGAGGAGTCTTTTGGTTCACAAGACGTTGTTGTGGAGGAGTCTTCCGTTCACAAGACGTTGTTGTGGAGGAGTCTTTTGGTTCACAAGACGTTGTTGTGGAGGAGTCTTCCGGTTCACAAGACATTGTTGTGGAGGAGTCTTCCGGTTCACAAGACGTTGTTGTGGAGGAGTCTTTTGGTTCACAAGACGTTGTTGTGTAGGAGTCTCCTGGTTCACAGGACGTTGTTGTGGAGGAGTCTTCCGGTTCACAAGACGTCGTTGTGGAGGAGACTTCCGGTTCAAAAGCCATTGTTGTGGATGAGTCTTCCGGTTCACAAGATGTTGTTGTGGAGGAGTGTTTCGGTTTTCAAGATGTTGTTGTGGAACAGTCTTCCAGTTCACCAGAGGTTGTTGTGCAGGAGTCTTCCGGTTCACAAGACATTGTTGTGGATGAGTCTTCCGGTTCACAAGACGTTGTTGTGGAGGAGTCTTTAGGTTCACAAAACGTTGTTGTGGAGGAGTCTTCCGTTCACAAGACGTTGTTGTGGAGGCGTCTTCCGGTTCACAAGACGTTGTTGTGGAGGAGTCTTCCGGTTCACAAGACGTCGTTGTGGAGGAGTCTTCCGGTTCAAAAGACGTCGTTGTGGAGGAGTCTTCCGGGTCACAAGACGTTGTTGTGGAGGAGTCTTCCGGTTCACAAGATGTTGTTGTGGAGGAGTGTTTCGGTTTACAAGACGTTGTTGTGGAACAGTCTTCCAGTTCACCAGAGGTTGTTGTGCAGGAGTCTTCCAGTTCACAGGACGTTGTTGTAGAGGAGTCTTCCAGTTCACAAGACGTTGTTGTGGAAGAGTCTTCTGGTTCACAAGACGTTGTTGTTGAGGAGTCTTCCGGTTCACAAGACGTTGTTGTGGAGGAGTCTTCCGGTTCACAAATCGTTGTTGTGGAGGATTCTTCCGGTTCACAAGACGTTGTTGTGGAGGAGTCTTTCGGTTTACAAGACGTTGTTGTGGAGGAGTCTTCCAGTTCACAAGACGTTGTTGTGGAGAAGTCTTTTGGTTCACAAGACGTTGTTGTGGAGGAGTCTTCCGGTTCACAAGACGTTGTTGTGGAGGATTCTTCCGGTTCACAAGACGTTGTTGTGGAGCAGTCTTTTGGTTTACAAGACGTTGTTGTGGAGGAGTCTTCCAGTTCACAAGACGTTGTTGTGGAGGAGTCTTCCAGTTCACAAGACGTTGTTGTGGAGGAGTTTTCCGGTTCACAAGACGTCGTTGTGTAGGAGTCTCCTGGTTCACAGGATGTTGTTGTGGAGGAGTCTTCCGGTTCACAAGACGTCGTTGTGGAGGAGTCTTCCGGTTCAAAAGACGTTGTTGTGCAGGAGTCTTCCGGTTCACAAGATGTTTTTGTGGAGGAGTGTTTCGGTTTACAAGACGTTGTTGTGGAACAGTCTTCCAGTTCACCAGAGGTTGTTGTGCAGGAGTCTTCCGGTTCACAAGACATTGTTGTGGATGAGTCTTCCGGTTCACAAGACGTTGTTGTGGAGGAGTCTTTTGGTTCACAAGACGTTGTTGTGGAGGAGTCTTCCGGTTCACAAGACGTTTTTGTGGAGGCGTCTTCTGGATCACAAGACGTCGTTGTGGAGGAGTCTTCCGGTTCACAAGACGTCGTTGTGGAGGAGTCTTCCGGTTCAAATGACGTTGTTGTGGAGGAGTCTTCCGTTTCACAAGATGTTGTTGTGGAGGAGTGTTTCGGTTTACAAGACGTTGTTGTGGAACAGTCTTCCAGTTCACCAGAGGTTGTTGTGCAGGAGTCTTCCGGTTCACAAGACGTTGTTGTGTAGGAGTCTTTTGGTTCACAATACGTTGTTGTGGAGGAGTCTTCCGGTTCACAAGACGTTGTTGTGGAGGAGTCTTTTGGTTCGCAAGACGTTGTTGTGGAGGAGTCTTCCGGTTCACAAGACGTTGTTGTGGAGGAGTCTTCCGGTTCACAAAACGTTGTTGTGGAGGAGTCTTCCAGCTCACAAGACGTTGTTGTGGAAGAGTCTTCTGGTTCACAAGACGTTGTTGTTGAGGAGTCTTTTGGTTCACAAGACATTGTTGTGGAGGAGTCTTCTGGTTCACAAGACGTTGTTGTGGAGGAGTCTTCCAGTTCACAAGACGTTGTTGTGGAGGAGTCTTCCGGTTCACAAGACGTTGTTGTGGAGGAGTCTTTTGGTTCACAAGACGTTGTTGTGGAGGAGTCTTCCGGTTCACAAGACGTTGTTGTGGAGGAATCTTTTGGTTCACAAGACGTTGTTGTGGAGGAGTCTTCCGGTTCACAAGACATTGTTGTGGAGGAGTCTTCCGGTTCATAAGACGTTGTTGTGGAGGAGTCTTCCAGTTCACAAGATGTTGTTGTGGAGGAGTCTTCCAGTTCACAAGACGTTGTTGTGGAGGAGTCTCCTGGTTCACAGGACGTTGTTGTGGAGGAGTCTTCCGGTTCACAAGACGTTGTTGTGGAAGAGTCTTCCGGTTCACAAGACGTTGTTGTGGAGGAGTCTTCCGGTTCAAAAGACGTTGTTGTGGAGGAGTCTTCCGGTTCACAAGATGTTGTTGTGGATTGTCTTCTGGATTCTCAAGACGTTGTTGTGGAACAGTCTTCCGGTTCACAGGACGTTGTTGTGGAGGGGTCTTTCGGTTCACAAGACGTTGTTGTGGAACAGTCTTCCAGTTCACAATACGTTGTTGTGGAGGAGTCTTCCGTTTCACAAGACGTTGTTGATCTATGTTATACCGGCACCATCCGCACAATGGAGATTAGTGGTGGTGAATGCAGAAATCTGTTGTCGGATTGGCGCACACTCGCACCCCCTGTTAACCAATAAGAACGGACAGGATTCTTACATTTTCTCCAGTTACCATCGTGATCGATGACGAAACTGTATTCGATAGTAATTGATAGATTAAAAATTTGGAAACGCTCTGCGACCCTCCGAAAGGTCTGCAGGTGTGTTCCATTGTCAATAAACTTGCGGAGTGCTCGCCTAATTTTAAACACTCAAGCAAGCACTCCAAAGAAACGGTTGAGAAGGAACGGCTGGCTTGGCAAGCGACAGCAAGCTGATTGCTCATGGAAAATACATTATGTTGAAAAGCCTGGTTGTCGTTAAGGACGCGTAGACTGCCTGGAAACCGCTAAGCCACGCCCCTCGGTCAGTTGTGTTTTTAATGAGTCGAAATCGATGAACTAGTGCAACTTATAAACGTCTAATTGCTTCACTGTGAGTTGTGTCGTCCTTTCAAAGGCTCAAATATCATATGAAAACAGAGGTGGTTTCATCGAGAGGAAGGAACGAGGTCAGAATACCTTCAAAGTATTAAATTGCTTATTTAAGTTGTGATTTTAACAGATTTTGAGGTTGTTTGAAGATGATTAAAGGAAAGTTATTCGAATATTCCCTTTTGGAGAATTTCTCAAAGAAATCCGCAATGACGGAAACTCATGTGAGCTCCATGGGACGATGAACGGAGGAAAGGCGACGGTACAGAGAGGGAAAGAAAGCACAAACGTTTGGATGGATCACAAGGGCGTGTCCTCGACGAGGTCCGCCTTTCCGGCATATAAAGCACGCAATTCAGCCAATTTATCTGGGTAGTGAACGGTCACCACCTCGTTGTCTCTTGTGGTCAAAGCTCCTTGGTCCTTGGAGGAGTCTCCCGGTTCACAAGACGTTGTTTTGGAGGAGTCTTCCGGTTCACAAGACGTTGTTGTGGAGGAGTCTTCCGGTTCACAAAACGTTGTTGTGGAGGAGTCTTCCAGTTCACAAGACGTTGTTGTAGAGGAGTCTTCCAGTTCACAAGACGTAGTTGTGGAAGAGTCTTCTGGTTCACAAGACGTTGTTGTTGAGGAGTCTTTTGGTTCACAATACATTGTTGTGGAGGAGTCTTCTGGTTCACAAGACGTTGTTGTGTAGGAGTCTCCTGGTTCACAGGACGTTGTTGTGGAGGAGTCTTCTGGTTCACAAGACGTTGTTGTGGAGGAGTCTTCTGGTTCAAAAGACGTTGTTGTGGAGGAGTCTTCCGGTTCACAAGATGTTGTTGTGGAGGAGTGTTTCGGTTTTCAAGATGTTGTTGTGGAACAGTCTTCCAGTTCACCAGAGGTTGTTGTGCAGGAGTCTTCCGGTTCACAAGACATTGTTGTGGATGAGTCTTCCGGTTCAAAAGACGTTGTTGTGTAGGAGTCTTTAGGTTCACAAGACGTTGTTGTGGAGGAGTCTTCCGTTCACAAGACGTTGTTGTGGAGGCGTCTTCTGGTTCACAAGACGTTGTTGTGGAGGAGTCTTAAGGTTCACAAGACGTCGTTGTGGAGGAGTCTTCCGGTTCAAAAGACGTCGTTGTGGAGGAGTCTTCCGGGTCACAAGACGTTGTTGTGGAGGAGTCTTCCGGTTCACAAGATGTTGTTGTGGAGGAGTGTTTCGGTTTACAAGACGTTGTTGTGGAACAGTCTTCCAGTTCACCAGAGGTTGTTGTGCAGGAGTCTTCCAGTTCACAGGACGTTGTTGTAGAGGAGTCTTCCAGTTCACAAGACGTTGTTGTGGAAGAGTCTTCTGGTTCACAAGACGTTGTTGTTGAGGAGTCTTCCGGTTCACAAGACGTTGTTGTGGAGGAGTCTTCCGGTTCACAAATCGTTGTTGTGGAGGACTCTTCCGGTTCACAAGACGTTGTTGTGGAGGAGTCTTTCAGTTTACAAGACGTTGTTGTGGAGGAGTCTTCCGGTTCACAAATCGTTGTTGTGGAGAACTCTTCCGGTTCACAAGACGTTGTTGTGGAGGAGTCTTTCAGTTTACAAGACGTTGTTGTGGAGGAGTCTTCCAGTTCACAAGACGTTGTTGTGGAGAATTCTTTTGGTTCACAATACGTTGTTGTGGAGGAGTCTTCCGGTTCACAAGACGTTTTTGTGGAGGCGTCTTCTGGATCACAAGACGTCGTTGTGGAGGAGTCTTCCGGTTCACAAGACGTCGTTGTGGAGGAGTCTTCCGGTTCAAATGACGTTGTTGTGGAGGAGTCTTCCGGTTCAAAAGACGTTGTTGTGCCGGAGTCTTCCGGTTCACAAGATGTTGTTGTGGAGGAGTGTTTCGGTTTACAAGACGTTGTTGTGGAACAGTCTTCCAGTTCACCAGAGGTTGTTGTGCAGGAGTCTTCCGGTTCACAAGACATTGTTGTGGATGAGTCTTCCGGTTCACAAGACGTTGTTGTGGAGGAGTCTTTTGGTTCACAAGACGTTGTTGTGGAGGAGTCTTCCGGTTCACAAGACGTTTTTGTGGAGGCGTCTTCTGGATCACAAGACGTCGTTGTGGAGGAGTCTTCCTGTTCACAAGACGTCGTTGTGGAGGAGTCTTCCGGTTCAAATGACGTTGTTGTGGAGGAGTCTTCCGGTTCACAAGACGTTGTTGTGGAACAGTCTTCCAGTTCACCAGAGGTTGTTGTGCAGGAGTCTTCCGGTTCACAAGACGTTGTTGTGTAGGAGTCTTTTGGTTCACAATACGTTGTTGTGGAGGAGTCTTCCGGTTCACAAGACGTTGTTGTGGAGGAGTCTTTTGGTTCGCAAGACGTTGTTGTGGAGGAGTCTTCCGGTTCACAAGACGTTGTTGTGGAGGAGTCTTCCGGTTCAAAAAAACGTTGTTGTGGAGGAGTCTTCCAGCTCACAAGACGTTGTTGTGGAAGAGTCTTCTGGTTCACAAGACGTTGTTGTTGAGGAGTCTTTTGGTTCACAAGACATTGTTGTGGAGGAGTCTTCTGGTTCACAAGACGTTGTTGTGGAGGAGTCTTCCAGTTCACAAGACGTTGTTGTGGAGGAGTCTTCCGGTTCACAAGACGTTGTTGTGGAGGAGTCTTTTGGTTCACAAGACGTTGTTGTGGAGGAGTCTTCCGGTTCACAAGACGTTGTTGTGGAGGAGTCTTTTGGTTCACAAGACGTTGTTGTGGAGGAGTCTTCCGGTTCACAAGACATTGTTGTGGAGGAGTCTTCCGGTTCATAAGACGTTGTTGTGGAGGAGTCTTCCAGTTCACAAGATGTTGTTGTGGAGGAGTCTTCCAGTTCACAAGACGTTGTTGTGGAGGAGTCTCCTGGTTCACAGGACGTTGTTGTGGAGGAGTCTTCCGGTTCACAAGACGTTGTTGTGGAGGAGTCTTCCGGTTCACCAGAGGTTGTTGTGCAGGAGTCTTCCGGTTCACAAGACGTTGTTGTGTAGGAGTCTTTTGGTTCACAATACGTTGTTGTGGAGGAGTCTTCCGGTTCACAAGACGTTGTTGTGGAGGAGTCTTTTGGTTCGCAAGACGTTGTTGTGGAGGAGTCTTCCGGTTCACAAGACGTTGTTGTGGAGGAGTCTTCCGGTTCACAAAACGTTGTTGTGGAGGAGTCTTCCAGCTCACAAGACGTTGTTGTGGAAGAGTCTTCTGGTTCACAAGACGTTGTTGTTGAGGAGTCTTTTGGTTCACAAGACATTGTTGTGGAGGAGTCTTCTGGTTCACAAGACGTTGTTGTGGAGGAGTCTTCCAGTTCACAAGACGTTGTTGTGGAGGAGTCTTCCGGTTCACAAGACGTTGTTGTGGAGGAGTCTTTTGGTTCACAAGACGTTGTTGTGGAGGAGTCTTCCGGTTCACAAGACGTTGTTGTGGAGGAATCTTTTGGTTCACAAGACGTTGTTGTGGAGGAGTCTTCCGGTTCACAAGACATTGTTGTGGAGGAGTCTTCCGGTTCATAAGACGTTGTTGTGGAGGAGTCTTCCAGTTCACAAGATGTTGTTGTGGAGGAGTCTTCCAGTTCACAAGACGTTGTTGTGGAGGAGTCTCCTGGTTCACAGGACGTTGTTGTGGAGGAGTCTTCCGGTTCACAAGACGTTGTTGTGGAAGAGTCTTCCGGTTCACAAGACGTTGTTGTGGAGGAGTCTTCCGGTTGAAAAGACGTTGTTGTGGAGGAGTCTTCCAGTTCACAAGATGTTGTTGTGGATTGTCTTCTGGATTCTCAAGACGTTGTTGTGGAACAGTCTTCCGGTTCACAGGACGTTGTTGTGGAGGGGTCTTTCGGTTCACAAGACGTTGTTGTGGAACAGTCTTCCAGTTCACAATACGTTGTTGTGGAGGAGTCTTCCGTTTCACAAGACGTTGTTGATCTATGTTATACCGGCACAATCCGCACAATGGAGATTAGTGGTGGTGACTGCAGAAATCTGTTGTCGGATTGGCGCACACTCGCACCCCCTGTTAACCAATAAGAACGGACAGGATTCTTACATTTTCTCCAGTTACCATCGTGATCGATGACGAAACTGTATTCGATAGTAATTGATAGATTAAAAATTTGGAAACGCTCTGCGACCCTCCGAAAGGTCTGCAGGTGTGTTCCATTGTCAATAAACTTGCGGAGTGCTCGCCTAATTTTAAACACTCAAGCAAGCACTCCAAAGAAACGGTTGAGAAGGAACGGCTGGCTTGGCAAGCGACAGCAAGCTGATTGCTCATGGAAAATACATTATGTTGAAAAGCCTGGTTGTCGTTAAGGACGCGTAGACTGCCTGGAAACCGCTAAGCCACGCCCCTCGGTCAGTTGTGTTTTTAATGAGTCGAAATCGATGAACTAGTGCAACTTATAAACGTCTAATTGCTTCACTGTGAGTTGTGTCGTCCTTTCAAAGGCTCAAATATCATATGAAAACAGAGGTGGTTTCATCGAGAGGAAGGAACGAGGTCAGAATACCTTCAAAGTATTAAATTGCTTATTTAAGTTGTGATTTTAACAGATTTTGAGGTTGTTTGAAGATGATTAAAGGAAAGTTATTCGAATATTCCCTTTTGGAGAATTTCTCAAAGAAATCCGCAATGACGGAAACTCATGTGAGCTCCATGGGACGATGAACGGAGGAAAGGCGACGGTACAGAGAGGGAAAGAAAGCACAAACGTTTGGATGGATCACAAGGGCGTGTCCTCGACGAGGTCCGCCTTTCCGGCATATAAAGCACGCAATTCAGCCAATTTATCTGGGTAGTGAACGGTCACCACCTCGTTGTCTCTTGTGGTCAAAGCTCCTTGGTCCTTGGAGGAGTCTCCCGGTTCACAAGACGTTGTTTTGGAGGAGTCTTCCAGTTCACAAGACGTTGTTGTGGAGGAGTCTTCCGGTTCACAAGACGTTGTTGTGGAGGAGTCTTTTGGTTTACAAGACGTTGTTGTGGAGGAGTCTTCCAGTTCACAAGACGTTGTTGTGGAGAGGTCTTTTGGTTCACAAGACGTTGTTGTGGAGGAGTCTTCCGGTTCACAAGACGTTGTTGTGGAGGAGTCTTCCAGTTCGCAAGACGTTGTTGTGGAGGAGTTTTCCAGTTCACAAGACGTTGTTGTGTAGGAGTCTCCTGGTTCACAGGACGTTGTTGTGGAGGAGTCTTCCGGTTCACAAGACGTTGTTGTGGAGGAGTCTTCTGGTTCAAAAGACGTTGTTGTGGAGGAGTCTTCCGGTTCACAAGATGTTGTTGTGGAGGAGTGTTTCGGTTTTCAAGATGTTGTTGTGGAACAGTCTTCCAGTTCACCAGAGGTTGTTGTGCAGGAGTCTTCCGGTTCACAAGACATTGTTGTGGATGAGTCTTCCGGTTCAAAAGACGTTGTTGTGTAGGAGTCTTTAGGTTCACAAGACGTTGTTGTGGAGGAGTCTTCCGTTCACAAGACGTTGTTGTGGAGGCGTCTTCTGGTTCACAAGACGTTGTTGTGGAGGAGTCTTAAGGTTCACAAGACGTCGTTGTGGAGGAGTCTTCCGGTTCAAAAGACGTCGTTGTGGAGGAGTCTTCCGGGTCACAAGACGTTGTTGTGGAGGAGTCTTCCGGTTCACAAGATGTTGTTGTGGAGGAGTGTTTCGGTTTACAAGACGTTGTTGTGGAACAGTCTTCCAGTTCACCAGAGGTTGTTGTGCAGGAGTCTTCCAGTTCACAGGACGTTGTTGTAGAGGAGTCTTCCAGTTCACAAGACGTTGTTGTGGAAGAGTCTTCTGGTTCACAAGACGTTGTTGTTGAGGAGTCTTCCGGTTCACAAGACGTTGTTGTGGAGGAGTCTTCCGGTTCACAAATCGTTGTTGTGGAGGACTCTTCCGGTTCACAAGACGTTGTTGTGGAGGAGTCTTTCAGTTTACAAGACGTTGTTGTGGAGGAGTCTTCCGGTTCACAAATCGTTGTTGTGGAGAACTCTTCCGGTTCACAAGACGTTGTTGTGGAGGAGTCTTTCAGTTTACAAGACGTTGTTGTGGAGGAGTCTTCCAGTTCACAAGACGTTGTTGTGGAGAAGTCTTTTGGTTCACAATACGTTGTTGTGGAGGAGTCTTCCGGTTCACAAGACGTTTTTGTGGAGGCGTCTTCTGGATCACAAGACGTCGTTGTGGAGGAGTCTTCCGGTTCACAAGACGTCGTTGTGGAGGAGTCTTCCGGTTCAAATGACGTTGTTGTGGAGGAGTCTTCCGGTTCAAAAGACGTTGTTGTGCCGGAGTCTTCCGGTTCACAAGATGTTGTTGTGGAGGAGTGTTTCGGTTTACAAGACGTTGTTGTGGAACAGTCTTCCAGTTCACCAGAGGTTGTTGTGCAGGAGTCTTCCGGTTCACAAGACATTGTTGTGGATGAGTCTTCCGGTTCACAAGACGTTGTTGTGGAGGAGTCTTTTGGTTCACAAGACGTTGTTGTGGAGGAGTCTTCCGGTTCACAAGACGTTTTTGTGGAGGCGTCTTCTGGATCACAAGACGTCGTTGTGGAGGAGTCTTCCTGTTCACAAGACGTCGTTGTGGAGGAGTCTTCCGGTTCAAATGACGTTGTTGTGGAGGAGTCTTCCGGTTCACAAGACGTTGTTGTGGAACAGTCTTCCAGTTCACCAGAGGTTGTTGTGCAGGAGTCTTCCGGTTCACAAGACGTTGTTGTGTAGGAGTCTTTTGGTTCACAATACGTTGTTGTGGAGGAGTCTTCCGGTTCACAAGACGTTGTTGTGGAGGAGTCTTTTGGTTCGCAAGACGTTGTTGTGGAGGAGTCTTCCGGTTCACAAGACGTTGTTGTGGAGGAGTCTTCCGGTTCAAAAAAACGTTGTTGTGGAGGAGTCTTCCAGCTCACAAGACGTTGTTGTGGAAGAGTCTTCTGGTTCACAAGACGTTGTTGTTGAGGAGTCTTTTGGTTCACAAGACATTGTTGTGGAGGAGTCTTCTGGTTCACAAGACGTTGTTGTGGAGGAGTCTTCCAGTTCACAAGACGTTGTTGTGGAGGAGTCTTCCGGTTCACAAGACGTTGTTGTGGAGGAGTCTTTTGGTTCACAAGACGTTGTTGTGGAGGAGTCTTCCGGTTCACAAGACGTTGTTGTGGAGGAGTCTTTTGGTTCACAAGACGTTGTTGTGGAGGAGTCTTCCGGTTCACAAGACATTGTTGTGGAGGAGTCTTCCGGTTCATAAGACGTTGTTGTGGAGGAGTCTTCCAGTTCACAAGATGTTGTTGTGGAGGAGTCTTCCAGTTCACAAGACGTTGTTGTGGAGGAGTCTCCTGGTTCACAGGACGTTGTTGTGGAGGAGTCTTCCGGTTCACAAGACGTTGTTGTGGAGGAGTCTTCCGGTTCACAAGACGTTGTTGGGGAGGAGTCTTCCGGTTCACAAGATGTTGTTGTGGATTGTCTTCTGGTTCTCAAGACGTTGTTGTGGAACAGTCTTCCGGTTCACAGGACGTTGTTGTAGAGGGGTCTTTCGGTTCACAAGACGTTGTTGTGGAACAGTCTTCCAGTTCACAATACGTTGTTGTGGAGGAGTCTTCCGTTTCACAAGACGTTGTTGATCTATGTTATACCGGCACCATCCGCACAATGGAGATTAGTGGTGGTGACTGCAGAAATCTGTTGTCGGATTGGCGCACACTCGCACCCCCTGTTAACCAATAAGAACGGACAGGATTCTTACATTTTCTCCAGTTACCATCGTGATGGATGACGAAACTGTATTCGATAGTCATTGATAGATTAAAAATTTGGAAACGCTCTGCGACCCTCCGAAAGGTCTGCAGGTGTATTCCATTGTCAATAAACTTGCGGAGTGCTCGCCTAATTTTAAACACTCAAGCAAGCACTCCAAAGAAACGGTTGAGAAGGAACGGCTGGCTTGGCAAGCGACAGCAAGCTGATTGCTCATGGAAAATACATTATGTTGCAAAGCCTGGTTGTCGTTAAGGACGCGTAGACTGCCTGGAAACCGCTAAGCCACGCCCCTCGGTCAGTTGTGTTTTTAATGAGTCGAAATCGATGAACTAGTGCAACTTATAAACGTCTAATTGCTTCACTGTGAGTTGTGTCGTCCTTTCAAAGGCTCAAATATCATATGAAAACAGAGGTGGTTTCATCGAGAGGAAGGAACGAGGTCAGAATACCTTCAAAGTATTAAATTGCTTATTTAAGTTGTGATTTTAACAGATTTTGAGGTTGTTTGAAGATGATTAAAGGAAAGTTATTCGAATATTCCCTTTTGGAGAATTTCTCAAAGAAATCCGCAATGACGGAAACTCATGTGAGCTCCATGGGACGATGAATGGAGGAAAGGCGACGGTACAGAGAGGGAAAGAAAGCACAAACGTTTGGATGGATCACAAGGGCGTGTCCTCGACGAGGTCCGCCTTTCCGGCATATAAAGCACGCAATTCAGCCAATTTATCTGGGTAGTGAACGGTCACCACCTCGTTGTCTCTTGTGGTCGAAGCTCCTTGGTCCTTGGAGGAGTCTTCCGGTTCACAAGACGTTGTTTTGGAGGAGTCTTCCGGTTCACAAGACGTTGTTATGGAGGAGTCTTCCGGTTCACAAGACGTTGTTGTGGAGGAGTCTTTTGGTTTACAAGACGTTGTTGTGGAGGAGTCTTCCAGTTCACAAGACGTTGTTGTGGAGAAGTCTTTTGGTTCACAAGACGTTGTTGTGGAGGAGTCTTCCGGTTCACAAGACGTTGTTGTGGAGGAGTCTTCCAGTTCGCAAGACGTTGTTGTGGAGGAGTTTTCCAGTTCACAAGACGTTGTTGTGGAGGAGTCTTCCGGTTCACAAATCGTTGTTGTGGAGGATTCTTCCGGTTCACAAGACGTTGTTGTGGAGGAGTCTTTCGGTTTACAAGACGTTGTTGTGGAGGAGTCTTCCAGTTCACAAGACGTTGTTGTGGAGAAGTCTTTTGGTTCACAGGACGTTGTTGTGGAGGAGTCTTCCGCTTCACAAGACGTTGTTGTGGAGGATTCTTCCGGTTCACAAGACGTTGTTGTGGAGCAGTCTTTTGGTTTACAAGACGTTGTTGTGGAGGAGTCTTCCAGTTCACAAGACGTTGTTGTGGAGAAGTCTTTTGGTTCACAAGACGTTGTTGTGGAGGAGTCTTCCGGTTCACAAGACGTTGTTGTGGAGGAGTCTTCCAGTTCACAAGACGTTGTTGTGGAGGAGTTTTCCGGTTCACAAGACGTCGTTGTGTAGGAGTCTCCTGGTTCACAGGATGTTGTTGTGGAGGAGTCTTCCGGTTCACAAGACGTCGTTGTGGAGGAGTCTTCCAGTTCAAAAGACGTTGTTGTGCAGGAGTCTTCCGGTTCACAAGATGTTGTTGTGGAGGAGTGTTTCGGTTTACAAGACGTTGTTGTGGAACAGTCTTCCAGTTCACCAGAGGTTGTTGTGCAGGAGTCTTCCGGTTCACAAGACATTGTTGTGGATGAGTCTTCCGGTTCACAAGACGTTGTTGTGGAGGAGTCTTTTGGTTCACAAGATGTTGTTGTGGAGGAGTCTTCCGGTTCACAAGACGTTTTTGTGGTGGCGTCTTCTGGATCACAAGACGTCGTTGTGGAGGAGTCTTCCGGTTCACAAGACGTCGTTGTGGAGGAGTCTTCCGGTTCAAATGACGTTGTTGTGGAGGAGTCTTCCGGTTCACAAGATGTTGTTGTGGAGGAGTGTTTCGGTTTACAAGACGTTGTTGTGGAACAGTCTTCCAGTTCACCAGAGGTTGTTGTGCAGGACTCTTCCGGTTCACAAGACGTTGTTGTGTAGGAGTCTTTTGGTTCACAATACGTTGTTGTGGAGGAGTCTTCCGGTTCACAAGACGTTGTTGTGGAGGAGTCTTTTGGTTCGCAAGACGTTGTTGTGGAGGAGTCTTCCGGTTCAAAAAACGTTGTTGTGGAGGAGTCTTCCAGCTCACAAGACGTTGTTGTGGAAGAGTCTTCTGGTTCACAAGACGTTGTTGTTGAGGAGTCTTTTGGTTCACAAGACATTGTTGTGGAGGAGTCTTCTGGTTCACAAGACGTTGCTGTGGAGGAGTCTTCCAGTTCACAAGACGTTGTTGTGGAGGAGTCTTCCGGTTCACAAGACGTTGTTGTGGAGGAGTCTTTTGGTTCACAAGACGTTGTTGTGGAGGAGTCTTCCGGTTCACAAGACGTTGTTGTGGAGGAGTCTTTTGGTTCACAAGACGTTGTTGTGGAGGAGTCTTCCGGTTCACAAGACATTGTTGTGGAGGAGTCTTCCGGTTCATAAGACGTTGTTGTGGAGGAGTCTTCCAGTTCACAAGATGTTGTTGTGGAGGAGTCTTCCAGTTCACAAGACGTTGTTGTGGAGGAGTCTCCTGGTTCACAGGACGTTGTTGTGGAGGAGTCTTCCGGTTCACAAGACGTTGTTGTGGAGGAGTCTTCCGGTTCACAAGACGTTGTTGTGGAGGAGTCTTCCGGTTCACAAGACGTTGTTGTGGAGTTGTCTTCCGGTTCACAAGACGTTGTTGTGGAAGAGTCCTCCGGTTCACAAGACGTTGTTGTGGAGGAGTCTCCTGGTTCACAAGACGTTGTTGCGGAGGAGTCTTCTGGTTCACAAGATGTTGTTGTGGATTGTCTTCTGGTTCACAAGACGTTGTTGTGGAACAGTCTTCCGGTTCACAAGACGTTGTTGTGGAGGGGTCTTCCGGTTCACAAGACATTGTTGTGGAGGAGTCTTCCGGTTCACAAGACGTTGTTGTGGAGGAGTCTTCCGGTTCACAAGACGTTGTTGTGGAAGAGTCCTCCGGTTCACAAGATGTTGTTGTGGATTGTCTTCTGGTTCACAAGACGTTGTTGTGGAGGAGTCTTTTGGTTCACAAGACGTTGTTGTGGAGGAGTCTTCCGGTTCACAAGACATTGTTGTGGAGGAGTCTTCCGGTTCATAAGACGTTGTTGTGGAGGAGTCTTCCAGTTCACAAGATGTTGTTGTGGAGGAGTCTTTTGGTTCACAAGACGTTGTTGTGGAGGAGTCTTCCGGTTCACAAGACATTGTTGTGGAGGAGTCTTCCGGTTCACAAGACGTTGTTGTGGAGGAGTCTTCCGGTTCACAAGACGTTGTTGTGGAAGAGTCCTCCGGTTCACAAGACGTTGTTGTGGAGGAGTCTTCTGGTTCACAGGACGTTGTTGTGGATGAGTCTTCCAGTTCACAAGACGTTGTTGTGGAAGAGTCTTCCGGTTCACAAGACGTTGATGTGGAGGAGTCTTCCGGTTCACAAGACGTTGTTGTGGAGGAGTCTTCCGGTTCACAAGACGTTGTTGCGGAGGAGTCTTCCGGTTCACAAGATGTTGTTGTGGATTGTCTTCTGGTTCACAAGACGTTGTTGTGGAACAGTCTTCCGGTTCACAAGACGTTGTTGTGGAGGGGTCTTTCGGTTCACAAGAAGTTGTTGTGGAGGAGTCTTCCGGTTCACAAGACGTTGTTGCGGAGGAGTCTTCCGGTTCACAAGATGTTGTTGTGGATTGTCTTCTGGTTCACAAGACGTTGTTGTGGAACAGTCTTCCGGTTCACAAGACGTTGTTGTGGAGGGGTCTTTCGGTTCACAAGACCTTGTTGTGGAGGAGTCTTCCAGTTCACAAGACGTTGTTGTGGAGGAGTCTTCCGGTTCACAAGACGTTGTTGTGGAGGAGTCTTCCGGTTCACAAGACGTTGTGGAGGAGTCTTCCGGTTCACTAGACGTTGTTGTGGAGGAGTCTTCTGGTTCACAAGACATTGTTGTGGATGAGTCTTTCGGTTCGCAAGACGTTGTTGTTCATGAGAATTATGGTTCACAAGACGTTGTTGTGGAGGAGTCATTGGGTTAGCAAGACGTTGTTGTGGATGAGACTTATGGTTCACAAGACGTTGTTGTGGAGTCATTGGGTTCGCAAGACGTTGTTGTGGAGGAGTCTTCTGGATCACAAGACGTTGTTTTGGAGGAGTCTTCTGGTTCACAAAATGTTGTTGTGGAGGAGTCTTCCAGTTCACAAGACGTTGTTGTAGAGAATTCTTCCAGTTCACAAGACGTAGTTGTGGAAGAGTCTTCTGGTTCACAAGACGTTGTTGTTGAGGAGTCTTTTGGTTCACAAGACATTGTTGTGGAGGAGTCTTCTGGTTCACAAGACGTTGTTGTGGAGGAGTCTTCCGGTTCACAAGACGTTGTTGTGGAGGAGTCTTTTGGTTCACAAGACGTTGTTGTGGAGGAGTCTTCCGGTTCACAAGACATTGTTGTGGAGGAGTCTTCCGGTTCATAAGACGTTGTTGTGGAGGAGTATTCCAGTTCACAAGATGTTGTTGTGGAGGAGTCTTCCAGTTCACAAGACGTTGTTGTGGAGGAGTCTCCTGGTTCACAGGACGTTGTTGTGGAGAAGTCTTCCAGTTCACAAGACGTTGTTGTGGAGGAGTCTTCCGGTTCACAAGACGTTGTTGTGGAGGAGTCTTCCAGTTCGCAAGACGTTGTTGTGGAGGAGTTTTCCAGTTCACAAGACGTTGTTGTGTAGGAGTCTCCTGCTTCACAGGACGTTGTTGTGGAGGAGTCTTCCGGTTCACAAAACGTTGTTGTGGAGGAGTCTTCCAGCTCACAAGACGTTGCTGTGGAAGAGTCTTCTGGTTCACAAGACGTTGTTGTTGAGGAGTCTTTTGGTTTTCAAGATGTTGTTGTGGAGGAGTCTTCTGGTTCACAAGACGTTGTTGTGGAGGAGTCTTCCAGTTCACAAGACGTTGGTGTGGAGGAGTCTTCCAGTTCACAAGACGTTGTTGTGGAGGAGTCTTTTGGTTCACAAGACGTTGTTGTGGAGGAGTCTTCCGTTCACAAGACGTTGTTGTGGAGGAGTCTTTTGGTTCACAAGACGTTGTTGTGGAGGAGTCTTCCGGTTCACAAGACATTGTTGTGGAGGAGTCTTCCGGTTCACAAGACGTTGTTGTGGAGGAGTCTTTTGGTTCACAAGACGTTGTTGTGTAGGAGTCTCCTGGTTCACAGGACGTTGTTGTGGAGGAGTCTTCCGGTTCACAAGACGTCGTTGTGGAGGAGTCTTTTGGTTCACAAGACGTTGTTGTGGAGGAGTCTTCCGTTCACAAGACGTTGTTGTGGAGGAGTCTTTTGGTTCACAAGATGTTGTTGTGGAACAGTCTTCCAGTTCACCAGAGGTTGTTGTGCAGGAGTCTTCCGGTTCACAAGACATTGTTGTGGATGAGTCTTCCGGTTCACAAGACGTTGTTGTGGAGGAGTCTTTAGGTTCACAAAACGTTGTTGTGGAGGAGTCTTCCGTTCACAAGACGTTGTTGTGGAGGCGTCTTCCGGTTCACAAGACGTTGTTGTGGAGGAGTCTTCCGGTTCACAAGACGTCGTTGTGGAGGAGTCTTCCGGTTCAAAAGACGTCGTTGTGGAGGAGTCTTCCGGGTCACAAGACGTTGTTGTGGAGGAGTCTTCCGGTTCACAAGATGTTGTTGTGGAGGAGTGTTTCGGTTTACAAGACGTTGTTGTGGAACAGTCTTCCAGTTCACCAGAGGTTGTTGTGCAGGAGTCTTCCAGTTCACAGGACGTTGTTGTAGAGGAGTCTTCCAGTTCACAAGACGTTGTTGTGGAAGAGTCTTCTGGTTCACAAGACGTTGTTGTTGAGGAGTCTTCCGGTTCACAAGACGTTGTTGTGGAGGAGTCTTCCGGTTCACAAATCGTTGTTGTGGAGGATTCTTCCGGTTCACAAGACGTTGTTGTGGAGGAGTCTTTCGGTTTACAAGACGTTGTTGTGGAGGAGTCTTCCAGTTCACAAGACGTTGTTGTGGAGAAGTCTTTTGGTTCACAAGACGTTGTTGTGGAGGAGTCTTCCGGTTCACAAGACGTTGTTGTGGAGGATTCTTCCGGTTCACAAGACGTTGTTGTGGAGCAGTCTTTTGGTTTACAAGACGTCGTTGTGGAGGAGTCTTCCAGTTCACAAGACGTTGTTGTGGAGAAGTCTTTTGGTTCACAGGATGTTGTTGTGGAGGAGTCTTCCGGTTCACAAGACGTCGTTGTGGAGGAGTCTTCCGGTTCAAAAGACGTTGTTGTGCAGGAGTCTTCCGGTTCACAAGATGTTTTTGTGGAGGAGTGTTTCGGTTTACAAGACGTTGTTGTGGAACAGTCTTCCAGTTCACCAGAGGTTGTTGTGCAGGAGTCTTCCGGTTCACAAGACATTGTTGTGGATGAGTCTTCCGGTTCACAAGACGTTGTTGTGGAGGAGTCTTTTGGTTCAGAAGACGTTGTTGTGGAGTAGTCTTCCGGTTCACAAGACGTTTTTGTGGAGGCGTCTTCTGGATCACAAGACGTCATTGTGGAGGAGTCTTCCGGTTCAGAAGACGTCGTTGTGGAGGAGTCTTCCGGTTCAAATGACGTTGTTGTGGAGGAGTCTTCCGGTTCACAAGATGTTGTTGTGGAGGAGTGTTTCGGTTTACAAGACGTTGTTGTGGAACAGTCTTCCAGTTCACCAGAGGTTGTTGTGCAGGAGTCTTCCGGTTCACAAGACGTTGTTGTGTAGGAGTCTTTTGGTTCACAATACGTTGTTGTGGAGGAGTCTTCCGGTTCACAAGACGTTGTTGTGGAGGAGTCTTTTGGTTCGCAAGACGTTGTTGTGGAGGAGTCTTCCGGTTCACAAGACGTTGTTGTGGAGGAGTCTTCCGGTTCACAAAACGTTGTTGTGGAGGAGTGTTTCGGTTTACAAGACGTTGTTGTGGAACAGTCTTCCAGTTCACCAGAGGTTGTTGTGCAGGACTCTTCCGGTTCACAAGACGTTGTTGTGTAGGAGTCTTTTGGTTCACAATACGTTGTTGTGGAGGAGTCTTCCGGTTCACAAGACATTGTTGTGGAGGAGTCTTCTGGTTCATAAGACGTTGTTGTGGAGGAGTCTTCCAGTTCACAAGATGTTGTTGTGGAGGAGTCTTCCAGTTCACAAGACGTTGTTGTGGAGGAGTCTTCCGGTTCACAAGACGTTGTTGTGGAGGATTCTTCCGGTTCACAAGACGTTGTTGTGGAGCAGTCTTTTGGTTCACAAGACGTTGTTGTGGAGGAGTCTTCCGGTTCACAAGACGTTGTTGTGGAGGAGTCTTCCAGTTCACAAGACGTTGTTGTGGAGGAGTTTTCCGGTTCACACGACGTCGTTGTGTAGGAGTCTCCTGGTTCACAGGATGTTGTTGTGGAGGAGTCTTCCGGTTCACAAGACGTCGTTGTGGAGGAGTCTTCCAGTTCAAAAGACGTTGTTGTGCAGGAGTCTTCCGGTTCACAAGATGTTGTTGTGGAGGAGTGTTTCGGTTTACAAGACGTTGTTGTGGAACAGTCTTCCAGTTCACCAGAGGTTGTTGTGCAGGAGTCTTCCGGTTCACAAGACATTGTTGTGGATGAGTCTTCCGGTTCACAAGACGTTGTTGTGGAGGAGTCTTTTGGTTCACAAGACGTTGTTGTGGAGGAGTCTTCCGGTTCACAAGACGTTTTTGTGGTGGCGTATTCTGGATCAGAAGACGTCGTTGTGGAGGAGTCTTCTGGTTCACAAGACGTCGTTGTGGAGGAGTCTTCCGGTTCAAATGACGTTGTTGTGGAGGAGTCTTCCGGTTCACAAGATGTTGTTGTGGAGGAGTGTTTCGGTTTACAAGACGTTGTTGTGGAACAGCCTTCCAGTTCACCAGAGGTTGTTGTGCAGGACTCTTCCGGTTCACAAGACGTTGTTGTGTAGGAGTCTTTTGGTTCACAATACGTTGTTGTGGAGGAGTCTTCCGGTTCACAAGACGTTGTTGTGGAGGAGTCTTTTGGTTCGCAAGACGTTGTTGTGGAGGAGTCTTCCGGTTCAAAAAACGTTGTTGTGGAGGAGTCTTCCAGCTCACAAGACGTTGTTGTGGAAGAGTCTTCTGGTTCACAAGACGTTGTTGTTGAGGAGTCTTTTGGTTCACAAGACATTGTTGTGGAGGAGTCTTCTGGTTCACAAGACGTTGCTGTGGAGGAGTCTTCCAGTTCACAAGACGTTGTTGTGGAGGAGTCTTCCGGTTCACAAGACGTTGTTGTGGAGGAGTCTTTTGGTTCACAAGACGTTGTTGTGGAGGAGTCTTCCGGTTCACAAGACGTTGTTGTGGAGGAGTCTTTTGGTTCACAAGACGTTGTTGTGGAGGAGTCTTCCGGTTCACAAGACATTGTTGTGGAGGAGTCTTCCGGTTCATAAGACGTTGTTGTGGAGGAGTCTTCCAGTTCACAAGATGTTGTTGTGGAGGAGTGTTTCGGTTTACAAGACGTTGTTGTGGAACAGTCTTCCAGTTCACCAGAGGTTGTTGTGCAGGAGTCTTCCAGTTCACAGGACGTTGTTGTAGAGGAGTCTTCCAGTTCACAAGACGTTGTTGTGGAAGAGTCTTCTGGTTCACAAGACGTTGTTGTTGAGGAGTCTTCCGGTTCACAAGACGTTGTTGTGGAGGAGTCTTCCGGTTCACAAATCGTTGTTGTGGAGGATTCTTCCGGTTCACAAGACGTTGTTGTGGAGGAGTCTTTCGGTTTACAAGACGTTGTTGTGGAGGAGTCTTCCAGTTCACAAGACGTTGTTGTGGAGAAGTCTTTTGGTTCACAAGACGTTGTTGTGGAGGAGTCTTCCGGTTCACAAGACGTTGTTGTGGAGGATTCTTCCGGTTCACAAGACGTTGTTGTGGAGCAGTCTTTTGGTTTACAAGACGTTGTTGTGGAGGAGTCTTCCAGTTCACAAGACGTTGTTGTGGAGAAGTCTTTTGGTTCACAGGATGTTGTTGTGGAGGAGTCTTCCGGTTCACAAGACGTCGTTGTGGAGGAGTCTTCCGGTTCAAAAGACGTTGTTGTGCAGGAGTCTTCCGGTTCACAAGATGTTTTTGTGGAGGAGTGTTTCGGTTTACAAGACGTTGTTGTGGAACAGTCTTCCAGTTCACCAGAGGTTGTTGTGCAGGAGTCTTCCGGTTCACAAGACATTGTTGTGGATGAGTCTTCCGGTTCACAAGACGTTGTTGTGGAGGAGTCTTTTGGTTCACAAGACGTTGTTGTGGAGGAGTCTTCCGGTTCACAAGACGTTTTTGTGGAGGCGTCTTCTGGATCACAAGACGTCATTGTGGAGGAGTCTTCCGGTTCACAAGACGTCGTTGTGGAGGAGTCTTCCGGTTCAAATGACGTTGTTGTGGAGGAGTCTTCCGGTTCACAAGATGTTGTTGTGGAGGAGTGTTTCGGTTTACAAGACGTTGTTGTGGAACAGTCTTCCAGTTCACCAGAGGTTGTTGTGCAGGAGTCTTCCGGTTCACAAGACGTTGTTGTGTAGGAGTCTTTTGGTTCACAATACGTTGTTGTGGAGGAGTCTTCCGGTTCACAAGACGTTGTTGTGGAGGAGTCTTTTGGTTCGCAAGACGTTGTTGTGGAGGAGTCTTCCGGTTCACAAGACGTTGTTGTGGAGGAGTCTTCCGGTTCACAAAACGTTGTTGTGGAGGAGTGTTTCGGTTTACAAGACGTTGTTGTGGAACAGTCTTCCAGTTCACCAGAGGTTGTTGTGCAGGACTCTTCCGGTTCACAAGACGTTGTTGTGTAGGAGTCTTTTGGTTCACAATACGTTGTTGTGGAGGAGTCTTCCGGTTCACAAGACATTGTTGTGGAGGAGTCTTCTGGTTCATAAGACGTTGTTGTGGAGGAGTCTTCCAGTTCACAAGATGTTGTTGTGGAGGAGTCTTCCAGTTCATAAGACGTTGTTGTGGAGGAGTCTTCCGGTTCACAAGATGTTGTTGTGGATTGTCTTCTGGTTCTCAAGACGTTGTTGTGGAACAGTCTTCCGGTTCACAAGACGTTGTTGTGGAGGAGTCTTCCAGTTCACAAGACGTTGTTGTGGAGGCGTTTTCCGGTTCACAAGACGTCGTTGTGTAGGAGTCTCCTGGTTCACAGGATGTTGTTGTGGAGGAGTCTTCCGGTTCACAAGACGTTGTTGTGGAGGAGTCTTTTGGTTCACAAGACGTTGTTGTGGAGGAGTCTTCCGGTTCACAAGACATTGTTGTGGAGGAGTCTTCCGGTTCATAAGACGTTGTTGTGGAGGAGTCTTCCAGTTCACAAGATGTTGTTGTGGAGGAGTCTTCCAGTTCACAAGACGTTGTTGTGGAGGAGTCTCCTGGTTCACAGGACGTTGTTGTGGAGGAGTCTTCCGGTTCACAAGACGTTGTTGTGGAAGAGTCTTCCGGTTCACAAGACGTTGTTGTGGAGGAGTCTTCCGGTTCACAAGACGTTGTTGTGGAGGAGTCTTCCGGTTCACAAGATGTTGTTGTGGATTGTCTTCTGGTTCTCAAGACGTTGTTGTGGAACAGTCTTCCGGTTCACAGGACGTTGTTGTGGAGGGGTCTTTCGGTTCACAAGACGTTGTTGTGGAACAGACTTCCAGTTCACAATACGTTGTTGTGGAGGAGTCTTCCGTTTCACAAGACGTTGTTGATCTATGTTATACCGGCACCATCCGCACAATGGAGATTAGTGGTGGTGACTGCAGAAATCTGTTGTCGGATTGGCGCACACTCGCACCCCCTGTTAACCAATAAGAACGGACAGGATTCTTACATTTTCTCCAGTTACCATCGTGATCGATGACGAAACTGTATTCGATAGTAATTGATAGATTAAAAATTTGGAAACGCTCTGCGACCCTCCGAAAGGTCTGCAGGTGTGTTCCATGGTCAATAAACTTGCGGAGTGCTCGCCTAATTTTAAACACTCAAGCAAGCACTCCAAAGAAACGGTTGAGAAGGAACGGCTGGCTTGGCAAGCGACAGCAAGCTGATTGCTCATGGAAAATACATTATGTTGTAAAGCCTGGTTGTCGTTAAGGACGCGTAGACTGCCTGGAAACCGCTAAGCCACGCCCCTCGGTCAGTTGTGTTTTTAATGAGTCGAAATCGATGAACCAGTGCAACTTATAAACGTCTAATTGCTTCACTGTGAGTTGTGTCGTCCTTTCAAAGGCTCAAATATCATATGAAAACAGGTGGTTTCATCGAGAGGAAGGAACGAGGTCAGAATACCTTCAAAGTATTAAATTGCTTATTTAAGTTGTGATTTTAACAGATTTTGAGGTTGTTTGAAGATGATTAAAGGAAAGTTATTCGAATATTCCCTTTTGGAGAATTTCTCAAAGAAATCCGCAATGACGGAAACTCATGTGAGCTCCATGGGACGATGAACGGAGGAAAGGCGACGGTACAGATAGGGAAAGAAAGCACAAACGTTTGGATGGATCACAAGGGCGTGTCCTCGACGAGGTCCGCCTTTCCGGCATATAAAGCACGCAATTCAGCCAATTTATCTGGGTAGTGAACGGTCACCACCTCGTTGTCTCTTGTGGTCAAAGCTCCTTGGTCCTTGGAGGAGTCTTCCGGTTCACAAGACGTTGTTTTGGAGGAGTCTTCCGGTTCACAAGACGTTGTTGTGGAGGAGTCTTCCGGTTCACAAGACGTTGTTGTGGAGGAGTCTTTTGGTTTACAAGACGTTGTTGTGGAGGAGTCTTCCAGTTCACAAGACGTTGTTGTGGAGAAGTCTTTTGGTTCACAAGACGTTGTTGTGGAGGAGTCTTCCGGTTCACAAGACGTTGTTGTGGAGGAGTCTTCCAGTTCGCAAGACGTTGTTGTGGAGGAGTTTTCCAGTTCACAAGACGTTGTTGTGTAGGAGTCTCCTGCTTCACAGGACGTTGTTGTGGAGGAGTCTTCCGGTTCACAAGACGTCGTTGTGGAGGAGTCTTCCGGTTCAAAAGACGTTGTTGTGGAGGAGTCTTCTGGTTCACAAGATGTTGTTGTGGAGTAGTGTTTCGGTTTTCAAGATGTTGTTGTGGAACAGTCTTCCAGTTCACCAGAGGTTGTTGTGCAGGAGTCTTCCGGTTCACAAGACATTGTTGTGGATGAGTCTTCCGGTTCACAAGACGTTGTTGTGGAGGAGTCTTTAGGTTCACAAGACGTTGTTGTGGAGGAGTCTTCCGTTCACAAGACGTTGTTGTGGAGGCGTCTTCCGGTTCACAAGACGTTGTTGTGGAGGAGTCTTCCGGTTCACAAGACGTCGTTGTGGAGGAGTCTTCCGGTTCAAAAGACGTCGTAGTGGAGGAGTCTTCCGGGTCACAAGAGGTTGTTGTGGAGGAGTCTTCCGGTTCACAAGATGTTGTTGTGGAGGAGTGTTTCGGTTTACAAGACGTTGTTGTGGAACAGTCTTCCAGTTCACCAGAGGTTGTTGTGCAGGAGTCTTCCAGTTCACAGGACGTTGTTGTTGAGGAGTCTTCCGGTTCACAAGACGTTGTTGTGGAGGAGTCTTCCGGTTCACAAATCGTTGTTGTGGAGGATTCTTCCTGTTCACAAGACGTTGTTGTGGAGGAGTCTTTCGGTTTACAAGACGTTGTTGTGGAGGAGTCTTCCGGTTCACAAGACGTTGTTGTGGAGGAGTCTTCCGGTTCACAAGATGTTGTTGTGGATTGTCTTCTGGTTCTCAAGACGTTGTTGTGGAACAGTCTTCCGGTTCACAGGACGTTGTTGTGGAGGGGTCTTTCGGTTCACAAGACGTTGTTGTGGAACAGTCTTCCAGTTCACAATACGTTGTTGTGGAGGAGTCTTCCGTTTCACAAGACGTTGTTGATCTATGTTATACCGGCACCATCCGCACAATGGAGATTAGTGGTGGTGACTGCAGAAATCTGTTGTCGGATTGGCGCACACTCGCACCCCCTGTTAACCAATAAGAACGGACAGGATTCTTACATTT
This sequence comes from Myxine glutinosa, assembly GCF_964187855.1. Classification (NCBI taxonomy): domain Eukaryota; kingdom Metazoa; phylum Chordata; class Myxini; order Myxiniformes; family Myxinidae; genus Myxine; species Myxine glutinosa. The sequence goes on along the minus strand of NC_136267.1, from coordinate 87,115,810 downwards.
TCTCCAGTTACCATCGTGATCGATGACGAAACTGTATTCGATAGTAATTGATAGATTAAAAATTTGGAAACGCTCTGCGACCCTCCGAAAGGTCTGCAGGTGTGTTCCATTGTCAATAAACTTGCGGAGTGCTCGCCTAATTTTAAACACTCAAGCAAGCACTCCAAAGAAACGGTTGAAAAGGAACGGCTGGCTTGGCAAGCGACAGCAAGCTGATTGCTCATGGAAAATACATTATGTTGTAAAGCCTGGTTGTCGTTAAGGACGCGTAGACTGCCTGGAAACCGCTAAGCCACGCCCCTCGGTCAGTTGTGTTTTTAATGAGTCGAAATCGATGAACTAGTGCAACTTATAAACGTCTAATTGCTTCACTGTGAGTTGTGTCGTCCTTTCAAAGGCTCAAATATCATATGAAAACAGAGGTGGTTTCATCGAGAGGAAGGAACGAGGTCAGAATACCTTCAAAGTATTAAATTGCTTATTTAAGTTGTGATTTTAACAGATTTTGAGGTTGTTTGAAGATGATTAAAGGAAAGTTATTCGAATATTCCCTTTTGGAGAATTTCTCAAAGAAATCCGCAATGACGGAAACTCATGTGAGCTCCATGGGACGATGAACGGAGGAAAGGCGACGGCACAGAGAGGGAAAGAAAGCACAAACGTTTGGATGGATCACAAGGGCGTGTCCTCGACGAGGTCCGCCTTTCCGGCATATAAAGCACGCAATTCAGCCAATTTATCTGGGTAGTGAACGGTCACCACCTCGTTGTCTCTTGTGGTCAAAGCTCCTTGGTCCTTGGAGGAGTCTTCTGGTTCACAAGACGTTGTTTTGGAGGAGTCTTCCGGTTCACAAGACGTTGTTGTGGAGGAGTCTTCCTGTTCACAAGACGTTGTTGTGGAGGAGTCTTTTGGTTTACAAGACGTTGTTGTGGAGGAGTCTTCCAGTTCACAAGACGTTGTTGTGGAGAAGTCTTTTGGTTCACAAGACGTTGTTGTGGAGGAGTCTTCCGGTTCACAAGACGTTGTTGTGGAGGAGTCTTCCAGTTCGCAAGACGTTGTTGTGGAGGAGTTTTCCAGTTCACAAGACGTTGTTGTGTAGGAGTCTCCTGGTTCACAGGACGTTGTTGTGGAGGAGTCTTCCGGTTCACAAAACGTTGTTGTGGAGGAGTCTTCCAGCTCACAAGACGTTGCTGTGGAAGAGTCTTCTGGTTCACAAGACGTTGTTGTTGAGGAGTCTTTTGGTTTTCAAGATGTTGTTGTGGAGGAGTCTTCTGGTTCACAAGACGTTGTTGTGGAGGAGTCTTCCAGTTCACAAGACGTTGGTGTGGAGGAGTCTTCCAGTTCACAAGACGTTGTTGTGGAGGAGTCTTTTGGTTCACAAGACGTTGTTGTGGAGGAGTCTTCCGTTCACAAGACGTTGTTGTGGAGGAGTCTTTTGGTTCACAAGACGTTGTTGTGGAGGAGTCTTCCGGTTCACAAGACATTGTTGTGGAGGAGTCTTCCGGTTCACAAGACGTTGTTGTGGAGGAGTCTTTTGGTTCACAAGACGTTGTTGTGTAGGAGTCTCCTGGTTCACAGGACGTTGTTGTGGAGGAGTCTTCCGGTTCACAAGACGTCGTTGTGGAGGAGACTTCCGGTTCAAAAGACGTTGTTGTGGAGGAGTCTTCCGGTTCACAAGATGTTGTTGTGGAGGAGTGTTTCGGTTTTCAAGATGTTGTTGTGGAACAGTCTTCCAGTTCACCAGAGGTTGTTGTGCAGGAGTCTTCCGGTTCACAAGACATTGTTGTGGATGAGTCTTCCGGTTCACAAGACGTTGTTGTGGAGGAGTCTTTAGGTTCACAAAACGTTGTTGTGGAGGAGTCTTCGGTTCACAAGACGTTGTTGTGGAGGCGTCTTCCGGTTCACAAGACGTTGTTGTGGAGGAGTCTTCCGGTTCACAAGACGTCGTTGTGGAGGAGTCTTCCGGTTCAAAAGACGTCGTTGTGGAGGAGTCTTCCGGGTCACAAGACGTTGTTGTGGAGGAGTCTTCCGGTTCACAAGATGTTGTTGTGGAGGAGTGTTTCGGTTTACAAGACGTTGTTGTGGAACAGTCTTCCAGTTCACCAGAGGTTGTTGTGCAGGAGTCTTCCAGTTCACAGGACGTTGTTGTAGAGGAGTCTTCCAGTTCACAAGACGTTGTTGTGGAAGAGTCTTCTGGTTCACAAGACGTTGTTGTTGAGGAGTCTTCCGGTTCACAAGACGTTGTTGTGGAGGAGTCTTCCGGTTCACAAATCGTTGTTGTGGAGGATTCTTCCGGTTCACAAGACGTTGTTGTGGAGGAGTCTTTCGGTTTACAAGACGTTGTTGTGGAGGAGTCTTCCAGTTCACAAGACGTTGTTGTGGAGAAGTCTTTTGGTTCACAAGACGTTGTTGTGGAGGAGTCTTCCGGTTCACAAGACGTTGTTGTGGAGGATTCTTCCGGTTCACAAGACGTTGTTGTGGAGCAGTCTTTTGGTTTACAAGACGTTGTTGTGGAGGAGTCTTCCAGTTCACAAGATGTTGTTGTGGAGAAGTCTTTTGGTTCACAAGACGTTGTTGTGGAGGAGTCTTCCGGTTCACAAGACGTTGTTGTGGAGGAGTCTTCCAGTTCACAAGACGTTGTTGTGGAGGAGTTTTCCGGTTCACAAGACGTCGTTGTGTAGGAGTCTCCTGGTTCACAGGATGTTGTTGTGGAGGAGTCTTCCGGTTCACAAGACGTCGTTGTGGAGGAGTCTTCCGGTTCAAAAGACGTTGTTGTGCAGGAGTCTTCTGGTTCACAAGATGTTTTTGTGGAGGAGTGTTTCGGTTTACAAGACGTTGTTGTGGAACAGTCTTCCAGTTCACCAGAGGTTGTTGTGCAGGAGTCTTCCGGTTCACAAGACATTGTTGTGGATGAGTCTTCCGGTTCACAAGACGTTGTTGTGGAGGAGTCTTTTGGTTCACAAGACGTTGTTGTGGAGGAGTCTTCCGGTTCACAAGACGTTTTTGTGGAGGCGTCTTCTGGATCACAAGACGTCGTTGTGGAGGAGTCTTCCGGTTCACAAGACGTCGTTGTGGAGGAGTCTTCCGGTTCAAATGACGTTGTTGTGGAGGAGTCTTCCGGTTCACAAGATGTTGTTGTGGAGGAGTGTTTCGGTTTACAAGACGTTGTTGTGGAACAGTCTTCCAGTTCACCAGAGGTTGTTGTGCAGGAGTCTTCCGGTTCACAAGACGTTGTTGTGTAGGAGTCTTTTGGTTCACAATACGTTGTTGTGGAGGAGTCTTCCGGTTCACAAGACGTTGTTGTGGAGGAGTCTTTTGGTTCGCAAGACGTTGTTGTGGAGGAGTCTTCCGGTTCACAAGACGTTGTTGTGGAGGAGTCTTCCGGTTCACAAAACGTTGTTGTGGAGGAGTCTTCCAGCTCACAAGACGTTGTTGTGGAAGAGTCTTCTGGTTCACAAGACGTTGTTGTTGAGGAGTCTTTTGGTTCACAAGACATTGTTGTGGAGGAGTCTTCTGGTTCACAAGACGTTGTTGTGGAGGAGTCTTCCAGTTCACAAGACGTTGTTGTGGAGGAGTCTTCCGGTTCACAAGACGTTGTTGTGGAGGAGTCTTTTGGTTCACAAGACGTTGTTGTGGAGGAGTCTTCCGGTTCACAAGACGTTGTTGTGGAGGAATCTTTTGGTTCACAAGACGTTGTTGTGGAGGAGTCTTCCGGTTCACAAGACATTGTTGTGGAGGAGTCTTCCGGTTCATAAGACGTTGTTGTGGAGGAGTCTTCCAGTTCACAAGATGTTGTTGTGGAGGAGTCTTCCAGTTCACAAGGAGTTGTTGTGGAGGAGTCTCCTGGTTCACAGGACGTTGTTGTGGAGGAGTCTTCCGGTTCACAAGACGTTGTTGTGGAAGAGTCTTCCGGTTCACAAGACGTTGTTGTGGAGGAGTCTTCCGGTTCAAAAGACGTTGTTGTGGAGGAGTCTTCCGGTTCACAAGATGTTGTTGTGGATTGTCTTCTGGATTCTCAAGACGTTGTTGTGGAACAGTCTTCCGGTTCACAGGACGTTGTTGTGGAGGGGTCTTTCGGTTCACAAGACGTTGTTGTGGAACAGTCTTCCAGTTCACAATACGTTGTTGTGGAGGAGTCTTCCGTTTCACAAGACGTTGTTGATCTATGTTATACCGGCACCATCCGCACAATGGAGATTAGTGGTGGTGACTGCAGAAATCTGTTGTCGGATTGGCGCACACTCGCACCCCCTGTTAACCAATAAGAACGGACAGGATTCTTACATTTTCTCCAGTTACCATCGTGATCGATGACGAAACTGTATTCGATAGTAATTGATAGATTAAAAATTTGGAAACGCTCTGCGACCCTCCGAAAGGTCTGCAGGTGTGTTCCATTGTCAATAAACTTGCGGAGTGCTCGCCTAATTTTAAACACTCAAGCAAGCACTCCAAAGAAACGGTTGAGAAGGAACGGCTGGCTTGGCAAGCGACAGCAAGCTGATTGCTCATGGAAAATACATTATGTTGTAAAGCCTGGTTGTCGTTAAGGACGCGTAGACTGCCTGGAAACCGCTAAGCCACGCCCCTCGGTCAGTTGTGTTTTTAATGAGTCGAAATCGATGAACTAGTGCAACTTATAAACGTCTAATTGCTTCACTGTGAGTTGTGTCGTCCTTTCAAAGGCTCAAATATCATATGAAAACAGAGGTGGTTTCATCGAGAGGAAGGAACGAGGTCAGAATACCTTCAAAGTATTAAATTGCTTATTTAAGTTGTGATTTTAACAGATTTTGAGGTTGTTTGAAGATGATTAAAGGAAAGTTATTCGAATATTCCCTTTTGGAGAATTTCTCAAAGAAATCCGCAATGACGGAAACTCATGTGAGCTCCATGGGACGATGAACGGAGGAAAGGCGACGGTACAGAGAGGGAAAGAAAGCACAAACGTTTGGATGGATCACAAGGGCGTGTCCTCGACGAGGTCCGCCTTTCCGGCATATAAAGCACGCAATTCAGCCAATTTATCTGGGTAGTGAACGGTCACCACCTCGTTGTCTCTTGTGGTCAAAGCTCCTTGGTCCTTGGAGGAGTCTCCCGGTTCACAAGACGTTGTTTTGGAGGAGTCTTCCAGTTCACAAGACGTTGTTGTGGAGGAGTCTTCCGGTTCACAAGACGTTGTTGTGGAGGAGTCTTTTGGTTTACAAGACGTTGTTGTGGAGGAGTCTTCCAGTTCACAAGACGTTGTTGTGGAGAGGTCTTTTGGTTCACAAGACGTTGTTGTGGAGGAGTCTTCCGGTTCACAAGACGTTGTTGTGGAGGAGTCTTCCAGTTCGCAAGACGTTGTTGTGGAGGAGTTTTCCAGTTCACAAGACGTTGTTGTGTAGGAGTCTCCTGGTTCACAGGACGTTGTTGTGGAGGAGTCTTCCGGTTCACAAGACGTTGTTGTGGAGGAGTCTTCTGGTTCAAAAGACGTTGTTGTGGAGGAGTCTTCCGGTTCACAAGATGTTGTTGTGGAGGAGTGTTTCGGTTTTCAAGATGTTGTTGTGGAACAGTCTTCCAGTTCACCAGAGGTTGTTGTGCAGGAGTCTTCCGGTTCACAAGACATTGTTGTGGATGAGTCTTCCGGTTCAAAAGACGTTGTTGTGTAGGAGTCTTTAGGTTCACAAGACGTTGTTGTGGAGGAGTCTTCCGTTCACAAGACGTTGTTGTGGAGGCGTCTTCTGGTTCACAAGACGTTGTTGTGGAGGAGTCTTAAGGTTCACAAGACGTCGTTGTGGAGGAGTCTTCCGGTTCAAAAGACATCGTTGTGGAGGAGTCTTCCGGGTCACAAGACGTTGTTGTGGAGGAGTCTTCCGGTTCACAAGATGTTGTTGTGGAGGAGTGTTTCGGTTTACAAGACGTTGTTGTGGAACAGTCTTCCAGTTCACCAGAGGTTGTTGTGCAGGAGTCTTCCAGTTCACAGGACGTTGTTGTAGAGGAGTCTTCCAGTTCACAAGACGTTGTTGTGGAAGAGTCTTCTGGTTCACAAGACGTTGTTGTTGAGGAGTCTTCCGGTTCACAAGACGTTGTTGTGGAGGAGTCTTCCGGTTCACAAATCGTTGTTGTGGAGGACTCTTCCGGTTCACAAGACGTTGTTGTGGAGGAGTCTTTCAGTTTACAAGACGTTGTTGTGGAGGAGTCTTCTGGTTCACAAATCGTTGTTGTGGAGGACTCTTCCGGTTCACAAGACGTTGTTGTGGAGGAGTCTTTCAGTTTACAAGACGTTGTTGTGGAGGAGTCTTCCAGTTCACAAGACGTTGTTGTGGAGAAGTCTTTTGGTTCACAATACGTTGTTGTGGAGGAGTCTTCCGGTTCACAAGACGTTTTTGTGGAGGCGTCTTCTGGATCACAAGACGTCGTTGTGGAGGAGTCTTCCGGTTCACAAGACGTCGTTGTGGAGGAGTCTTCCGGTTCAAATGACGTTGTTGTGGAGGAGTCTTCCGGTTCAAAATACGTTGTTGTGCAGGAGTCTTCCGGTTCACAAGATGTTGTTGTGGAGGAGTGTTTCGGTTTACAAGACGTTGTTGTGGAACAGTCTTCCAGTTCACCAGAGGTTGTTGTGCAGGAGTCTTCCGGTTCACAAGACATTGTTGTGGATGAGTCTTCCGGTTCACAAGACGTTGTTGTGGAGGAGTCTTTTGGTTCACAAGACGTTGTTGTGGAGGAGTCTTCCGGTTCACAAGACGTTTTTGTGGAGGCGTCTTCTGGATCACAAGACGTCGTTGTGGAGGAGTCTTCCTGTTCACAAGACGTCGTTGTGGAGGAGTCTTCCGGTTCAAATGACGTTGTTGTGGAGGAGTCTTCCGGTTCACAAGACGTTGTTGTGGAACAGTCTTCCAGTTCACCAGAGGTTGTTGTGCAGGAGTCTTCCGGTTCACAAGACGTTGTTGTGTAGGAGTCTTTTGGTTCACAATACGTTGTTGTGGAGGAGTCTTCCGGTTCACAAGACGTTGTTGTGGAGGAGTCTTTTGGTTCGCAAGACGTTGTTGTGGAGGAGTCTTCCGGTTCACAAGACGTTGTTGTGGAGGAGTCTTCCGGTTCAAAAAAACGTTGTTGTGGAGGAGTCTTCCAGCTCACAAGACGTTGTTGTGGAAGAGTCTTCTGGTTCACAAGACGTTGTTGTTGAGGAGTCTTTTGGTTCACAAGACATTGTTGTGGAGGAGTCTTCTGGTTCACAAGACGTTGTTGTGGAGGAGTCTTCCAGTTCACAAGACGTTGTTGTGGAGGAGTCTTCCGGTTCACAAGACGTTGTTGTGGAGGAGTCTTTTGGTTCACAAGACGTTGTTGTGGAGGAGTCTTCCGGTTCACAAGACGTTGTTGTGGAGGAGTCTTTTGGTTCACAAGACGTTGTTGTTGAGGAGTCTTCCGGTTCACAAGACGTTGTTGTGGAGGAGTCTTTTGGTTCACAAGACGTTGTTGTGGAGGAGTCTTCCGGTTCACAAGACATTGTTGTGGAGGAGTCTTCCGGTTCATAAGACGTTGTTGTGGAGGAGTCTTCCAGTTCACAAGATGTTGTTGTGGAGGAGTCTTCCAGTTCACAAGACGTTGTTGTGGAGGAGTCTCCTGGTTCACAGGACGTTGTTGTGGAGGAGTCTTCCGGTTCACAAGACGTTGTTGTGGAGGAGTCTTCCGGTTCACCAGAGGTTGTTGTGCAGGAGTCTTCCGGTTCACAAGACGTTGTTGTGTAGGAGTCTTTTGGTTCACAATACGTTGTTGTGGAGGAGTCTTCCGGTTCACAAGACGTTGTTGTGGAGGAGTCTTTTGGTTCACAATACGTTGTTGTGGAGGAGTCTTCCGGTTCACAAGACGTTGTTGTGGAGGAGTCTTTTGGTTCGCAAGACGTTGTTGTGGAGGAGTCTTCCGGTTCACAAGACGTTGTTGTGGAGGAGTCTTCCGGTTCACAAAACGTTGTTGTGGAGGAGTCTTCCAGCTCACAAGACGTTGTTGTGGAAGAGTCTTCTGGTTCACAAGACGTTGTTGTTGAGGAGTCTTTTGGTTCACAAGACATTGTTGTGGAGGAGTCTTCTGGTTCACAAGACGTTGTTGTGGAGGAGTCTTCCAGTTCACAAGACGTTGTTGTGGAGGAGTCTTCCGGTTCACAAGACGTTGTTGTGGAGGAGTCTTTTGGTTCACAAGACGTTGTTGTGGAGGAGTCTTCCGGTTCACAAGACGTTGTTGTGGAGGAATCTTTTGGTTCACAAGACGTTGTTGTGGAGGAGTCTTCCGGTTCACAAGACATTGTTGTGGAGGAGTCTTCCGGTTCATAAGACGTTGTTGTGGAGGAGTCTTCCAGTTCACAAGATGTTGTTGTGGAGGAGTCTTCCAGTTCACAAGACGTTGTTGTGGAGGAGTCTCCTGGTTCACAGGACGTTGTTGTGGAGGAGTCTTCCGGTTCACAAGACGTTGTTGTGGAAGAGTCTTCCGGTTCACAAGACGTTGTTGTGGAGGAGTCTTCCGGTTCAAAAGACGTTGTTGTGGAGGAGTCTTCCGGTTCACAATATGTTGTTGTGGATTGTCTTCTGGATTCTAAAGACGTTGTTGTGGAACAGTCTTCCAGTTCACCAGAGGTTGTTGTGCAGGACTCTTCCGGTTCACAAGACGTTGTTGTGTAGGAGTCTTTTGGTTCACAATACGTTGTTGTGGAGGAGTCTTCCGGTTCACAAGACATTGTTGTGGAGGAGTCTTCTGGTTCATAAGACGTTGTTGTGGAGGAGTCTTCCAGTTCACAAGATGTTGTTGTGGAGGAGTCTTCCAGTTCATAAGACGTTGTTGTGGAGGAGTCTTCCGGTTCACAAGATGTTGTTGTGGATTGTCTTCTGGTTCTCAAGACGTTGTTGTGGAACAGTCTTCCGGTTCACAAGACGTTGTTGTGGAGGAGTCTTCCAGTTCACAAGACGTTGTTGTGGAGGCGTTTTCCGGTTCACAAGACGTCGTTGTGTAGGAGTCTCCTGGTTCACAGGATGTTGTTGTGGAGGAGTCTTCCGGTTCACAAGACGTTGTTGTGGAGGAGTCTTTTGGTTCACAAGACGTTGTTGTGGAGGAGTCTTCCGGTTCACAAGACATTGTTGTGGAGGAGTCTTCCGGTTCATAAGACGTTGTTGTGGAGGAGTCTTCCAGTTCACAAGATGTTGTTGTGGAGGAGTCTTCCAGTTCACAAGACGTTGTTGTGGAGGAGTCTCCTGGTTCACAGGACGTTGTTGTGGAGGAGTCTTCCGGTTCACAAGACGTTGTTGTGGAAGAGTCTTCCGGTTCACAAGACGTTGTTGTGGAGGAGTCTTCCGGTTCACAAGACGTTGTTGTGGAGGAGTCTTCCGGTTCACAAGATGTTGTTGTGGATTGTCTTCTGGTTCTCAAGACGTTGTTGTGGAACAGTCTTCCGGTTCACAGGACGTTGTTGTGGAGGGGTCTTTCGGTTCACAAGACGTTGTTGTGGAACAGACTTCCAGTTCACAATACGTTGTTGTGGAGGAGTCTTCCGTTTCACAAGACGTTGTTGATCTATGTTATACCGGCACCATCCGCACAATGGAGATTAGTGGTGGTGACTGCAGAAATCTGTTGTCGGATTGGCGCACACTCGCACCCCCTGTTAACCAATAAGAACGGACAGGATTCTTACATTTTCTCCAGTTACCATCGTGATCGATGACGAAACTGTATTCGATAGTAATTGATAGATTAAAAATTTGGAAACGCTCTGCGACCCTCCGAAAGGTCTGCAGGTGTGTTCCATCTATATATATAAAGTAGAGTTGGCCTCTATCTATGATCTCTAAGATCTCGAGAACCCGTGGACGAATTTGCGAGCGGAAAGTACTGTTCGACTCGGGATGGTCCCAGGAATGTCACGGAGACATAAACATTTAAAAAATTTCGGGTTTTAAAATTAGCGTATTATTAGCACTAGCAGAAGAGAGAGGGATTCGAAGGGAGGGAGCGCAGCGCTTCTAGCGCTTCTGACTACAGCACACCTATATATATATATAAAGTAGAGTTGGCCTCTATCTATGATCTCTAAGATCTCGAGAACCCGTGGACGGATTTGCGAGCGGAAAGTACTGTTCGACTCGGGATGGTCCCAGGAATGTCACGGAGACATAAACATTTAAAAAATTTCGGGTTTTAAAATTAGCGTATTATTAGCACTAGCAGAAGAGAGAGGGATTCGAAGGGAGGGAGCGCAGCGCTTCTAGCGCTTCTGACTACAGCACACCTTCTATATATATAAAGTAGAGTTGGTCCTGATCTATGTATCTATGATCTCTAAGATCTCGAGAACCCGTGGACGGATTTGCGAGCGGAAAGTACTGTTCGACTCGGGATGGTCCCAGGAATGTCACAGAGACATAAACATTTAAAAAATTTTGGGTTTTAAAATTAGCGTATTATTAGCACTAGCAGAAGAGAGAGGGATTCGAAGGGAGGGAGCGCAGCGCTTCTAGCGCTTCTGACTACAGCACACCTTAAAATTAAAAAAACTTCGGGTTTTAAAATTAGTGTGTTACGCGTAATTAGCGCTAGCAGAAGAGGGAGGGAATCTAAGGGAGGGAGCGCAGTGCTCCCTCCAGCGCTTCTGTTAGCGTAATTAGCGTATTTCGGAACGTTAATTTTTCAACTTCATTATTCGGAATCAGTACGTCCCAGAGAACCTTCGTAACGTTAATTTTTCAACTTCATCCGATTGACATGGGACCAACGGCATGTGACAAAGAGTGAAACATACAGGCTACATTTATTTGACGACAATGAGTTCCGACTTCCGACCTCGGTGGGATGACAGGCTGAGTCAACCCCCCTGGTGTGAAGGGGGAGGAGGAGGGGAGGGGGAAGAGAAGGGGAGGGGAACGAGGGGGAAGGGGATGGGAGGGGGGGAGGGGGAGGGGGAAGGGGGAGGGGGAGTGGGAAGGGGGAGGGGGGGGAGGGGAAAGGGGGGGGAGGGGGAGGGGAGGGGCCCTTCTTCCCCTGGGCACCCCCGCACCCTTCCCTCCCCCCTTCCCCTCCCCCCCTCCCCCCCCTTCCCCCTCCCCCCCCATTCCCCTCCCCTCCTCTTCCCCCTCCCCTCCTCCTCCCCCGCTTCCCCCTCCCCCCTCCCCCCCGTTCCCCTCCCCTCCTCTTCCCCCTCCCCTCCTCCTCCCACTCCCGTGCAAAGCCGGGTACCTCTGCTAGTTGTCAATAAACTTGCGGAGTGCTCGCCTAATTTTAAACACTCAAGCAAGCACTCCAAAGAAACGGTTGAGAAGGAACGGCTGGCTTGGCAAGCGACAGCAAGCTGATTGCTCATGGAAAATACATTATGTTGTAAAGCCTGGTTGTCGTTAAGGACGCGTAGACTGCCTGGAAACCGCTAAGCCACGCCCCTCGGTCAGTTGTGTTTTTAATGAGTCGAAATCGATGAACCAGTGCAACTTATAAACGTCTAATTGCTTCACTGTGAGTTGTGTCGTCCTTTCAAAGGCTCAAATATCATATGAAAACAGGTGGTTTCATCGAGAGGAAGGAACGAGGTCAGAATACTTTCAAAGTATTAAATTGCTTATTTAAGTTGTGATTTTAACAGATTTTGAGGTTGTTTGAAGATGATTAAAGGAAAGTTATTCGAATATTCCCTTTTGGAGAATTTCTCAAAGAAATCCGCAATGACGGAAACTCATGTGAGCTCCATGGGACGATGAACGGAGGAAAGGCGACGGTACAGAGAGGGAAAGAAAGCACAAACGTTTGGATGGATCACAAGGGCGTGTCCTCGACGAGGTCCGCCTTTCCGGCATATAAAGCACGCAATTCAGCCAATTTATCTGGGTAGTGAACGGTCACCACCTCGTTGTCTCTTGTGGTCAAAGCTCCTTGGTCCTTGGAGGAGTCTTCCGGTTCACAAGACGTTGTTTTGGAGGAGTCTTCTGGTTCACAAGACGTTGTTGTTGAGGAGTCTTTTGGTTCACAAGACATTGTTGTGGAGGAGTCTTCTGGTTCACAAGACGTTGTTGTGGAGGAGTCTTCCAGTTCACAAGACGTTGTTGTGGAGGAGTCTTCCGGTTCACAAGACGTTGTTGTGGAGGAGTCTTTTGGTTCACAAGACGTTGTTGTGGAGGAGTCTTCCGGTTCACAAGACGTTGTTGTGGAGGAATCTTTTGGTTCACAAGACGTTGTTGTGGAGGAGTCTTCCGGTTCACAAGACATTGTTGTGGAGGAGTCTTCCGGTTCATAAGACGTTGTTGTGGAGGAGTCTTCCAGTTCACAAGATGTTGTTGTGGAGGAGTCTTCCAGTTCACAAGACGTTGTTGTGGAGGAGTCTCCTGGTTCACAGGACGTTGTTGTGGAGGAGTCTTCCGGTTCACAAGACGTTGTTGTGGAAGAGTCTTCCAGTTCGCAAGACGTTGTTGTGGAGGAGTTTTCCAGTTCACAAGACGTTGTTGTGTAGGAGTCTCCTGCTTCACAGGACGTTGTTGTGGAGGAGTCTTCCGGTTCACAAGACGTCGTTGTGGAGGAGTCTTCCGGTTCAAAAGACGTTGTTGTGGAGGAGTCTTCTGGTTCACAAGATGTTGTTGTGGAGTAGTGTTTCGGTTTTCAAGATGTTGTTGTGGAACAGTCTTCCAGTTCACCAGAGGTTGTTGTGCAGGAGTCTTCCGGTTCACAAGACATTGTTGTGGATGAGTCTTCCGGTTCACAAGACGTTGTTGTGGAGGAGTCTTTAGGTTCACAAGACGTTGTTGTGGAGGAGTCTTCCGTTCACAAGACGTTGTTGTGGAGGCGTCTTCCGGTTCACAAGACGTTGTTGTGGAGGAGTCTTCCGGTTCACAAGACGTCGTTGTGGAGGAGTCTTCCGGTTCAAAAGACGTCGTTGTGGAGGAGTCTTCCGGGTCACAAGAGGTTGTTGTGGAGGAGTCTTCCGGTTCACAAGATGTTGTTGTGGAGGAGTGTTTCGGTTTACAAGACGTTGTTGTGGAACAGTCTTCCAGTTCACCAGAGGTTGTTGTGCAGGAGTCTTCCAGTTCACAGGACGTTGTTGTTGAGGAGTCTTCCGGTTCACAAGACGTTGTTGTGGAGGAGTCTTCCGGTTCACAAATCGTTGTTGTGGAGGATTCTTCCTGTTCACAAGACGTTGTTGTGGAGGAGTCTTTCGGTTTACAAGACGTTGTTGTGGAGGAGTCTTCCGGTTCACAAGACGTTGTTGTGGAGGAGTCTTTCGGTTTACAAGATGTTGTTGTGGATTGTCTTCTGGTTCTCAAGACGTTGTTGTGGAACAGTCTTCCGGTTCACAGGACGTTGTTGTGGAGGGGTCTTTCGGTTCACAAGACGTTGTTGTGGAACAGTCTTCCAGTTCACAATACGTTGTTGTGGAGGAGTCTTCCGTTTCACAAGACGTTGTTGATCTATGTTATACCGGCACCATCCGCACAATGGAGATTAGTGGTGGTGACTGCAGAAATCTGTTGTCGGATTGGCGCACACTCGCACCCCCTGTTAACCAATAAGAACGGACAGGATTCTTACATTTTCTCCAGTTACCATCGTGATCGATGACGAAACTGTATTCGATAGTAATTGATAGATTAAAAATTTGGAAACGCTCTGCGACCCTCCGAAAGGTCTGCAGGTGTGTTCCATTGTCAATAAACTTGCGGAGTGCTCGCCTAATTTTAAACACTCAAGCAAGCACTCCAAAGAAACGGTTGAGAAGGAACGGCTGGCTTGGCAAGCGACAGCAAGCTGATTGCTCATGGAAAATACATTATGTTGTAAAGCCTGGTTGTCGTTAAGGACGCGTAGACTGCCTGGAAACCGCTAAGCCACGCCCCTCGGTCAGTTGTGTTTTTAATGAGTCGAAATCGATGAACTAGTGCAACTTATAAACGTCTAATTGCTTCACTGTGAGTTGTGTCGTCCTTTCAAAGGCTCAAATATCATATGAAAACAGAGGTGGTTTCATCGAGAGGAAGGAACGAGGTCAGAATACCTTCAAAGTATTAAATTGCTTATTTAAGTTGTGATTTTAACAGATTTTGAGGTTGTTTGAAGATGATTAAAGGAAAGTTATTCGAATATTCCCTTTTGGAGAATTTCTCAAAGAAATCCGCAATGACGGAAACTCATGTGAGCTCCATGGGACGATGAACGGAGGAAAGGCGACGGCACAGAGAGGGAAAGAAAGCACAAACGTTTGGATGGATCACAAGGGCGTGTCCTCGACGAGGTCCGCCTTTCCGGCATATAAAGCACGCAATTCAGCCAATTTATCTGGGTAGTGAACGGTCACCACCTCGTTGTCTCTTGTGGTCAAAGCTCCTTGGTCCTTGGAGGAGTCTTCTGGTTCACAAGACGTTGTTTTGGAGGAGTCTTCCGGTTCACAAGACGTTGTTGTGGAGGAGTCTTCCTGTTCACAAGACGTTGTTGTGGAGGAGTCTTTTGGTTTACAAGACGTTGTTGTGGAGGAGTCTTCCAGTTCACAAGACGTTGTTGTGGAGAAGTCTTTTGGTTCACAAGACGTTGTTGTGGAGGAGTCTTCCGGTTCACAAGACGTTGTTGTGGAGGAGTCTTCCAGTTCGCAAGACGTTGTTGTGGAGGAGTTTTCCAGTTCACAAGACGTTGTTGTGTAGGAGTCTCCTGGTTCACAGGACGTTGTTGTGGAGGAGTCTTCCGGTTCACAAAACGTTGTTGTGGAGGAGTCTTCCAGCTCACAAGACGTTGCTGTGGAAGAGTCTTCTGGTTCACAAGACGTTGTTGTTGAGGAGTCTTTTGGTTTTCAAGATGTTGTTGTGGAGGAGTCTTCTGGTTCACAAGACGTTGTTGTGGAGGAGTCTTCCAGTTCACAAGACGTTGGTGTGGAGGAGTCTTCCAGTTCACAAGACGTTGTTGTGGAGGAGTCTTTTGGTTCACAAGACGTTGTTGTGGAGGAGTCTTCCGTTCACAAGACGTTGTTGTGGAGGAGTCTTTTGGTTCACAAGACGTTGTTGTGGAGGAGTCTTCCGGTTCACAAGACATTGTTGTGGAGGAGTCTTCCGGTTCACAAGACGTTGTTGTGGAGGAGTCTTTTGGTTCACAAGACGTTGTTGTGTAGGAGTCTCCTGGTTCACAGGACGTTGTTGTGGAGGAGTCTTCCGGTTCACAAGACGTCGTTGTGGAGGAGACTTCCGGTTCAAAAGACGTTGTTGTGGAGGAGTCTTCCGGTTCACAAGATGTTGTTGTGGAGGAGTGTTTCGGTTTTCAAGATGTTGTTGTGGAACAGTCTTCCAGTTCACCAGAGGTTGTTGTGCAGGAGTCTTCCGGTTCACAAGACATTGTTGTGGATGAGTCTTCCGGTTCACAAGACGTTGTTGTGGAGGAGTCTTTAGGTTCACAAAACGTTGTTGTGGAGGAGTCTTCGGTTCACAAGACGTTGTTGTGGAGGCGTCTTCCGGTTCACAAGACGTTGTTGTGGAGGAGTCTTCCGGTTCACAAGACGTCGTTGTGGAGGAGTCTTCCGGTTCAAAAGACGTCGTTGTGGAGGAGTCTTCTGGGTCACAAGACGTTGTTGTGGAGGAGTCTTCCGGTTCACAAGATGTTGTTGTGGAGGAGTGTTTCGGTTTACAAGACGTTGTTGTGGAACAGTCTTCCAGTTCACCAGAGGTTGTCGTGCAGGAGTCTTCCAGTTCACAGGACGTTGTTGTAGAGGAGTCTTCCAGTTCACAAGACGTTGTTGTGGAAGAGTCTTCTGGTTCACAAGACGTTGTTGTTGAGGAGTCTTCCGGTTCACAAGACGTTGTTGTGGAGGAGTCTTCCGGTTCACAAATCGTTGTTGTGGAGGATTCTTCCGGTTCACAAGACGTTGTTGTGGAGGAGTCTTTCGGTTTACAAGACGTTGTTGTGGAGGAGTCTTCCAGTTCACAAGACGTTGTTGTGGAGAAGTCTTTTGGTTCACAAGACGTTGTTGTGGAGGAGTCTTCCGGTTCACAAGACGTTGTTGTGGAGGATTCTTCCGGTTCACAAGACGTTGTTGTGGAGCAGTCTTTTGGTTTACAAGACGTTGTTGTGGAGGAGTCTTCCAGTTCACAAGATGTTGTTGTGGAGAAGTCTTTTGGTTCACAAGACGTTGTTGTGGAGGAGTCTTCCGGTTCACAAGACGTTGTTGTGGAGGAGTCTTCCAGTTCACAAGACGTTGTTGTGGAGGAGTTTTCCGGTTCACAAGACGTCGTTGTGTAGGAGTCTCCTGGTTCACAGGATGTTGTTGTGGAGGAGTCTTCCGGTTCACAAGACGTCGTTGTGGAGGAGTCTTCCGGTTCAAAAGACGTTGTTGTGCAGGAGTCTTCCGGTTCACAAGATGTTTTTGTGGAGGAGTGTTTCGGTTTACAAGACGTTGTTGTGGAACAGTCTTCCAGTTCACCAGAGGTTGTTGTGCAGGAGTCTTCCGGTTCACAAGACATTGTTGTGGATGAGTCTTCCGGTTCACAAGACGTTGTTGTGGAGGAGTCTTTTGGTTCACAAGACGTTGTTGTGGAGGAGTCTTCCGGTTCACAAGACGTTTTTGTGGAGGCGTCTTCTGGATCACAAGACGTCGTTGTGGAGGAGTCTTCCGGTTCACAAGACGTCGTTGTGGAGGAGTCTTCCGGTTCAAATGACGTTGTTGTGGAGGAGTCTTCCGGTTCACAAGATGTTGTTGTGGAGGAGTGTTTCGGTTTACAAGACGTTGTTGTGGAACAGTCTTCCAGTTCACCAGAGGTTGTTGTGCAGGAGTCTTCCGGTTCACAAGACGTTGTTGTGTAGGAGTCTTTTGGTTCACAATACGTTGTTGTGGAGGAGTCTTCCGGTTCACAAGACGTTGTTGTGGAGGAGTCTTTTGGTTCGCAAGACGTTGTTGTGGAGGAGTCTTCCGGTTCACAAGACGTTGTTGTGGAGGAGTCTTCCGGTTCACAAAACGTTGTTGTGGAGGAGTCTTCCAGCTCACAAGACGTTGTTGTGGAAGAGTCTTCTGGTTCACAAGACGTTGTTGTTGAGGAGTCTTTTGGTTCACAAGACATTGTTGTGGAGGAGTCTTCTGGTTCACAAGACGTTGTTGTGGAGGAGTCTTCCAGTTCACAAGACGTTGTTGTGGAGGAGTCTTCCGGTTCACAAGACGTTGTTGTGGAGGAGTCTTTTGGTTCACAAGACGTTGTTGTGGAGGAGTCTTCCGGTTCACAAGACGTTGTTGTGGAGGAATCTTTTGGTTCACAAGACGTTGTTGTGGAGGAGTCTTCCGGTTCACAAGACATTGTTGTGGAGGAGTCTTCCGGTTCATAAGACGTTGTTGTGGAGGAGTCTTCCAGTTCACAAGATGTTGTTGTGGAGGAGTCTTCCAGTTCACAAGACGTTGTTGTGGAGGAGTCTCCTGGTTCACAGGACGTTGTTGTGGAGGAGTCTTCCGGTTCACAAGACGTTGTTGTGGAAGAGTCTTCCGGTTCACAAGACGTTGTTGTGGAGGAGTCTTCCGGTTCAAAAGACGTTGTTGTGGAGGAGTCTTCCGGTTCACAAGATGTTGTTGTGGATTGTCTTCTGGATTCTCAAGACGTTGTTGTGGAACAGTCTTCCGGTTCACAGGACGTTGTTGTGGAGGGGTCTTTCGGTTCACAAGACGTTGTTGTGGAACAGTCTTCCAGTTCACAATACGTTGTTGTGGAGGAGTCTTCCGTTTCACAAGACGTTGTTGATCTATGTTATACCGGCACCATCCGCACAATGGAGATTAGTGGTGGTGACTGCAGAAATCTGTTGTCGGATTGGCGCACACTCGCACCCCCTGTTAACCAATAAGAACGGACAGGATTCTTACATTTTCTCCAGTTACCATCGTGATCGATGACGAAACTGTATTCGATAGTAATTGATAGATTAAAAATTTGGAAACGCTCTGCGACCCTCCGAAAGGTCTGCAGGTGTGTTCCATTGTCAATAAACTTGCGGAGTGCTCGCCTAATTTTAAACACTCAAGCAAGCACTCCAAAGAAACGGTTGAGAAGGAACGGCTGGCTTGGCAAGCGACAGCAAGCTGATTGCTCATGGAAAATACATTATGTTGCAAAGCCTGGTTGTCGTTAAGGACGCGTAGACTGCCTGGAAACCGCTAAGCCACGCCCCTCGGTCAGTTGTGTTTTTAATGAGTCGAAATCGATGAACTAGTGCAACTTATAAACGTCTAATTGCTTCACTGTGAGTTGTGTCGTCCTTTCAAAGGCTCAAATATCATATGAAAACAGAGGTGGTTTCATCGAGAGGAAGGAACGAGGTCAGAATACCTTCAAAGTATTAAATTGCTTATTTAAGTTGTGATTTTAACAGATTTTGAGGTTGTTTGAAGATGATTAAAGGAAAGTTATTCGAATATTCCCTTTTGGAGAATTTCTCAAAGAAATCCGCAATGACGGAAACTCATGTGAGCTCCATGGGACGATGAACGGAGGAAAGGCGACGGTACAGAGAGGGAAAGAAAGCACAAACGTTTGGATGGATCACAAGGGCGTGTCCTCGACGAGGTCCGCCTTTCCGGCATATAAAGCACGCAATTCAGCCAATTTATCTGGGTAGTGAACGGTCACCACCTCGTTGTCTCTTGTGGTCAAAGCTCCTTGGTCCTTGGAGGAGTCTCCCGGTTCACAAGACGTTGTTTTGGAGGAGTCTTCCAGTTCACAAGACGTTGTTGTGGAGGAGTCTTCCGGTTCACAAGACGTTGTTGTGGAGGAGTCTTTTGGTTTACAAGACGTTGTTGTGGAGGAGTCTTCCAGTTCACAAGACGTTGTTGTGGAGAGGTCTTTTGGTTCACAAGACGTTGTTGTGGAGGAGTCTTCCGGTTCACAAGACGTTGTTGTGGAGGAGTCTTCCAGTTCGCAAGACGTTGTTGTGGAGGAGTTTTCCAGTTCACAAGACGTTGTTGTGTAGGAGTCTCCTGGTTCACAGGACGTTGTTGTGGAGGAGTCTTCCGGTTCACAAGACGTTGTTGTGGAGGAGTCTTCTGGTTCAAAAGACGTTGTTGTGGAGGAGTCTTCCGGTTCACAAGATGTTGTTGTGGAGGAGTGTTTCGGTTTTCAAGATGTTGTTGTGGAACAGTCTTCCAGTTCACCAGAGGTTGTTGTGCAGGAGTCTTCCGGTTCACAAGACATTGTTGTGGATGAGTCTTCCGGTTCAAAAGACGTTGTTGTGTAGGAGTCTTTAGGTTCACAAGACGTTGTTGTGGAGGAGTCTTCCGTTCACAAGACGTTGTTGTGGAGGCGTCTTCTGGTTCACAAGACGTTGTTGTGGAGGAGTCTTAAGGTTCACAAGACGTCGTTGTGGAGGAGTCTTCCGGTTCAAAAGACGTCGTTGTGGAGGAGTCTTCCGGGTCACAAGACGTTGTTGTGGAGGAGTCTTCCGGTTCACAAGATGTTGTTGTGGAGGAGTGTTTCGGTTTACAAGACGTTGTTGTGGAACAGTCTTCCAGTTCACCAGAGGTTGTTGTGCAGGAGTCTTCCAGTTCACAGGACGTTGTTGTAGAGGAGTCTTCCAGTTCACAAGACGTTGTTGTGGAAGAGTCTTCTGGTTCACAAGACGTTGTTGTTGAGGAGTCTTCCGGTTCACAAGACGTTGTTGTGGAGGAGTCTTCCGGTTCACAAATCGTTGTTGTGGAGGACTCTTCCGGTTCACAAGACGTTGTTGTGGAGGAGTCTTTCAGTTTACAAGACGTTGTTGTGGAGGAGTCTTCTGGTTCACAAATCGTTGTTGTGGAGGACTCTTCCGGTTCACAAGACGTTGTTGTGGAGGAGTCTTTCAGTTTACAAGACGTTGTTGTGGAGGAGTCTTCCAGTTCACAAGACGTTGTTGTGGAGAAGTCTTTTGGTTCACAATACGTTGTTGTGGAGGAGTCTTCCGGTTCACAAGACGTTTTTGTGGAGGCGTCTTCTGGATCACAAGACGTCGTTGTGGAGGAGTCTTCCGGTTCACAAGACGTCGTTGTGGAGGAGTCTTCCGGTTCAAATGACGTTGTTGTGGAGGAGTCTTCCGGTTCAAAATACGTTGTTGTGCAGGAGTCTTCCGGTTCACAAGATGTTGTTGTGGAGGAGTGTTTCGGTTTACAAGACGTTGTTGTGGAACAGTCTTCCAGTTCACCAGAGGTTGTTGTGCAGGAGTCTTCCGGTTCACAAGACATTGTTGTGGATGAGTCTTCCGGTTCACAAGACGTTGTTGTGGAGGAGTCTTTTGGTTCACAAGACGTTGTTGTGGAGGAGTCTTCCGGTTCACAAGACGTTTTTGTGGAGGCGTCTTCTGGATCACAAGACGTCGTTGTGGAGGACTCTTCCTGTTCACAAGACGTCGTTGTGGAGGAGTCTTCCGGTTCAAATGACGTTGTTGTGGAGGAGTCTTCCGGTTCACAAGACGTTGTTGTGGAACAGTCTTCCAGTTCACCAGAGGTTGTTGTGCAGGAGTCTTCCGGTTCACAAGACGTTGTTGTGTAGGAGTCTTTTGGTTCACAATACGTTGTTGTGGAGGAGTCTTCCGGTTCACAAGACGTTGTTGTGGAGGAGTCTTTTGGTTCGCAAGACGTTGTTGTGGAGGAGTCTTCCGGTTCACAAGACGTTGTTGTGGAGGAGTCTTCCGGTTCAAAAAAACGTTGTTGTGGAGGAGTCTTCCAGCTCACAAGACGTTGTTGTGGAAGAGTCTTCTGGTTCACAAGACGTTGTTGTTGAGGAGTCTTTTGGTTCACAAGACATTGTTGTGGAGGAGTCTTCTGGTTCACAAGACGTTGTTGTGGAGGAGTCTTCCAGTTCACAAGACGTTGTTGTGGAGGAGTCTTCCGGTTCACAAGACGTTGTTGTGGAGGAGTCTTTTGGTTCACAAGACGTTGTTGTGGAGGAGTCTTCCGGTTCACAAGACGTTGTTGTGGAGGAGTCTTTTGGTTCACAAGACGTTGTTGTGGAGGAGTCTTCCGGTTCACAAGACGTTGTTGTGGAGGAGTCTTTTGGTTCACAAGACGTTGTTGTGGAGGAGTCTTCCGGTTCACAAGACATTGTTGTGGAGGAGTCTTCCGGTTCATAAGACGTTGTTGTGGAGGAGTCTTCCAGTTCACAAGATGTTGTTGTGGAGGAGTCTTCCAGTTCACAAGACGTTGTTGTGGAGGAGTCTCCTGGTTCACAGGACGTTGTTGTGGAGGAGTCTTCCGGTTCACAAGACGTTGTTGTGGAGGAGTCTTCCGGTTCACCAGAGGTTGTTGTGCAGGAGTCTTCCGGTTCACAAGACGTTGTTGTGTAGGAGTCTTTTGGTTCACAATACGTTGTTGTGGAGGAGTCTTCCGGTTCACAAGACGTTGTTGTGGAGGAGTCTTTTGGTTCACAATACGTTGTTGTGGAGGAGTCTTCCGGTTCACAAGACGTTGTTGTGGAGGAGTCTTTTGGTTCGCAAGACGTTGTTGTGGAGGAGTCTTCCGGTTCACAAGACGTTGTTGTGGAGGAGTCTTCCGGTTCACAAAACGTTGTTGTGGAGGAGTCTTCCAGCTCACAAGACGTTGTTGTGGAAGAGTCTTCTGGTTCACAAGACGTTGTTGTTGAGGAGTCTTTTGGTTCACAAGACATTGTTGTGGAGGAGTCTTCTGGTTCACAAGACGTTGTTGTGGAGGAGTCTTCCAGTTCACAAGACGTTGTTGTGGAGGAGTCTTCCGGTTCACAAGACGTTGTTGTGGAGGAGTCTTTTGGTTCACAAGACGTTGTTGTGGAGGAGTCTTCCGGTTCACAAGACGTTGTTGTGGAGGAATCTTTTGGTTCACAAGACGTTGTTGTGGAGGAGTCTTCCGGTTCACAAGACATTGTTGTGGAGGAGTCTTCCGGTTCATAAGACGTTGTTGTGGAGGAGTCTTCCAGTTCACAAGATGTTGTTGTGGAGGAGTCTTCCAGTTCACAAGACGTTGTTGTGGAGGAGTCTCCTGGTTCACAGGACGTTGTTGTGGAGGAGTCTTCCGGTTCACAAGACGTTGTTGTGGAAGAGTCTTCCGGTTCACAAGACGTTGTTGTGGAGGAGTCTTCCGGTTCAAAAGACGTTGTTGTGGAGGAGTCTTCCGGTTCACAAGATGTTGTTGTGGATTGTCTTCTGGATTCTCAAGACGTTGTTGTGGAACAGTCTTCCAGTTCACCAGAGGTTGTTGTGCAGGACTCTTCCGGTTCACAAGACGTTGTTGTGTAGGAGTCTTTTGGTTCACAATACGTTGTTGTGGAGGAGTCTTCCGGTTCACAAGACATTGTTGTGGAGGAGTCTTCTGGTTCATAAGACGTTGTTGTGGAGGAGTCTTCCAGTTCACAAGATGTTGTTGTGGAGGAGTCTTCCAGTTCATAAGACGTTGTTGTGGAGGAGTCTTCCGGTTCACAAGATGTTGTTGTGGATTGTCTTCTGGTTCTCAAGACGTTGTTGTGGAACAGTCTTCCGGTTCACAAGACGTTGTTGTGGAGGAGTCTTCCAGTTCACAAGACGTTGTTGTGGAGGCGTTTTCCGGTTCACAAGACGTCGTTGTGTAGGAGTCTCCTGGTTCACAGGATGTTGTTGTGGAGGAGTCTTCCGGTTCACAAGACGTTGTTGTGGAGGAGTCTTTTGGTTCACAAGACGTTGTTGTGGAGGAGTCTTCCGGTTCACAAGACATTGTTGTGGAGGAGTCTTCCGGTTCATAAGACGTTGTTGTGGAGGAGTCTTCCAGTTCACAAGATGTTGTTGTGGAGGAGTCTTCCAGTTCACAAGACGTTGTTGTGGAGGAGTCTCCTGGTTCACAGGACGTTGTTGTGGAGGAGTCTTCCGGTTCACAAGACGTTGTTGTGGAAGAGTCTTCCGGTTCACAAGACGTTGTTGTGGAGGAGTCTTCCGGTTCACAAGACGTTGTTGTGGAGGAGTCTTCCGGTTCACAAGATGTTGTTGTGGATTGTCTTCTGGTTCTCAAGACGTTGTTGTGGAACAGTCTTCCGGTTCACAGGACGTTGTTGTGGAGGGGTCTTTCGGTTCACAAGACGTTGTTGTGGAACAGACTTCCAGTTCACAATACGTTGTTGTGGAGGAGTCTTCCGTTTCACAAGACGTTGTTGATCTATGTTATACCGGCACCATCCGCACAATGGAGATTAGTGGTGGTGACTGCAGAAATCTGTTGTCGGATTGGCGCACACTCGCACCCCCTGTTAACCAATAAGAACGGACAGGATTCTTACATTTTCTCCAGTTACCATCGTGATCGATGACGAAACTGTATTCGATAGTAATTGATAGATTAAAAATTTGGAAACGCTCTGCGACCCTCCGAAAGGTCTGCAGGTGTGTTCCATTGTCAATAAACTTGCGGAGTGCTCGCCTAATTTTAAACACTCAAGCAAGCACTCCAAAGAAACGGTTGAGAAGGAACGGCTGGCTTGGCAAGCGACAGCAAGCTGATTGCTCATGGAAAATACATTATGTTGTAAAGCCTGGTTGTCGTTAAGGACGCGTAGACTGCCTGGAAACCGCTAAGCCACGCCCCTCTGTCAGTTGTGTTTTTAATGAGTCGAAATCGATGAACCAGTGCAACTTATAAACGTCTAATTGCTTCACTGTGAGTTGTGTCGTCCTTTCAAAGGCTCAAATATCATATGAAAACAGGTGGTTTCATCGAGAGGAAGGAACGAGGTCAGAATACTTTCAAAGTATTAAATTGCTTATTTAAGTTGTGATTTTAACAGATTTTGAGGTTGTTTGAAGATGATTAAAGGAAAGTTATTCGAATATTCCCTTTTGGAGAATTTCTCAAAGAAATCCGCAATGACGGAAACTCATGTGAGCTCCATGGGACGATGAACGGAGGAAAGGCGACGGTACAGAGAGGGAAAGAAAGCACAAACGTTTGGATGGATCACAAGGGCGTGTCCTCGACGAGGTCCGCCTTTCCGGCATATAAAGCACGCAATTCAGCCAATTTATCTGGGTAGTGAACGGTCACCACCTCGTTGTCTCTTGTGGTCAAAGCTCCTTGGTCCTTGGAGGAGTCTTCCGGTTCACAAGACGTTGTTTTGGAGGAGTCTTCTGGTTCACAAGACGTTGTTGTTGAGGAGTCTTTTGGTTCACAAGACATTGTTGTGGAGGAGTCTTCTGGTTCACAAGACGTTGTTGTGGAGGAGTCTTCCAGTTCACAAGACGTTGTTGTGGAGGAGTCTTCCGGTTCACAAGACGTTGTTGTGGAGGAGTCTTTTGGTTCACAAGACGTTGTTGTGGAGGAGTCTTCCGGTTCACAAGACGTTGTTGTGGAGGAATCTTTTGGTTCACAAGACGTTGTTGTGGAGGAGTCTTCCGGTTCACAAGACATTGTTGTGGAGGAGTCTTCCGGTTCATAAGACGTTGTTGTGGAGGAGTCTTCCAGTTCACAAGATGTTGTTGTGGAGGAGTCTTCCAGTTCACAAGACGTTGTTGTGGAGGAGTCTCCTGGTTCACAGGACGTTGTTGTGGAGGAGTCTTCCGGTTCACAAGACGTTGTTGTGGAAGAGTCTTCCGGTTCACAAGACGTTGTTGTGGAGGAGTCTTCCGGTTCAAAAGACGTTGTTGTGGAGGAGTCTTCCGGTTCACAAGATGTTGTTGTGGATTGTCTTCAGGATTCTCAAGACGTTGTTGTGGAACAGTCTTCCGGTTCACAGGACGTTGTTGTGGAGGGGTCTTTCGGTTCACAAGACGTTGTTGTGGAACAGTCTTCCAGTTCACAATACGTTGTTGTGGAGGAGTCTTCCGTTTCACAAGACGTTGTTGATCTATGTTATACCGGCACCATCCGCACAATGGAGATTAGTGGTGGTGACTGCAGAAATCTGTTGTCGGATTGGCGCACACTCGCACCCCCTGTTAACCAATAAGAACGGACAGGATTCTTACATTTTCTCCAGTTACCATCGTGATCGATGACGAAACTGTATTCGATAGTAATTGATAGATTAAAAATTTGGAAACGCTCTGCGACCCTCCGAAAGGTCTGCAGGTGTGTTCCATTGTCAATAAACTTGCGGAGTGCTCGCCTAATTTTAAACACTCAAGCAAGCACTCCAAAGAAACGGTTGAGAAGGAACGGCTGGCTTGGCAAGCGACAGCAAGCTGATTGCTCATGGAAAATACATTATGTTGTAAAGCCTGGTTGTCGTTAAGGACGCGTAGACTGCCTGGAAACCGCTAAGCCACGCCCCTCGGTCAGTTGTGTTTTTAATGAGTCGAAATCGATGAACTAGTGCAACTTATAAACGTCTAATTGCTTCACTGTGAGTTGTGTCGTCCTTTCAAAGGCTCAAATATCATATGAAAACAGAGGTGGTTTCATCGAGAGGAAGGAACGAGGTCAGAATACCTTCAAAGTATTAAATTGCTTATTTAAGTTGTGATTTTAACAGATTTTGAGGTTGTTTGAAGATGATTAAAGGAAAGTTATTCGAATATTCCCTTTTGGAGAATTTCTCAAAGAAATCCGCAATGACGGAAACTCATGTGAGCTCCATGGGACGATGAACGGAGGAAAGGCGACGGTACAGAGAGGGAAAGAAAGCACAAACGTTTGGATGGATCACAAGGGCGTGTCCTCGACGAGGTCCGCCTTTCCGGCATATAAAGCACGCAATTCAGCCAATTTATCTGGGTAGTGAACGGTCACCACCTCGTTGTCTCTTGTGGTCAAAGCTCCTTGGTCCTTGGAGGAGTCTCCCGGTTCACAAGACGTTGTTTTGGAGGAGTCTTCCAGTTCACAAGACGTTGTTGTGGAGGAGTCTTCCGGTTCACAAGACGTTGTTGTGGAGGAGTCTTTTGGTTTACAAGACGTTGTTGTGGAGGAGTCTTCCAGTTCACAAGACGTTGTTGTGGAGAGGTCTTTTGGTTCACAAGACGTTGTTGTGGAGGAGTCTTCCGGTTCACAAGACGTTGTTGTGGAGGAGTCTTCCAGTTCGCAAGACGTTGTTGTGGAGGAGTTTTCCAGTTCACAAGACGTTGTTGTGTAGGAGTCTCCTGGTTCACAGGACGTTGTTGTGGAGGAGTCTTCCGGTTCACAAGACGTTGTTGTGGAGGAGTCTTCTGGTTCAAAAGACGTTGTTGTGGAGGAGTCTTCCGGTTCACAAGATGTTGTTGTGGAGGAGTGTTTCGGTTTTCAAGATGTTGTTGTGGAACAGTCTTCCAGTTCACCAGAGGTTGTTGTGCAGGAGTCTTCCGGTTCACAAGACATTGTTGTGGATGAGTCTTCCGGTTCAAAAGACGTTGTTGTGTAGGAGTCTTTAGGTTCACAAGACGTTGTTGTGGAGGAGTCTTCCGTTCACAAGACGTTGTTGTGGAGGCGTCTTCTGGTTCACAAGACGTTGTTGTGGAGGAGTCTTAAGGTTCACAAGACGTCGTTGTGGAGGAGTCTTCCGGTTCAAAAGACGTCGTTGTGGAGGAGTCTTCCGGGTCACAAGACGTTGTTGTGGAGGAGTCTTCCGGTTCACAAGATGTTGTTGTGGAGGAGTGTTTCGGTTTACAAGACGTTGTTGTGGAACAGTCTTCCAGTTCACCAGAGGTTGTTGTGCAGGAGTCTTCCAGTTCACAGGACGTTGTTGTAGAGGAGTCTTCCAGTTCACAAGACGTTGTTGTGGAAGAGTCTTCTGGTTCACAAGACGTTGTTGTTGAGGAGTCTTCCGGTTCACAAGACGTTGTTGTGGAGGAGTCTTCCGGTTCACAAATCGTTGTTGTGGAGGACTCTTCCGGTTCACAAGACGTTGTTGTGGAGGAGTCTTTCAGTTTACAAGACGTTGTTGTGGAGGAGTCTTCTGGTTCACAAATCGTTGTTGTGGAGGACTCTTCCGGTTCACAAGACGTTGTTGTGGAGGAGTCTTTCAGTTTACAAGACGTTGTTGTGGAGGAGTCTTCCAGTTCACAAGACGTTGTTGTGGAGAAGTCTTTTGGTTCACAATACGTTGTTGTGGAGGAGTCTTCCGGTTCACAAGACGTTTTTGTGGAGGCGTCTTCTGGATCACAAGACGTCGTTGTGGAGGAGTCTTCCGGTTCACAAGACGTCGTTGTGGAGGAGTCTTCCGGTTCAAATGACGTTGTTGTGGAGGAGTCTTCCGGTTCAAAATACGTTGTTGTGCAGGAGTCTTCCGGTTCACAAGATGTTGTTGTGGAGGAGTGTTTCGGTTTACAAGACGTTGTTGTGGAACAGTCTTCCAGTTCACCAGAGGTTGTTGTGCAGGAGTCTTCCGGTTCACAAGACATTGTTGTGGATGAGTCTTCCGGTTCACAAGACGTTGTTGTGGAGGAGTCTTTTGGTTCACAAGACGTTGTTGTGGAGGAGTCTTCCGGTTCACAAGACGTTTTTGTGGAGGCGTCTTCTGGATCACAAGACGTCGTTGTGGAGGAGTCTTCCTGTTCACAAGACGTCGTTGTGGAGGAGTCTTCCGGTTCAAATGACGTTGTTGTGGAGGAGTCTTCCGGTTCACAAGACGTTGTTGTGGAACAGTCTTCCAGTTCACCAGAGGTTGTTGTGCAGGAGTCTTCCGGTTCACAAGACGTTGTTGTGTAGGAGTCTTTTGGTTCACAATACGTTGTTGTGGAGGAGTCTTCCGGTTCACAAGACGTTGTTGTGGAGGAGTCTTTTGGTTCGCAAGACGTTGTTGTGGAGGAGTCTTCCGGTTCACAAGACGTTGTTGTGGAGGAGTCTTCCGGTTCAAAAAAACGTTGTTGTGGAGGAGTCTTCCAGCTCACAAGACGTTGTTGTGGAAGAGTCTTCTGGTTCACAAGACGTTGTTGTTGAGGAGTCTTTTGGTTCACAAGACATTGTTGTGGAGGAGTCTTCTGGTTCACAAGACGTTGTTGTGGAGGAGTCTTCCAGTTCACAAGACGTTGTTGTGGAGGAGTCTTCCGGTTCACAAGACGTTGTTGTGGAGGAGTCTTTTGGTTCACAAGACGTTGTTGTGGAGGAGTCTTCCGGTTCACAAGACGTTGTTGTGGAGGAGTCTTTTGGTTCACAAGACGTTGTTGTGGAGGAGTCTTCCGGTTCACAAGACGTTGTTGTGGAGGAGTCTTTTGGTTCACAAGACGTTGTTGTGGAGGAGTCTTCCGGTTCACAAGACATTGTTGTGGAGGAGTCTTCCGGTTCATAAGACGTTGTTGTGGAGGAGTCTTCCAGTTCACAAGATGTTGTTGTGGAGGAGTCTTCCAGTTCACAAGACGTTGTTGTGGAGGAGTCTCCTGGTTCACAGGACGTTGTTGTGGAGGAGTCTTCCGGTTCACAAGACGTTGTTGTGGAGGAGTCTTCCGGTTCACCAGAGGTTGTTGTGCAGGAGTCTTCCGGTTCACAAGACGTTGTTGTGTAGGAGTCTTTTGGTTCACAATACGTTGTTGTGGAGGAGTCTTCCGGTTCACAAGACGTTGTTGTGGAGGAGTCTTTTGGTTCACAATACGTTGTTGTGGAGGAGTCTTCCGGTTCACAAGACGTTGTTGTGGAGGAGTCTTTTGGTTCGCAAGACGTTGTTGTGGAGGAGTCTTCCGGTTCACAAGACGTTGTTGTGGAGGAGTCTTCCGGTTCACAAAACGTTGTTGTGGAGGAGTCTTCCAGCTCACAAGACGTTGTTGTGGAAGAGTCTTCTGGTTCACAAGACGTTGTTGTTGAGGCGTCTTTTGGTTCACAAGACATTGTTGTGGAGGAGTCTTCTGGTTCACAAGACGTTGTTGTGGAGGAGTCTTCCAGTTCACAAGACGTTGTTGTGGAGGAGTCTTCCGGTTCACAAGACGTTGTTGTGGAGGAGTCTTTTGGTTCACAAGACGTTGTTGTGGAGGAGTCTTCCGGTTCACAAGACGTTGTTGTGGAGGAATCTTTTGGTTCACAAGACGTTGTTGTGGAGGAGTCTTCCGGTTCACAAGACATTGTTGTGGAGGAGTCTTCCGGTTCATAAGACGTTGTTGTGGAGGAGTCTTCCAGTTCACAAGATGTTGTTGTGGAGGAGTCTTCCAGTTCACAAGACGTTGTTGTGGAGGAGTCTCCTGGTTCACAGGACGTTGTTGTGGAGGAGTCTTCCGGTTCACAAGACGTTGTTGTGGAAGAGTCTTCCGGTTCACAAGACGTTGTTGTGGAGGAGTCTTCCGGTTCAAAAGACGTTGTTGTGGAGGAGTCTTCCGGTTCACAAGATGTTGTTGTGGATTGTCTTCTGGATTCTCAAGACGTTGTTGTGGAACAGTCTTCCAGTTCACCAGAGGTTGTTGTGCAGGACTCTTCCGGTTCACAAGACGTTGTTGTGTAGGAGTCTTTTGGTTCACAATACGTTGTTGTGGAGGAGTCTTCCGGTTCACAAGACATTGTTGTGGAGGAGTCTTCTGGTTCATAAGACGTTGTTGTGGAGGAGTCTTCCAGTTCACAAGATGTTGTTGTGGAGGAGTCTTCCAGTTCATAAGACGTTGTTGTGGAGGAGTCTTCCGGTTCACAAGATGTTGTTGTGGATTGTCTTCTGGTTCTCAAGACGTTGTTGTGGAACAGTCTTCCGGTTCACAAGACGTTGTTGTGGAGGAGTCTTCCAGTTCACAAGACGTTGTTGTGGAGGCGTTTTCCGGTTCACAAGACGTCGTTGTGTAGGAGTCTCCTGGTTCACAGGATGTTGTTGTGGAGGAGTCTTCCGGTTCACAAGACGTTGTTGTGGAGGAGTCTTCCAGTTCACAAGACGTTGTTGTGGAGGAGTCTTCCGGTTCACAAGACGTTGTTGTGGAGGAGTCTTTTGGTTCACAAGACGTTGTTGTGGAGGAGTCTTCCGGTTCACAAGACGTTGTTGTGGAGGAGTCTTCCAGTTCACAAGACGTTGTTGTGGAGGAGTCTTCCGGTTCACAAGACGTTGTTGTGGAGGAGTCTTTTGGTTCACAAGACGTTGTTGTGGAGGAGTCTTCCGGTTCACAAGACGTTGTTGTGGAGGAATCTTTTGGTTCACAAGACGTTGTTGTGGAGGAGTCTTCCGGTTCACAAGACATTGTTGTGGAGGAGTCTTCCGGTTCATAAGACGTTGTTGTGGAGGAGTCTTCCAGTTCACAAGATGTTGTTGTGGAGGAGTCTTCCAGTTCACAAGACGTTGTTGTGGAGGAGTCTCCTGGTTCACAGGACGTTGTTGTGGAGGAGTCTTCCGGTTCACAAGACGTTGTTGTGGAAGAGTCTTCCGGTTCACAAGACGTTGTTGTGGAGGAGTCTTCCGGTTCAAAAGACGTTGTTGTGGAGGAGTCTTCCGGTTCACAAGATGTTGTTGTGGATTGTCTTCTGGATTCTCAAGACGTTGTTGTGGAACAGTCTTCCGGTTCACAGGACGTTGTTGTGGAGGGGTCTTTCGGTTCACAAGACGTTGTTGTGGAACAGTCTTCCAGTTCACAATACGTTGTTGTGGAGGAGTCTTCCGTTTCACAAGACGTTGTTGATCTATGTTATACCGGCACCATCCGCACAATGGAGATTAGTGGTGGTGACTGCAGAAATCTGTTGTCGGATTGGCGCACACTCGCACCCCCTGTTAACCAATAAGAACGGACAGGATTCTTACATTTTCTCCAGTTACCATCGTGATCGATGACGAAACTGTATTCGATAGTAATTGATAGATTAAAAATTTGGAAACGCTCTGCGACCCTCCGAAAGGTCTGCAGGTGTGTTCCATTGTCAATAAACTTGCGGAGTGCTCGCCTAATTTTAAACACTCAAGCAAGCACTCCAAAGAAACGGTTGAGAAGGAACGGCTGGCTTGGCAAGCGACAGCAAGCTGATTGCTCATGGAAAATACATTATGTTGCAAAGCCTGGTTGTCGTTAAGGACGCGTAGACTGCCTGGAAACCGCTAAGCCACGCCCCTCGGTCAGTTGTGTTTTTAATGAGTCGAAATCGATGAACTAGTGCAACTTATAAACGTCTAATTGCTTCACTGTGAGTTGTGTCGTCCTTTCAAAGGCTCAAATATCATATGAAAACAGAGGTGGTTTCATCGAGAGGAAGGAACGAGGTCAGAATACCTTCAAAGTATTAAATTGCTTATTTAAGTTGTGATTTTAACAGATTTTGAGGTTGTTTGAAGATGATTAAAGGAAAGTTATTCGAATATTCCCTTTTGGAGAATTTCTCAAAGAAATCCGCAATGACGGAAACTCATGTGAGCTCCATGGGACGATGAACGGAGGAAAGGCGACGGTACAGAGAGGGAAAGAAAGCACAAACGTTTGGATGGATCACAAGGGCGTGTCCTCGACGAGGTCCGCCTTTCCGGCATATAAAGCACGCAATTCAGCCAATTTATCTGGGTAGTGAACGGTCACCACCTCGTTGTCTCTTGTGGTCAAAGCTCCTTGGTCCTTGGAGGAGTCTCCCGGTTCACAAGACGTTGTTTTGGAGGAGTCTTCCAGTTCACAAGACGTTGTTGTGGAGGAGTCTTCCGGTTCACAAGACGTTGTTGTGGAGGAGTCTTTTGGTTTACAAGACGTTGTTGTGGAGGAGTCTTCCAGTTCACAAGACGTTGTTGTGGAGAGGTCTTTTGGTTCACAAGACGTTGTTGTGGAGGAGTCTTCCGGTTCACAAGACGTTGTTGTGGAGGAGTCTTCCAGTTCGCAAGACGTTGTTGTGGAGGAGTTTTCCAGTTCACAAGACGTTGTTGTGTAGGAGTCTCCTGGTTCACAGGACGTTGTTGTGGAGGAGTCTTCCGGTTCACAAGACGTTGTTGTGGAGGAGTCTTCTGGTTCAAAAGACGTTGTTGTGGAGGAGTCTTCCGGTTCACAAGATGTTGTTGTGGAGGAGTGTTTCGGTTTTCAAGATGTTGTTGTGGAACAGTCTTCCAGTTCACCAGAGGTTGTTGTGCAGGAGTCTTCCGGTTCACAAGACATTGTTGTGGATGAGTCTTCCGGTTCAAAAGACGTTGTTGTGTAGGAGTCTTTAGGTTCACAAGACGTTGTTGTGGAGGAGTCTTCCGTTCACAAGACGTTGTTGTGGAGGCGTCTTCTGGTTCACAAGACGTTGTTGTGGAGGAGTCTTAAGGTTCACAAGACGTCGTTGTGGAGGAGTCTTCCGGTTCAAAAGACGTCGTTGTGGAGGAGTCTTCCGGGTCACAAGACGTTGTTGTGGAGGAGTCTTCCGGTTCACAAGATGTTGTTGTGGAGGAGTGTTTCGGTTTACAAGACGTTGTTGTGGAACAGTCTTCCAGTTCACCAGAGGTTGTTGTGCAGGAGTCTTCCAGTTCACAGGACGTTGTTGTAGAGGAGTCTTCCAGTTCACAAGACGTTGTTGTGGAAGAGTCTTCTGGTTCACAAGACGTTGTTGTTGAGGAGTCTTCCGGTTCACAAGACGTTGTTGTGGAGGAGTCTTCCGGTTCACAAATCGTTGTTGTGGAGGACTCTTCCGGTTCACAAGACGTTGTTGTGGAGGAGTCTTTCAGTTTACAAGACGTTGTTGTGGAGGAGTCTTCTGGTTCACAAATCGTTGTTGTGGAGGACTCTTCCGGTTCACAAGACGTTGTTGTGGAGGAGTCTTTCAGTTTACAAGACGTTGTTGTGGAGGAGTCTTCCAGTTCACAAGACGTTGTTGTGGAGAAGTCTTTTGGTTCACAATACGTTGTTGTGGAGGAGTCTTCCGGTTCACAAGACGTTTTTGTGGAGGCGTCTTCTGGATCACAAGACGTCGTTGTGGAGGAGTCTTCCGGTTCACAAGACGTCGTTGTGGAGGAGTCTTCCGGTTCAAATGACGTTGTTGTGGAGGAGTCTTCCGGTTCAAAATACGTTGTTGTGCAGGAGTCTTCCGGTTCACAAGATGTTGTTGTGGAGGAGTGTTTCGGTTTACAAGACGTTGTTGTGGAACAGTCTTCCAGTTCACCAGAGGTTGTTGTGCAGGAGTCTTCCGGTTCACAAGACATTGTTGTGGATGAGTCTTCCGGTTCACAAGACGTTGTTGTGGAGGAGTCTTTTGGTTCACAAGACGTTGTTGTGGAGGAGTCTTCCGGTTCACAAGACGTTTTTGTGGAGGCGTCTTCTGGATCACAAGACGTCGTTGTGGAGGACTCTTCCTGTTCACAAGACGTCGTTGTGGAGGAGTCTTCCGGTTCAAATGACGTTGTTGTGGAGGAGTCTTCCGGTTCACAAGACGTTGTTGTGGAACAGTCTTCCAGTTCACCAGAGGTTGTTGTGCAGGAGTCTTCCGGTTCACAAGACGTTGTTGTGTAGGAGTCTTTTGGTTCACAATACGTTGTTGTGGAGGAGTCTTCCGGTTCACAAGACGTTGTTGTGGAGGAGTCTTTTGGTTCGCAAGACGTTGTTGTGGAGGAGTCTTCCGGTTCACAAGACGTTGTTGTGGAGGAGTCTTCCGGTTCAAAAAAACGTTGTTGTGGAGGAGTCTTCCAGCTCACAAGACGTTGTTGTGGAAGAGTCTTCTGGTTCACAAGACGTTGTTGTTGAGGAGTCTTTTGGTTCACAAGACATTGTTGTGGAGGAGTCTTCTGGTTCACAAGACGTTGTTGTGGAGGAGTCTTCCAGTTCACAAGACGTTGTTGTGGAGGAGTCTTCCGGTTCACAAGACGTTGTTGTGGAGGAGTCTTTTGGTTCACAAGACGTTGTTGTGGAGGAGTCTTCCGGTTCACAAGACGTTGTTGTGGAGGAGTCTTTTGGTTCACAAGACGTTGTTGTGGAGGAGTCTTCCGGTTCACAAGACGTTGTTGTGGAGGAGTCTTTTGGTTCACAAGACGTTGTTGTGGAGGAGTCTTCCGGTTCACAAGACATTGTTGTGGAGGAGTCTTCCGGTTCATAAGACGTTGTTGTGGAGGAGTCTTCCAGTTCACAAGATGTTGTTGTGGAGGAGTCTTCCAGTTCACAAGACGTTGTTGTGGAGGAGTCTCCTGGTTCACAGGACGTTGTTGTGGAGGAGTCTTCCGGTTCACAAGACGTTGTTGTGGAGGAGTCTTCCGGTTCACCAGAGGTTGTTGTGCAGGAGTCTTCCGGTTCACAAGACGTTGTTGTGTAGGAGTCTTTTGGTTCACAATACGTTGTTGTGGAGGAGTCTTCCGGTTCACAAGACGTTGTTGTGGAGGAGTCTTTTGGTTCACAATACGTTGTTGTGGAGGAGTCTTCCGGTTCACAAGACGTTGTTGTGGAGGAGTCTTTTGGTTCGCAAGACGTTGTTGTGGAGGAGTCTTCCGGTTCACAAGACGTTGTTGTGGAGGAGTCTTCCGGTTCACAAAACGTTGTTGTGGAGGAGTCTTCCAGCTCACAAGACGTTGTTGTGGAAGAGTCTTCTGGTTCACAAGACGTTGTTGTTGAGGAGTCTTTTGGTTCACAAGACATTGTTGTGGAGGAGTCTTCTGGTTCACAAGACGTTGTTGTGGAGGAGTCTTCCAGTTCACAAGACGTTGTTGTGGAGGAGTCTTCCGGTTCACAAGACGTTGTTGTGGAGGAGTCTTTTGGTTCACAAGACGTTGTTGTGGAGGAGTCTTCCGGTTCACAAGACGTTGTTGTGGAGGAATCTTTTGGTTCACAAGACGTTGTTGTGGAGGAGTCTTCCGGTTCACAAGACATTGTTGTGGAGGAGTCTTCCGGTTCATAAGACGTTGTTGTGGAGGAGTCTTCCAGTTCACAAGATGTTGTTGTGGAGGAGTCTTCCAGTTCACAAGACGTTGTTGTGGAGGAGTCTCCTGGTTCACAGGACGTTGTTGTGGAGGAGTCTTCCGGTTCACAAGACGTTGTTGTGGAAGAGTCTTCCGGTTCACAAGACGTTGTTGTGGAGGAGTCTTCCGGTTCAAAAGACGTTGTTGTGGAGGAGTCTTCCGGTTCACAAGATGTTGTTGTGGATTGTCTTCTGGATTCTCAAGACGTTGTTGTGGAACAGTCTTCCAGTTCACCAGAGGTTGTTGTGCAGGACTCTTCCGGTTCACAAGACGTTGTTGTGTAGGAGTCTTTTGGTTCACAATACGTTGTTGTGGAGGAGTCTTCCGGTTCACAAGACATTGTTGTGGAGGAGTCTTCTGGTTCATAAGACGTTGTTGTGGAGGAGTCTTCCAGTTCACAAGATGTTGTTGTGGAGGAGTCTTCCAGTTCATAAGACGTTGTTGTGGAGGAGTCTTCCGGTTCACAAGATGTTGTTGTGGATTGTCTTCTGGTTCTCAAGACGTTGTTGTGGAACAGTCTTCCGGTTCACAAGACGTTGTTGTGGAGGAGTCTTCCAGTTCACAAGACGTTGTTGTGGAGGCGTTTTCCGGTTCACAAGACGTCGTTGTGTAGGAGTCTCCTGGTTCACAGGATGTTGTTGTGGAGGAGTCTTCCGGTTCACAAGACGTTGTTGTGGAGGAGTCTTTTGGTTCACAAGACGTTGTTGTGGAGGAGTCTTCCGGTTCACAAGACATTGTTGTGGAGGAGTCTTCCGGTTCATAAGACGTTGTTGTGGAGGAGTCTTCCAGTTCACAAGATGTTGTTGTGGAGGAGTCTTCCAGTTCACAAGACGTTGTTGTGGAGGAGTCTCCTGGTTCACAGGACGTTGTTGTGGAGGAGTCTTCCGGTTCACAAGACGTTGTTGTGGAAGAGTCTTCCGGTTCACAAGACGTTGTTGTGGAGGAGTCTTCCGGTTCACAAGACGTTGTTGTGGAGGAGTCTTCCGGTTCACAAGATGTTGTTGTGGATTGTCTTCTGGTTCTCAAGACGTTGTTGTGGAACAGTCTTCCGGTTCACAGGACGTTGTTGTGGAGGGGTCTTTCGGTTCACAAGACGTTGTTGTGGAACAGACTTCCAGTTCACAATACGTTGTTGTGGAGGAGTCTTCCGTTTCACAAGACGTTGTTGATCTATGTTATACCGGCACCATCCGCACAATGGAGATTAGTGGTGGTGACTGCAGAAATCTGTTGTCGGATTGGCGCACACTCGCACCCCCTGTTAACCAATAAGAACGGACAGGATTCTTACATTTTCTCCAGTTACCATCGTGATCGATGACGAAACTGTATTCGATAGTAATTGATAGATTAAAAATTTGGAAACGCTCTGCGACCCTCCGAAAGGTCTGCAGGTGTGTTCCATTGTCAATAAACTTGCGGAGTGCTCGCCTAATTTTAAACACTCAAGCAAGCACTCCAAAGAAACGGTTGAGAAGGAACGGCTGGCTTGGCAAGCGACAGCAAGCTGATTGCTCATGGAAAATACATTATGTTGTAAAGCCTGGTTGTCGTTAAGGACGCGTAGACTGCCTGGAAACCGCTAAGCCACGCCCCTCTGTCAGTTGTGTTTTTAATGAGTCGAAATCGATGAACCAGTGCAACTTATAAACGTCTAATTGCTTCACTGTGAGTTGTGTCGTCCTTTCAAAGGCTCAAATATCATATGAAAACAGGTGGTTTCATCGAGAGGAAGGAACGAGGTCAGAATACTTTCAAAGTATTAAATTGCTTATTTAAGTTGTGATTTTAACAGATTTTGAGGTTGTTTGAAGATGATTAAAGGAAAGTTATTCGAATATTCCCTTTTGGAGAATTTCTCAAAGAAATCCGCAATGACGGAAACTCATGTGAGCTCCATGGGACGATGAACGGAGGAAAGGCGACGGTACAGAGAGGGAAAGAAAGCACAAACGTTTGGATGGATCACAAGGGCGTGTCCTCGACGAGGTCCGCCTTTCCGGCATATAAAGCACGCAATTCAGCCAATTTATCTGGGTAGTGAACGGTCACCACCTCGTTGTCTCTTGTGGTCAAAGCTCCTTGGTCCTTGGAGGAGTCTTCCGGTTCACAAGACGTTGTTTTGGAGGAGTCTTCTGGTTCACAAGACGTTGTTGTTGAGGAGTCTTTTGGTTCACAAGACATTGTTGTGGAGGAGTCTTCTGGTTCACAAGACGTTGTTGTGGAGGAGTCTTCCAGTTCACAAGACGTTGTTGTGGAGGAGTCTTCCGGTTCACAAGACGTTGTTGTGGAGGAGTCTTTTGGTTCACAAGACGTTGTTGTGGAGGAGTCTTCCGGTTCACAAGACGTTGTTGTGGAGGAATCTTTTGGTTCACAAGACGTTGTTGTGGAGGAGTCTTCCGGTTCACAAGACATTGTTGTGGAGGAGTCTTCCGGTTCATAAGACGTTGTTGTGGAGGAGTCTTCCAGTTCACAAGATGTTGTTGTGGAGGAGTCTTCCAGTTCACAAGACGTTGTTGTGGAGGAGTCTCCTGGTTCACAGGACGTTGTTGTGGAGGAGTCTTCCGGTTCACAAGACGTTGTTGTGGAAGAGTCTTCCGGTTCACAAGACGTTGTTGTGGAGGAGTCTTCCGGTTCAAAAGACGTTGTTGTGGAGGAGTCTTCCGGTTCACAAGATGTTGTTGTGGATTGTCTTCAGGATTCTCAAGACGTTGTTGTGGAACAGTCTTCCGGTTCACAGGACGTTGTTGTGGAGGGGTCTTTCGGTTCACAAGACGTTGTTGTGGAACAGTCTTCCAGTTCACAATACGTTGTTGTGGAGGAGTCTTCCGTTTCACAAGACGTTGTTGATCTATGTTATACCGGCACCATCCGCACAATGGAGATTAGTGGTGGTGACTGCAGAAATCTGTTGTCGGATTGGCGCACACTCGCACCCCCTGTTAACCAATAAGAACGGACAGGATTCTTACATTTTCTCCAGTTACCATCGTGATCGATGACGAAACTGTATTCGATAGTAATTGATAGATTAAAAATTTGGAAACGCTCTGCGACCCTCCGAAAGGTCTGCAGGTGTGTTCCATTGTCAATAAACTTGCGGAGTGCTCGCCTAATTTTAAACACTCAAGCAAGCACTCCAAAGAAACGGTTGAGAAGGAACGGCTGGCTTGGCAAGCGACAGCAAGCTGATTGCTCATGGAAAATACATTATGTTGTAAAGCCTGGTTGTCGTTAAGGACGCGTAGACTGCCTGGAAACCGCTAAGCCACGCCCCTCGGTCAGTTGTGTTTTTAATGAGTCGAAATCGATGAACTAGTGCAACTTATAAACGTCTAATTGCTTCACTGTGAGTTGTGTCGTCCTTTCAAAGGCTCAAATATCATATGAAAACAGAGGTGGTTTCATCGAGAGGAAGGAACGAGGTCAGAATACCTTCAAAGTATTAAATTGCTTATTTAAGTTGTGATTTTAACAGATTTTGAGGTTGTTTGAAGATGATTAAAGGAAAGTTATTCGAATATTCCCTTTTGGAGAATTTCTCAAAGAAATCCGCAATGACGGAAACTCATGTGAGCTCCATGGGACGATGAACGGAGGAAAGGCGACGGTACAGAGAGGGAAAGAAAGCACAAACGTTTGGATGGATCACAAGGGCGTGTCCTCGACGAGGTCCGCCTTTCCGGCATATAAAGCACGCAATTCAGCCAATTTATCTGGGTAGTGAACGGTCACCACCTCGTTGTCTCTTGTGGTCAAAGCTCCTTGGTCCTTGGAGGAGTCTCCCGGTTCACAAGACGTTGTTTTGGAGGAGTCTTCCAGTTCACAAGACGTTGTTGTGGAGGAGTCTTCCGGTTCACAAGACGTTGTTGTGGAGGAGTCTTTTGGTTTACAAGACGTTGTTGTGGAGGAGTCTTCCAGTTCACAAGACGTTGTTGTGGAGAGGTCTTTTGGTTCACAAGACGTTGTTGTGGAGGAGTCTTCCGGTTCACAAGACGTTGTTGTGGAGGAGTCTTCCAGTTCGCAAGACGTTGTTGTGG
Source organism: Myxine glutinosa (assembly GCF_964187855.1). Lineage (NCBI taxonomy): Eukaryota > Metazoa > Chordata > Myxini > Myxiniformes > Myxinidae > Myxine > Myxine glutinosa. Next base: position 87,077,163 of record NC_136267.1, on the reverse strand, counting down.
AGGAGTTTTCCAGTTCACAAGACGTTGTTGTGTAGGAGTCTCCTGGTTCACAGGACGTTGTTGTGGAGGAGTCTTCCGGTTCACAAGACGTTGTTGTGGAGGAGTCTTCTGGTTCAAAAGACGTTGTTGTGGAGGAGTCTTCCGGTTCACAAGATGTTGTTGTGGAGGAGTGTTTCGGTTTTCAAGATGTTGTTGTGGAACAGTCTTCCAGTTCACCAGAGGTTGTTGTGCAGGAGTCTTCCGGTTCACAAGACATTGTTGTGGATGAGTCTTCCGGTTCAAAAGACGTTGTTGTGTAGGAGTCTTTAGGTTCACAAGACGTTGTTGTGGAGGAGTCTTCCGTTCACAAGACGTTGTTGTGGAGGCGTCTTCTGGTTCACAAGACGTTGTTGTGGAGGAGTCTTAAGGTTCACAAGACGTCGTTGTGGAGGAGTCTTCCGGTTCAAAAGACGTCGTTGTGGAGGAGTCTTCCGGGTCACAAGACGTTGTTGTGGAGGAGTCTTCCGGTTCACAAGATGTTGTTGTGGAGGAGTGTTTCGGTTTACAAGACGTTGTTGTGGAACAGTCTTCCAGTTCACCAGAGGTTGTTGTGCAGGAGTCTTCCAGTTCACAGGACGTTGTTGTAGAGGAGTCTTCCAGTTCACAAGACGTTGTTGTGGAAGAGTCTTCTGGTTCACAAGACGTTGTTGTTGAGGAGTCTTCCGGTTCACAAGACGTTGTTGTGGAGGAGTCTTCCGGTTCACAAATCGTTGTTGTGGAGGACTCTTCCGGTTCACAAGACGTTGTTGTGGAGGAGTCTTTCAGTTTACAAGACGTTGTTGTGGAGGAGTCTTCTGGTTCACAAATCGTTGTTGTGGAGGACTCTTCCGGTTCACAAGACGTTGTTGTGGAGGAGTCTTTCAGTTTACAAGACGTTGTTGTGGAGGAGTCTTCCAGTTCACAAGACGTTGTTGTGGAGAAGTCTTTTGGTTCACAATACGTTGTTGTGGAGGAGTCTTCCGGTTCACAAGACGTTTTTGTGGAGGCGTCTTCTGGATCACAAGACGTCGTTGTGGAGGAGTCTTCCGGTTCACAAGACGTCGTTGTGGAGGAGTCTTCCGGTTCAAATGACGTTGTTGTGGAGGAGTCTTCCGGTTCAAAATACGTTGTTGTGCAGGAGTCTTCCGGTTCACAAGATGTTGTTGTGGAGGAGTGTTTCGGTTTACAAGACGTTGTTGTGGAACAGTCTTCCAGTTCACCAGAGGTTGTTGTGCAGGAGTCTTCCGGTTCACAAGACATTGTTGTGGATGAGTCTTCCGGTTCACAAGACGTTGTTGTGGAGGAGTCTTTTGGTTCACAAGACGTTGTTGTGGAGGAGTCTTCCGGTTCACAAGACGTTTTTGTGGAGGCGTCTTCTGGATCACAAGACGTCGTTGTGGAGGAGTCTTCCTGTTCACAAGACGTCGTTGTGGAGGAGTCTTCCGGTTCAAATGACGTTGTTGTGGAGGAGTCTTCCGGTTCACAAGACGTTGTTGTGGAACAGTCTTCCAGTTCACCAGAGGTTGTTGTGCAGGAGTCTTCCGGTTCACAAGACGTTGTTGTGTAGGAGTCTTTTGGTTCACAATACGTTGTTGTGGAGGAGTCTTCCGGTTCACAAGACGTTGTTGTGGAGGAGTCTTTTGGTTCGCAAGACGTTGTTGTGGAGGAGTCTTCCGGTTCACAAGACGTTGTTGTGGAGGAGTCTTCCGGTTCAAAAAAACGTTGTTGTGGAGGAGTCTTCCAGCTCACAAGACGTTGTTGTGGAAGAGTCTTCTGGTTCACAAGACGTTGTTGTTGAGGAGTCTTTTGGTTCACAAGACATTGTTGTGGAGGAGTCTTCTGGTTCACAAGACGTTGTTGTGGAGGAGTCTTCCAGTTCACAAGACGTTGTTGTGGAGGAGTCTTCCGGTTCACAAGACGTTGTTGTGGAGGAGTCTTTTGGTTCACAAGACGTTGTTGTGGAGGAGTCTTCCGGTTCACAAGACGTTGTTGTGGAGGAGTCTTTTGGTTCACAAGACGTTGTTGTGGAGGAGTCTTCCGGTTCACAAGACGTTGTTGTGGAGGAGTCTTTTGGTTCACAAGACGTTGTTGTGGAGGAGTCTTCCGGTTCACAAGACATTGTTGTGGAGGAGTCTTCCGGTTCATAAGACGTTGTTGTGGAGGAGTCTTCCAGTTCACAAGATGTTGTTGTGGAGGAGTCTTCCAGTTCACAAGACGTTGTTGTGGAGGAGTCTCCTGGTTCACAGGACGTTGTTGTGGAGGAGTCTTCCGGTTCACAAGACGTTGTTGTGGAGGAGTCTTCCGGTTCACCAGAGGTTGTTGTGCAGGAGTCTTCCGGTTCACAAGACGTTGTTGTGTAGGAGTCTTTTGGTTCACAATACGTTGTTGTGGAGGAGTCTTCCGGTTCACAAGACGTTGTTGTGGAGGAGTCTTTTGGTTCACAATACGTTGTTGTGGAGGAGTCTTCCGGTTCACAAGACGTTGTTGTGGAGGAGTCTTTTGGTTCGCAAGACGTTGTTGTGGAGGAGTCTTCCGGTTCACAAGACGTTGTTGTGGAGGAGTCTTCCGGTTCACAAAACGTTGTTGTGGAGGAGTCTTCCAGCTCACAAGACGTTGTTGTGGAAGAGTCTTCTGGTTCACAAGACGTTGTTGTTGAGGCGTCTTTTGGTTCACAAGACATTGTTGTGGAGGAGTCTTCTGGTTCACAAGACGTTGTTGTGGAGGAGTCTTCCAGTTCACAAGACGTTGTTGTGGAGGAGTCTTCCGGTTCACAAGACGTTGTTGTGGAGGAGTCTTTTGGTTCACAAGACGTTGTTGTGGAGGAGTCTTCCGGTTCACAAGACGTTGTTGTGGAGGAATCTTTTGGTTCACAAGACGTTGTTGTGGAGGAGTCTTCCGGTTCACAAGACATTGTTGTGGAGGAGTCTTCCGGTTCATAAGACGTTGTTGTGGAGGAGTCTTCCAGTTCACAAGATGTTGTTGTGGAGGAGTCTTCCAGTTCACAAGACGTTGTTGTGGAGGAGTCTCCTGGTTCACAGGACGTTGTTGTGGAGGAGTCTTCCGGTTCACAAGACGTTGTTGTGGAAGAGTCTTCCGGTTCACAAGACGTTGTTGTGGAGGAGTCTTCCGGTTCAAAAGACGTTGTTGTGGAGGAGTCTTCCGGTTCACAAGATGTTGTTGTGGATTGTCTTCTGGATTCTCAAGACGTTGTTGTGGAACAGTCTTCCAGTTCACCAGAGGTTGTTGTGCAGGACTCTTCCGGTTCACAAGACGTTGTTGTGTAGGAGTCTTTTGGTTCACAATACGTTGTTGTGGAGGAGTCTTCCGGTTCACAAGACATTGTTGTGGAGGAGTCTTCTGGTTCATAAGACGTTGTTGTGGAGGAGTCTTCCAGTTCACAAGATGTTGTTGTGGAGGAGTCTTCCAGTTCATAAGACGTTGTTGTGGAGGAGTCTTCCGGTTCACAAGATGTTGTTGTGGATTGTCTTCTGGTTCTCAAGACGTTGTTGTGGAACAGTCTTCCGGTTCACAAGACGTTGTTGTGGAGGAGTCTTCCAGTTCACAAGACGTTGTTGTGGAGGCGTTTTCCGGTTCACAAGACGTCGTTGTGTAGGAGTCTCCTGGTTCACAGGATGTTGTTGTGGAGGAGTCTTCCGGTTCACAAGACGTTGTTGTGGAGGAGTCTTTTGGTTCACAAGACGTTGTTGTGGAGGAGTCTTCCGGTTCACAAGACATTGTTGTGGAGGAGTCTTCCGGTTCATAAGACGTTGTTGTGGAGGAGTCTTCCAGTTCACAAGATGTTGTTGTGGAGGAGTCTTCCAGTTCACAAGACGTTGTTGTGGAGGAGTCTCCTGGTTCACAGGACGTTGTTGTGGAGGAGTCTTCCGGTTCACAAGACGTTGTTGTGGAAGAGTCTTCCGGTTCACAAGACGTTGTTGTGGAGGAGTCTTCCGGTTCACAAGACGTTGTTGTGGAGGAGTCTTCCGGTTCACAAGATGTTGTTGTGGATTGTCTTCTGGTTCTCAAGACGTTGTTGTGGAACAGTCTTCCGGTTCACAGGACGTTGTTGTGGAGGGGTCTTTCGGTTCACAAGACGTTGTTGTGGAACAGACTTCCAGTTCACAATACGTTGTTGTGGAGGAGTCTTCCGTTTCACAAGACGTTGTTGATCTATGTTATACCGGCACCATCCGCACAATGGAGATTAGTGGTGGTGACTGCAGAAATCTGTTGTCGGATTGGCGCACACTCGCACCCCCTGTTAACCAATAAGAACGGACAGGATTCTTACATTTTCTCCAGTTACCATCGTGATCGATGACGAAACTGTATTCGATAGTAATTGATAGATTAAAAATTTGGAAACGCTCTGCGACCCTCCGAAAGGTCTGCAGGTGTGTTCCATTGTCAATAAACTTGCGGAGTGCTCGCCTAATTTTAAACACTCAAGCAAGCACTCCAAAGAAACGGTTGAGAAGGAACGGCTGGCTTGGCAAGCGACAGCAAGCTGATTGCTCATGGAAAATACATTATGTTGTAAAGCCTGGTTGTCGTTAAGGACGCGTAGACTGCCTGGAAACCGCTAAGCCACGCCCCTCGGTCAGTTGTGTTTTTAATGAGTCGAAATCGATGAACTAGTGCAACTTATAAACGTCTAATTGCTTCACTGTGAGTTGTGTCGTCCTTTCAAAGGCTCAAATATCATATGAAAACAGAGGTGGTTTCATCGAGAGGAAGGAACGAGGTCAGAATACCTTCAAAGTATTAAATTGCTTATTTAAGTTGTGATTTTAACAGATTTTGAGGTTGTTTGAAGATGATTAAAGGAAAGTTATTCGAATATTCCCTTTTGGAGAATTTCTCAAAGAAATCCGCAATGACGGAAACTCATGTGAGCTCCATGGGACGATGAACGGAGGAAAGGCGACGGTACAGAGAGGGAAAGAAAGCACAAACGTTTGGATGGATCACAAGGGCGTGTCCTCGACGAGGTCCGCCTTTCCGGCATATAAAGCACGCAATTCAGCCAATTTATCTGGGTAGTGAACGGTCACCACCTCGTTGTCTCTTGTGGTCAAAGCTCCTTGGTCCTTGGAGGAGTCTCCCGGTTCACAAGACGTTGTTTTGGAGGAGTCTTCCAGTTCACAAGACGTTGTTGTGGAGGAGTCTTCCGGTTCACAAGACGTTGTTGTGGAGGAGTCTTTTGGTTTACAAGACGTTGTTGTGGAGGAGTCTTCCAGTTCACAAGACGTTGTTGTGGAGAGGTCTTTTGGTTCACAAGACGTTGTTGTGGAGGAGTCTTCCGGTTCACAAGACGTTGTTGTGGAGGAGTCTTCCAGTTCGCAAGACGTTGTTGTGGAGGAGTTTTCCAGTTCACAAGACGTTGTTGTGTAGGAGTCTCCTGGTTCACAGGACGTTGTTGTGGAGGAGTCTTCCGGTTCACAAGACGTTGTTGTGGAGGAGTCTTCTGGTTCAAAAGACGTTGTTGTGGAGGAGTCTTCCGGTTCACAAGATGTTGTTGTGGAGGAGTGTTTCGGTTTTCAAGATGTTGTTGTGGAACAGTCTTCCAGTTCACCAGAGGTTGTTGTGCAGGAGTCTTCCGGTTCACAAGACATTGTTGTGGATGAGTCTTCCGGTTCAAAAGACGTTGTTGTGTAGGAGTCTTTAGGTTCACAAGACGTTGTTGTGGAGGAGTCTTCCGTTCACAAGACGTTGTTGTGGAGGCGTCTTCTGGTTCACAAGACGTTGTTGTGGAGGAGTCTTAAGGTTCACAAGACGTCGTTGTGGAGGAGTCTTCCGGTTCAAAAGACGTCGTTGTGGAGGAGTCTTCCGGGTCACAAGACGTTGTTGTGGAGGAGTCTTCCGGTTCACAAGATGTTGTTGTGGAGGAGTGTTTCGGTTTACAAGACGTTGTTGTGGAACAGTCTTCCAGTTCACCAGAGGTTGTTGTGCAGGAGTCTTCCAGTTCACAGGACGTTGTTGTAGAGGAGTCTTCCAGTTCACAAGACGTTGTTGTGGAAGAGTCTTCTGGTTCACAAGACGTTGTTGTTGAGGAGTCTTCCGGTTCACAAGACGTTGTTGTGGAGGAGTCTTCCGGTTCACAAATCGTTGTTGTGGAGGACTCTTCCGGTTCACAAGACGTTGTTGTGGAGGAGTCTTTCAGTTTACAAGACGTTGTTGTGGAGGAGTCTTCTGGTTCACAAATCGTTGTTGTGGAGGACTCTTCCGGTTCACAAGACGTTGTTGTGGAGGAGTCTTTCAGTTTACAAGACGTTGTTGTGGAGGAGTCTTCCAGTTCACAAGACGTTGTTGTGGAGAAGTCTTTTGGTTCACAATACGTTGTTGTGGAGGAGTCTTCCGGTTCACAAGACGTTTTTGTGGAGGCGTCTTCTGGATCACAAGACGTCGTTGTGGAGGAGTCTTCCGGTTCACAAGACGTCGTTGTGGAGGAGTCTTCCGGTTCAAATGACGTTGTTGTGGAGGAGTCTTCCGGTTCAAAATACGTTGTTGTGCAGGAGTCTTCCGGTTCACAAGATGTTGTTGTGGAGGAGTGTTTCGGTTTACAAGACGTTGTTGTGGAACAGTCTTCCAGTTCACCAGAGGTTGTTGTGCAGGAGTCTTCCGGTTCACAAGACATTGTTGTGGATGAGTCTTCCGGTTCACAAGACGTTGTTGTGGAGGAGTCTTTTGGTTCACAAGACGTTGTTGTGGAGGAGTCTTCCGGTTCACAAGACGTTTTTGTGGAGGCGTCTTCTGGATCACAAGACGTCGTTGTGGAGGAGTCTTCCTGTTCACAAGACGTCGTTGTGGAGGAGTCTTCCGGTTCAAATGACGTTGTTGTGGAGGAGTCTTCCGGTTCACAAGACGTTGTTGTGGAACAGTCTTCCAGTTCACCAGAGGTTGTTGTGCAGGAGTCTTCCGGTTCACAAGACGTTGTTGTGTAGGAGTCTTTTGGTTCACAATACGTTGTTGTGGAGGAGTCTTCCGGTTCACAAGACGTTGTTGTGGAGGAGTCTTTTGGTTCGCAAGACGTTGTTGTGGAGGAGTCTTCCGGTTCACAAGACGTTGTTGTGGAGGAGTCTTCCGGTTCAAAAAAACGTTGTTGTGGAGGAGTCTTCCAGCTCACAAGACGTTGTTGTGGAAGAGTCTTCTGGTTCACAAGACGTTGTTGTTGAGGAGTCTTTTGGTTCACAAGACATTGTTGTGGAGGAGTCTTCTGGTTCACAAGACGTTGTTGTGGAGGAGTCTTCCAGTTCACAAGACGTTGTTGTGGAGGAGTCTTCCGGTTCACAAGACGTTGTTGTGGAGGAGTCTTTTGGTTCACAAGACGTTGTTGTGGAGGAGTCTTCCGGTTCACAAGACGTTGTTGTGGAGGAGTCTTTTGGTTCACAAGACGTTGTTGTGGAGGAGTCTTCCGGTTCACAAGACGTTGTTGTGGAGGAGTCTTTTGGTTCACAAGACGTTGTTGTGGAGGAGTCTTCCGGTTCACAAGACATTGTTGTGGAGGAGTCTTCCGGTTCATAAGACGTTGTTGTGGAGGAGTCTTCCAGTTCACAAGATGTTGTTGTGGAGGAGTCTTCCAGTTCACAAGACGTTGTTGTGGAGGAGTCTCCTGGTTCACAGGACGTTGTTGTGGAGGAGTCTTCCGGTTCACAAGACGTTGTTGTGGAGGAGTCTTCCGGTTCACCAGAGGTTGTTGTGCAGGAGTCTTCCGGTTCACAAGACGTTGTTGTGTAGGAGTCTTTTGGTTCACAATACGTTGTTGTGGAGGAGTCTTCCGGTTCACAAGACGTTGTTGTGGAGGAGTCTTTTGGTTCACAATACGTTGTTGTGGAGGAGTCTTCCGGTTCACAAGACGTTGTTGTGGAGGAGTCTTTTGGTTCGCAAGACGTTGTTGTGGAGGAGTCTTCCGGTTCACAAGACGTTGTTGTGGAGGAGTCTTCCGGTTCACAAAACGTTGTTGTGGAGGAATCTTCCAGCTCACAAGACGTTGTTGTGGAAGAGTCTTCTGGTTCACAAGACGTTGTTGTTGAGGAGTCTTTTGGTTCACAAGACATTGTTGTGGAGGAGTCTTCTGGTTCACAAGACGTTGTTGTGGAGGAGTCTTCCAGTTCACAAGACGTTGTTGTGGAGGAGTCTTCCGGTTCACAAGACGTTGTTGTGGAGGAGTCTTTTGGTTCACAAGACGTTGTTGTGGAGGAGTCTTCCGGTTCACAAGACGTTGTTGTGGAGGAATCTTTTGGTTCACAAGACGTTGTTGTGGAGGAGTCTTCCGGTTCACAAGACATTGTTGTGGAGGAGTCTTCCGGTTCATAAGACGTTGTTGTGGAGGAGTCTTCCAGTTCACAAGATGTTGTTGTGGAGGAGTCTTCCAGTTCACAAGACGTTGTTGTGGAGGAGTCTCCTGGTTCACAGGACGTTGTTGTGGAGGAGTCTTCCGGTTCACAAGACGTTGTTGTGGAAGAGTCTTCCGGTTCACAAGACGTTGTTGTGGAGGAGTCTTCCGGTTCAAAAGACGTTGTTGTGGAGGAGTCTTCCGGTTCACAAGATGTTGTTGTGGATTGTCTTCTGGATTCTCAAGACGTTGTTGTGGAACAGTCTTCCAGTTCACCAGAGGTTGTTGTGCAGGACTCTTCCGGTTCACAAGACGTTGTTGTGTAGGAGTCTTTTGGTTCACAATACGTTGTTGTGGAGGAGTCTTCCGGTTCACAAGACATTGTTGTGGAGGAGTCTTCTGGTTCATAAGACGTTGTTGTGGAGGAGTCTTCCAGTTCACAAGATGTTGTTGTGGAGGAGTCTTCCAGTTCATAAGACGTTGTTGTGGAGGAGTCTTCCGGTTCACAAGATGTTGTTGTGGATTGTCTTCTGGTTCTCAAGACGTTGTTGTGGAACAGTCTTCCGGTTCACAAGACGTTGTTGTGGAGGAGTCTTCCAGTTCACAAGACGTTGTTGTGGAGGCGTTTTCCGGTTCACAAGACGTCGTTGTGTAGGAGTCTCCTGGTTCACAGGATGTTGTTGTGGAGGAGTCTTCCGGTTCACAAGACGTTGTTGTGGAGGAGTCTTTTGGTTCACAAGACGTTGTTGTGGAGGAGTCTTCCGGTTCACAAGACATTGTTGTGGAGGAGTCTTCCGGTTCATAAGACGTTGTTGTGGAGGAGTCTTCCAGTTCACAAGATGTTGTTGTGGAGGAGTCTTCCAGTTCACAAGACGTTGTTGTGGAGGAGTCTCCTGGTTCACAGGACGTTGTTGTGGAGGAGTCTTCCGGTTCACAAGACGTTGTTGTGGAAGAGTCTTCCGGTTCACAAGACGTTGTTGTGGAGGAGTCTTCCGGTTCACAAGACGTTGTTGTGGAGGAGTCTTCCGGTTCACAAGATGTTGTTGTGGATTGTCTTCTGGTTCTCAAGACGTTGTTGTGGAACAGTCTTCCGGTTCACAGGACGTTGTTGTGGAGGGGTCTTTCGGTTCACAAGACGTTGTTGTGGAACAGACTTCCAGTTCACAATACGTTGTTGTGGAGGAGTCTTCCGTTTCACAAGACGTTGTTGATCTATGTTATACCGGCACCATCCGCACAATGGAGATTAGTGGTGGTGACTGCAGAAATCTGTTGTCGGATTGGCGCACACTCGCACCCCCTGTTAACCAATAAGAACGGACAGGATTCTTACATTTTCTCCAGTTACCATCGTGATCGATGACGAAACTGTATTCGATAGTAATTGATAGATTAAAAATTTGGAAACGCTCTGCGACCCTCCGAAAGGTCTGCAGGTGTGTTCCATTGTCAATAAACTTGCGGAGTGCTCGCCTAATTTTAAACACTCAAGCAAGCACTCCAAAGAAACGGTTGAGAAGGAACGGCTGGCTTGGCAAGCGACAGCAAGCTGATTGCTCATGGAAAATACATTATGTTGTAAAGCCTGGTTGTCGTTAAGGACGCGTAGACTGCCTGGAAACCGCTAAGCCACGCCCCTCGGTCAGTTGTGTTTTTAATGAGTCGAAATCGATGAACCAGTGCAACTTATAAACGTCTAATTGCTTCACTGTGAGTTGTGTCGTCCTTTCAAAGGCTCAAATATCATATGAAAACAGGTGGTTTCATCGAGAGGAAGGAACGAGGTCAGAATACTTTCAAAGTATTAAATTGCTTATTTAAGTTGTGATTTTAACAGATTTTGAGGTTGTTTGAAGATGATTAAAGGAAAGTTATTCGAATATTCCCTTTTGGAGAATTTCTCAAAGAAATCCGCAATGACGGAAACTCATGTGAGCTCCATGGGACGATGAACGGAGGAAAGGCGACGGTACAGAGAGGGAAAGAAAGCACAAACGTTTGGATGGATCACAAGGGCGTGTCCTCGACGAGGTCCGCCTTTCCGGCATATAAAGCACGCAATTCAGCCAATTTATCTGGGTAGTGAACGGTCACCACCTCGTTGTCTCTTGTGGTCAAAGCTCCTTGGTCCTTGGAGGAGTCTTCCGGTTCACAAGACGTTGTTTTGGAGGAGTCTTCTGGTTCACAAGACGTTGTTGTTGAGGAGTCTTTTGGTTCACAAGACATTGTTGTGGAGGAGTCTTCTGGTTCACAAGACGTTGTTGTGGAGGAGTCTTCCAGTTCACAAGACGTTGTTGTGGAGGAGTCTTCCGGTTCACAAGACGTTGTTGTGGAGGAGTCTTTTGGTTCACAAGACGTTGTTGTGGAGGAGTCTTCCGGTTCACAAGACGTTGTTGTGGAGGAATCTTTTGGTTCACAAGACGTTGTTGTGGAGGAGTCTTCCGGTTCACAAGACATTGTTGTGGAGGAGTCTTCCGGTTCATAAGACGTTGTTGTGGAGGAGTCTTCCAGTTCACAAGATGTTGTTGTGGAGGAGTCTTCCAGTTCACAAGACGTTGTTGTGGAGGAGTCTCCTGGTTCACAGGACGTTGTTGTGGAGGAGTCTTCCGGTTCACAAGACGTTGTTGTGGAAGAGTCTTCCGGTTCACAAGATGTTGTTGTGGAGGAGTCTTCCGGTTCAAAAGACGTTGTTGTGGAGGAGTCTTCCGGTTCACAAGATGTTGTTGTGGATTGTCTTCTGGATTCTCAAGACGTTGTTGTGGAACAGTCTTCCGGTTCACAGGACGTTGTTGTGGAGGGGTCTTTCGGTTCACAAGACGTTGTTGTGGAACAGTCTTCCAGTTCACAATACGTTGTTGTGGAGGAGTCTTCCGTTTCACAAGACGTTGTTGATCTATGTTATACCGGCACCATCCGCACAATGGAGATTAGTGGTGGTGACTGCAGAAATCTGTTGTCGGATTGGCGCACACTCGCACCCCCTGTTAACCAATAAGAACGGACAGGATTCTTACATTTTCTCCAGTTACCATCGTGATCGATGACGAAACTGTATTCGATAGTAATTGATAGATTAAAAATTTGGAAACGCTCTGCGACCCTCCGAAAGGTCTGCAGGTGTGTTCCATTGTCAATAAACTTGCGGAGTGCTCGCCTAATTTTAAACACTCAAGCAAGCACTCCAAAGAAACGGTTGAGAAGGAACGGCTGGCTTGGCAAGCGACAGCAAGCTGATTGCTCATGGAAAATACATTATGTTGTAAAGCCTGGTTGTCGTTAAGGACGCGTAGACTGCCTGGAAACCGCTAAGCCACGCCCCTCGGTCAGTTGTGTTTTTAATGAGTCGAAATCGATGAACTAGTGCAACTTATAAACGTCTAATTGCTTCACTGTGAGTTGTGTCGTCCTTTCAAAGGCTCAAATATCATATGAAAACAGAGGTGGTTTCATCGAGAGGAAGGAACGAGGTCAGAATACCTTCAAAGTATTAAATTGCTTATTTAAGTTGTGATTTTAACAGATTTTGAGGTTGTTTGAAGATGATTAAAGGAAAGTTATTCGAATATTCCCTTTTGGAGAATTTCTCAAAGAAATCCGCAATGACGGAAACTCATGTGAGCTCCATGGGACGATGAACGGAGGAAAGGCGACGGTACAGAGAGGGAAAGAAAGCACAAACGTTTGGATGGATCACAAGGGCGTGTCCTCGACGAGGTCCGCCTTTCCGGCATATAAAGCACGCAATTCAGCCAATTTATCTGGGTAGTGAACGGTCACCACCTCGTTGTCTCTTGTGGTCAAAGCTCCTTGGTCCTTGGAGGAGTCTCCCGGTTCACAAGACGTTGTTTTGGAGGAGTCTTCCAGTTCACAAGACGTTGTTGTGGAGGAGTCTTCCGGTTCACAAGACGTTGTTGTGGAGGAGTCTTTTGGTTTACAAGACGTTGTTGTGGAGGAGTCTTCCAGTTCACAAGACGTTGTTGTGGAGAGGTCTTTTGGTTCACAAGACGTTGTTGTGGAGGAGTCTTCCGGTTCACAAGACGTTGTTGTGGAGGAGTCTTCCAGTTCGCAAGACGTTGTTGTGGAGGAGTTTTCCAGTTCACAAGACGTTGTTGTGTAGGAGTCTCCTGGTTCACAGGACGTTGTTGTGGAGGAGTCTTCCGGTTCACAAGACGTTGTTGTGGAGGAGTCTTCTGGTTCAAAAGACGTTGTTGTGGAGGAGTCTTCCGGTTCACAAGATGTTGTTGTGGAGGAGTGTTTCGGTTTTCAAGATGTTGTTGTGGAACAGTCTTCCAGTTCACCAGAGGTTGTTGTGCAGGAGTCTTCCGGTTCACAAGACATTGTTGTGGATGAGTCTTCCGGTTCAAAAGACGTTGTTGTGTAGGAGTCTTTAGGTTCACAAGACGTTGTTGTGGAGGAGTCTTCCGTTCACAAGACGTTGTTGTGGAGGCGTCTTCTGGTTCACAAGACGTTGTTGTGGAGGAGTCTTAAGGTTCACAAGACGTCGTTGTGGAGGAGTCTTCCGGTTCAAAAGACGTCGTTGTGGAGGAGTCTTCCGGGTCACAAGACGTTGTTGTGGAGGAGTCTTCCGGTTCACAAGATGTTGTTGTGGAGGAGTGTTTCGGTTTACAAGACGTTGTTGTGGAACAGTCTTCCAGTTCACCAGAGGTTGTTGTGCAGGAGTCTTCCAGTTCACAGGACGTTGTTGTAGAGGAGTCTTCCAGTTCACAAGACGTTGTTGTGGAAGAGTCTTCTGGTTCACAAGACGTTGTTGTTGAGGAGTCTTCCGGTTCACAAGACGTTGTTGTGGAGGAGTCTTCCGGTTCACAAATCGTTGTTGTGGAGGACTCTTCCGGTTCACAAGACGTTGTTGTGGAGGAGTCTTTCAGTTTACAAGACGTTGTTGTGGAGGAGTCTTCTGGTTCACAAATCGTTGTTGTGGAGGACTCTTCCGGTTCACAAGACGTTGTTGTGGAGGAGTCTTTCAGTTTACAAGACGTTGTTGTGGAGGAGTCTTCCAGTTCACAAGACGTTGTTGTGGAGAAGTCTTTTGGTTCACAATACGTTGTTGTGGAGGAGTCTTCCGGTTCACAAGACGTTTTTGTGGAGGCGTCTTCTGGATCACAAGACGTCGTTGTGGAGGAGTCTTCCGGTTCACAAGACGTCGTTGTGGAGGAGTCTTCCGGTTCAAATGACGTTGTTGTGGAGGAGTCTTCCGGTTCAAAATACGTTGTTGTGCAGGAGTCTTCCGGTTCACAAGATGTTGTTGTGGAGGAGTGTTTCGGTTTACAAGACGTTGTTGTGGAACAGTCTTCCAGTTCACCAGAGGTTGTTGTGCAGGAGTCTTCCGGTTCACAAGACATTGTTGTGGATGAGTCTTCCGGTTCACAAGACGTTGTTGTGGAGGAGTCTTTTGGTTCACAAGACGTTGTTGTGGAGGAGTCTTCCGGTTCACAAGACGTTTTTGTGGAGGCGTCTTCTGGATCACAAGACGTCGTTGTGGAGGAGTCTTCCTGTTCACAAGACGTCGTTGTGGAGGAGTCTTCCGGTTCAAATGACGTTGTTGTGGAGGAGTCTTCCGGTTCACAAGACGTTGTTGTGGAACAGTCTTCCAGTTCACCAGAGGTTGTTGTGCAGGAGTCTTCCGGTTCACAAGACGTTGTTGTGTAGGAGTCTTTTGGTTCACAATACGTTGTTGTGGAGGAGTCTTCCGGTTCACAAGACGTTGTTGTGGAGGAGTCTTTTGGTTCGCAAGACGTTGTTGTGGAGGAGTCTTCCGGTTCACAAGACGTTGTTGTGGAGGAGTCTTCCGGTTCAAAAAAACGTTGTTGTGGAGGAGTCTTCCAGCTCACAAGACGTTGTTGTGGAAGAGTCTTCTGGTTCACAAGACGTTGTTGTTGAGGAGTCTTTTGGTTCACAAGACATTGTTGTGGAGGAGTCTTCTGGTTCACAAGACGTTGGTGTGGAGGAGTCTTCCAGTTCACAAGACGTTGTTGTGGAGGAGTCTTCCGGTTCACAAGACGTTGTTGTGGAGGAGTCTTTTGGTTCACAAGACGTTGTTGTGGAGGAGTCTTCCAGTTCACAAGACGTTGTTGTGGAGGAGTCTCCTGGTTCACAGGACGTTGTTGTGGAGGAGTCTTCCGGTTCACAAGACGTTGTTGTGGAGGAGTCTTCCGGTTCACCAGAGGTTGTTGTGCAGGAGTCTTCCGGTTCACAAGACGTTGTTGTGTAGGAGTCTTTTGGTTCACAATACGTTGTTGTGGAGGAGTCTTCCGGTTCACAAGACGTTGTTGTGGAGGAGTCTTTTGGTTCACAATACGTTGTTGTGGAGGAGTCTTCCGGTTCACAAGACGTTGTTGTGGAGGAGTCTTTTGGTTCGCAAGACGTTGTTGTGGAGGAGTCTTCCGGTTCACAAGACGTTGTTGTGGAGGAGTCTTCCGGTTCACAAAACGTTGTTGTGGAGGAGTCTTCCAGCTCACAAGACGTTGTTGTGGAAGAGTCTTCTGGTTCACAAGACGTTGTTGTTGAGGAGTCTTTTGGTTCACAAGACATTGTTGTGGAGGAGTCTTCTGGTTCACAAGACGTTGTTGTGGAGGAGTCTTCCAGTTCACAAGACGTTGTTGTGGAGGAGTCTTCCGGTTCACAAGACGTTGTTGTGGAGGAGTCTTTTGGTTCACAAGACGTTGTTGTGGAGGAGTCTTCCGGTTCACAAGACGTTGTTGTGGAGGAATCTTTTGGTTCACAAGACGTTGTTGTGGAGGAGTCTTCCGGTTCACAAGACATTGTTGTGGAGGAGTCTTCCGGTTCATAAGACGTTGTTGTGGAGGAGTCTTCCAGTTCACAAGATGTTGTTGTGGAGGAGTCTTCCAGTTCACAAGACGTTGTTGTGGAGGAGTCTCCTGGTTCACAGGACGTTGTTGTGGAGGAGTCTTCCGGTTCACAAGACGTTGTTGTGGAAGAGTCTTCCGGTTCACAAGACGTTGTTGTGGAGGAGTCTTCCGGTTCAAAAGACGTTGTTGTGGAGGAGTCTTCTGGTTCACAAGATGTTGTTGTGGATTGTCTTCTGGATTCTCAAGACGTTGTTGTGGAACAGTCTTCCAGTTCACCAGAGGTTGTTGTGCAGGACTCTTCCGGTTCACAAGACGTTGTTGTGTAGGAGTCTTTTGGTTCACAATACGTTGTTGTGGAGGAGTCTTCCGGTTCACAAGACATTGTTGTGGAGGAGTCTTCTGGTTCATAAGACGTTGTTGTGGAGGAGTCTTCCAGTTCACAAGATGTTGTTGTGGAGGAGTCTTCCAGTTCATAAGACGTTGTTGTGGAGGAGTCTTCCGGTTCACAAGATGTTGTTGTGGATTGTCTTCTGGTTCTCAAGACGTTGTTGTGGAACAGTCTTCCGGTTCACAAGACGTTGTTGTGGAGGAGTCTTCCAGTTCACAAGACGTTGTTGTGGAGGCGTTTTCCGGTTCACAAGACGTCGTTGTGTAGGAGTCTCCTGGTTCACAGGATGTTGTTGTGGAGGAGTCTTCCGGTTCACAAGACGTTGTTGTGGAGGAGTCTTTTGGTTCACAAGACGTTGTTGTGGAGGAGTCTTCCGGTTCACAAGACATTGTTGTGGAGGAGTCTTCCGGTTCATAAGACGTTGTTGTGGAGGAGTCTTCCAGTTCACAAGATGTTGTTGTGGAGGAGTCTTCCAGTTCACAAGACGTTGTTGTGGAGGAGTCTCCTGGTTCACAGGACGTTGTTGTGGAGGAGTCTTCCGGTTCACAAGACGTTGTTGTGGAAGAGTCTTCCGGTTCACAAGACGTTGTTGTGGAGGAGTCTTCCGGTTCACAAGACGTTGTTGTGGAGGAGTCTTCCGGTTCACAAGATGTTGTTGTGGATTGTCTTCTGGTTCTCAAGACGTTGTTGTGGAACAGTCTTCCGGTTCACAGGACGTTGTTGTGGAGGGGTCTTTCGGTTCACAAGACGTTGTTGTGGAACAGACTTCCAGTTCACAATACGTTGTTGTGGAGGAGTCTTCCGTTTCACAAGACGTTGTTGATCTATGTTATACCGGCACCATCCGCACAATGGAGATTAGTGGTGGTGACTGCAGAAATCTGTTGTCGGATTGGCGCACACTCGCACCCCCTGTTAACCAATAAGAACGGACAGGATTCTTACATTTTCTCCAGTTACCATCGTGATCGATGACGAAACTGTATTCGATAGTAATTGATAGATTAAAAATTTGGAAACGCTCTGCGACCCTCCGAAAGGTCTGCAGGTGTGTTCCATTGTCAATAAACTTGCGGAGTGCTCGCCTAATTTTAAACACTCAAGCAAGCACTCCAAAGAAACGGTTGAGAAGGAACGGCTGGCTTGGCAAGCGACAGCAAGCTGATTGCTCATGGAAAATACATTATGTTGTAAAGCCTGGTTGTCGTTAAGGACGCGTAGACTGCCTGGAAACCGCTAAGCCACGCCCCTCGGTCAGTTGTGTTTTTAATGAGTCGAAATCGATGAACCAGTGCAACTTATAAACGTCTAATTGCTTCACTGTGAGTTGTGTCGTCCTTTCAAAGGCTCAAATATCATATGAAAACAGGTGGTTTCATCGAGAGGAAGGAACGAGGTCAGAATACTTTCAAAGTATTAAATTGCTTATTTAAGTTGTGATTTTAACAGATTTTGAGGTTGTTTGAAGATGATTAAAGGAAAGTTATTCGAATATTCCCTTTTGGAGAATTTCTCAAAGAAATCCGCAATGACGGAAACTCATGTGAGCTCCATGGGACGATGAACGGAGGAAAGGCGACGGTACAGAGAGGGAAAGAAAGCACAAACGTTTGGATGGATCACAAGGGCGTGTCCTCGACGAGGTCCGCCTTTCCGGCATATAAAGCACGCAATTCAGCCAATTTATCTGGGTAGTGAACGGTCACCACCTCGTTGTCTCTTGTGGTCAAAGCTCCTTGGTCCTTGGAGGAGTCTTCCGGTTCACAAGACGTTGTTTTGGAGGAGTCTTCCGGTTCACAAGACGTTGTTGTGTAGGAGTCTCCTGGTTCACAGGACGTTGTTGTGGAGGAGTCTTCCGGTTCACAAGACGTTGTTGTGGAGGAGTCTTCTGGTTCAAAAGACGTTGTTGTGGAGGAGTCTTCCGGTTCACAAGATGTTGTTGTGGAGGAGTGTTTCGGTTTTCAAGATGTTGTTGTGGAACAGTCTTCCAGTTCACCAGAGGTTGTTGTGCAGGAGTCTTCCGGTTCACAAGACATTGTTGTGGATGAGTCTTCCGGTTCAAAAGACGTTGTTGTGTAGGAGTCTTTAGGTTCACAAGACGTTGTTGTGGAGGAGTCTTCCGTTCACAAGACGTTGTTGTGGAGGCGTCTTCTGGTTCACAAGACGTTGTTGTGGAGGAGTCTTAAGGTTCACAAGACGTCGTTGTGGAGGAGTCTTCCGGTTCAAAAGACGTCGTTGTGGAGGAGTCTTCCGGGTCACAAGACGTTGTTGTGGCGGAGTCTTCCGGTTCACAAGATGTTGTTGTGGAGGAGTGTTTCGGTTTACAAGACGTTGTTGTGGAACAGTCTTCCAGTTCACCAGAGGTTGTTGTGCAGGAGTCTTCCAGTTCACAGGACGTTGTTGTAGAGGAGTCTTCCAGTTCACAAGACGTTGTTGTGGAAGAGTCTTCTGGTTCACAAGACGTTGTTGTTGAGGAGTCTTCCGGTTCACAAGACGTTGTTGTGGAGGAGTCTTCCGGTTCACAAATCGTTGTTGTGGAGGACTCTTCCGGTTCACAAGACGTTGTTGTGGAGGAGTCTTTCAGTTTACAAGACGTTGTTGTGGAGGAGTCTTCTGGTTCACAAATCGTTGTTGTGGAGGACTCTTCCGGTTCACAAGACGTTGTTGTGGAGGAGTCTTTCAGTTTACAAGACGTTGTTGTGGAGGAGTCTTCCAGTTCACAAGACGTTGTTGTGGAGAAGTCTTTTGGTTCACAATACGTTGTTGTGGAGGAGTCTTCCGGTTCACAAGACGTTTTTGTGGAGGCGTCTTCTGGATCACAAGACGTCGTTGTGGAGGAGTCTTCCGGTTCACAAGACGTCGTTGTGGAGGAGTCTTCCGGTTCAAATGACGTTGTTGTGGAGGAGTCTTCCGGTTCAAAATACGTTGTTGTGCAGGAGTCTTCCGGTTCACAAGATGTTGTTGTGGAGGAGTGTTTCGGTTTACAAGACGTTGTTGTGGAACAGTCTTCCAGTTCACCAGAGGTTGTTGTGCAGGAGTCTTCCGGTTCACAAGACATTGTTGTGGATGAGTCTTCCGGTTCACAAGACGTTGTTGTGGAGGAGTCTTTTGGTTCACAAGACGTTGTTGTGGAGGAGTCTTCCGGTTCACAAGACGTTTTTGTGGAGGCGTCTTCTGGATCACAAGACGTCGTTGTGGAGGAGTCTTCCTGTTCACAAGACGTCGTTGTGGAGGAGTCTTCCGGTTCAAATGACGTTGTTGTGGAGGAGTCTTCCGGTTCACAAGACGTTGTTGTGGAACAGTCTTCCAGTTCACCAGAGGTTGTTGTGCAGGAGTCTTCCGGTTCACAAGACGTTGTTGTGTAGGAGTCTTTTGGTTCACAATACGTTGTTGTGGAGGAGTCTTCCGGTTCACAAGACGTTGTTGTGGAGGAGTCTTTTGGTTCGCAAGACGTTGTTGTGGAGGAGTCTTCCGGTTCACAAGACGTTGTTGTGGAGGAGTCTTCCGGTTCAAAAAAACGTTGTTGTGGAGGAGTCTTCCAGCTCACAAGACGTTGTTGTGGAAGAGTCTTCTGGTTCACAAGACGTTGTTGTTGAGGAGTCTTTTGGTTCACAAGACATTGTTGTGGAGGAGTCTTCTGGTTCACAGGACGTTGTTGTGGAGGAGTCTTCCGGTTCACAAGACGTTGTTGTGGAGGAGTCTTCCGGTTCACAAGACGTTGTTGTGGAAGAGTCTTCCGGTTCACAAGACGTTGTTGTGGAGGAGTCTTCCGGTTCAAAAGACGTTGTTGTGGAGGAGTCTTCCGGTTCACAAGACGTTGTTGTGGAGGAGTCTTTTGGTTCACAAGACGTTGTTGTGGAGGAGTCTTTCGGTTCACAAGACGTTGTTGTGGAACAGTCTTCCAGTTCACAATACGTTGTTGTGGAGGAGTCTTCCGTTTCACAAGACGTTGTTGTGGAGGAGTCTTCCAGTTCACAATATGTTGTTGTGGAGGAGTCTTCCAGTTCACAAGACGTTGTTGTGGAGGAGTCTCCTGGTTCACAGGACGTTGTTGTGGATGAGTCTTCCGGTTCACAAGACGTTGTTGTGGAGGAGTCTTCCGGTTCACAAGACGTTGTTGTGGAAGAGTCTTCCGGTTCACAAGACGTTGTTGTGGAGGAGTCTTCCGGTTCAAAAGACGTTGTTGTGGAGGAGTCTTCCGGTTCACAAGACGTTGTTGTGGAGGAGTCTTTTGGTTCACAAGACGTTGTTGTGGAGGAGTCTTCCGGTTCACAAGACGTTGTTGTGGAGGAGTCTTTTGGTTCACAAGACGTTGTTGTGGAGGAGTCTTCCGGTTCACAAGACGTTGTTGTGGAGGAGTCTTTTGGTTCACAAGACGTTGTTGTGGAGGAGTCTTCCGGTTCACAAGACATTGTTGTGGAGGAGTCTTCCGGTTCATAAGACGTTGTTGTGGAGGAGTCTTCCAGTTCACAAGATGTTGTTGTGGAGGAGTCTTCCAGTTCACAAGACGTTGTTGTGGAGGAGTCTCCTGGTTCACAGGACGTTGTTGTGGAGGAGTCTTCCGGTTCACAAGACGTTGTTGTGGAGGAGTCTTCCGGTTCACCAGAGGTTGTTGTGCAGGAGTCTTCCGGTTCACAAGACGTTGTTGTGTAGGAGTCTTTTGGTTCACAATACGTTGTTGTGGAGGAGTCTTCCGGTTCACAAGACGTTGTTGTGGAGGAGTCTTTTGGTTCACAATACGTTGTTGTGGAGGAGTCTTCCGGTTCACAAGACGTTGTTGTGGAGGAGTCTTTTGGTTCGCAAGACGTTGTTGTGGAGGAGTCTTCCGGTTCACAAGACGTTGTTGTGGAGGAGTCTTCCGGTTCACAAAACGTTGTTGTGGAGGAGTCTTCCAGCTCACAAGACGTTGTTGTGGAAGAGTCTTCTGGTTCACAAGACGTTGTTGTTGAGGAGTCTTTTGGTTCACAAGACATTGTTGTGGAGGAGTCTTCTGGTTCACAAGACGTTGTTGTGGAGGAGTCTTCCAGTTCACAAGACGTTGTTGTGGAGGAGTCTTCCGGTTCACAAGACGTTGTTGTGGAGGAGTCTTTTGGTTCACAAGACGTTGTTGTGGAGGAGTCTTCCGGTTCACAAGACGTTGTTGTGGAGGAATCTTTTGGTTCACAAGACGTTGTTGTGGAGGAGTCTTCCGGTTCACAAGACATTGTTGTGGAGGAGTCTTCCGGTTCATAAGACGTTGTTGTGGAGGAGTCTTCCAGTTCACAAGATGTTGTTGTGGAGGAGTCTTCCAGTTCACAAGACGTTGTTGTGGAGGAGTCTCCTGGTTCACAGGACGTTGTTGTGGAGGAGTCTTCCGGTTCACAAGACGTTGTTGTGGAAGAGTCTTCCGGTTCACAAGACGTTGTTGTGGAGGAGTCTTCCGGTTCAAAAGACGTTGTTGTGGAGGAGTCTTCTGGTTCACAAGATGTTGTTGTGGATTGTCTTCTGGATTCTCAAGACGTTGTTGTGGAACAGTCTTCCAGTTCACCAGAGGTTGTTGTGCAGGACTCTTCCGGTTCACAAGACGTTGTTGTGTAGGAGTCTTTTGGTTCACAATACGTTGTTGTGGAGGAGTCTTCCGGTTCACAAGACATTGTTGTGGAGGAGTCTTCTGGTTCATAAGACGTTGTTGTGGAGGAGTCTTCCAGTTCACAAGATGTTGTTGTGGAGGAGTCTTCCAGTTCATAAGACGTTGTTGTGGAGGAGTCTTCCGGTTCACAAGATGTTGTTGTGGATTGTCTTCTGGTTCTCAAGACGTTGTTGTGGAACAGTCTTCCGGTTCACAAGACGTTGTTGTGGAGGAGTCTTCCAGTTCACAAGACGTTGTTGTGGAGGCGTTTTCCGGTTCACAAGACGTCGTTGTGTAGGAGTCTCCTGGTTCACAGGATGTTGTTGTGGAGGAGTCTTCCGGTTCACAAGACGTTGTTGTGGAGGAGTCTTTTGGTTCACAAGACGTTGTTGTGGAGGAGTCTTCCGGTTCACAAGACATTGTTGTGGAGGAGTCTTCCGGTTCATAAGACGTTGTTGTGGAGGAGTCTTCCAGTTCACAAGATGTTGTTGTGGAGGAGTCTTCCAGTTCACAAGACGTTGTTGTGGAGGAGTCTCCTGGTTCACAGGACGTTGTTGTGGAGGAGTCTTCCGGTTCACAAGACGTTGTTGTGGAAGAGTCTTCCGGTTCACAAGACGTTGTTGTGGAGGAGTCTTCCGGTTCACAAGACGTTGTTGTGGAGGAGTCTTCCGGTTCACAAGATGTTGTTGTGGATTGTCTTCTGGTTCTCAAGACGTTGTTGTGGAACAGTCTTCCGGTTCACAGGACGTTGTTGTGGAGGGGTCTTTCGGTTCACAAGACGTTGTTGTGGAACAGACTTCCAGTTCACAATACGTTGTTGTGGAGGAGTCTTCCGTTTCACAAGACGTTGTTGATCTATGTTATACCGGCACCATCCGCACAATGGAGATTAGTGGTGGTGACTGCAGAAATCTGTTGTCGGATTGGCGCACACTCGCACCCCCTGTTAACCAATAAGAACGGACAGGATTCTTACATTTTCTCCAGTTACCATCGTGATCGATGACGAAACTGTATTCGATAGTAATTGATAGATTAAAAATTTGGAAACGCTCTGCGACCCTCCGAAAGGTCTGCAGGTGTGTTCCATTGTCAATAAACTTGCGGAGTGCTCGCCTAATTTTAAACACTCAAGCAAGCACTCCAAAGAAACGGTTGAGAAGGAACGGCTGGCTTGGCAAGCGACAGCAAGCTGATTGCTCATGGAAAATACATTATGTTGTAAAGCCTGGTTGTCGTTAAGGACGCGTAGACTGCCTGGAAACCGCTAAGCCACGCCCCTCGGTCAGTTGTGTTTTTAATGAGTCGAAATCGATGAACCAGTGCAACTTATAAACGTCTAATTGCTTCACTGTGAGTTGTGTCGTCCTTTCAAAGGCTCAAATATCATATGAAAACAGGTGGTTTCATCGAGAGGAAGGAACGAGGTCAGAATACTTTCAAAGTATTAAATTGCTTATTTAAGTTGTGATTTTAACAGATTTTGAGGTTGTTTGAAGATGATTAAAGGAAAGTTATTCGAATATTCCCTTTTGGAGAATTTCTCAAAGAAATCCGCAATGACGGAAACTCATGTGAGCTCCATGGGACGATGAACGGAGGAAAGGCGACGGTACAGAGAGGGAAAGAAAGCACAAACGTTTGGATGGATCACAAGGGCGTGTCCTCGACGAGGTCCGCCTTTCCGGCATATAAAGCACGCAATTCAGCCAATTTATCTGGGTAGTGAACGGTCACCACCTCGTTGTCTCTTGTGGTCAAAGCTCCTTGGTCCTTGGAGGAGTCTTCCGGTTCACAAGACGTTGTTTTGGAGGAGTCTTCCGGTTCACAAGACGTTGTTGTGTAGGAGTCTCCTGGTTCACAGGACGTTGTTGTGGAGGAGTCTTCCGGTTCACAAGACGTTGTTGTGGAGGAGTCTTCTGGTTCAAAAGACGTTGTTGTGGAGGAGTCTTCCGGTTCACAAGATGTTGTTGTGGAGGAGTGTTTCGGTTTTCAAGATGTTGTTGTGGAACATTCTTCCAGTTCACCAGAGGTTGTTGTGCAGGAGTCTTCCGGTTCACAAGACATTGTTGTGGATGAGTCTTCCGGTTCAAAAGACGTTGTTGTGTAGGAGTCTTTAGGTTCACAAGACGTTGTTGTGGAGGAGTCTTCCGTTCACAAGACGTTGTTGTGGAGGCGTCTTCTGGTTCACAAGACGTTGTTGTGGAGGAGTCTTAAGGTTCACAAGACGTCGTTGTGGAGGAGTCTTCCGGTTCAAAAGACGTCGTTGTGGAGGAGTCTTCCGGGTCACAAGACGTTGTTGTGGAGGAGTCTTCCGGTTCACAAGATGTTGTTGTGGAGGAGTGTTTCGGTTTACAAGACGTTGTTGTGGAACAGTCTTCCAGTTCACCAGAGGTTGTTGTGCAGGAGTCTTCCAGTTCACAGGACGTTGTTGTAGAGGAGTCTTCCAGTTCACAAGACGTTGTTGTGGAAGAGTCTTCTGGTTCACAAGACGTTGTTGTTGAGGAGTCTTCCGGTTCACAAGACGTTGTTGTGGAGGAGTCTTCCGGTTCACAAATCGTTGTTGTGGAGGACTCTTCCGGTTCACAAGACGTTGTTGTGGAGGAGTCTTTCAGTTTACAAGACGTTGTTGTGGAGGAGTCTTCTGGTTCACAAATCGTTGTTGTGGAGGACTCTTCCGGTTCACAAGACGTTGTTGTGGAGGAGTCTTTCAGTTTACAAGACGTTGTTGTGGAGGAGTCTTCCAGTTCACAAGACGTTGTTGTGGAGAAGTCTTTTGGTTCACAATACGTTGTTGTGGAGGAGTCTTCCGGTTCACAAGACGTTTTTGTGGAGGCGTCTTCTGGATCACAAGACGTCGTTGTGGAGGAGTCTTCCGGTTCACAAGACGTCGTTGTGGAGGAGTCTTCCGGTTCAAATGACGTTGTTGTGGAGGAGTCTTCCGGTTCAAAATACGTTGTTGTGCAGGAGTCTTCCGGTTCACAAGATGTTGTTGTGGAGGAGTGTTTCGGTTTACAAGACGTTGTTGTGGAACAGTCTTCCAGTTCACCAGAGGTTGTTGTGCAGGAGTCTTCCGGTTCACAAGACATTGTTGTGGATGAGTCTTCCGGTTCACAAGACGTTGTTGTGGAGGAGTCTTTTGGTTCACAAGACGTTGTTGTGGAGGAGTCTTCCGGTTCACAAGACGTTTTTGTGGAGGCGTCTTCTGGATCACAAGACGTCGTTGTGGAGGAGTCTTCCTGTTCACAAGACGTCGTTGTGGAGGAGTCTTCCGGTTCAAATGACGTTGTTGTGGAGGAGTCTTCCGGTTCACAAGACGTTGTTGTGGAACAGTCTTCCAGTTCACCAGAGGTTGTTGTGCAGGAGTCTTCCGGTTCACAAGACGTTGTTGTGTAGGAGTCTTTTGGTTCACAATACGTTGTTGTGGAGGAGTCTTCCGGTTCACAAGACGTTGTTGTGGAGGAGTCTTTTGGTTCGCAAGACGTTGTTGTGGAGGAGTCTTCCGGTTCACAAGACGTTGTTGTGGAGGAGTCTTCCGGTTCAAAAAAACGTTGTTGTGGAGGAGTCTTCCAGCTCACAAGACGTTGTTGTGGAAGAGTCTTCTGGTTCACAAGACGTTGTTGTTGAGGAGTCTTTTGGTTCACAAGACATTGTTGTGGAGGAGTCTTCTGGTTCAGAAGACGTTGTTGTGGAGGAGTCTTCCAGTTCACAAGACGTTGTTGTGGAGGAGTCTTCCGGTTCACAAGACGTTGTTGTGGAGGAGTCTTTTGGTTCACAAGACGTTGTTGTGGAGGAGTCTTCCGGTTCACAAGACGTTGTTGTGGAGGAGTCTTTTGGTTCACAAGACGTTGTTGTGGAGGAGTCTTCTGGTTCACAAGACGTTGTTGTGGAGGAGTCTTTTGGTTCACAAGACGTTGTTGTGGAGGAGTCTTCCGGTTCACAAGACATTGTTGTGGAGGAGTCTTCCGGTTCATAAGACGTTGTTGTGGAGGAGTCTTCCAGTTCACAAGATGTTGTTGTGGAGGAGTCTTCCAGTTCACAAGACGTTGTTGTGGAGGAGTCTCCTGGTTCACAGGACGTTGTTGTGGAGGAGTCTTCCGGTTCACAAGACGTTGTTGTGGAGGAGTCTTCCGGTTCACCAGAGGTTGTTGTGCAGGAGTCTTCCGGTTCACAAGACGTTGTTGTGTAGGAGTCTTTTGGTTCACAATACGTTGTTGTGGAGGAGTCTTCCGGTTCACAAGACGTTGTTGTGGAGGAGTCTTTTGGTTCACAATACGTTGTTGTGGAGGAGTCTTCCGGTTCACAAGACGTTGTTGTGGAGGAGTCTTTTGGTTCGCAAGACGTTGTTGTGGAGGAGTCTTCCGGTTCACAAGACGTTGTTGTGGAGGAGTCTTCCGGTTCACAAAACGTTGTTGTGGAGGAGTCTTCCAGCTCACAAGACGTTGTTGTGGAAGAGTCTTCTGGTTCACAAGACGTTGTTGTTGAGGAGTCTTTTGGTTCACAAGACATTGTTGTGGAGGAGTCTTCTGGTTCACAAGACGTTGTTGTGGAGGAGTCTTCCAGTTCACAAGACGTTGTTGTGGAGGAGTCTTCCGGTTCACAAGACGTTGTTGTGGAGGAGTCTTTTGGTTCACAAGACGTTGTTGTGGAGGAGTCTTCCGGTTCACAAGACGTTGTTGTGGAGGAATCTTTTGGTTCACAAGACGTTGTTGTGGAGGAGTCTTCCGGTTCACAAGACATTGTTGTGGAGGAGTCTTCCGGTTCATAAGACGTTGTTGTGGAGGAGTCTTCCAGTTCACAAGATGTTGTTGTGGAGGAGTCTTCCAGTTCACAAGACGTTGTTGTGGAGGAGTCTCCTGGTTCACAGGACGTTGTTGTGGAGGAGTCTTCCGGTTCACAAGACGTTGTTGTGGAAGAGTCTTCCGGTTCACAAGACGTTGTTGTGGAGGAGTCTTCCGGTTCAAAAGACGTTGTTGTGGAGGAGTCTTCCGGTTCACAAGATGTTGTTGTGGATTGTCTTCTGGATTCTCAAGACGTTGTTGTGGAACAGTCTTCCAGTTCACCAGAGGTTGTTGTGCAGGACTCTTCCGGTTCACAAGACGTTGTTGTGTAGGAGTCTTTTGGTTCACAATACGTTGTTGTGGAGGAGTCTTCCGGTTCACAAGACATTGTTGTGGAGGAGTCTTCTGGTTCATAAGACGTTGTTGTGGAGGAGTCTTCCAGTTCACAAGATGTTGTTGTGGAGGAGTCTTCCAGTTCATAAGACGTTGTTGTGGAGGAGTCTTCCGGTTCACAAGATGTTGTTGTGGATTGTCTTCTGGTTCTCAAGACGTTGTTGTGGAACAGTCTTCCGGTTCACAAGACGTTGTTGTGGAGGAGTCTTCCAGTTCACAAGACGTTGTTGTGGAGGCGTTTTCCGGTTCACAAGACGTCGTTGTGTAGGAGTCTCCTGGTTCACAGGATGTTGTTGTGGAGGAGTCTTCCGGTTCACAAGACGTTGTTGTGGAGGAGTCTTTTGGTTCACAAGACGTTGTTGTGGAGGAGTCTTCCGGTTCACAAGACATTGTTGTGGAGGAGTCTTCCGGTTCATAAGACGTTGTTGTGGAGGAGTCTTCCAGTTCACAAGATGTTGTTGTGGAGGAGTCTTCCAGTTCACAAGACGTTGTTGTGGAGGAGTCTCCTGGTTCACAGGACGTTGTTGTGGAGGAGTCTTCCGGTTCACAAGACGTTGTTGTGGAAGAGTCTTCCGGTTCACAAGACGTTGTTGTGGAGGAGTCTTCCGGTTCACAAGACGTTGTTGTGGAGGAGTCTTCCGGTTCACAAGATGTTGTTGTGGATTGTCTTCTGGTTCTCAAGACGTTGTTGTGGAACAGTCTTCCGGTTCACAGGACGTTGTTGTGGAGGGGTCTTTCGGTTCACAAGACGTTGTTGTGGAACAGACTTCCAGTTCACAATACGTTGTTGTGGAGGAGTCTTCCGTTTCACAAGACGTTGTTGATCTATGTTATACCGGCACCATCCGCACAATGGAGATTAGTGGTGGTGACTGCAGAAATCTGTTGTCGGATTGGCGCACACTCGCACCCCCTGTTAACCAATAAGAACGGACAGGATTCTTACATTTTCTCCAGTTACCATCGTGATCGATGACGAAACTGTATTCGATAGTAATTGATAGATTAAAAATTTGGAAACGCTCTGCGACCCTCCGAAAGGTCTGCAGGTGTGTTCCATTGTCAATAAACTTGCGGAGTGCTCGCCTAATTTTAAACACTCAAGCAAGCACTCCAAAGAAACGGTTGAGAAGGAACGGCTGGCTTGGCAAGCGACAGCAAGCTGATTGCTCATGGAAAATACATTATGTTGTAAAGCCTGGTTGTCGTTAAGGACGCGTAGACTGCCTGGAAACCGCTAAGCCACGCCCCTCGGTCAGTTGTGTTTTTAATGAGTCGAAATCGATGAACCAGTGCAACTTATAAACGTCTAATTGCTTCACTGTGAGTTGTGTCGTCCTTTCAAAGGCTCAAATATCATATGAAAACAGGTGGTTTCATCGAGAGGAAGGAACGAGGTCAGAATACTTTCAAAGTATTAAATTGCTTATTTAAGTTGTGATTTTAACAGATTTTGAGGTTGTTTGAAGATGATTAAAGGAAAGTTATTCGAATATTCCCTTTTGGAGAATTTCTCAAAGAAATCCGCAATGACGGAAACTCATGTGAGCTCCATGGGACGATGAACGGAGGAAAGGCGACGGTACAGAGAGGGAAAGAAAGCACAAACGTTTGGATGGATCACAAGGGCGTGTCCTCGACGAGGTCCGCCTTTCCGGCATATAAAGCACGCAATTCAGCCAATTTATCTGGGTAGTGAACGGTCACCACCTCGTTGTCTCTTGTGGTCAAAGCTCCTTGGTCCTTGGAGGAGTCTTCCGGTTCACAAGACGTTGTTTTGGAGGAGTCTTCCGGTTCACAAGACGTTGTTGTGGAGGAGTCTTCCGGTTCACAAGACGTTGTTGTGGAGGAGTCTTTTGGTTTACAAGACGTTGTTGTGGAGGAGTCTTCCAGTTCACAAGACGTTGTTGTGGAGAAGTCTTTTGGTTCACAAGACGTTGTTGTGGAGGAGTCTTCCGGTTCACAAGACGTTGTTGTGGAGGAGTCTTCCAGTTCGCAAGACGTTGTTGTGGAGGAGTTTTCCAGTTCACAAGACGTTGTTGTGTAGGAGTCTCCTGCTTCACAGGACGTTGTTGTGGAGGAGTCTTCCGGTTCACAAGACGTCGTTGTGGAGGAGTCTTCCGGTTCAAAAGACGTTGTTGTGGAGGAGTCTTCTGGTTCACAAGATGTTGTTGTGGAGTAGTGTTTCGGTTTTCAAGATGTTGTTGTGGAACAGTCTTCCAGTTCACCAGAGGTTGTTGTGCAGGAGTCTTCCGGTTCACAAGACATTGTTGTGGATGAGTCTTCCGGTTCACAAGACGTTGTTGTGGAGGAGTCTTCTGGTTCACAAGACGTTGTTGTTGAGGAGTCTTTTGGTTCACAAGACATTGTTGTGGAGGAGTCTTCTGGTTCACAAGACGTTGTTGTGGAGGAGTCTTCCAGTTCACAAGACGTTGTTGTGGAGGAGTCTTCCGGTTCACAAGACGTTGTTGTGGAGGAGTCTTTTGGTTCACAAGACGTTGTTGTGGAGGAGTCTTCCGGTTCACAAGACGTTGTTGTGGAGGAATCTTTTGGTTCACAAGACGTTGTTGTGGAGGAGTCTTCCGGTTCACAAGACATTGTTGTGGAGGAGTCTTCCGGTTCATAAGACGTTGTTGTGGAGGAGTCTTCCAGTTCACAAGATGTTGTTGTGGAGGAGTCTTCCAGTTCACAAGACGTTGTTGTGGAGGAGTCTCCTGGTTCACAGGACGTTGTTGTGGAGGAGTCTTCCGGTTCACAAGACGTTGTTGTGGAAGAGTCTTCCGGTTCACAAGACGTTGTTGTGGAGGAGTCTTCCGGTTCAAAAGACGTTGTTGTGGAGGAGTCTTCTGGTTCACAAGATGTTGTTGTGGATTGTCTTCTGGATTCTCAAGACGTTGTTGTGGAACAGTCTTCCAGTTCACCAGAGGTTGTTGTGCAGGACTCTTCCGGTTCACAAGACGTTGTTGTGTAGGAGTCTTTTGGTTCACAATACGTTGTTGTGGAGGAGTCTTCCGGTTCACAAGACATTGTTGTGGAGGAGTCTTCTGGTTCATAAGACGTTGTTGTGGAGGAGTCTTCCAGTTCACAAGATGTTGTTGTGGAGGAGTCTTCCAGTTCATAAGACGTTGTTGTGGAGGAGTCTTCCGGTTCACAAGATGTTGTTGTGGATTGTCTTCTGGTTCTCAAGACGTTGTTGTGGAACAGTCTTCCAGTTCACAAGACGTTGTTGTGGAGGCGTTTTCCGGTTCACAAGACGTCGTTGTGTAGGAGTCTCCTGGTTCACAGGATGTTGTTGTGGAGGAGTCTTCCGGTTCACAAGACGTTGTTGTGGAGGAGTCTTTTGGTTCACAAGACGTTGTTGTGGAGGAGTCTTCCGGTTCACAAGACATTGTTGTGGAGGAGTCTTCCGGTTCATAAGACGTTGTTGTGGAGGAGTCTTCCAGTTCACAAGATGTTGTTGTGGAGGAGTCTTCCAGTTCACAAGACGTTGTTGTGGAGGAGTCTCCTGGTTCACAGGACGTTGTTGTGGAGGAGTCTTCCGGTTCACAAGACGTTGTTGTGGAAGAGTCTTCCGGTTCACAAGACGTTGTTGTGGAGGAGTCTTCCGGTTCACAAGACGTTGTTGTGGAGGAGTCTTCCGGTTCACAAGATGTTGTTGTGGATTGTCTTCTGGTTCTCAAGACGTTGTTGTGGAACAGTCTTCCGGTTCACAGGACGTTGTTGTGGAGGGGTCTTTCGGTTCACAAGACGTTGTTGTGGAACAGACTTCCAGTTCACAATACGTTGTTGTGGAGGAGTCTTCCGTTTCACAAGACGTTGTTGATCTATGTTATACCGGCACCATCCGCACAATGGAGATTAGTGGTGGTGACTGCAGAAATCTGTTGTCGGATTGGCGCACACTCGCACCCCCTGTTAACCAATAAGAACGGACAGGATTCTTACATTTTCTCCAGTTACCATCGTGATCGATGACGAAACTGTATTCGATAGTAATTGATAGATTAAAAATTTGGAAACGCTCTGCGACCCTCCGAAAGGTCTGCAGGTGTGTTCCATTGTCAATAAACTTGCGGAGTGCTCGCCTAATTTTAAACACTCAAGCAAGCACTCCAAAGAAACGGTTGAGAAGGAACGGCTGGCTTGGCAAGCGACAGCAAGCTGATTGCTCATGGAAAATACATTATGTTGTAAAGCCTGGTTGTCGTTAAGGACGCGTAGACTGCCTGGAAACCGCTAAGCCACGCCCCTCGGTCAGTTGTGTTTTTAATGAGTCGAAATCGATGAACCAGTGCAACTTATAAACGTCTAATTGCTTCACTGTGAGTTGTGTCGTCCTTTCAAAGGCTCAAATATCATATGAAAACAGGTGGTTTCATCGAGAGGAAGGAACGAGGTCAGAATACTTTCAAAGTATTAAATTGCTTATTTAAGTTGTGATTTTAACAGATTTTGAGGTTGTTTGAAGATGATTAAAGGAAAGTTATTCGAATATTCCCTTTTGGAGAATTTCTCAAAGAAATCCGCAATGACGGAAACTCATGTGAGCTCCATGGGACGATGAACGGAGGAAAGGCGACGGTACAGAGAGGGAAAGAAAGCACAAACGTTTGGATGGATCACAAGGGCGTGTCCTCGACGAGGTCCGCCTTTCCGGCATATAAAGCACGCAATTCAGCCAATTTATCTGGGTAGTGAACGGTCACCACCTCGTTGTCTCTTGTGGTCAAAGCTCCTTGGTCCTTGGAGGAGTCTTCCGGTTCACAAGACGTTGTTTTGGAGGAGTCTTCCGGTTCACAAGACGTTGTTGTGTAGGAGTCTCCTGGTTCACAGGACGTTGTTGTGGAGGAGTCTTCCGGTTCACAAGACGTTGTTGTGGAGGAGTCTTCTGGTTCAAAAGACGTTGTTGTGGAGGAGTCTTCCGGTTCACAAGATGTTGTTGTGGAGGAGTGTTTCGGTTTTCAAGATGTTGTTGTGGAACATTCTTCCAGTTCACCAGAGGTTGTTGTGCAGGAGTCTTCCGGTTCACAAGACATTGTTGTGGATGAGTCTTCCGGTTCAAAAGACGTTGTTGTGTAGGAGTCTTTAGGTTCACAAGACGTTGTTGTGGAGGAGTCTTCCGTTCACAAGACGTTGTTGTGGAGGCGTCTTCTGGTTCACAAGACGTTGTTGTGGAGGAGTCTTAAGGTTCACAAGACGTCGTTGTGGAGGAGTCTTCCGGTTCAAAAGACGTCGTTGTGGAGGAGTCTTCCGGGTCACAAGACGTTGTTGTGGAGGAGTCTTCCGGTTCACAAGATGTTGTTGTGGAGGAGTGTTTCGGTTTACAAGACGTTGTTGTGGAACAGTCTTCCAGTTCACCAGAGGTTGTTGTGCAGGAGTCTTCCAGTTCACAGGACGTTGTTGTAGAGGAGTCTTCCAGTTCACAAGACGTTGTTGTGGAAGAGTCTTCTGGTTCACAAGACGTTGTTGTTGAGGAGTCTTCCGGTTCACAAGACGTTATTGTGGAGGAGTCTTCCGGTTCACAAATCGTTGTTGTGGAGGACTCTTCCGGTTCACAAGACGTTGTTGTGGAGGAGTCTTTCAGTTTACAAGACGTTGTTGTGGAGGAGTCTTCTGGTTCACAAATCGTTGTTGTGGAGGACTCTTCCGGTTCACAAGACGTTGTTGTGGAGGAGTCTTTCAGTTTACAAGACGTTGTTGTGGAGGAGTCTTCCAGTTCACAAGACGTTGTTGTGGAGAAGTCTTTTGGTTCACAATACGTTGTTGTGGAGGAGTCTTCCGGTTCACAAGACGTTTTTGTGGAGGCGTCTTCTGGATCACAAGACGTCGTTGTGGAGGAGTCTTCCGGTTCACAAGACGTCGTTGTGGAGGAGTCTTCCGGTTCAAATGACGTTGTTGTGGAGGAGTCTTCCGGTTCAAAATACGTTGTTGTGCAGGAGTCTTCCGGTTCACAAGATGTTGTTGTGGAGGAGTGTTTCGGTTTACAAGACGTTGTTGTGGAACAGTCTTCCAGTTCACCAGAGGTTGTTGTGCAGGAGTCTTCCGGTTCACAAGACATTGTTGTGGATGAGTCTTCCGGTTCACAAGACGTTGTTGTGGAGGAGTCTTTTGGTTCACAAGACGTTGTTGTGGAGGAGTCTTCCGGTTCACAAGACGTTTTTGTGGAGGCGTCTTCTGGATCACAAGACGTCGTTGTGGAGGAGTCTTCCTGTTCACAAGACGTCGTTGTGGAGGAGTCTTCCGGTTCAAATGACGTTGTTGTGGAGGAGTCTTCCGGTTCACAAGACGTTGTTGTGGAACAGTCTTCCAGTTCACCAGAGGTTGTTGTGCAGGAGTCTTCCGGTTCACAAGACGTTGTTGTGTAGGAGTCTTTTGGTTCACAATACGTTGTTGTGGAGGAGTCTTCCGGTTCACAAGACGTTGTTGTGGAGGAGTCTTTTGGTTCGCAAGACGTTGTTGTGGAGGAGTCTTCCGGTTCACAAGACGTTGTTGTGGAGGAGTCTTCCGGTTCAAAAAAACGTTGTTGTGGAGGAGTCTTCCAGCTCACAAGACGTTGTTGTGGAAGAGTCTTCTGGTTCACAAGACGTTGTTGTTGAGGAGTCTTTTGGTTCACAAGACATTGTTGTGGAGGAGTCTTCTGGTTCACAAGACGTTGTTGTGGAGGAGTCTTCCAGTTCACAAGACGTTGTTGTGGAGGAGTCTTCCGGTTCACAAGACGTTGTTGTGGAGGAGTCTTTTGGTTCACAAGACGTTGTTGTGGAGGAGTCTTCCGGTTCACAAGACGTTGTTGTGGAGGAGTCTTTTGGTTCACAAGACGTTGTTGTGGAGGAGTCTTCCGGTTCACAAGACGTTGTTGTGGAGGAGTCTTTTGGTTCACAAGACGTTGTTGTGGAGGAGTCTTCCGGTTCACAAGACATTGTTGTGGAGGAGTCTTCCGGTTCATAAGACGTTGTTGTGGAGGAGTCTTCCAGTTCACAAGATGTTGTTGTGGAGGAGTCTTCCAGTTCACAAGACGTTGTTGTGGAGGAGTCTCCTGGTTCACAGGACGTTGTTGTGGAGGAGTCTTCCGGTTCACAAGACGTTGTTGTGGAGGAGTCTTCCGGTTCACCAGAGGTTGTTGTGCAGGAGTCTTCCGGTTCACAAGACGTTGTTGTGTAGGAGTCTTTTGGTTCACAATACGTTGTTGTGGAGGAGTCTTCCGGTTCACAAGACGTTGTTGTGGAGGAGTCTTTTGGTTCACAATACGTTGTTGTGGAGGAGTCTTCCGGTTCACAAGACGTTGTTGTGGAGGAGTCTTTTGGTTCGCAAGACGTTGTTGTGGAGGAGTCTTCCGGTTCACAAGACGTTGTTGTGGAGGAGTCTTCCGGTTCACAAAACGTTGTTGTGGAGGAGTCTTCCAGCTCACAAGACGTTGTTGTGGAAGAGTCTTCTGGTTCACAAGACGTTGTTGTTGAGGAGTCTTTTGGTTCACAAGACATTGTTGTGGAGGAGTCTTCTGGTTCACAAGACGTTGTTGTGGAGGAGTCTTCCAGTTCACAAGACGTTGTTGTGGAGGAGTCTTCCGGTTCACAAGACGTTGTTGTGGAGGAGTCTTTTGGTTCACAAGACGTTGTTGTGGAGGAGTCTTCCGGTTCACAAGACGTTGTTGTGGAGGAATCTTTTGGTTCACAAGACGTTGTTGTGGAGGAGTCTTCCGGTTCACAAGACATTGTTGTGGAGGAGTCTTCCGGTTCATAAGACGTTGTTGTGGAGGAGTCTTCCAGTTCACAAGATGTTGTTGTGGAGGAGTCTTCCAGTTCACAAGACGTTGTTGTGGAGGAGTCTCCTGGTTCACAGGACGTTGTTGTGGAGGAGTCTTCCGGTTCACAAGACGTTGTTGTGGAAGAGTCTTCCGGTTCACAAGACGTTGTTGTGGAGGAGTCTTCCGGTTCAAAAGACGTTGTTGTGGAGGAGTCTTCCGGTTCACAAGATGTTGTTGTGGATTGTCTTCTGGATTCTCAAGACGTTGTTGTGGAACAGTCTTCCAGTTCACCAGAGGTTGTTGTGCAGGACTCTTCCGGTTCACAAGACGTTGTTGTGTAGGAGTCTTTTGGTTCACAATACGTTGTTGTGGAGGAGTCTTCCGGTTCACAAGACATTGTTGTGGAGGAGTCTTCTGGTTCATAAGACGTTGTTGTGGAGGAGTCTTCCAGTTCACAAGATGTTGTTGTGGAGGAGTCTTCCAGTTCATAAGACGTTGTTGTGGAGGAGTCTTCCGGTTCACAAGATGTTGTTGTGGATTGTCTTCTGGTTCTCAAGACGTTGTTGTGGAACAGTCTTCCGGTTCACAAGACGTTGTTGTGGAGGAGTCTTCCAGTTCACAAGACGTTGTTGTGGAGGCGTTTTCCGGTTCACAAGACGTCGTTGTGTAGGAGTCTCCTGGTTCACAGGATGTTGTTGTGGAGGAGTCTTCCGGTTCACAAGACGTTGTTGTGGAGGAGTCTTTTGGTTCACAAGACGTTGTTGTGGAGGAGTCTTCCGGTTCACAAGACATTGTTGTGGAGGAGTCTTCCGGTTCATAAGACGTTGTTGTGGAGGAGTCTTCCAGTTCACAAGATGTTGTTGTGGAGGAGTCTTCCAGTTCACAAGACGTTGTTGTGGAGGAGTCTCCTGGTTCACAGGACGTTGTTGTGGAGGAGTCTTCCGGTTCACAAGACGTTGTTGTGGAAGAGTCTTCCGGTTCACAAGACGTTGTTGTGGAGGAGTCTTCCGGTTCACAAGACGTTGTTGTGGAGGAGTCTTCCGGTTCACAAGATGTTGTTGTGGATTGTCTTCTGGTTCTCAAGACGTTGTTGTGGAACAGTCTTCCGGTTCACAGGACGTTGTTGTGGAGGGGTCTTTCGGTTCACAAGACGTTGTTGTGGAACAGACTTCCAGTTCACAATACGTTGTTGTGGAGGAGTCTTCCGTTTCACAAGACGTTGTTGATCTATGTTATACCGGCACCATCCGCACAATGGAGATTAGTGGTGGTGACTGCAGAAATCTGTTGTCGGATTGGCGCACACTCGCACCCCCTGTTAACCAATAAGAACGGACAGGATTCTTACATTTTCTCCAGTTACCATCGTGATCGATGACGAAACTGTATTCGATAGTAATTGATAGATTAAAAATTTGGAAACGCTCTGCGACCCTCCGAAAGGTCTGCAGGTGTGTTCCATTGTCAATAAACTTGCGGAGTGCTCGCCTAATTTTAAACACTCAAGCAAGCACTCCAAAGAAACGGTTGAGAAGGAACGGCTGGCTTGGCAAGCGACAGCAAGCTGATTGCTCATGGAAAATACATTATGTTGTAAAGCCTGGTTGTCGTTAAGGACGCGTAGACTGCCTGGAAACCGCTAAGCCACGCCCCTCGGTCAGTTGTGTTTTTAATGAGTCGAAATCGATGAACCAGTGCAACTTATAAACGTCTAATTGCTTCACTGTGAGTTGTGTCGTCCTTTCAAAGGCTCAAATATCATATGAAAACAGGTGGTTTCATCGAGAGGAAGGAACGAGGTCAGAATACTTTCAAAGTATTAAATTGCTTATTTAAGTTGTGATTTTAACAGATTTTGAGGTTGTTTGAAGATGATTAAAGGAAAGTTATTCGAATATTCCCTTTTGGAGAATTTCTCAAAGAAATCCGCAATGACGGAAACTCATGTGAGCTCCATGGGACGATGAACGGAGGAAAGGCGACGGTACAGAGAGGGAAAGAAAGCACAAACGTTTGGATGGATCACAAGGGCGTGTCCTCGACGAGGTCCGCCTTTCCGGCATATAAAGCACGCAATTCAGCCAATTTATCTGGGTAGTGAACGGTCACCACCTCGTTGTCTCTTGTGGTCAAAGCTCCTTGGTCCTTGGAGGAGTCTTCCGGTTCACAAGACGTTGTTTTGGAGGAGTCTTCCGGTTCACAAGACGTTGTTGTGGAGGAGTCTTCCGGTTCACAAGACGTTGTTGTGGAGGAGTCTTTTGGTTTACAAGACGTTGTTGTGGAGGAGTCTTCCAGTTCACAAGACGTTGTTGTGGAGAAGTCTTTTGGTTCACAAGACGTTGTTGTGGAGGAGTCTTCCGGTTCACAAGACGTTGTTGTGGAGGAGTCTTCCAGTTCGCAAGACGTTGTTGTGGAGGAGTTTTCCAGTTCACAAGACGTTGTTGTGTAGGAGTCTCCTGCTTCACAGGACGTTGTTGTGGAGGAGTCTTCCGGTTCACAAGACGTCGTTGTGGAGGAGTCTTCCGGTTCAAAAGACGTTGTTGTGGAGGAGTCTTCTGGTTCACAAGATGTTGTTGTGGAGTAGTGTTTCGGTTTTCAAGATGTTGTTGTGGAACAGTCTTCCAGTTCACCAGAGGTTGTTGTGCAGGAGTCTTCCGGTTCACAAGACATTGTTGTGGATGAGTCTTCCGGTTCACAAGACGTTGTTGTGGAGGAGTCTTTAGGTTCACAAGACGTTGTTGTGGAGGAGTCTTCCGTTCACAAGACGTTGTTGTGGAGGCGTCTTCCGGTTCACAAGACGTTGTTGTGGAGGAGTCTTCCGGTTCACAAGACGTCGTTGTGGAGGAGTCTTCCGGTTCAAAAGACGTCGTTGTGGAGGAGTCTTCCGGGTCACAAGAGGTTGTTGTGGAGGAGTCTTCCGGTTCACAAGATGTTGTTGTGGAGGAGTGTTTCGGTTTACAAGACGTTGTTGTGGAACAGTCTTCCAGTTCACCAGAGGTTGTTGTGCAGGAGTCTTCCAGTTCACAGGACGTTGTTGTAGAGGAGTCTTCCAGTTCACAAGACATTGTTGTGGAAGAGTCTTCTGGTTCACAAGACGTTGTTGTTGAGGAGTCTTCCGGTTCACAAGACGTTGTTGTGGAGGAGTCTTCCGGTTCACAAATCGTTGTTGTGGAGGATTCTTCCTGTTCACAAGACGTTGTTGTGGAGGAGTCTTTCGGTTTACAAGACGTTGTTGTGGAGGAGTCTTCCGGTTCACAAGACGTTGTTGTGGAGGAGTCTTCCGGTTCACAAGATGTTGTTGTGGATTGTCTTCTGGTTCTCAAGACGTTGTTGTGGAACAGTCTTCCGGTTCACAGGACGTTGTTGTGGAGGGGTCTTTCGGTTCACAAGACGTTGTTGTGGAACAGTCTTCCAGTTCACAATACGTTGTTGTGGAGGAGTCTTCCGTTTCACAAGACGTTGTTGATCTATGTTATACCGGCACCATCCGCACAATGGAGATTAGTGGTGGTGACTGCAGAAATCTGTTGTCGGATTGGCGCACACTCGCACCCCCTGTTAACCAATAAGAACGGACAGGATTCTTACATTTTCTCCAGTTACCATCGTGATCGATGACGAAACTGTATTCGATAGTAATTGATAGATTAAAAATTTGGAAACGCTCTGCGACCCTCCGAAAGGTCTGCAGGTGTGTTCCATTGTCAATAAACTTGCGGAGTGCTCGCCTAATTTTAAACACTCAAGCAAGCACTCCAAAGAAACGGTTGAGAAGGAACGGCTGGCTTGGCAAGCGACAGCAAGCTGATTGCTCATGGAAAATACATTATGTTGTAAAGCCTGGTTGTCGTTAAGGACGCGTAGACTGCCTGGAAACCGCTAAGCCACGCCCCTCGGTCAGTTGTGTTTTTAATGAGTCGAAATCGATGAACTAGTGCAACTTATAAACGTCTAATTGCTTCACTGTGAGTTGTGTCGTCCTTTCAAAGGCTCAAATATCATATGAAAACAGAGGTGGTTTCATCGAGAGGAAGGAACGAGGTCAGAATACCTTCAAAGTATTAAATTGCTTATTTAAGTTGTGATTTTAACAGATTTTGAGGTTGTTTGAAGATGATTAAAGGAAAGTTATTCGAATATTCCCTTTTGGAGAATTTCTCAAAGAAATCCGCAATGACGGAAACTCATGTGAGCTCCATGGGACGATGAACGGAGGAAAGGCGACGGCACAGAGAGGGAAAGAAAGCACAAACGTTTGGATGGATCACAAGGGCGTGTCCTCGACGAGGTCCGCCTTTCCGGCATATAAAGCACGCAATTCAGCCAATTTATCTGGGTAGTGAACGGTCACCACCTCGTTGTCTCTTGTGGTCAAAGCTCCTTGGTCCTTGGAGGAGTCTTCTGGTTCACAAGACGTTGTTTTGGAGGAGTCTTCCGGTTCACAAGACGTTGTTGTGGAGGAGTCTTCCTGTTCACAAGACGTTGTTGTGGAGGAGTCTTTTGGTTTACAAGACGTTGTTGTGGAGGAGTCTTCCAGTTCACAAGACGTTGTTGTGGAGAAGTCTTTTGGTTCACAAGACGTTGTTGTGGAGGAGTCTTCCGGTTCACAAGACGTTGTTGTGGAGGAGTCTTCCAGTTCGCAAGACGTTGTTGTGGAGGAGTTTTCCAGTTCACAAGACGTTGTTGTGTAGGAGTCTCCTGGTTCACAGGACGTTGTTGTGGAGGAGTCTTCCGGTTCACAAAACGTTGTTGTGGAGGAGTCTTCCAGCTCACAAGACGTTGCTGTGGAAGAGTCTTCTGGTTCACAAGACGTTGTTGTTGAGGAGTCTTTTGGTTTTCAAGATGTTGTTGTGGAGGAGTCTTCTGGTTCACAAGACGTTGTTGTGGAGGAGTCTTCCAGTTCACATGACGTTGGTGTGGAGGAGTCTTCCAGTTCACAAGACGTTGTTGTGGAGGAGTCTTTTGGTTCACAAGACGTTGTTGTGGAGGAGTCTTCCGTTCACAAGACGTTGTTGTGGAGGAGTCTTTTGGTTCACAAGACGTTGTTGTGGAGGAGTCTTCCGGTTCACAAGACATTGTTGTGGAGGAGTCTTCCGGTTCACAAGACGTTGTTGTGGAGGAGTCTTTTGGTTCACAAGACGTTGTTGTGTAGGAGTCTCCTGGTTCACAGGACGTTGTTGTGGAGGAGTCTTCCGGTTCACAAGACGTCGTTGTGGAGGAGACTTCCGGTTCAAAAGACGTTGTTGTGGAGGAGTCTTCCGGTTCACAAGATGTTGTTGTGGAGGAGTGTTTCGGTTTTCAAGATGTTGTTGTGGAACAGTCTTCCAGTTCACCAGAGGTTGTTGTGCAGGAGTCTTCCGGTTCACAAGACATTGTTGTGGATGAGTCTTCCGGTTCACAAGACGTTGTTGTGGAGGAGTCTTTAGGTTCACAAAACGTTGTTGTGGAGGAGTCTTCGGTTCACAAGACGTTGTTGTGGAGGCGTCTTCCGGTTCACAAGACGTTGTTGTGGAGGAGTCTTCCGGTTCACAAGACGTCGTTGTGGAGGAGTCTTCCGGTTCAAAAGACGTCGTTGTGGAGGAGTCTTCCGGGTCACAAGACGTTGTTGTGGAGGAGTCTTCCGGTTCACAAGATGTTGTTGTGGAGGAGTGTTTCGGTTTACAAGACGTTGTTGTGGAACAGTCTTCCAGTTCACCAGAGGTTGTTGTGCAGGAGTCTTCCAGTTCACAGGACGTTGTTGTAGAGGAGTCTTCCAGTTCACAAGACGTTGTTGTGGAAGAGTCTTCTGGTTCACAAGACGTTGTTGTTGAGGAGTCTTCCGGTTCACAAGACGTTGTTGTGGAGGAGTCTTCCGGTTCACAAATCGTTGTTGTGGAGGATTCTTCCGGTTCACAAGACGTTGTTGTGGAGGAGTCTTTCGGTTTACAAGACGTTGTTGTGGA
This sequence comes from Myxine glutinosa, assembly GCF_964187855.1. Lineage (NCBI taxonomy): Eukaryota > Metazoa > Chordata > Myxini > Myxiniformes > Myxinidae > Myxine > Myxine glutinosa. Next base: position 87,037,130 of record NC_136267.1, on the reverse strand, counting down.
GGAGTCTTCCAGTTTACAAGACGTTGTTGTGGAGAAGTCTTTTGGTTCACAAGACGTTGTTGTGGAGGAGTCTTCCGGTTCACAAGACGTTGTTGTGGAGGATTCTTCCGGTTCACAAGACGTTGTTGTGGAGCAGTCTTTTGGTTTACAAGACGTTGTTGTGGAGGAGTCTTCCAGTTCACAAGATGTTGTTGTGGAGAAGTCTTTTGGTTCACAAGACGTTGTTGTGGAGGAGTCTTCCGGTTCACAAGACGTTGTTGTGGAGGAGTCTTCCAGTTCACAAGACGTTGTTGTGGAGGAGTCTTCCGGTTCACAAGACGACGTTGTGGAGGAGTCTTCCGGTTCAAAAGACGTTGTTGTGCAGGAGTCTTCCGGTTCACAAGATGTTTTTGTGGAGGAGTGTTTCGGTTTACAAGACGTTGTTGTGGAACAGTCTTCCAGTTCACCAGAGGTTGTTGTGCAGGAGTCTTCCGGTTCACAAGACATTGTTGTGGATGAGTCTTCCGGTTCACAAGACGTTGTTGTGGAGGAGTCTTTTGGTTCACAAGACGTTGTTGTGGAGGAGTCTTCCGGTTCACAAGACGTTTTTGTGGAGGCGTCTTCTGGATCACAAGACGTCGTTGTGGAGGAGTCTTCCGGTTCACAAGACGTCGTTGTGGAGGAGTCTTCCGGTTCAAATGACGTTGTTGTGGAGGAGTCTTCCGGTTCACAAGATGTTGTTGTGGAGGAGTGTTTCGGTTTACAAGACGTTGTTGTGGAACAGTCTTCCAGTTCACCAGAGGTTGTTGTGCAGGAGTCTTCCGGTTCACAAGACGTTGTTGTGTAGGAGTCTTTTGGTTCACAATACGTTGTTGTGGAGGAGTCTTCCGGTTCACAAGACGTTGTTGTGGAGGAGTCTTTTGGTTCGCAAGACGTTGTTGTGGAGGAGTCTTCCGGTTCACAAGACGTTGTTGTGGAGGAGTCTTCCGGTTCACAAAACGTTGTTGTGGAGGAGTCTTCCAGCTCACAAGACGTTGTTGTGGAAGAGTCTTCTGGTTCACAAGACGTTGTTGTTGAGGAGTCTTTTGGTTCACAAGACATTGTTGTGGAGGAGTCTTCTGGTTCACAAGACGTTGTTGTGGAGGAGTCTTCCAGTTCACAAGACGTTGTTGTGGAGGAGTCTTCCGGTTCACAAGACGTTGTTGTGGAGGAGTCTTTTGGTTCACAAGACGTTGTTGTGGAGGAGTCTTCCGGTTCACAAGACGTTGTTGTGGAGGAATCTTTTGGTTCACAAGACGTTGTTGTGGAGGAGTCTTCCGGTTCACAAGACATTGTTGTGGAGGAGTCTTCCGGTTCATAAGACGTTGTTGTGGAGGAGTCTTCCAGTTCACAAGATGTTGTTGTGGAGGAGTCTTCCAGTTCACAAGACGTTGTTGTGGAGGAGTCTCCTGGTTCACAGGACGTTGTTGTGGAGGAGTCTTCCGGTTCACAAGACGTTGTTGTGGAAGAGTCTTCCGGTTCACAAGACGTTGTTGTGGAGGAGTCTTCCGGTTCAAAAGACGTTGTTGTGGAGGAGTCTTCCGGTTCACAAGATGTTGTTGTGAATTGTCTTCTGGATTCTCAAGACGTTGTTGTGGAACAGTCTTCCGGTTCACAGGACGTTGTTGTGGAGGGGTCTTTCGGTTCACAAGACGTTGTTGTGGAACAGTCTTCCAGTTCACAATACGTTGTTGTGGAGGAGTCTTCCGTTTCACAAGACGTTGTTGATCTATGTTATACCGGCACCATCCGCACAATGGAGATTAGTGGTGGTGACTGCAGAAATCTGTTGTCGGATTGGCGCACACTCGCACCCCCTGTTAACCAATAAGAACGGACAGGATTCTTACATTTTCTCCAGTTACCATCGTGATCGATGACGAAACTGTATTCGATAGTAATTGATAGATTAAAAATTTGGAAACGCTCTGCGACCCTCCGAAAGGTCTGCAGGTGTGTTCCATTGTCAATAAACTTGCGGAGTGCTCGCCTAATTTTAAACACTCAAGCAAGCACTCCAAAGAAACGGTTGAGAAGGAACGGCTGGCTTGGCAAGCGACAGCAAGCTGATTGCTCATGGAAAATACATTATGTTGTAAAGCCTGGTTGTCGTTAAGGACGCGTAGACTGCCTGGAAACCGCTAAGCCACGCCCCTCGGTCAGTTGTGTTTTTAATGAGTCGAAATCGATGAACTAGTGCAACTTATAAACGTCTAATTGCTTCACTGTGAGTTGTGTCGTCCTTTCAAAGGCTCAAATATCATATGAAAACAGAGGTGGTTTCATCGAGAGGAAGGAACGAGGTCAGAATACCTTCAAAGTATTAAATTGCTTATTTAAGTTGTGATTTTAACAGATTTTGAGGTTGTGTGAAGATGATTAAAGGAAAGTTATTCGAATATTCCCTTTTGGAGAATTTCTTAAAGAAATCCGCAATGATGGAAACTCATGTGAGCTCCATGGGACGATGAACGGAGGAAAGGCGACGGTACAGAGAGGGAAAGAAAGCACAAACGTTTGGATGGATCACAAGGGCGTGTCCTCGACGAGGTCCGCCTTTCCGGCATATAAAGCACGCAATTCAGCCAATTTATCTGGGTAGTGAACGGTCACCACCTCGTTGTCTCTTGTGGTCAAAGCTCCTTGGTCCTTGGAGGAGTCTCCCGGTTCACAAGACGTTGTTTTGGAGGAGTCTTCCAGTTCACAAGACGTTGTTGTGGAGGAGTCTTCCGGTTCACAAGACGTTGTTGTGGAGGAGTCTTTTGGTTTACAAGACGTTGTTGTGGAGGAGTCTTCCAGTTCACAAGACGTTGTTGTGGAGAGGTCTTTTGGTTCACAAGACGTTGTTGTGGAGGAGTCTTCCGGTTCACAAGACGTTGTTGTGGAGGAGTCTTCCAGTTCGCAAGACGTTGTTGTGGAGGAGTTTTCCAGTTCACAAGACGTTGTTGTGTAGGAGTCTCCTGGTTCACAGGACGTTGTTGTGGAGGAGTCTTCCGGTTCACAAGACGTTGTTGTGGAGGAGTCTTCTGGTTCAAAAGACGTTGTTGTGGAGGAGTCTTCCGGTTCACAAGATGTTGTTGTGGAGGAGTGTTTCGGTTTTCAAGATGTTGTTGTGGAACAGTCTTCCAGTTCACCAGAGGTTGTTGTGCAGGAGTCTTCCGGTTCACAAGACATTGTTGTGGATGAGTCTTCCGGTTCAAAAGACGTTGTTGTGTAGGAGTCTTTAGGTTCACAAGACGTTGTTGTGGAGGAGTCTTCCGTTCACAAGACGTTGTTGTGGAGGCGTCTTCTGGTTCACAAGACGTTGTTGTGGAGGAGTCTTAAGGTTCACAAGACGTCGTTGTGGAGGAGTCTTCCGGTTCAAAAGACGTCGTTGTGGAGGAGTCTTCCGGGTCACAAGACGTTGTTGTGGAGGAGTCTTCCGGTTCACAAGATGTTGTTGTGGAGGAGTGTTTCGGTTTACAAGACGTTGTTGTGGAACAGTCTTCCAGTTCACCAGAGGTTGTTGTGCAGGAGTCTTCCAGTTCACAGGACGTTGTTGTGGAGGAGTCTTCCAGTTCACAAGACGTTGTTGTGGAAGAGTCTTCTGGTTCACAAGACGTTGTTGTTGAGGAGTCTTCCGGTTCACAAGACGTTGTTGTGGAGGAGTCTTCCGGTTCACAAATCGTTGTTGTGGAGGACTCTTCCGGTTCACAAGACGTTGTTGTGGAGGAGTCTTTCAGTTTACAAGACGTTGTTGTGGAGGAGTCTTCCGGTTCACAAATCGTTGTTGTGGAGGACTCTTCCGGTTCACAAGACGTTGTTGTGGAGGAGTCTTTCAGTTTACAAGACGTTGTTGTGGAGGAGTCTTCCAGTTCACAAGACGTTGTTGTGGAGAAGTCTTTTGGTTCACAATACGTTGTTGTGGAGGAGTCTTCCGGTTCACAAGACGTTTTTGTGGAGGCGTCTTCTGGATCACAAGACGTCGTTGTGGAGGAGTCTTCCGGTTCACAAGACGTCGTTGTGGAGGAGTCTTCCGGTTCAAATGACGTTGTTGTGGAGGAGTCTTCCGGTTCAAAAGACGTTGTTGTGCCGGAGTCTTCCGGTTCACAAGATGTTGTTGTGGAGGAGTGTTTCGGTTTACAAGACGTTGTTGTGAAACAGTCTTCCAGTTCACCAGAGGTTGTTGTGCAGGAGTCTTCCGGTTCACAAGACATTGTTGTGGATGAGTCTTCCGGTTCACAAGACGTTGTTGTGGAGGAGTCTTTTGGTTCACAAGACGTTGTTGTGGAGGAGTCTTCCGGTTCACAAGACGTTTTTGTGGAGGCGTCTTCTGGATCACAAGACGTCGTTGTGGAGGAGTCTTCCTGTTCACAAGACGTCGTTGTGGAGGAGTCTTCCGGTTCAAATGACGTTGTTGTGGAGGAGTCTTCCGGTTCACAAGACGTTGTTGTGGAACAGTCTTCCAGTTCACCAGAGGTTGTTGTGCAGGAGTCTTCCGGTTCACAAGACGTTGTTGTGTAGGAGTCTTTTGGTTCACAATACGTTGTTGTGGAGGAGTCTTCCGGTTCACAAGACGTTGTTGTGGAGGAGTCTTTTGGTTCGCAAGACGTTGTTGTGGAGGAGTCTTCCGGTTCACAAGACGTTGTTGTGGAGAGGTCTTTTGGTTCACAAGACGTTGTTGTGGAGGAGTCTTCCGGTTCACAAGACGTTGTTGTGGAGGAGTCTTCCAGTTCGCAAGACGTTGTTGTGGAGGAGTCTTCCGGTTCACAAGACGTTGTTGTGGAGGAGTCTTTTGGTTTACAAGACGTTGTTGTGGAGGAGTCTTCCAGTTCACAAGACGTTGTTGTGGAGAGGTCTTTTGGTTCACAAGACGTTGTTGTGGAGGAGTCTTCCGGTTCACAAGACGTTGTTGTGGAGGAGTCTTCCAGTTCGCAAGACGTTGTTGTGGAGGAGTTTTCCAGTTCACAAGACGTTGTTGTGTAGGAGTCTCCTGGTTCACAGGACGTTGTTGTGGAGGAGTCTTCCGGTTCACAAGACGTTGTTGTGGAGGAGTCTTCTGGTTCAAAAGACGTTGTTGTGGAGGAGTCTTCCGGTTCACAAGATGTTGTTGTGGAGGAGTGTTTCGGTTTTCAAGATGTTGTTGTGGAACAGTCTTCCAGTTCACCAGAGGTTGTTGTGCAGGAGTCTTCCGGTTCACAAGACATTGTTGTGGATGAGTCTTCCGGTTCAAAAGACGTTGTTGTGTAGGAGTCTTTAGGTTCACAAGACGTTGTTGTGGAGGAGTCTTCCGTTCACAAGACGTTGTTGTGGAGGCGTCTTCTGGTTCACAAGACGTTGTTGTGGAGGAGTCTTAAGGTTCACAAGACGTCGTTGTGGAGGAGTCTTCCGGTTCAAAAGACGTCGTTGTGGAGGAGTCTTCCGGGTCACAAGACGTTGTTGTGGAGGAGTCTTCCGGTTCACAAGATGTTGTTGTGGAGGAGTGTTTCGGTTTACAAGACGTTGTTGTGGAACAGTCTTCCAGTTCACCAGAGGTTGTTGTGCAGGAGTCTTCCAGTTCACAGGACGTTGTTGTAGAGGAGTCTTCCAGTTCACAAGACGTTGTTGTGGAAGAGTCTTCTGGTTCACAAGACGTTGTTGTTGAGGAGTCTTCCGGTTCACAAGACGTTGTTGTGGAGGAGTCTTCCGGTTCACAAATCGTTGTTGTGGAGGACTCTTCCGGTTCACAAGACGTTGTTGTGGAGGAGTCTTTCAGTTTACAAGACGTTGTTGTGGAGGAGTCTTCCGGTTCACAAATCGTTGTTGTGGAGGACTCTTCCGGTTCACAAGACGTTGTTGTGGAGGAGTCTTTCAGTTTACAAGACGTTGTTGTGGAGGAGTCTTCCAGTTCACAAGACGTTGTTGTGGAGAAGTCTTTTGGTTCACAATACGTTTTAGGTTCACAATTCACATTTTTCATTTTTTTCATTTCATTTTCACATCATTCACATTTTCATTTCATTCACATTCACATCACACACATTTTAGGTTCACAATTTTACGTTCACAATAGGTTCACAAGATGTTGTTGTGGAGGAGTGTTTCGGTTTACAAGACGTTGTTGTGGAGGAATCTTCCGGTTCAAATGACGTTGTTGTGGAGGAGTCTTCCGGTTCAAAATACGTTGTTGTGCAGGAGTCTTCCGGTTCACAAGATGTTGTTGTGGAGGAGTGTTTCGGTTTACAAGACGTTGTTGTGGAACAGTCTTCCAGTTCACCAGAGGTTGTTGTGCAGGAGTCTTCCGGTTCACAAGACATTGTTGTGGATGAGTCTTCCGGTTCACAAGACGTTGTTGTGGAGGAGTCTTTTGGTTCACAAGACGTTGTTGTGGAGGAGTCTTCCGGTTCACAAGACGTTTTTGTGGAGGCGTCTTCTGGATCACAAGACGTCGTTGTGGAGGAGTCTTCCTGTTCACAAGACGTCGTTGTGGAGGAGTCTTCCGGTTCAAATGACGTTGTTGTGGAGGAGTCTTCCGGTTCACAAGACGTTGTTGTGGAACAGTCTTCCAGTTCACCAGAGGTTGTTGTGCAGGAGTCTTCCGGTTCACAAGACGTTGTTGTGTAGGAGTCTTTTGGTTCACAATACGTTGTTGTGGAGGAGTCTTCCGGTTCACAAGACGTTGTTGTGGAGGAGTCTTTTGGTTCGCAAGACGTTGTTGTGGAGGAGTCTTCCGGTTCACAAGACGTTGTTGTGGAGGAGTTTTCCGGTTCAAAAAAACGTTGTTGTGGAGGAGTCTTCCAGCTCACAAGACGTTGTTGTGGAAGAGTCTTCTGGTTCACAAGACGTTGTTGTTGAGGAGTCTTTTGGTTCACAAGACATTGTTGTGGAGGAGTCTTCTGGTTCACAAGACGTTGTTGTGGAGGAGTTTTCCAGTTCACAAGACGTTGTTGTGGAGGAGTCTTCCGGTTCACAAGACGTTGTTGTGGAGGAGTCTTTTGGTTCACAAGACGTTGTTGTGGAGGAGTCTTCCGGTTCACAAGACGTTGTTGTGGAGGAGTCTTTTGGTTCACAAGACGTTGTTGTGGAGGAGTCTTCCGGTTCACAAGACGTTGTTGTGGAGGAGTCTTTTGGTTCACAAGACGTTGTTGTGGAGGAGTCTTCCGGTTCACAAGACATTGTTGTGGAGGAGTCTTCCGGTTCATAAGACGTTGTTGTGGAGGAGTCTTCCAGTTCACAAGATGTTGTTGTGGAGGAGTCTTCCAGTTCACAAGACGTTGTTGTGGAGGAGTCTCCTGGTTCACAGGACGTTGTTGTGGAGGAGTCTTCCGGTTCACAAGACGTTGTTGTGGAGGAGTCTTCCGGTTCACCAGAGGTTGTTGTGCAGGAGTCTTCCGGTTCACAAGACGTTGTTGTGTAGGAGTCTTTTGGTTCACAATACGTTGTTGTGGAGGAGTCTTCCGGTTCACAAGACGTTGTTGTGGAGGAGTCTTTTGGTTCACAATACGTTGTTGTGGAGGAGTCTTCCGGTTCACAAGACGTTGTTGTGGAGGAGTCTTTTGGTTCGCAAGACGTTGTTGTGGAGGAGTCTTCCGGTTCACAAGACGTTGTTGTGGAGGAGTCTTCCGGTTCACAAAACGTTGTTGTGGAGGAGTCTTCCAGCTCACAAGACGTTGTTGTGGAAGAGTCTTCTGGTTCACAAGACGTTGTTGTTGAGGAGTCTTTTGGTTCACAAGACATTGTTGTGGAGGAGTCTTCTGGTTCACAAGACGTTGTTGTGGAGGAGTCTTCCAGTTCACAAGACGTTGTTGTGGAGGAGTCTTTCGGTTCACAAGACGTTGTTGTGGAGGAGTCTTTTGGTTCACAAGACGTTGTTGTGGAGGAGTCTTCCGGTTCACAAGACGTTGTTGTGGAGGAATCTTTTGGTTCACAAGACGTTGTTGTGGAGGAGTCTTCCGGTTCACAAGACATTGTTGTGGAGGAGTCTTCCGGTTCATAAGACGTTGTTGTGGAGGAGTCTTCCAGTTCACAAGATGTTGTTGTGGAGGAGTCTTCCAGTTCACAAGACGTTGTTGTGGAGGAGTCTCCTGGTTCACAGGACGTTGTTGTGGAGGAGTCTTCCGGTTCACAAGACGTTGTTGTGGAAGAGTCTTCCGGTTCACAAGACGTTGTTGTGGAGGAGTCTTCCGGTTCAAAAGACGTTGTTGTGGAGGAGTCTTCCGGTTCACAAGATGTTGTTGTGGATTGTCTTCTGGATTCTCAAGACGTTGTTGTGGAACAGTCTTCCGGTTCACAGGACGTTGTTGTGGAGGGGTCTTTCGGTTCACAAGACGTTGTTGTGGAACAGTCTTCCAGTTCTCAATACGTTGTTGTGGAGGAGTCTTCCGTTTCACAAGACGTTGTTGTGGAGGAGTCTTCCAGTTCACAATATGTTGTTGTGGAGGAGTCTTCCAGTTCACAAGACGTTGTTGTGGAGGAGTCTCCTGGTTCACAGGACGTTGTTGTGGAGGAGTCTTCCGGTTCACAAGACGTTGTTGTGGAGGAGTCTTCCGGTTCACAAGACGTTGTTGTGGAAGAGTCTTCCGGTTCACAAGACGTTGTTGTGGAGGAGTCTTCCGGTTCAAAAGACGTTGTTGTGGAGGAGTCTTCCGGTTCACAAGATGTTGTTGTGGATTGTCTTCTGGATTCTCAAGACGTTGTTGTGGAACAGTCTTCCGGTTCACAGGACGTTGTTGTGGAGGGGTCTTTCGGTTCACAAGACGTTGTTGTGGAACAGTCTTCCAGTTCACAATACGTTGTTGTGGAGGAGTCTTCCGTTTCACAATACGTTGTTGTGGAGGAGTCTTCCGGTTCATAAGACGTTGTTGTGGAGGAGTCTTCCAGTTCACAATATGTTGTTGTGGAGGAGTCTTCCAGTTCACAAGACGTTGTTGTGGAGGAGTCTCCTGGTTCACAGGACGTTGTTGTGGAGGAGTCTTCCGGTTCACAAGACGTTGTTGTGGAGGAGTCTTCCGGTTCACAAGACGTTGTTGGGGAGGAGTCTTCCGGTTCACAAGATGTTGTTGTGGATTGTCTTCTGGTTCTCAAGACGTTGTTGTGGAACAGTCTTCCGGTTCACAGGACGTTGTTGTAGAGGGGTCTTTCGGTTCACAAGACGTTGTTGTGGAACAGTCTTCCAGTTCACAATACGTTGTTGTGGAGGAGTCTTCCGTTTCACAAGACGTTGTTGATCTATGTTATACCGGCACCATCCGCACAATGGAGATTAGTGGTGGTGACTGCAGAAATCTGTTGTCGGATTGGCGCACACTCGCACCCCCTGTTAACCAATAAGAACGGACAGGATTCTTACATTTTCTCCAGTTACCATCGTGATGGATGACGAAACTGTATTCGATAGTCATTGATAGATTAAAAATTTGGAAACGCTCTGCGACCCTCCGAAAGGTCTGCAGGTGTATTCCATTGTCAATAAACTTGCGGAGTGCTCGCCTAATTTTAAACACTCAAGCAAGCACTCCAAAGAAACGGTTGAGAAGGAACGGCTGGCTTGGCAAGCGACAGCAAGCTGATTGCTCATGGAAAATACATTATGTTGCAAAGCCTGGTTGTCGTTAAGGACGCGTAGACTGCCTGGAAACCGCTAAGCCACGCCCCTCGGTCAGTTGTGTTTTTAATGAGTCGAAATCGATGAACTAGTGCAACTTATAAACGTCTAATTGCTTCACTGTGAGTTGTGTCGTCCTTTCAAAGGCTCAAATATCATATGAAAACAGAGGTGGTTTCATCGAGAGGAAGGAACGAGGTCAGAATACCTTCAAAGTATTAAATTGCTTATTTAAGTTGTGATTTTAACAGATTTTGAGGTTGTTTGAAGATGATTAAAGGAAAGTTATTCGAATATTCCCTTTTGGAGAATTTCTCAAAGAAATCCGCAATGACGGAAACTCATGTGAGCTCCATGGGACGATGAACGGAGGAAAGGCGACGGTACAGAGAGGGAAAGAAAGCACAAACGTTTGGATGGATCACAAGGGCGTGTCCTCGACGAGGTCCGCCTTTCCGGCATATAAAGCACGCAATTCAGCCAATTTATCTGGGTAGTGAACGGTCACCACCTCGTTGTCTCTTGTGGTCAAAGCTCCTTGGTCCTTGGAGGAGTCTCCCGGTTCACAAGACGTTGTTTTGGAGGAGTCTTCCAGTTCACAAGACGTTGTTGTGGAGGAGTCTTCCGGTTCACAAGACGTTGTTGTGGAGGAGTCTTTTGGTTTACAAGACGTTGTTGTGGAGGAGTCTTCCAGTTCACAAGACGTTGTTGTGGAGAGGTCTTTTGGTTCACAAGACGTTGTTGTGGAGGAGTCTTCCGGTTCACAAGACGTTGTTGTGGAGGAGTCTTCCAGTTCGCAAGACGTTGTTGTGGAGGAGTTTTGCAGTTCACAAGACGTTGTTGTGTAGGAGTCTCCTGGTTCACAGGACGTTGTTGTGGAGGAGTCTTCCGGTTCACAAGACGTTGTTGTGGAGGAGTCTTCTGGTTCAAAAGACGTTGTTGTGGAGGAGTCTTCCGGTTCACAAGATGTTGTTGTGGAGGAGTGTTTCGGTTTTCAAGATGTTGTTGTGGAACAGTCTTCCAGTTCACCAGAGGTTGTTGTGCAGGAGTCTTCCGGTTCACAAGACATTGTTGTGGATGAGTCTTCCGGTTCAAAAGACGTTGTTGTGTAGGAGTCTTTAGGTTCACAAGACGTTGTTGTGGAGGAGTCTTCCGTTCACAAGACGTTGTTGTGGAGGCGTCTTCTGGTTCACAAGACGTTGTTGTGGAGGAGTCTTAAGGTTCACAAGACGTCGTTGTGGAGGAGTCTTCCGGTTCAAAAGACGTCGTTGTGGAGGAGTCTTCCGGGTCACAAGACGTTGTTGTGGAGGAGTCTTCCAGTTCACAAGATGTTGTTGTGGAGGAGTGTTTCGGTTTACAAGACGTTGTTGTGGAACAGTCTTCCAGTTCACCAGAGGTTGTTGTGCAGGAGTCTTCCAGTTCACAGGACGTTGTTGTAGAGGAGTCTTCCAGTTCACAAGACGTTGTTGTGGAAGAGTCTTCTGGTTCACAAGACGTTGTTGTTGAGGAGTCTTCCGGTTCACAAGACGTTGTTGTGGAGGAGTCTTCCGGTTCACAAATCGTTGTTGTGGAGGACTCTTCCGGTTCACAAGACGTTGTTGTGGAGGAGTCTTTCAGTTTACAAGACGTTGTTGTGGAGGAGTCTTCCGGTTCACAAATCGTTGTTGTGGAGGACTCTTCCGGTTCACAAGACGTTGTTGTGGAGGAGTCTTTCAGTTTACAAGACGTTGTTGTGGAGGAGTCTTCCAGTTCACAAGACGTTGTTGTGGAGAAGTCTTTTGGTTCACAATACGTTGTTGTGGAGGAGTCTTCCGGTTCACAAGACGTTTTTGTGGAGGCGTCTTCTGGATCACAAGACGTCGTTGTGGAGGAGTCTTCCGGTTCACAAGACGTCGTTGTGGAGGAGTCTTCCGGTTCAAATGACGTTGTTGTGGAGGAGTCTTCCGGTTCAAAAGACGTTGTTGTGCAGGAGTCTTCCGGTTCACAAGATGTTGTTGTGGAGGAGTGTTTCGGTTTACAAGACGTTGTTGTGGAACAGTCTTCCAGTTCACCAGAGGTTGTTGTGCAGGAGTCTTTCGGTTCACAAGACATTGTTGTGGATGAGTCTTCCGGTTCACAAGACGTTGTTGTGGAGGAGTCTTTTGGTTCACAAGACGTTGTTGTGGAGGAGTCTTCCGGTTCACAAGACGTTTTTGTGGAGGCGTCTTCTGGATCACAAGACGTCGTTGTGGAGGAGTCTTCCTGTTCACAAGACGTCGTTGTGGAGGAGTCTTCCGGTTCAAATGACGTTGTTGTGGAGGAGTCTTCCGGTTCACAAGACGTTGTTGTGGAACAGTCTTCCAGTTCACCAGAGGTTGTTGTGCAGGAGTCTTCCGGTTCACAAGACGTTGTTGTGTAGGAGTCTTTTGGTTCACAATACGTTGTTGTGGAGGAGTCTTCCGGTTCACAAGACGTTGTTGTGGAGGAGTCTTTTGGTTCGCAAGACGTTGTTGTGGAGGAGTCTTCCGGTTCACAAGACGTTGTTGTGGAGGAGTCTTCCGGTTCAAAAAAACGTTGTTGTGGAGGAGTCTTCCAGCTCACAAGACGTTGTTGTGGAAGAGTCTTCTGGTTCACAAGACGTTGTTGTTGAGGAGTCTTTTGGTTCACAAGACATTGTTGTGGAGGAGTCTTCTGGTTCACAAGACGTTGTTGTGGAGGAGTCTTCCAGTTCACAAGACGTTGTTGTGGAGGAGTCTTCCGGTTCACAAGACGTTGTTGTGGAGGAGTCTTTTGGTTCACAAGACGTTGTTGTGGAGGAGTCTTCCGGTTCACAAGACGTTGTTGTGGAGGAGTCTTTTGGTTCACAAGACGTTGTTGTGGAGGAGTCTTCCGGTTCACAAGACATTGTTGTGGAGGAGTCTTCCGGTTCATAAGACGTTGTTGTGGAGGAGTCTTCCAGTTCACAAGATGTTGTTGTGGAGGAGTCTTCCAGTTCACAAGACGTTGTTGTGGAGGAGTCTCCTGGTTCACAGGACGTTGTTGTGGAGGAGTCTTCCGGTTCACAAGACGTTGTTGTGGAGGAGTCTTCCGGTTCACAAGACGTTGTTGGGGAGGAGTCTCCCGGTTCACAAGATGTTGTTGTGGATTGTCTTCTGGTTCTCAAGACGTTGTTGTGGAACAGTCTTCCGGTTCACAGGACGTTGTTGTAGAGGGGTCTTTCGGTTCACAAGACGTTGTTGTGGAACAGTCTTCCAGTTCACAATACGTTGTTGTGGAGGAGTCTTCCGTTTCACAAGACGTTGTTGATCTATATTATACCGGCACCATCCGCACAATGGAGATTAGTGGTGGTGACTGCAGAAATCTGTTGTCGGATTGGCGCACACTCGCACCCCCTGTTAACCAATAAGAACGGACAGGATTCTTACATTTTCTCCAGTTACCATCGTGATGGATGACGAAACTGTATTCGATAGTCATTGATAGATTAAAAATTTGGAAACGCTCTGCGACCCTCCGAAAGGTCTGCAGGTGTATTCCATTGTCAATAAACTTGCGGAGTGCTCGCCTAATTTTAAACACTCAAGCAAGCACTCCAAAGAAACGGATGAGAAGGAACGGCTGGCTTGGCAAGCGACAGCAAGCTGATTGCTCATGGAAAATACATTATGTTGCAAAGCCTGGTTGTCGTTAAGGACGCGTAGACTGCCTGGAAACCGCTAAGCCACGCCCCTCGGTCAGTTGTGTTTTTAATGAGTCGAAATCGATGAACTAGTGCAACTTATAAACGTCTAATTGCTTCACTGTGAGTTGTGTCGTCCTTTCAAAGGCTCAAATATCATATGAAAACAGAGGTGGTTTCATCGAGAGGAAGGAACGAGGTCAGAATACCTTCAAAGTATTAAATTGCTTATTTAAGTTGTGATTTTAACAGATTTTGAGGTTGTTTGAAGATGATTAAAGGAAAGTTATTCGAATATTCCCTTTTGGAGAATTTCTCAAAGAAATCCGCAATGACGGAAACTCATGTGAGCTCCATGGGACGATGAATGGAGGAAAGGCGACGGTACAGAGAGGGAAAGAAAGCACAAACGTTTGGATGGATCACAAGGGCGTGTCCTCGACGAGGTCCGCCTTTCCGGCATATAAAGCACGCAATTCAGCCAATTTATCTGGGTAGTGAACGGTCACCACCTCGTTGTCTCTTGTGGTCGAAGCTCCTTGGTCCTTGGAGGAGTCTTCCGGTTCACAAGACGTTGTTTTGTAGGAGTCTTCCGGTTCACAAGACGTTGTTATGGAGGAGTCTTCCGGTTCACAAGACGTTGTTGTGGAGGAGTCTTTTGGTTTACAAGACGTTGTTGTAGAGGAGTCTTCCAGTTCACAAGACGTTGTTGTGGAGAAGTCTTTTGGTTCACAAGACGTTGTTGTGGAGGAGTCTTCCGGTTCACAAGACGTTGTTGTGGAGGAGTCTTCCAGTTCGCAAGACGTTGTTGTGGAGGAGTTTTCCAGTTCACAAGACGTTGTTGTGGAGGAGTCTTCCGGTTCACAAATCGTTGTTGTGGAGGATTCTTCCGGTTCACAAGACGTTGTTGTGGAGGAGTCTTTCGGTTTACAAGACGTTGTTGTGGAGGAGTCTTCCAGTTCACAAGACGTTGTTGTGGAGAAGTCTTTTGGTTCACAAGACGTTGTTGTGGAGGAGTCTTCCGGTTCACAAGACGTTGTTGTGGAGGATTCTTCCGGTTCACAAGACGTTGTTGTGGAGCAGTCTTTTGGTTTACAAGACGTTGTTGTGGAGGAGTCTTCCAGTTCACAAGACGTTGTTGTGGAGAAGTCTTTTGGTTCACAAGACGTTGTTGTGGAGGAGTCTTCCGGTTCACAAGACGTTGTTGTGGAGGAGTCTTCCAGTTCACAAGACGTTGTTGTGGAGGAGTTTTCCGGTTCACAAGACGTCGTTGTGTAGGAGTCTCCTGGTTCACAGGATGTTGTTGTGGAGGAGCCTTCCGGTTCACAAGACGTCGTTGTGGAGGAGTCTTCCAGTTCAAAAGACGTTGTTGTGCAGGAGTCTTCCGGTTCACAAGATGTTGTTGTGGAGGAGTGTTTCGGTTTACAAGACGTTGTTGTGGAACAGTCTTCCAGTTCACCAGAGGTTGTTGTGCAGGAGTCTTCCGGTTCACAAGACATTGTTGTGGATGAGTCTTCCGGTTCACAAGACGTTGTTGTGGAGGAGTCTTTTGGTTCACAAGACGTTGTTGTGGAGGAGTCTTCCGGTTCACAAGACGTTTTTGTGGTGGCGTCTTCTGGATCACAAGACGTCGTTGTGGAGGAGTCTTCCGGTTCACAAGACGTCATTGTGGAGGAGTCTTCCGGTTCAAATGACGTTGTTGTGGAGGAGTCTTCCGGTTCACAAGATGTTGTTGTGGAGGAGTGTTTCGGTTTACAAGACGTTGTTGTGGAACAGTCTTCCAGTTCACCAGAGGTTGTTGTGCAGGACTCTTCCGGTTCACAAGACGTTGTTGTGTAGGAGTCTTTTGGTTCACAATACGTTGTTGTGGAGGAGTCTTCCGGTTCACAAGACGTTGTTGTGGAGGAGTCTTTTGGTTCGCAAGACGTTGTTGTGGAGGAGTCTTCCGGTTCAAAAAACGTTGTTGTGGAGGAGTCTTCCAGCTCACAAGACGTTGTTGTGGAAGAGTCTTCTGGTTCACAAGACGTTGTTGTTGAGGAGTCTTTTGGTTCACAAGACATTGTTGTGGAGGAGTCTTCTGGTTCACAAGACGTTGCTGTGGAGGAGTCTTCCAGTTCACAAGACGTTGTTGTGGAGGAGTCTTCCGGTTCACAAGACGTTGTTGTGGAGGAGTCTTTTGGTTCACAAGACGTTGTTGTGGAGGAGTCTTCCGGTTCACAAGACGTTGTTGTGGAGGAGTCTTTTGGTTCACAAGACGTTGTTGTGGAGGAGTCTTCCGGTTCACAAGACATTGTTGTGGAGGAGTCTTCCGGTTCATAAGACGTTGTTGTGGAGGAGTCTTCCAGTTCACAAGATGTTGTTGTGGAGGAGTCTTCCAGTTCACAAGACGTTGTTGTGGAGGAGTCTCCTGGTTCACAGGACGTTGTTGTGGAGGAGTCTTCCGGTTCACAAGACGTTGTTGTGGAGGAGTCTTCCGGTTCACAAGACGTTGTTGTGGAGGAGTCTTCCAGTTCACAAGACGTTGTTGTGGAGGAGTCTTCCGGTTCACAAGACGTTGTTGTGGAAGAGTCCTCCGGTTCACAAGACGTTGTTGTGGAGGAGTCTCCTGGTTCACAAGACGTTGTTGCGGAGGAGTCTTCTGGTTCACAAGATGTTGTTGTGGATTGTCTTCTGGTTCACAAGACGTTGTTGTGGAACAGTCTTCCGGTTCACAAGACGTTGTTGTGGAGGGGTCTTCCGGTTCACAAGACATTGTTGTGGAGGAGTCTTCCGGTTCACAAGACGTTGTTGTGGAGGAGTCTTCCGGTTCACAAGACGTTGTTGTGGAAGAGTCCTCCGGTTCACAAGATGTTGTTGTGGATTGTCTTCTGGTTCACAAGACGTTGTTGTGGAGGAGTCTTTTGGTTCACAAGACGTTGTTGTGGAGGAGTCTTCCGGTTCAAAAGACATTGTTGTGGAGGAGTCTTCCGGTTCATAAGACGTTGTTGTGGAGGAGTCTTCCAGTTCACAAGATGTTGTTGTGGAGGAGTCTTTTGGTTCACAAGACGTTGTTGTGGAGGAGTCTTCCGGTTCACAAGACATTGTTGTGGAGGAGTCTTCCGGTTCACAAGACGTTGTTGTGGAGGAGTCTTCCGGTTCACAAGACGTTGTTGTGGAAGAGTCCTCCGGTTCACAAGACGTTGTTGTGGAGGAGTCTTCTGGTTCACAGGACGTTGTTGTGGAGGAGTCTTCCAGTTCACAAGACGTTGTTGTGGAAGAGTCTTCCGGTTCACAAGACGTTGATGTGGAGGAGTCTTCCGGTTCACAAGACGTTGTTGTGGAGGAGTCTTCCGGTTCACAAGACGTTGTTGCGGAGGAGTCTTCCGGTTCACAAGATGTTGTTGTGGATTGTCTTCTGGTTCACAAGACGTTGTTGTGGAACAGTCTTCCGGTTCACAAGATGTTGTTGTGGAGGGGTCTTTCGGTTCACAAGAAGTTGTTGTGGAGGAGTCTTCCGGTTCACAAGACGTTGTTGCGGAGGAGTCTTCCGGTTCACAAGATGTTGTTGTGGATTGTCTTCTGGTTCACAAGACGTTGTTGTGGAACAGTCTTCCGGTTCACAAGACGTTGTTGTGGAGGGGTCTTTCGGTTCACAAGACCTTGTTGTGGAGGAGTCTTCCAGTTCACAAGACGTTGTTGTGGAGGAGTCTTCCGATTCACAAGACGTTGTTGTGGAGGAGTCTTCCGGTTCACAAGACGTTGTGGAGGAGTCTTCCGGTTCACTAGACGTTGTTGTGGAGGAGTCTTCTGGTTCACAAGACATTGTTGTGGATGAGTCTTTCGGTTCGCAAGACGTTGTTGTTCATGAGAATTATGGTTCACAAGACGTTGTTGTGGAGGAGTCATTGGGTTAGCAAGACGTTGTTGTGGATGAGACTTATGGTTCACAAGACGTTGTTGTGGAGTCATTGGGTTCGCAAGACGTTGTTGTGGAGGAGTCTTCTGGATCACAAGACGTTGTTTTGGAGGAGTCTTCTGGTTCACAAAATGTTGTTGTGGAGGAGTCTTCCAGTTCACAAGACGTTGTTGTAGAGAATTCTTCCAGTTCACAAGACGTAGTTGTGGAAGAGTCTTCTGGTTCACAAGACGTTGTTGTTGAGGAGTCTTTTGGTTCACAAGACATTGTTGTGGAGGAGTCTTCTGGTTCACAAGACGTTGTTGTGGAGGAGTCTTCCGGTTCACAAGACGTTGTTGTGGAGGAGTCTTTTGGTTCACAAGACGTTGTTGTGGAGGAGTCTTCCGGTTCACAAGACATTGTTGTGGAGGAGTCTTCCGGTTCATAAGACGTTGTTGTGGAGGAGTCTTCCAGTTCACAAGATGTTGTTGTGGAGGAGTCTTCCAGTTCACAAGACGTTGTTGTGGAGGAGTCTCCTGGTTCACAGGACGTTGTTGTGGAGAAGTCTTCCAGTTCACAAGACGTTGTTGTGGAGGAGTCTTCCGGTTCACAAGACGTTGTTGTGGAGGAGTCTTCCAGTTCGCAAGACGTTGTTGTGGAGGAGTTTTCCAGTTCACAAGACGTTGTTGTGTAGGAGTCTCCTGGTTCACAGGACGTTGTTGTGGAGGAGTCTTCCGGTTCACAAAACGTTGTTGTGGAGGAGTCTTCCAGCTCACAAGACGTTGCTGTGGAAGAGTCTTCTGGTTCACAAGACGTTGTTGTTGAGGAGTCTTTTGGTTTTCAAGATGTTGTTGTGGAGGTGTCTTCTGGTTCACAAGACGTTGTTGTGGAGGAGTCTTCCAGTTCACAAGACGTTGGTGTGGAGGAGTCTTCCAGTTCACAAGACGTTGTTGTGGAGGAGTCTTTTGGTTCACAAGACGTTGTTGTGGAGGAGTCTTCCGTTCACAAGACGTTGTTGTGGAGGAGTCTTTTGGTTCACAAGACGTTGTTGTGGAGGAGTCTTCCGGTTCACAAGACATTGTTGTGGAGGAGTCTTCCGGTTCACAAGACGTTGTTGTGGAGGAGTCTTTTGGTTCACAAGACGTTGTTGTGTAGGAGTCTCCTGGTTCACAGGACGTTGTTGTGGAGGAGTCTTCCGGTTCACAAGACGTCGTTGTGGAGGAGACTTCCGGTTCAAAAGACGTTGTTGTGGAGGAGTCTTCCGGTTCACAAGATGTTGTTGTGGAGGAGTGTTTCGGTTTTCAAGATGTTGTTGTGGAACAGTCTTCCAGTTCACCAGAGGTTGTTGTGCAGGAGTCTTCCGGTTCACAAGACATTGTTGTGGATGAGTCTTCCGGTTCACAAGACGTTGTTGTGGAGGAGTCTTTAGGTTCACAAAACGTTGTTGTGGAGGAGTCTTCCGTTCACAAGACGTTGTTGTGGAGGCGTCTTCCGGTTCACAAGACGTTGTTGTGGAGGAGTCTTCCGGTTCACAAGACGTCGTTGTGGAGGAGTCTTCCGGTTCAAAAGACGTCGTTGTGGAGGAGTCTTCCGGGTCACAAGACGTTGTTGTGGAGGAGTCTTCCGGTTCACAAGATGTTGTTGTGGAGGAGTGTTTCGGTTTACAAGACGTTGTTGTGGAACATTCTTCCAGTTCACCAGAGGTTGTTGTGCAGGAGTCTTCCAGTTCACAGGACGTTGTTGTAGAGGAGTCTTCCAGTTCACAAGACGTTGTTGTGGAAGAGTCTTCTGGTTCACAAGACGTTGTTGTTGAGGAGTCTTCCGGTTCACAAGACGTTGTTGTGGAGGAGTCTTCCGGTTCACAAATCGTTGTTGTGGAGGATTCTTCCGGTTCACAAGACGTTGTTGTGGAGGAGTCTTTCGGTTTACAAGACGTTGTTGTGGAGGAGTCTTCCAGTTCACAAGACGTTGTTGTGGAGAAGTCTTTTGGTTCACAAGACGTTGTTGTGGAGGAGTCTTCCGGTTCACAAGACGTTGTTGTGGAGGATTCTTCCGGTTCACAAGACGTTGTTGTGGAGCAGTCTTTTGGTTTACAAGACGTTGTTGTGGAGGAGTCTTCCAGTTCACAAGACGTTGTTGTGGAGAAGTCTTTTGGTTCACAGGATGTTGTTGTGGAGGAGTCTTCCGGTTCACAAGACGTCGTTGTGGAGGAGTCTTCCGGTTCAAAAGACGTTGTTGTGCAGGAGTCTTCCGGTTCACAAGATGTTTTTGTGGAGGAGTGTTTCGGTTTACAAGACGTTGTTGTGGAACAGTCTTCCAGTTCACCAGAGGTTGTTGTGCAGGAGTCTTCCGGTTCACAAGACATTGTTGTGGATGAGTCTTCCGGTTCACAAGACGTTGTTGTGGAGGAGTCTTTTGGTTCACAAGACGTTGTTGTGGAGGAGTCTTCCGGTTCACAAGACGTTTTTGTGGAGGCGTCTTCTGGATCACAAGACGTCATTGTGGAGGAGTCTTCCGGTTCACAAGACGTCGTTGTGGAGGAGTCTTCCGGTTCAAATGACGTTGTTGTGGAGGAGTCTTCCGGTTCACAAGATGCTGTTGTGGAGGAGTGTTTCGGTTTACAAGACGTTGTTGTGGAACAGTCTTCCAGTTCACCAGAGGTTGTTGTGCAGGAGTCTTCCGGTTCACAAGACGTTGTTGTGTGGGAGTCTTTTGGTTCACAATACGTTGTTGTGGAGGAGTCTTCCGGTTCACAAGACGTTGTTGTGGAGGAGTCTTTTGGTTCGCAAGACGTTGTTGTGGAGGAGTCTTCCGGTTCACAAGACGTTGTTGTGGAGGAGTCTTCCAGCTCACAAGACGTTGTTGTGGAGGAGTCTTCCAGTTCACAAGACGTTGTTGTGGAGGAGTCTTTTGGTTCACAAGACGTTGTTGTGGAGGAGTCTTCCGGTTCACAAGACGTTGTTGTGGAGGAATCTTTTGGTTCACAAGACGTTGTTGTGGAGGAGTCTTCCGGTTCACAAGACATTGTTGTGGAGGAGTCTTCCGGTTCATAAGACGTTGTTGTGGAGGAGTCTTCCAGTTCACAAGATGTTGTTGTGGAGGAGTCTTCCAGTTCACAAGACGTTGTTGTGGAGGAGTCTCCTAGTTCACAGGACGTTGTTGTGGAGGAGTCTTCCGGTTCACAAGACGTTGTTGTGGAAGAGTCTTCCGGTTCACAAGACGTTGTTGTGGAGGAGTCTTCCGGTGCACAAGACGTTGTTGTGGAGGAGTCTTCCGGTTCACAAGATGTTGTTGTGGATTGTCTTCTGGATTCTCAAGACGTTGTTGTGGAACAGTCTTCCGGTTCACAGGACGTTGTTGTGGAGGGGTCTTTCGGTTCACAAGACGTTGTTGTGGAACAGTCTTCCAGTTCACAATACGTTGTTGTGGAGGAGTCTTCCGTTTCACAAGACGTTGTTGATCTATGTTATACCGGCACCATCCGCACAATGGAGATTAGTGGTGGTGACTGCAGAAATCTGCTGTCGGATTGGCGCACACTCGCACCCCCTGTTAACCAATAAGAACGGACAGGATTCTTACATTTTCTCCAGTTACCATCGTGATCGATGACGAAACTGTATTCGATAGTAATTGATAGATTAAAAATTTGGAAACGCTCTGCGACCCTCCGAAAGGTCTGCAGGTGTGTTCCATTGTCAATAAACTTGCGGAGTGCTCGCCTAATTTTAAACACTCAAGCAAGCACTCCAAAGAAACGGTTGAGAAGGAACGGCTGGCTTGGCAAGCGACAGCAAGCTGATTGCTCATGGAAAATACATTATGTTGTAAAGCCTGGTTGTCGTTAAGGACGCGGAGACTGCCTGGAAACCGCTAAGCCACGCCCCTCGGTCAGTTGTGTTTTTAATGAGTCGAAATCGATGAACTAGTGCAACTTATAAACGTCTAATTGCTTCACTGTGAGTTGTGTCGTCCTTTCAAAGGCTCAAATATCATATGAAAACAGAGGTGGTTTCATCGAGAGGAAGGAACGAGGTCAGAATACCTTCAAAGTATTAAATTGCTTATTTAAGTTGTGATTTTAACAGATTTTGAGGTTGTTTGAAGATGATTAAAGGAAAGTTATTCGAATATTCCCTTTTGGAGAATTTCTCAAAGAAATCCGCAATGACGGAAACTCATGTGAGCTCCATGGGACGATGAACGGAGGAAAGGCGACGGTACAGAGAGGGAAAGAAAGCACAAACGTTTGGATGGATCACAAGGGCGTGTCCTCGACGAGGTCCGCCTTTCCGGCATATAAAGCACGCAATTCAGCCAATTTATCTGGGTAGTGAACGGTCACCACCTCGTTGTCTCTTGTGGTCGAAGCTCCTTGGTCCTTGGAGGAGTCTTCCGGTTCACAAGACGTTGTTTTGGAGGAGTCTTCCGGTTCACAAGACGTTGTTATGGAGGAGTCTTCCGGTTCACAAGACGTTGTTGTGGAGGAGTCTTTTGGTTTACAAGACGTTGTTGTGGAGGAGTCTTCCAGTTCACAAGACGTTGTTGTGGAGAAGTCTTTTGGTTCACAAGACGTTGTTGTGGAGGAGTCTTCCGGTTCACAAGACGTTGTTGTGGAGGAGTCTTCCAGTTCGCAAGACGTTGTTGTGGAGGAGTTTTCCAGTTCACAAGACGTTGTTGTGGAGGAGTCTTCCGGTTCACAAATCGTTGTTGTGGAGGATTCTTCCGGTTCACAAGACGTTGTTGTGGAGGAGTCTTTCGGTTTACAAGACGTTGTTGTGGAGGAGTCTTCCAGTTCACAAGACGTTGTTGTGGAGAAGTCTTTTGGTTCACAAGACGTTGTTGTGGAGGAGTCTTCCGGTTCACAAGACGTTGTTGTGGAGGATTCTTCCGGTTCACAAGACGTTGTTGTGGAGCAGTCTTTTGGTTTACAAGACGTTGTTGTGGAGGAGTCTTCCAGTTCACAAGACGTTGTTGTGGAGAAGTCTTTTGGTTCACAAGACGTTGTTGTGGAGGAGTCTTCCGGTTCACAAGACGTTGTTGTGGAGGAGTCTTCCAGTTCACAAGACGTTGTTGTGGAGGAGTTTTCCGGTTCACAAGACGTCGTTGTGTAGGAGTCTCCTGGTTCACAGGATGTTGTTGTGGAGGAGTCTTCCGGTTCACAAGACGTCGTTGTGGAGGAGTCTTCCAGTTCAAAAGACGTTGTTGTGCAGGAGTCTTCCGGTTCACAAGATGTTGTTGTGGAGGAGTGTTTCGGTTTACAAGACGTTGTTGTGGAACAGTCTTCCAGTTCACCAGAGGTTGTTGTGCAGGAGTCTTCCGGTTCACAAGACATTGTTGTGGATGAGTCTTCCGGTTCACAAGACGTTGTTGTGGAGGAGTCTTTTGGTTCACAAGACGTTGTTGTGGAGGAGTCTTCCGGTTCACAAGACGTTTTTGTGGTGGCGTCTTCTGGATCACAAGACGTCGTTGTGGAGGAGTCTTCCGGTTCACAAGACGTCGTTGTGGAGGAGTCTTTCGGTTCAAATGACGTTGTTGTGGAGGACTCTTCCGGTTCACAAGACGTTGTTGTGGAGGAGTCTTTCAGTTTACAAGACGTTGTTGTGGAGGAGTCTTCCGGTTCACAAATCGTTGTTGTGGAGGACTCTTCCGGTTCACAAGACGTTGTTGTGGAGGAGTCTTTCAGTTTACAAGACGTTGTTGTGGAGGAGTCTTCCAGTTCACAAGACGTTGTTGTGGAGAAGTCTTTTGGTTCACAATACGTTGTTGTGGAGGAGTCTTCCGGTTCACAAGACGTTTTTGTGGAGGCGTCTTCTGGATCACAAGACGTCGTTGTGGAGGAGTCTTCCGGTTCACAAGACGTCGTTGTGGAGGAGTCTTCCGGTTCAAATGACGTTGTTGTGGAGGAGTCTTCCGGTTCAAAAGACGTTGTTGTGCCGGAGTCTTCCGGTTCACAAGATGTTGTTGTGGAGGAGTGTTTCGGTTTACAAGACGTTGTTGTGAAACAGTCTTCCAGTTCACCAGAGGTTGTTGTGCAGGAGTCTTCCGGTTCACAAGACATTGTTGTGGATGAGTCTTCCGGTTCACAAGACGTTGTTGTGGAGGAGTCTTTTGGTTCACAAGACGTTGTTGTGGAGGAGTCTTCCGGTTCACAAGACGTTTTTGTGGAGGCGTCTTCTGGATCACAAGACGTCGTTGTGGAGGAGTCTTCCTGTTCACAAGACGTCGTTGTGGAGGAGTCTTCCGGTTCAAATGACGTTGTTGTGGAGGAGTCTTCCGGTTCACAAGACGTTGTTGTGGAACAGTCTTCCAGTTCACCAGAGGTTGTTGTGCAGGAGTCTTCCGGTTCACAAGACGTTGTTGTGTAGGAGTCTTTTGGTTCACAATACGTTGTTGTGGAGGAGTCTTCCGGTTCACAAGACGTTGTTGTGGAGGAGTCTTTTGGTTCGCAAGACGTTGTTGTGGAGGAGTCTTCCGGTTCACAAGACGTTGTTGTGGAGAGGTCTTTTGGTTCACAAGACGTTGTTGTGGAGGAGTCTTCCGGTTCACAAGACGTTGTTGTGGAGGAGTCTTCCAGTTCGCAAGACGTTGTTGTGGAAGAGTCTTCCGGTTCACAAGACGTTGTTGTGGAGGAGTCTTTTGGTTTACAAGACGTTGTTGTGGAGGAGTCTTCCAGTTCACAAGACGTTGTTGTGGAGAGGTCTTTTGGTTCACAAGACGTTGTTGTGGAGGAGTCTTCCGGTTCACAAGACGTTGTTGTGGAGGAGTCTTCCAGTTCGCAAGACGTTGTTGTGGAGGAGTTTTCCAGTTCACAAGACGTTGTTGTGTAGGAGTCTCCTGGTTCACAGGACGTTGTTGTGGAGGAGTCTTCCGGTTCACAAGACGTTGTTGTGGAGGAGTCTTCTGGTTCAAAAGACGTTGTTGTGGAGGAGTCTTCCGGTTCACAAGATGTTGTTGTGGAGGAGTGTTTCGGTTTTCAAGATGTTGTTGTGGAACAGTCTTCCAGTTCACCAGAGGTTGTTGTGCAGGAGTCTTCCGGTTCACAAGACATTGTTGTGGATGAGTCTTCCGGTTCAAAAGACGTTGTTGTGTAGGAGTCTTTAGGTTCACAAGACGTTGTTGTGGAGGAGTCTTCCGTTCACAAGACGTTGTTGTGGAGGCGTCTTCTGGTTCACAAGACGTTGTTGTGGAGGAGTCTTAAGGTTCACAAGACGTCGTTGTGGAGGAGTCTTCCGGTTCAAAAGACGTCGTTGTGGAGGAGTCTTCCGGGTCACAAGACGTTGTTGTGGAGGAGTCTTCCGGTTCACAAGATGTTGTTGTGGAGGAGTGTTTCGGTTTACAAGACGTTGTTGTGGAACAGTCTTCCAGTTCACCAGAGGTTGTTGTGCAGGAGTCTTCCAGTTCACAGGACGTTGTTGTAGAGGAGTCTTCCAGTTCACAAGACGTTGTTGTGGAAGAGTCTTCTGGTTCACAAGACGTTGTTGTTGAGGAGTCTTCCGGTTCACAAGACGTTGTTGTGGAGGAGTCTTCCGGTTCACAAATCGTTGTTGTGGAGGACTCTTCCGGTTCACAAGACGTTGTTGTGGAGGAGTCTTTCAGTTTACAAGACGTTGTTGTGGAGGAGTCTTCCGGTTCACAAATCGTTGTTGTGGAGGACTCTTCCGGTTCACAAGACGTTGTTGTGGAGGAGTCTTTCAGTTTACAAGACGTTGTTGTGGAGGAGTCTTCCAGTTCACAAGACGTTGTTGTGGAGAAGTCTTTTGGTTCACAATACGTTTTAGGTTCACAATTCACATTTTTCATTTTTTTCATTTCATTTTCACATCATTCACATTTTCATTTCATTCACATTCACATCACACACATTTTAGGTTCACAATTTTACGTTCACAATAGGTTCACAAGATGTTGTTGTGGAGGAGTGTTTCGGTTTACAAGACGTTGTTGTGGAGGAATCTTCCGGTTCAAATGACGTTGTTGTGGAGGAGTCTTCCGGTTCAAAATACGTTGTTGTGCAGGAGTCTTCCGGTTCACAAGATGTTGTTGTGGAGGAGTGTTTCGGTTTACAAGACGTTGTTGTGGAACAGTCTTCCAGTTCACCAGAGGTTGTTGTGCAGGAGTCTTCCGGTTCACAAGACATTGTTGTGGATGAGTCTTCCGGTTCACAAGACGTTGTTGTGGAGGAGTCTTTTGGTTCACAAGACGTTGTTGTGGAGGAGTCTTCCGGTTCACAAGACGTTTTTGTGGAGGCGTCTTCTGGATCACAAGACGTCGTTGTGGAGGAGTCTTCCTGTTCACAAGACGTCGTTGTGGAGGAGTCTTCCGGTTCAAATGACGTTGTTGTGGAGGAGTCTTCCGGTTCACAAGACGTTGTTGTGGAACAGTCTTCCAGTTCACCAGAGGTTGTTGTGCAGGAGTCTTCCGGTTCACAAGACGTTGTTGTGTAGGAGTCTTTTGGTTCACAATACGTTGTTGTGGAGGAGTCTTCCGGTTCACAAGACGTTGTTGTGGAGGAGTCTTTTGGTTCGCAAGACGTTGTTGTGGAGGAGTCTTCCGGTTCACAAGACGTTGTTGTGGAGGAGTTTTCCGGTTCAAAAAAACGTTGTTGTGGAGGAGTCTTCCAGCTCACAAGACGTTGTTGTGGAAGAGTCTTCTGGTTCACAAGACGTTGTTGTTGAGGAGTCTTTTGGTTCACAAGACATTGTTGTGGAGGAGTCTTCTGGTTCACAAGACGTTGTTGTGGAGGAGTTTTCCAGTTCACAAGACGTTGTTGTGGAGGAGTCTTCCGGTTCACAAGACGTTGTTGTGGAGGAGTCTTTTGGTTCACAAGACGTTGTTGTGGAGGAGTCTTCCGGTTCACAAGACGTTGTTGTGGAGGAGTCTTTTGGTTCACAAGACGTTGTTGTGGAGGAGTCTTCCGGTTCACAAGACGTTGTTGTGGAGGAGTCTTTTGGTTCACAAGACGTTGTTGTGGAGGAGTCTTCCGGTTCACAAGACATTGTTGTGGAGGAGTCTTCCGGTTCATAAGACGTTGTTGTGGAGGAGTCTTCCAGTTCACAAGATGTTGTTGTGGAGGAGTCTTCCAGTTCACAAGACGTTGTTGTGGAGGAGTCTCCTGGTTCACAGGACGTTGTTGTGGAGGAGTCTTCCGGTTCACAAGACGTTGTTGTGGAGGAGTCTTCCGGTTCACCAGAGGTTGTTGTGCAGGAGTCTTCCGGTTCACAAGACGTTGTTGTGTAGGAGTCTTTTGGTTCACAATACGTTGTTGTGGAGGAGTCTTCCGGTTCACAAGACGTTGTTGTGGAGGAGTCTTTTGGTTCACAATACGTTGTTGTGGAGGAGTCTTCCGGTTCACAAGACGTTGTTGTGGAGGAGTCTTTTGGTTCGCAAGACGTTGTTGTGGAGGAGTCTTCCGGTTCACAAGACGTTGTTGTGGAGGAGTCTTCCGGTTCACAAAACGTTGTTGTGGAGGAGTCTTCCAGCTCACAAGACGTTGTTGTGGAAGAGTCTTCTGGTTCACAAGACGTTGTTGTTGAGGAGTCTTTTGGTTCACAAGACATTGTTGTGGAGGAGTCTTCTGGTTCACAAGACGTTGTTGTGGAGGAGTCTTCCAGTTCACAAGACGTTGTTGTGGAGGAGTCTTTCGGTTCACAAGACGTTGTTGTGGAGGAGTCTTTTGGTTCACAAGACGTTGTTGTGGAGGAGTCTTCCGGTTCACAAGACGTTGTTGTGGAGGAATCTTTTGGTTCACAAGACGTTGTTGTGGAGGAGTCTTCCGGTTCACAAGACATTGTTGTGGAGGAGTCTTCCGGTTCATAAGACGTTGTTGTGGAGGAGTCTTCCAGTTCACAAGATGTTGTTGTGGAGGAGTCTTCCAGTTCACAAGACGTTGTTGTGGAGGAGTCTCCTGGTTCACAGGACGTTGTTGTGGAGGAGTCTTCCGGTTCACAAGACGTTGTTGTGGAAGAGTCTTCCGGTTCACAAGACGTTGTTGTGGAGGAGTCTTCCGGTTCAAAAGACGTTGTTGTGGAGGAGTCTTCCGGTTCACAAGATGTTGTTGTGGATTGTCTTCTGGATTCTCAAGACGTTGTTGTGGAACAGTCTTCCGGTTCACAGGACGTTGTTGTGGAGGGGTCTTTCGGTTCACAAGACGTTGTTGTGGAACAGTCTTCCAGTTCTCAATACGTTGTTGTGGAGGAGTCTTCCGTTTCACAAGACGTTGTTGTGGAGGAGTCTTCCAGTTCACAATATGTTGTTGTGGAGGAGTCTTCCAGTTCACAAGACGTTGTTGTGGAGGAGTCTCCTGGTTCACAGGACGTTGTTGTGGAGGAGTCTTCCGGTTCACAAGACGTTGTTGTGGAGGAGTCTTCCGGTTCACAAGACGTTGTTGTGGAAGAGTCTTCCGGTTCACAAGACGTTGTTGTGGAGGAGTCTTCCGGTTCAAAAGACGTTGTTGTGGAGGAGTCTTCCGGTTCACAAGATGTTGTTGTGGATTGTCTTCTGGATTCTCAAGACGTTGTTGTGGAACAGTCTTCCGGTTCACAGGACGTTGTTGTGGAGGGGTCTTTCGGTTCACAAGACGTTGTTGTGGAACAGTCTTCCAGTTCACAATACGTTGTTGTGGAGGAGTCTTCCGTTTCACAATACGTTGTTGTGGAGGAGTCTTCCGGTTCATAAGACGTTGTTGTGGAGGAGTCTTCCAGTTCACAATATGTTGTTGTGGAGGAGTCTTCCAGTTCACAAGACGTTGTTGTGGAGGAGTCTCCTGGTTCACAGGACGTTGTTGTGGAGGAGTCTTCCGGTTCACAAGACGTTGTTGTGGAGGAGTCTTCCGGTTCACAAGACGTTGTTGGGGAGGAGTCTTCCGGTTCACAAGATGTTGTTGTGGATTGTCTTCTGGTTCTCAAGACGTTGTTGTGGAACAGTCTTCCGGTTCACAGGACGTTGTTGTAGAGGGGTCTTTCGGTTCACAAGACGTTGTTGTGGAACAGTCTTCCAGTTCACAATACGTTGTTGTGGAGGAGTCTTCCGTTTCACAAGACGTTGTTGATCTATGTTATACCGGCACCATCCGCACAATGGAGATTAGTGGTGGTGACTGCAGAAATCTGTTGTCGGATTGGCGCACACTCGCACCCCCTGTTAACCAATAAGAACGGACAGGATTCTTACATTTTCTCCAGTTACCATCGTGATGGATGACGAAACTGTATTCGATAGTCATTGATAGATTAAAAATTTGGAAACGCTCTGCGACCCTCCGAAAGGTCTGCAGGTGTATTCCATTGTCAATAAACTTGCGGAGTGCTCGCCTAATTTTAAACACTCAAGCAAGCACTCCAAAGAAACGGTTGAGAAGGAACGGCTGGCTTGGCAAGCGACAGCAAGCTGATTGCTCATGGAAAATACATTATGTTGCAAAGCCTGGTTGTCGTTAAGGACGCGTAGACTGCCTGGAAACCGCTAAGCCACGCCCCTCGGTCAGTTGTGTTTTTAATGAGTCGAAATCGATGAACTAGTGCAACTTATAAACGTCTAATTGCTTCACTGTGAGTTGTGTCGTCCTTTCAAAGGCTCAAATATCATATGAAAACAGAGGTGGTTTCATCGAGAGGAAGGAACGAGGTCAGAATACCTTCAAAGTATTAAATTGCTTATTTAAGTTGTGATTTTAACAGATTTTGAGGTTGTTTGAAGATGATTAAAGGAAAGTTATTCGAATATTCCCTTTTGGAGAATTTCTCAAAGAAATCCGCAATGACGGAAACTCATGTGAGCTCCATGGGACGATGAACGGAGGAAAGGCGACGGTACAGAGAGGGAAAGAAAGCACAAACGTTTGGATGGATCACAAGGGCGTGTCCTCGACGAGGTCCGCCTTTCCGGCATATAAAGCACGCAATTCAGCCAATTTATCTGGGTAGTGAACGGTCACCACCTCGTTGTCTCTTGTGGTCAAAGCTCCTTGGTCCTTGGAGGAGTCTCCCGGTTCACAAGACGTTGTTTTGGAGGAGTCTTCCAGTTCACAAGACGTTGTTGTGGAGGAGTCTTCCGGTTCACAAGACGTTGTTGTGGAGGAGTCTTTTGGTTTACAAGACGTTGTTGTGGAGGAGTCTTCCAGTTCACAAGACGTTGTTGTGGAGAGGTCTTTTGGTTCACAAGACGTTGTTGTGGAGGAGTCTTCCGGTTCACAAGACGTTGTTGTGGAGGAGTCTTCCAGTTCGCAAGACGTTGTTGTGGAGGAGTTTTGCAGTTCACAAGACGTTGTTGTGTAGGAGTCTCCTGGTTCACAGGACGTTGTTGTGGAGGAGTCTTCCGGTTCACAAGACGTTGTTGTGGAGGAGTCTTCTGGTTCAAAAGACGTTGTTGTGGAGGAGTCTTCCGGTTCACAAGATGTTGTTGTGGAGGAGTGTTTCGGTTTTCAAGATGTTGTTGTGGAACAGTCTTCCAGTTCACCAGAGGTTGTTGTGCAGGAGTCTTCCGGTTCACAAGACATTGTTGTGGATGAGTCTTCCGGTTCAAAAGACGTTGTTGTGTAGGAGTCTTTAGGTTCACAAGACGTTGTTGTGGAGGAGTCTTCCGTTCACAAGACGTTGTTGTGGAGGCGTCTTCTGGTTCACAAGACGTTGTTGTGGAGGAGTCTTAAGGTTCACAAGACGTCGTTGTGGAGGAGTCTTCCGGTTCAAAAGACGTCGTTGTGGAGGAGTCTTCCGGGTCACAAGACGTTGTTGTGGAGGAGTCTTCCAGTTCACAAGATGTTGTTGTGGAGGAGTGTTTCGGTTTACAAGACGTTGTTGTGGAACAGTCTTCCAGTTCACCAGAGGTTGTTGTGCAGGAGTCTTCCAGTTCACAGGACGTTGTTGTAGAGGAGTCTTCCAGTTCACAAGACGTTGTTGTGGAAGAGTCTTCTGGTTCACAAGACGTTGTTGTTGAGGAGTCTTCCGGTTCACAAGACGTTGTTGTGGAGGAGTCTTCCGGTTCACAAATCGTTGTTGTGGAGGACTCTTCCGGTTCACAAGACGTTGTTGTGGAGGAGTCTTTCAGTTTACAAGACGTTGTTGTGGAGGAGTCTTCCGGTTCACAAATCGTTGTTGTGGAGGACTCTTCCGGTTCACAAGACGTTGTTGTGGAGGAGTCTTTCAGTTTACAAGACGTTGTTGTGGAGGAGTCTTCCAGTTCACAAGACGTTGTTGTGGAGAAGTCTTTTGGTTCACAATACGTTGTTGTGGAGGAGTCTTCCGGTTCACAAGACGTTTTTGTGGAGGCGTCTTCTGGATCACAAGACGTCGTTGTGGAGGAGTCTTCCGGTTCACAAGACGTCGTTGTGGAGGAGTCTTCCGGTTCAAATGACGTTGTTGTGGAGGAGTCTTCCGGTTCAAAAGACGTTGTTGTGCAGGAGTCTTCCGGTTCACAAGATGTTGTTGTGGAGGAGTGTTTCGGTTTACAAGACGTTGTTGTGGAACAGTCTTCCAGTTCACCAGAGGTTGTTGTGCAGGAGTCTTTCGGTTCACAAGACATTGTTGTGGATGAGTCTTCCGGTTCACAAGACGTTGTTGTGGAGGAGTCTTTTGGTTCACAAGACGTTGTTGTGGAGGAGTCTTCCGGTTCACAAGACGTTTTTGTGGAGGCGTCTTCTGGATCACAAGACGTCGTTGTGGAGGAGTCTTCCTGTTCACAAGACGTCGTTGTGGAGGAGTCTTCCGGTTCAAATGACGTTGTTGTGGAGGAGTCTTCCGGTTCACAAGACGTTGTTGTGGAACAGTCTTCCAGTTCACCAGAGGTTGTTGTGCAGGAGTCTTCCGGTTCACAAGACGTTGTTGTGTAGGAGTCTTTTGGTTCACAATACGTTGTTGTGGAGGAGTCTTCCGGTTCACAAGACGTTGTTGTGGAGGAGTCTTTTGGTTCGCAAGACGTTGTTGTGGAGGAGTCTTCCGGTTCACAAGACGTTGTTGTGGAGGAGTCTTCCGGTTCAAAAAAACGTTGTTGTGGAGGAGTCTTCCAGCTCACAAGACGTTGTTGTGGAAGAGTCTTCTGGTTCACAAGACGTTGTTGTTGAGGAGTCTTTTGGTTCACAAGACATTGTTGTGGAGGAGTCTTCTGGTTCACAAGACGTTGTTGTGGAGGAGTCTTCCAGTTCACAAGACGTTGTTGTGGAGGAGTCTTCCGGTTCACAAGACGTTGTTGTGGAGGAGTCTTTTGGTTCACAAGACGTTGTTGTGGAGGAGTCTTCCGGTTCACAAGACGTTGTTGTGGAGGAGTCTTTTGGTTCACAAGACGTTGTTGTGGAGGAGTCTTCCGGTTCACAAGACATTGTTGTGGAGGAGTCTTCCGGTTCATAAGACGTTGTTGTGGAGGAGTCTTCCAGTTCACAAGATGTTGTTGTGGAGGAGTCTTCCAGTTCACAAGACGTTGTTGTGGAGGAGTCTCCTGGTTCACAGGACGTTGTTGTGGAGGAGTCTTCCGGTTCACAAGACGTTGTTGTGGAGGAGTCTTCCGGTTCACAAGACGTTGTTGGGGAGGAGTCTCCCGGTTCACAAGATGTTGTTGTGGATTGTCTTCTGGTTCTCAAGACGTTGTTGTGGAACAGTCTTCCGGTTCACAGGATGTTGTTGTAGAGGGGTCTTTCGGTTCACAAGACGTTGTTGTGGAACAGTCTTCCAGTTCACAATACGTTGTTGTGGAGGAGTCTTCCGTTTCACAAGACGTTGTTGATCTATATTATACCGGCACCATCCGCACAATGGAGATTAGTGGTGGTGACTGCAGAAATCTGTTGTCGGATTGGCGCACACTCGCACCCCCTGTTAACCAATAAGAACGGACAGGATTCTTACATTTTCTCCAGTTACCATCGTGATGGATGACGAAACTGTATTCGATAGTCATTGATAGATTAAAAATTTGGAAACGCTCTGCGACCCTCCGAAAGGTCTGCAGGTGTATTCCATTGTCAATAAACTTGCGGAGTGCTCGCCTAATTTTAAACACTCAAGCAAGCACTCCAAAGAAACGGATGAGAAGGAACGGCTGGCTTGGCAAGCGACAGCAAGCTGATTGCTCATGGAAAATACATTATGTTGCAAAGCCTGGTTGTCGTTAAGGACGCGTAGACTGCCTGGAAACCGCTAAGCCACGCCCCTCGGTCAGTTGTGTTTTTAATGAGTCGAAATCGATGAACTAGTGCAACTTATAAACGTCTAATTGCTTCACTGTGAGTTGTGTCGTCCTTTCAAAGGCTCAAATATCATATGAAAACAGAGGTGGTTTCATCGAGAGGAAGGAACGAGGTCAGAATACCTTCAAAGTATTAAATTGCTTATTTAAGTTGTGATTTTAACAGATTTTGAGGTTGTTTGAAGATGATTAAAGGAAAGTTATTCGAATATTCCCTTTTGGAGAATTTCTCAAAGAAATCCGCAATGACGGAAACTCATGTGAGCTCCATGGGACGATGAATGGAGGAAAGGCGACGGTACAGAGAGGGAAAGAAAGCACAAACGTTTGGATGGATCACAAGGGCGTGTCCTCGACGAGGTCCGCCTTTCCGGCATATAAAGCACGCAATTCAGCCAATTTATCTGGGTAGTGAACGGTCACCACCTCGTTGTCTCTTGTGGTCGAAGCTCCTTGGTCCTTGGAGGAGTCTTCCGGTTCACAAGACGTTGTTTTGTAGGAGTCTTCCGGTTCACAAGACGTTGTTATGGAGGAGTCTTCCGGTTCACAAGACGTTGTTGTGGAGGAGTCTTTTGGTTTACAAGACGTTGTTGTAGAGGAGTCTTCCAGTTCACAAGACGTTGTTGTGGAGAAGTCTTTTGGTTCACAAGACGTTGTTGTGGAGGAGTCTTCCGGTTCACAAGACGTTGTTGTGGAGGAGTCTTCCAGTTCGCAAGACGTTGTTGTGGAGGAGTTTTCCAGTTCACAAGACGTTGTTGTGGAGGAGTCTTCCGGTTCACAAATCGTTGTTGTGGAGGATTCTTCCGGTTCACAAGACGTTGTTGTGGAGGAGTCTTTCGGTTTACAAGACGTTGTTGTGGAGGAGTCTTCCAGTTCACAAGACGTTGTTGTGGAGAAGTCTTTTGGTTCACAAGACGTTGTTGTGGAGGAGTCTTCCGGTTCACAAGACGTTGTTGTGGAGGATTCTTCCGGTTCACAAGACGTTGTTGTGGAGCAGTCTTTTGGTTTACAAGACGTTGTTGTGGAGGAGTCTTCCAGTTCACAAGACGTTGTTGTGGAGAAGTCTTTTGGTTCACAAGACGTTGTTGTGGAGGAGTCTTCCGGTTCACAAGACGTTGTTGTGGAGGAGTCTTCCAGTTCACAAGACGTTGTTGTGGAGGAGTTTTCCGGTTCACAAGACGTCGTTGTGTAGGAGTCTCCTGGTTCACAGGATGTTGTTGTGGAGGAGCCTTCCGGTTCACAAGACGTCGTTGTGGAGGAGTCTTCCAGTTCAAAAGACGTTGTTGTGCAGGAGTCTTCCGGTTCACAAGATGTTGTTGTGGAGGAGTGTTTCGGTTTACAAGACGTTGTTGTGGAACAGTCTTCCAGTTCACCAGAGGTTGTTGTGCAGGAGTCTTCCGGTTCACAAGACATTGTTGTGGATGAGTCTTCCGGTTCACAAGACGTTGTTGTGGAGGAGTCTTTTGGTTCACAAGACGTTGTTGTGGAGGAGTCTTCCGGTTCACAAGACGTTTTTGTGGTGGCGTCTTCTGGATCACAAGACGTCGTTGTGGAGGAGTCTTCCGGTTCACAAGACGTCATTGTGGAGGAGTCTTCCGGTTCAAATGACGTTGTTGTGGAGGAGTCTTCCGGTTCACAAGATGTTGTTGTGGAGGAGTGTTTCGGTTTACAAGACGTTGTTGTGGAACAGTCTTCCAGTTCACCAGAGGTTGTTGTGCAGGACTCTTCCGGTTCACAAGACGTTGTTGTGTAGGAGTCTTTTGGTTCACAATACGTTGTTGTGGAGGAGTCTTCCGGTTCACAAGACGTTGTTGTGGAGGAGTCTTTTGGTTCGCAAGACGTTGTTGTGGAGGAGTCTTCCGGTTCAAAAAACGTTGTTGTGGAGGAGTCTTCCAGCTCACAAGACGTTGTTGTGGAAGAGTCTTCTGGTTCACAAGACGTTGTTGTTGAGGAGTCTTTTGGTTCACAAGACATTGTTGTGGAGGAGTCTTCTGGTTCACAAGACGTTGCTGTGGAGGAGTCTTCCAGTTCACAAGACGTTGTTGTGGAGGAGTCTTCCGGTTCACAAGACGTTGTTGTGGAGGAGTCTTTTGGTTCACAAGACGTTGTTGTGGAGGAGTCTTCCGGTTCACAAGACGTTGTTGTGGAGGAGTCTTTTGGTTCACAAGACGTTGTTGTGGAGGAGTCTTCCGGTTCACAAGACATTGTTGTGGAGGAGTCTTCCGGTTCATAAGACGTTGTTGTGGAGGAGTCTTCCAGTTCACAAGATGTTGTTGTGGAGGAGTCTTCCAGTTCACAAGACGTTGTTGTGGAGGAGTCTCCTGGTTCACAGGACGTTGTTGTGGAGGAGTCTTCCGGTTCACAAGACGTTGTTGTGGAGGAGTCTTCCGGTTCACAAGACGTTGTTGTGGAGGAGTCTTCCAGTTCACAAGACGTTGTTGTGGAGGAGTCTTCCGGTTCACAAGACGTTGTTGTGGAAGAGTCCTCCGGTTCACAAGACGTTGTTGTGGAGGAGTCTCCTGGTTCACAAGACGTTGTTGCGGAGGAGTCTTCTGGTTCACAAGATGTTGTTGTGGATTGTCTTCTGGTTCACAAGACGTTGTTGTGGAACAGTCTTCCGGTTCACAAGACGTTGTTGTGGAGGGGTCTTCCGGTTCACAAGACATTGTTGTGGAGGAGTCTTCCGGTTCACAAGACGTTGTTGTGGAGGAGTCTTCCGGTTCACAAGACGTTGTTGTGGAAGAGTCCTCCGGTTCACAAGATGTTGTTGTGGATTGTCTTCTGGTTCACAAGACGTTGTTGTGGAGGAGTCTTTTGGTTCACAAGACGTTGTTGTGGAGGAGTCTTCCGGTTCAAAAGACATTGTTGTGGAGGAGTCTTCCGGTTCATAAGACGTTGTTGTGGAGGAGTCTTCCAGTTCACAAGATGTTGTTGTGGAGGAGTCTTTTGGTTCACAAGACGTTGTTGTGGAGGAGTCTTCCGGTTCACAAGACATTGTTGTGGAGGAGTCTTCCGGTTCACAAGACGTTGTTGTGGAGGAGTCTTCCGGTTCACAAGACGTTGTTGTGGAAGAGTCCTCCGGTTCACAAGACGTTGTTGTGGAGGAGTCTTCTGGTTCACAGGACGTTGTTGTGGAGGAGTCTTCCAGTTCACAAGACGTTGTTGTGGAAGAGTCTTCCGGTTCACAAGACGTTGATGTGGAGGAGTCTTCCGGTTCACAAGACGTTGTTGTGGAGGAGTCTTCCGGTTCACAAGACGTTGTTGCGGAGGAGTCTTCCGGTTCACAAGATGTTGTTGTGGATTGTCTTCTGGTTCACAAGACGTTGTTGTGGAACAGTCTTCCGGTTCACAAGATGTTGTTGTGGAGGGGTCTTTCGGTTCACAAGAAGTTGTTGTGGAGGAGTCTTCCGGTTCACAAGACGTTGTTGCGGAGGAGTCTTCCGGTTCACAAGATGTTGTTGTGGATTGTCTTCTGGTTCACAAGACGTTGTTGTGGAACAGTCTTCCGGTTCACAAGACGTTGTTGTGGAGGGGTCTTTCGGTTCACAAGACCTTGTTGTGGAGGAGTCTTCCAGTTCACAAGACGTTGTTGTGGAGGAGTCTTCCGATTCACAAGACGTTGTTGTGGAGGAGTCTTCCGGTTCACAAGACGTTGTGGAGGAGTCTTCCGGTTCACTAGACGTTGTTGTGGAGGAGTCTTCTGGTTCACAAGACATTGTTGTGGATGAGTCTTTCGGTTCGCAAGACGTTGTTGTTCATGAGAATTATGGTTCACAAGACGTTGTTGTGGAGGAGTCATTGGGTTAGCAAGACGTTGTTGTGGATGAGACTTATGGTTCACAAGACGTTGTTGTGGAGTCATTGGGTTCGCAAGACGTTGTTGTGGAGGAGTCTTCTGGATCACAAGACGTTGTTTTGGAGGAGTCTTCTGGTTCACAAAATGTTGTTGTGGAGGAGTCTTCCAGTTCACAAGACGTTGTTGTAGAGAATTCTTCCAGTTCACAAGACGTAGTTGTGGAAGAGTCTTCTGGTTCACAAGACGTTGTTGTTGAGGAGTCTTTTGGTTCACAAGACATTGTTGTGGAGGAGTCTTCTGGTTCACAAGACGTTGTTGTGGAGGAGTCTTCCGGTTCACAAGACGTTGTTGTGGAGGAGTCTTTTGGTTCACAAGACGTTGTTGTGGAGGAGTCTTCCGGTTCACAAGACGTTGTTGTGGAGGAGTCTTCCAGTTCACAAGACGTTGTTGTGGAGGAGTTTTCCGGTTCACAAGACGTCGTTGTGTAGGAGTCTCCTGGTTCACAGGATGTTGTTGTGGAGGAGCCTTCCGGTTCACAAGACGTCGTTGTGGAGGAGTCTTCCAGTTCAAAAGACGTTGTTGTGCAGGAGTCTTCCGGTTCACAAGATGTTGTTGTGGAGGAGTGTTTCGGTTTACAAGACGTTGTTGTGGAACAGTCTTCCAGTTCACCAGAGGTTGTTGTGCAGGAGTCTTCCGGTTCACAAGACATTGTTGTGGATGAGTCTTCCGGTTCACAAGACGTTGTTGTGGAGGAGTCTTTTGGTTCACAAGACGTTGTTGTGGAGGAGTCTTCCGGTTCACAAGACGTTTTTGTGGTGGCGTCTTCTGGATCACAAGACGTCGTTGTGGAGGAGTCTTCCGGTTCACAAGACGTCATTGTGGAGGAGTCTTCCGGTTCAAATGACGTTGTTGTGGAGGAGTCTTCCGGTTCACAAGATGTTGTTGTGGAGGAGTGTTTCGGTTTACAAGACGTTGTTGTGGAACAGTCTTCCAGTTCACCAGAGGTTGTTGTGCAGGACTCTTCCGGTTCACAAGACGTTGTTGTGTAGGAGTCTTTTGGTTCACAATACGTTGTTGTGGAGGAGTCTTCCGGTTCACAAGACGTTGTTGTGGAGGAGTCTTTTGGTTCGCAAGACGTTGTTGTGGAGGAGTCTTCCGGTTCAAAAAACGTTGTTGTGGAGGAGTCTTCCAGCTCACAAGACGTTGTTGTGGAAGAGTCTTCTGGTTCACAAGACGTTGTTGTTGAGGAGTCTTTTGGTTCACAAGACATTGTTGTGGAGGAGTCTTCTGGTTCACAAGACGTTGCTGTGGAGGAGTCTTCCAGTTCACAAGACGTTGTTGTGGAGGAGTCTTCCGGTTCACAAGACGTTGTTGTGGAGGAGTCTTTTGGTTCACAAGACGTTGTTGTGGAGGAGTCTTCCGGTTCACAAGACGTTGTTGTGGAGGAGTCTTTTGGTTCACAAGACGTTGTTGTGGAGGAGTCTTCCGGTTCACAAGACATTGTTGTGGAGGAGTCTTCCGGTTCATAAGACGTTGTTGTGGAGGAGTCTTCCAGTTCACAAGATGTTGTTGTGGAGGAGTCTTCCAGTTCACAAGACGTTGTTGTGGAGGAGTCTCCTGGTTCACAGGACGTTGTTGTGGAGGAGTCTTCCGGTTCACAAGACGTTGTTGTGGAGGAGTCTTCCGGTTCACAAGACGTTGTTGTGGAGGAGTCTTCCAGTTCACAAGACGTTGTTGTGGAGGAGTCTTCCGGTTCACAAGACGTTGTTGTGGAAGAGTCCTCCGGTTCACAAGACGTTGTTGTGGAGGAGTCTCCTGGTTCACAAGACGTTGTTGCGGAGGAGTCTTCTGGTTCACAAGATGTTGTTGTGGATTGTCTTCTGGTTCACAAGACGTTGTTGTGGAACAGTCTTCCGGTTCACAAGACGTTGTTGTGGAGGGGTCTTCCGGTTCACAAGACATTGTTGTGGAGGAGTCTTCCGGTTCACAAGACGTTGTTGTGGAGGAGTCTTCCGGTTCACAAGACGTTGTTGTGGAAGAGTCCTCCGGTTCACAAGATGTTGTTGTGGATTGTCTTCTGGTTCACAAGACGTTGTTGTGGAGGAGTCTTTTGGTTCACAAGACGTTGTTGTGGAGGAGTCTTCCGGTTCAAAAGACATTGTTGTGGAGGAGTCTTCCGGTTCATAAGACGTTGTTGTGGAGGAGTCTTCCAGTTCACAAGATGTTGTTGTGGAGGAGTCTTTTGGTTCACAAGACGTTGTTGTGGAGGAGTCTTCCGGTTCACAAGACATTGTTGTGGAGGAGTCTTCCGGTTCACAAGACGTTGTTGTGGAGGAGTCTTCCGGTTCACAAGACGTTGTTGTGGAAGAGTCCTCCGGTTCACAAGACGTTGTTGTGGAGGAGTCTTCTGGTTCACAGGACGTTGTTGTGGAGGAGTCTTCCAGTTCACAAGACGTTGTTGTGGAAGAGTCTTCCGGTTCACAAGACGTTGATGTGGAGGAGTCTTCCGGTTCACAAGACGTTGTTGTGGAGGAGTCTTCCGGTTCACAAGACGTTGTTGCGGAGGAGTCTTCCGGTTCACAAGATGTTGTTGTGGATTGTCTTCTGGTTCACAAGACGTTGTTGTGGAACAGTCTTCCGGTTCACAAGATGTTGTTGTGGAGGGGTCTTTCGGTTCACAAGAAGTTGTTGTGGAGGAGTCTTCCGGTTCACAAGACGTTGTTGCGGAGGAGTCTTCCGGTTCACAAGATGTTGTTGTGGATTGTCTTCTGGTTCACAAGACGTTGTTGTGGAACAGTCTTCCGGTTCACAAGACGTTGTTGTGGAGGGGTCTTTCGGTTCACAAGACCTTGTTGTGGAGGAGTCTTCCAGTTCACAAGACGTTGTTGTGGAGGAGTCTTCCGATTCACAAGACGTTGTTGTGGAGGAGTCTTCCGGTTCACAAGACGTTGTGGAGGAGTCTTCCGGTTCACTAGACGTTGTTGTGGAGGAGTCTTCTGGTTCACAAGACATTGTTGTGGATGAGTCTTTCGGTTCGCAAGACGTTGTTGTTCATGAGAATTATGGTTCACAAGACGTTGTTGTGGAGGAGTCATTGGGTTAGCAAGACGTTGTTGTGGATGAGACTTATGGTTCACAAGACGTTGTTGTGGAGTCATTGGGTTCGCAAGACGTTGTTGTGGAGGAGTCTTCTGGATCACAAGACGTTGTTTTGGAGGAGTCTTCTGGTTCACAAAATGTTGTTGTGGAGGAGTCTTCCAGTTCACAAGACGTTGTTGTAGAGAATTCTTCCAGTTCACAAGACGTAGTTGTGGAAGAGTCTTCTGGTTCACAAGACGTTGTTGTTGAGGAGTCTTTTGGTTCACAAGACATTGTTGTGGAGGAGTCTTCTGGTTCACAAGACGTTGTTGTGGAGGAGTCTTCCGGTTCACAAGACATTGTTGTGGAGGAGTCTTTTGGTTCACAAGACGTTGTTGTGGAGGAGTCTTCCGGTTCACAAGACATTGTTGTGGAGGAGTCTTCCGGTTCATAAGACGTTGTTGTGGAGGAGTCTTCCAGTTCACAAGATGTTGTTGTGGAGGAGTCTTCCAGTTCACAAGACGTTGTTGTGGAGGAGTCTCCTGGTTCACAGGACGTTGTTGTGGAGAAGTCTTCCAGTTCACAAGACGTTGTTGTGGAGGAGTCTTCCGGTTCACAAGACGTTGTTGTGGAGGAGTCTTCCAGTTCGCAAGACGTTGTTGTGGAGGAGTTTTCCAGTTCACAAGACGTTGTTGTGTAGGAGTCTCCTGGTTCACAGGACGTTGTTGTGGAGGAGTCTTCCGGTTCACAAAACGTTGTTGTGGAGGAGTCTTCCAGCTCACAAGACGTTGCTGTGGAAGAGTCTTCTGGTTCACAAGACGTTGTTGTTGAGGAGTCTTTTGGTTTTCAAGATGTTGTTGTGGAGGAGTCTTCTGGTTCACAAGACGTTGTTGTGGAGGAGTCTTCCAGTTCACAAGACGTTGGTGTGGAGGAGTCTTCCAGTTCACAAGACGTTGTTGTGGAGGAGTCTTTTGGTTCACAAGACGTTGTTGTGGAGGAGTCTTCCGTTCACAAGACGTTGTTGTGGAGGAGTCTTTTGGTTCACAAGACGTTGTTGTGGAGGAGTCTTCCGGTTCACAAGACATTGTTGTGGAGGAGTCTTCCGGTTCACAAGACGTTGTTGTGGAGGAGTCTTTTGGTTCACAAGACGTTGTTGTGTAGGAGTCTCCTGGTTCACAGGACGTTGTTGTGGAGGAGTCTTCCGGTTCACAAGACGTCGTTGTGGAGGAGACTTCCGGTTCAAAAGACGTTGTTGTGGAGGAGTCTTCCGGTTCACAAGATGTTGTTGTGGAGGAGTGTTTCGGTTTTCAAGATGTTGTTGTGGAACAGTCTTCCAGTTCACCAGAGGTTGTTGTGCAGGAGTCTTCCGGTTCACAAGACATTGTTGTGGATGAGTCTTCCGGTTCACAAGACGTTGTTGTGGAGGAGTCTTTAGGTTCACAAAACGTTGTTGTGGAGGAGTCTTCCGTTCACAAGACGTTGTTGTGGAGGCGTCTTCCGGTTCACAAGACGTTGTTGTGGAGGAGTCTTCCGGTTCACAAGACGTCGTTGTGGAGGAGTCTTCCGGTTCAAAAGACGTCGTTGTGGAGGAGTCTTCCGGGTCACAAGACGTTGTTGTGGAGGAGTCTTCCGGTTCACAAGATGTTGTTGTGGAGGAGTGTTTCGGTTTACAAGACGTTGTTGTGGAACAGTCTTCCAGTTCACCAGAGGTTGTTGTGCAGGAGTCTTCCAGTTCACAGGACGTTGTTGTAGAGGAGTCTTCCAGTTCACAAGACGTTGTTGTGGAAGAGTCTTCTGGTTCACAAGACGTTGTTGTTGAGGAGTCTTCCGGTTCACAAGACGTTGTTGTGGAGGAGTCTTCCGGTTCACAAATCGTTGTTGTGGAGGATTCTTCCGGTTCACAAGACGTTGTTGTGGAGGAGTCTTTCGGTTTACAAGACGTTGTTGTGGAGGAGTCTTCCAGTTCACAAGACGTTGTTGTGGAGAAGTCTTTTGGTTCACAAGACGTTGTTGTGGAGGAGTCTTCCGGTTCACAAGACGTTGTTGTGGAGGATTCTTCCGGTTCACAAGACGTTGTTGTGGAGCAGTCTTTTGGTTTACAAGACGTTGTTGTGGAGGAGTCTTCCAGTTCACAAGACGTTGTTGTGGAGAAGTCTTTTGGTTCACAGGATGTTGTTGTGGAGGAGTCTTCCGGTTCACAAGACGTCGTTGTGGAGGAGTCTTCCGGTTCAAAAGACGTTGTTGTGCAGGAGTCTTCCGGTTCACAAGATGTTTTTGTGGAGGAGTGTTTCGGT
Organism: Myxine glutinosa; assembly: GCF_964187855.1. Classification (NCBI taxonomy): domain Eukaryota; kingdom Metazoa; phylum Chordata; class Myxini; order Myxiniformes; family Myxinidae; genus Myxine; species Myxine glutinosa. The sequence goes on along the minus strand of NC_136267.1, from coordinate 86,995,673 downwards.
TTACAAGACGTTGTTGTGGAACAGTCTTCCAGTTCACCAGAGGTTGTTGTGCAGGAGTCTTCCGGTTCACAAGACATTGTTGTGGATGAGTCTTCCGGTTCACAAGACGTTGTTGTGGAGGAGTCTTTTGGTTCACAAGACGTTGTTGTGGAGGAGTCTTCCGGTTCACAAGACGTTTTTGTGGAGGCGTCTTCTGGATCACAAGACGTCATTGTGGAGGAGTCTTCCGGTTCACAAGACGTCGTTGTGGAGGAGTCTTCCGGTTCAAATGACGTTGTTGTGGAGGAGTCTTCCGGTTCACAAGATGCTGTTGTGGAGGAGTGTTTCGGTTTACAAGACGTTGTTGTGGAACAGTCTTCCAGTTCACCAGAGGTTGTTGTGCAGGAGTCTTCCGGTTCACAAGACGTTGTTGTGTGGGAGTCTTTTGGTTCACAATACGTTGTTGTGGAGGAGTCTTCCGGTTCACAAGACGTTGTTGTGGAGGAGTCTTTTGGTTCGCAAGACGTTGTTGTGGAGGAGTCTTCCGGTTCACAAGACGTTGTTGTGGAGGAGTCTTCCAGCTCACAAGACGTTGTTGTGGAGGAGTCTTCCGGTTCACAAGACGTTGTTGTGGAGGAGTCTTTTGGTTCACAAGACGTTGTTGTGGAGGAGTCTTCCGGTTCACAAGACGTTGTTGTGGAGGAATCTTTTGGTTCACAAGACGTTGTTGTGGAGGAGTCTTCCGGTTCACAAGACATTGTTGTGGAGGAGTCTTCCGGTTCATAAGACGTTGTTGTGGAGGAGTCTTCCAGTTCACAAGATGTTGTTGTGGAGGAGTCTTCCAGTTCACAAGACGTTGTTGTGGAGGAGTCTCCTAGTTCACAGGACGTTGTTGTGGAGGAGTCTTCCGGTTCACAAGACGTTGTTGTGGAAGAGTCTTCCGGTTCACAAGACGTTGTTGTGGAGGAGTCTTCCGGTGCACAAGACGTTGTTGTGGAGGAGTCTTCCGGTTCACAAGATGTTGTTGTGGATTGTCTTCTGGATTCTCAAGACGTTGTTGTGGAACAGTCTTCCGGTTCACAGGACGTTGTTGTGGAGGGGTCTTTCGGTTCACAAGACGTTGTTGTGGAACAGTCTTCCAGTTCACAATACGTTGTTGTGGAGGAGTCTTCCGTTTCACAAGACGTTGTTGATCTATGTTATACCGGCACCATCCGCACAATGGAGATTAGTGGTGGTGACTGCAGAAATCTGCTGTCGGATTGGCGCACACTCGCACCCCCTGTTAACCAATAAGAACGGACAGGATTCTTACATTTTCTCCAGTTACCATCGTGATCGATGACGAAACTGTATTCGATAGTAATTGATAGATTAAAAATTTGGAAACGCTCTGCGACCCTCCGAAAGGTCTGCAGGTGTGTTCCATTGTCAATAAACTTGCGGAGTGCTCGCCTAATTTTAAACACTCAAGCAAGCACTCCAAAGAAACGGTTGAGAAGGAACGGCTGGCTTGGCAAGCGACAGCAAGCTGATTGCTCATGGAAAATACATTATGTTGTAAAGCCTGGTTGTCGTTAAGGACGCGGAGACTGCCTGGAAACCGCTAAGCCACGCCCCTCGGTCAGTTGTGTTTTTAATGAGTCGAAATCGATGAACTAGTGCAACTTATAAACGTCTAATTGCTTCACTGTGAGTTGTGTCGTCCTTTCAAAGGCTCAAATATCATATGAAAACAGAGGTGGTTTCATCGAGAGGAAGGAACGAGGTCAGAATACCTTCAAAGTATTAAATTGCTTATTTAAGTTGTGATTTTAACAGATTTTGAGGTTGTTTGAAGATGATTAAAGGAAAGTTATTCGAATATTCCCTTTTGGAGAATTTCTCAAAGAAATCCGCAATGACGGAAACTCATGTGAGCTCCATGGGACGATGAACGGAGGAAAGGCGACGGTACAGAGAGGGAAAGAAAGCACAAACGTTTGGATGGATCACAAGGGCGTGTCCTCGACGAGGTCCGCCTTTCCGGCATATAAAGCACGCAATTCAGCCAATTTATCTGGGTAGTGAACGGTCACCACCTCGTTGTCTCTTGTGGTCGAAGCTCCTTGGTCCTTGGAGGAGTCTTCCGGTTCACAAGACGTTGTTTTGGAGGAGTCTTCCGGTTCACAAGACGTTGTTATGGAGGAGTCTTCCGGTTCACAAGACGTTGTTGTGGAGGAGTCTTTTGGTTTACAAGACGTTGTTGTGGAGGAGTCTTCCAGTTCACAAGACGTTGTTGTGGAGAAGTCTTTTGGTTCACAAGACGTTGTTGTGGAGGAGTCTTCCGGTTCACAAGACGTTGTTGTGGAGGAGTCTTCCAGTTCGCAAGACGTTGTTGTGGAGGAGTTTTCCAGTTCACAAGACGTTGTTGTGGAGGAGTCTTCCGGTTCACAAATCGTTGTTGTGGAGGATTCTTCCGGTTCACAAGACGTTGTTGTGGAGGAGTCTTTCGGTTTACAAGACGTTGTTGTGGAGGAGTCTTCCAGTTCACAAGACGTTGTTGTGGAGAAGTCTTTTGGTTCACAAGACGTTGTTGTGGAGGAGTCTTCCGGTTCACAAGACGTTGTTGTGGAGGATTCTTCCGGTTCACAAGACGTTGTTGTGGAGCAGTCTTTTGGTTTACAAGACGTTGTTGTGGAGGAGTCTTCCAGTTCACAAGACGTTGTTGTGGAGAAGTCTTTTGGTTCACAAGACGTTGTTGTGGAGGAGTCTTCCGGTTCACAAGACGTTGTTGTGGAGGAGTCTTCCAGTTCACAAGACGTTGTTGTGGAGGAGTTTTCCGGTTCACAAGACGTCGTTGTGTAGGAGTCTCCTGGTTCACAGGATGTTGTTGTGGAGGAGTCTTCCGGTTCACAAGACGTCGTTGTGGAGGAGTCTTCCAGTTCAAAAGACGTTGTTGTGCAGGAGTCTTCCGGTTCACAAGATGTTGTTGTGGAGGAGTGTTTCGGTTTACAAGACGTTGTTGTGGAACAGTCTTCCAGTTCACCAGAGGTTGTTGTGCAGGAGTCTTCCGGTTCACAAGACATTGTTGTGGATGAGTCTTCCGGTTCACAAGACGTTGTTGTGGAGGAGTCTTTTGGTTCACAAGACGTTGTTGTGGAGGAGTCTTCCGGTTCACAAGACGTTTTTGTGGTGGCGTCTTCTGGATCACAAGACGTCGTTGTGGAGGAGTCTTCCGGTTCACAAGACGTCGTTGTGGAGGAGTCTTTCGGTTCAAATGACGTTGTTGTGGAGGAGTCTTCCGGTTCACAAGATGTTGTTGTGGAGGAGTGTTTCGGTTTACAAGACGTTGTTGTGGAACAGTCTTCCAGTTCACCAGAGGTTGTTGTGCAGGACTCTTCCGGTTCACAAGACGTTGTTGTGTAGGAGTCTTTTGGTTCACAATACGTTGTTGTGGAGGAGTCTTCCGGTTCACAAGACGTTGTTGTGGAGGAGTCTTTTGGTTCGCAAGACGTTGTTGTGGAGGAGTCTTCCGGTTCAAAAAACGTTGTTGTGGAGGAGTCTTCCAGCTCACAAGACGTTGTTGTGGAAGAGTCTTCTGGTTCACAAGACGTTGTTGTTGAGGAGTCTTTTGGTTCACAAGACATTGTTGTGGAGGAGTCTTCTGGTTCACAAGACGTTGCTGTGGAGGAGTCTTCCAGTTCACAAGACGTTGTTGTGGAGGAGTCTTCCGGTTCACAAGACGTTGTTGTGGAGGAGTCTTTTGGTTCACAAGACGTTGTTGTGGAGGAGTCTTCCGGTTCACAAGACGTTGTTGTGGAGGAGTCTTTTGGTTCACAAGACGTTGTTGTGGAGGAGTCTTCCGGTTCACAAGACATTGTTGTGGAGGAGTCTTCCGGTTCATAAGACGTTGTTGTGGAGGAGTCTTCCAGTTCACAAGATGTTGTTGTGGAGGAGTCTTCCAGTTCACAAGACGTTGTTGTGGAGGAGTCTCCTGGTTCACAGGACGTTGTTGTGGAGGAGTCTTCCGGTTCACAAGACGTTGTTGTGGAGGAGTCTTCCGGTTCACAAGACGTTGTTGTGGAGGAGTCTTCCAGTTCACAAGACGTTGTTGTGGAGGAGTCTTCCGGTTCACAAGACGTTGTTGTGGAAGAGTCCTCCGGTTCACAAGACGTTGTTGTGGAGGAGTCTCCTGGTTCACAAGACGTTGTTGCGGAGGAGTCTTCTGGTTCACAAGATGTTGTTGTGGATTGTCTTCTGGTTCACAAGACGTTGTTGTGGAACAGTCTTCCGGTTCACAAGACGTTGTTGTGGAGGGGTCTTCCGGTTCACAAGACATTGTTGTGGAGGAGTCTTCCGGTTCACAAGACGTTGTTGTGGAGGAGTCTTCCGGTTCACAAGACGTTGTTGTGGAAGAGTCCTCCGGTTCACAAGATGTTGTTGTGGATTGTCTTCTGGTTCACAAGACGTTGTTGTGGAGGAGTCTTTTGGTTCACAAGACGTTGTTGTGGAGGAGTCTTCCGGTTCAAAAGACATTGTTGTGGAGGAGTCTTCCGGTTCATAAGACGTTGTTGTGGAGGAGTCTTCCAGTTCACAAGATGTTGTTGTGGAGGAGTCTTTTGGTTCACAAGACGTTGTTGTGGAGGAGTCTTCCGGTTCACAAGACATTGTTGTGGAGGAGTCTTCCGGTTCACAAGACGTTGTTGTGGAGGAGTCTTCCGGTTCACAAGACGTTGTTGTGGAAGAGTCCTCCGGTTCACAAGACGTTGTTGTGGAGGAGTCTTCTGGTTCACAGGACGTTGTTGTGGAGGAGTCTTCCAGTTCACAAGACGTTGTTGTGGAAGAGTCTTCCGGTTCACAAGACGTTGATGTGGAGGAGTCTTCCGGTTCACAAGACGTTGTTGTGGAGGAGTCTTCCGGTTCACAAGACGTTGTTGCGGAGGAGTCTTCCGGTTCACAAGATGTTGTTGTGGATTGTCTTCTGGTTCACAAGACGTTGTTGTGGAACAGTCTTCCGGTTCACAAGATGTTGTTGTGGAGGGGTCTTTCGGTTCACAAGAAGTTGTTGTGGAGGAGTCTTCCGGTTCACAAGACGTTGTTGCGGAGGAGTCTTCCGGTTCACAAGATGTTGTTGTGGATTGTCTTCTGGTTCACAAGACGTTGTTGTGGAACAGTCTTCCGGTTCACAAGACGTTGTTGTGGAGGGGTCTTTCGGTTCACAAGACCCTGTTGTGGAGGAGTCTTCCAGTTCACAAGACGTTGTTGTGGAGGAGTCTTCCGATTCACAAGACGTTGTTGTGGAGGAGTCTTCCGGTTCACAAGACGTTGTGGAGGAGTCTTCCGGTTCACTAGACGTTGTTGTGGAGGAGTCTTCTGGTTCACAAGACATTGTTGTGGATGAGTCTTTCGGTTCGCAAGACGTTGTTGTTCATGAGAATTATGGTTCACAAGACGTTGTTGTGGAGGAGTCATTGGGTTAGCAAGACGTTGTTGTGGATGAGACTTATGGTTCACAAGACGTTGTTGTGGAGTCATTGGGTTCGCAAGACGTTGTTGTGGAGGAGTCTTCTGGATCACAAGACGTTGTTTTGGAGGAGTCTTCTGGTTCACAAAATGTTGTTGTGGAGGAGTCTTCCAGTTCACAAGACGTTGTTGTAGAGAATTCTTCCAGTTCACAAGACGTAGTTGTGGAAGAGTCTTCTGGTTCACAAGACGTTGTTGTTGAGGAGTCTTTTGGTTCACAAGACATTGTTGTGGAGGAGTCTTCTGGTTCACAAGACGTTGTTGTGGAGGAGTCTTCCGGTTCACAAGACGTTGTTGTGGAGGAGTCTTTTGGTTCACAAGACGTTGTTGTGGAGGAGTCTTCCGGTTCACAAGACATTGTTGTGGAGGAGTCTTCCGGTTCATAAGACGTTGTTGTGGAGGAGTCTTCCAGTTCACAAGATGTTGTTGTGGAGGAGTCTTCCAGTTCACAAGACGTTGTTGTGGAGGAGTCTCCTGGTTCACAGGACGTTGTTGTGGAGAAGTCTTCCAGTTCACAAGACGTTGTTGTGGAGGAGTCTTCCGGTTCACAAGACGTTGTTGTGGAGGAGTCTTCCAGTTCGCAAGACGTTGTTGTGGAGGAGTTTTCCAGTTCACAAGACGTTGTTGTGTAGGAGTCTCCTGGTTCACAGGACGTTGTTGTGGAGGAGTCTTCCGGTTCACAAAACGTTGTTGTGGAGGAGTCTTCCAGCTCACAAGACGTTGCTGTGGAAGAGTCTTCTGGTTCACAAGACGTTGTTGTTGAGGAGTCTTTTGGTTTTCAAGATGTTGTTGTGGAGGAGTCTTCTGGTTCACAAGACGTTGTTGTGGAGGAGTCTTCCAGTTCACAAGACGTTGGTGTGGAGGAGTCTTCCAGTTCACAAGACGTTGTTGTGGAGGAGTCTTTTGGTTCACAAGACGTTGTTGTGGAGGAGTCTTCCGTTCACAAGACGTTGTTGTGGAGGAGTCTTTTGGTTCACAAGACGTTGTTGTGGAGGAGTCTTCCGGTTCACAAGACATTGTTGTGGAGGAGTCTTCCGGTTCACAAGACGTTGTTGTGGAGGAGTCTTTTGGTTCACAAGACGTTGTTGTGTAGGAGTCTCCTGGTTCACAGGACGTTGTTGTGGAGGAGTCTTCCGGTTCACAAGACGTCGTTGTGGAGGAGACTTCCGGTTCAAAAGACGTTGTTGTGGAGGAGTCTTCCGGTTCACAAGATGTTGTTGTGGAGGAGTGTTTCGGTTTTCAAGATGTTGTTGTGGAACAGTCTTCCAGTTCACCAGAGGTTGTTGTGCAGGAGTCTTCCGGTTCACAAGACATTGTTGTGGATGAGTCTTCCGGTTCACAAGACGTTGTTGTGGAGGAGTCTTTAGGTTCACAAAACGTTGTTGTGGAGGAGTCTTCCGTTCACAAGACGTTGTTGTGGAGGCGTCTTCCGGTTCACAAGACGTTGTTGTGGAGGAGTCTTCCGGTTCACAAGACGTCGTTGTGGAGGAGTCTTCCGGTTCAAAAGACGTCGTTGTGGAGGAGTCTTCCGGGTCACAAGACGTTGTTGTGGAGGAGTCTTCCGGTTCACAAGATGTTGTTGTGGAGGAGTGTTTCGGTTTACAAGACGTTGTTGTGGAACAGTCTTCCAGTTCACCAGAGGTTGTTGTGCAGGAGTCTTCCAGTTCACAGGACGTTGTTGTAGAGGAGTCTTCCAGTTCACAAGACGTTGTTGTGGAAGAGTCTTCTGGTTCACAAGACGTTGTTGTTGAGGAGTCTTCCGGTTCACAAGACGTTGTTGTGGAGGAGTCTTCCGGTTCACAAATCGTTGTTGTGGAGGATTCTTCCGGTTCACAAGACGTTGTTGTGGAGGAGTCTTTCGGTTTACAAGACGTTGTTGTGGAGGAGTCTTCCAGTTCACAAGACGTTGTTGTGGAGAAGTCTTTTGGTTCACAAGACGTTGTTGTGGAGGAGTCTTCCGGTTCACAAGACGTTGTTGTGGAGGATTCTTCCGGTTCACAAGACGTTGTTGTGGAGCAGTCTTTTGGTTTACAAGACGTTGTTGTGGAGGAGTCTTCCAGTTCACAAGACGTTGTTGTGGAGAAGTCTTTTGGTTCACAGGATGTTGTTGTGGAGGAGTCTTCCGGTTCACAAGACGTCGTTGTGGAGGAGTCTTCCGGTTCAAAAGACGTTGTTGTGCAGGAGTCTTCCGGTTCACAAGATGTTTTTGTGGAGGAGTGTTTCGGTTTACAAGACGTTGTTGTGGAACAGTCTTCCAGTTCACCAGAGGTTGTTGTGCAGGAGTCTTCCGGTTCACAAGACATTGTTGTGGATGAGTCTTCCGGTTCACAAGACGTTGTTGTGGAGGAGTCTTTTGGTTCACAAGACGTTGTTGTGGAGGAGTCTTCCGGTTCACAAGACGTTTTTGTGGAGGCGTCTTCTGGATCACAAGACGTCATTGTGGAGGAGTCTTCCGGTTCACAAGACGTCGTTGTGGAGGAGTCTTCCGGTTCAAATGACGTTGTTGTGGAGGAGTCTTCCGGTTCACAAGATGCTGTTGTGGAGGAGTGTTTCGGTTTACAAGACGTTGTTGTGGAACAGTCTTCCAGTTCACCAGAGGTTGTTGTGCAGGAGTCTTCCGGTTCACAAGACGTTGTTGTGTGGGAGTCTTTTGGTTCACAATACGTTGTTGTGGAGGAGTCTTCCGGTTCACAAGACGTTGTTGTGGAGGAGTCTTTTGGTTCGCAAGACGTTGTTGTGGAGGAGTCTTCCGGTTCACAAGAAGTTGTTGTGGAGGAGTCTTCCAGCTCACAAGACGTTGTTGTGGAGGAGTCTTCCGGTTCACAAGACGTTGTTGTGGAGGAGTCTTTTGGTTCACAAGACGTTGTTGTGGAGGAGTCTTCCGGTTCACAAGACGTTGTTGTGGAGGAATCTTTTGGTTCACAAGACGTTGTTGTGGAGGAGTCTTCCGGTTCACAAGACATTGTTGTGGAGGAGTCTTCCGGTTCATAAGACGTTGTTGTGGAGGAGTCTTCCAGTTCACAAGATGTTGTTGTGGAGGAGTCTTCCAGTTCACAAGACGTTGTTGTGGAGGAGTCTCCTGGTTCACAGGACGTTGTTGTGGAGGAGTCTTCCGGTTCACAAGACGTTGTTGTGGAAGAGTCTTCCGGTTCATAAGACGTTGTTGTGGAGGAGTCTTCCGGTGCACAAGACGTTGTTGTGGAGGAGTCTTCCGGTTCACAAGATGTTGTTGTGGATTGTCTTCTGGATTCTCAAGACGTTGTTGTGGAACAGTCTTCCGGTTCACAGGACGTTGTTGTGGAGGGGTCTTTCGGTTCACAAGACGTTGTTGTGGAACAGTCTTCCAGTTCACAATACGTTGTTGTGGAGGAGTCTTCCGTTTCACAAGACGTTGTTGATCTATGTTATACCGGCACCATCCGCACAATGGAGATTAGTGGTGGTGACTGCAGAAATCTGCTGTCGGATTGGCGCACACTCGCACCCCCTGTTAACCAATAAGAACGGACAGGATTCTTACATTTTCTCCAGTTACCATCGTGATCGATGACGAAACTGTATTCGATAGTAATTGATAGATTAAAAATTTGGAAACGCTCTGCGACCCTCCGAAAGATCTGCAGGTGTGTTCCATTGTCAATAAACTTGCGGAGTGCTCGCCTAATTTTAAACACTCAAGCAAGCACTCCAAAGAAACGGTTGAGAAGGAACGGCTGGCTTGGCAAGCGACAGCAAGCTGATTGCTCATGGAAAATACATTATGTTGTAAAGCCTGGTTGTCGTTAAGGACGCGGAGACTGCCTGGAAACCGCTAAGCCACGCCCCTCGGTCAGTTGTGTTTTTAATGAGTCGAAATCGATGAACTAGTGCAACTTATAAACGTCTAATTGCTTCACTGTGAGTTGTGTCGTCCTTTCAAAGGCTCAAATATCATATGAAAACAGAGGTGGTTTCATCGAGAGGAAGGAACGAGGTCAGAATACCTTCAAAGTATTAAATTGCTTATTTAAGTTGTGATTTTAACAGATTTTGAGGTTGTTTGAAGATGATTAAAGGAAAGTTATTCGAATATTCCCTTTTGGAGAATTTCTCAAAGAAATCCGCAATGACGGAAACTCATGTGAGCTCCATGGGACGATGAACGGAGGAAAGGCGACGGTACAGAGAGGGAAAGAAAGCACAAACGTTTGGATGGATCACAAGGGCGTGTCCTCGACGAGGTCCGCCTTTCCGGCATATAAAGCACGCAATTCAGCCAATTTATCTGGGTAGTGAACGGTCACCACCTCGTTGTCTCTTGTGGTCAAAGCTCCTTGGTCCTTGGAGGAGTCTTCCGTTTCACAAGACGTTGTTGCGGATGAGTCTTCCAGTTCACAAGACGTTGTTGTGGAGGAGTCTTCCGGTTCACAAGACGTTGTTGTGGAGGAGTCTTTTGGTTTACAAGACGTTGTTGTGGAGGAGTCTTCCAGTTCACAAGACGTTGTTGTGGAGAGGTCTTTTGGTTCACAAGACGTTGTTGTGGAGGAGTCTTCCGGTTCACAAGACGTTGTTGTGGAGGAGTCTTCCAGTTCGCAAGACGTTGTTGTGGAGGAGTTTTCCAGTTCACAAGACGTTGTTGTGTAGGAGTCTCCTGGTTCACAGGACGTTGTTGTGGAGGAGTCTTCCGGTTCACAAGACGTTGTTGTGGAGGAGTCTTCTGGTTCAAAAGACGTTGTTGTGGAGGAGTCTTCCGGTTCACAAGATGTTGTTGTGGAGGAGTGTTTCGGTTTTCAAGATGTTGTTGTGGAACAGTCTTCCAGTTCACCAGAGGTTGTTGTGCAGGAGTCTTCCGGTTCACAAGACATTGTTGTGGATGAGTCTTCCGGTTCAAAAGACGTTGTTGTGTAGGAGTCTTTAGGTTCACAAGACGTTGTTGTGGAGGAGTCTTCCGTTCACAAGACGTTGTTGTGGAGGCGTCTTCCGGTTCACAAGACGTTGTTGTGGAGGAGTCTTAAGGTTCACAAGACGTCGTTGTGGAGGAGTCTTCCGGTTCAAAAGACGTCGTTGTGGAGGAGTCTTCCGGGTCACAAGACGTTGTTGTGGAGGAGTCTTCCGGTTCACAAGATGTTGTTGTGGAGGAGTGTTTCGGTTTACAAGACGTTGTTGTGGAACAGTCTTCCAGTTCACCAGAGGTTGTTGTGCAGGAGTCTTCCAGTTCACAGGACGTTGTTGTAGAGGAGTCTTCCAGTTCACAAGACGTTGTTGTGGAAGAGTCTTCTGGTTCACAAGACGTTGTTGTTGAGGAGTCTTCCGGTTCACAAGACGTTGTTGTGGAGGAGTCTTCCGGTTCACAAATCGTTGTTGTGGAGGATTCTTCCGGTTCACAAGACGTTGTTGTGGAGGAGTCTTTCAGTTTACAAGACGTTGTTGTGGAGGAGTCTTCCAGTTCACAAGACGTTGTTGTGGAGAAGTCTTTTGGTTCACAATACGTTGTTGTGGAGGAGTCTTCCGGTTCACAAGACGTTTTTGTGGAGGCGTCTTCTGGATCACAAGACGTCGTTGTGGAGGAGTCTTCCGGTTCACAAGACGTCGTTGTGGAGGAGTCTTCCGGTTCAAATGACGTTGTTGTGGAGGAGTCTTCCGGTTCAAAAGACGTTGTTGTGCAGGAGTCTTCCGGTTCACAAGATGTTGTTGTGGAGGAGTGTTTCGGTTTACAAGACGTTGTTGTGGAACAGTCTTCCAGTTCACCAGAGGTTGTTGTGCAGGAGTCTTCCGGTTCACAAGACATTGTTGTGGATGAGTCTTCCGGTTCACAAGACGTTGTTGTGGAGGAGTATTTTGGTTCACAAGACGTTGTTGTGGAGGAGTCTTCCGGTTCACAAGACGTTTTTGTGGAGGCGTCTTCTGGATCACAAGACGTCGTTGTGGAGGAGTCTTCCTGTTCACAAGACGTCGTTGTGGAGGAGTCTTCCGGTTCAAATGACGTTGTTGTGGAGGAGTCTTCCGGTTCACAAGACGTTGTTGTGGAACAGTCTTCCAGTTCACCAGAGGTTGTTGTGCAGGAGTCTTCCGGTTCACAAGACGTTGTTGTGTAGGAGTCTTTTGGTTCACAATACGTTGTTGTGGAGGAGTCTTCCGGTTCACAAGACGTTGTTGTGGAGGAGTCTTTTGGTTCGCAAGACGTTGTTGTGGAGGAGTCTTCCGGTTCACAAGACGTTGTTGTGGAGGAGTCTTCCGGTTCAAAAAAACGTTGTTGTGGAGGAGTCTTCCAGCTCACAAGACGTTGTTGTGGAAGAGTCTTCTGGTTCACAAGACGTTGTTGTTGAGGAGTCTTTTGGTTCACAAGACATTGTTGTGGAGGAGTCTTCTGGTTCACAAGACGTTGTTGTGGAGGAGTCTTCCAGTTCACAAGACGTTGTTGTGGAGGAGTCTTCCGGTTCACAAGACGTTGTTGTGGAGGAGTCTTTTGGTTCACAAGACGTTGTTGTGGAGGAGTCTTCCGGTTCACAAGACGTTGTTGTGGAGGAGTCTTTTGGTTCACAAGACGTTGTTGTGGAGGAGTCTTCCGGTTCACAAGACATTGTTGTGGAGGAGTCTTCCGGTTCATAAGACGTTGTTGTGGAGGAGTCTTCCAGTTCACAAGATGTTGTTGTGGAGGAGTCTTCCAGTTCACAAGACGTTGTTGTGGAGGAGTCTCCTGGTTCACAGGACGTTGTTGTGGAGGAGTCTTCCGGTTCACAAGACGTTGTTGTGGAGGAGTCTTCCGGTTCACAAGACGTTGTTGTGGAGGAGTCTTCCGGTTCACAAGACGTTGTTGTGGAAGAGTCCTCCGGTTCACAAGACGTTGTTGTGGAGGAGTCTCCTGGTTCACAAGACGTTGTTGTTGTGGATTGTCTTCTGGTTCACAAGATGTTGTTGTGGAACAGTCTTCCGGTTCACAAGACGTTGTTGCGGAGGAGTCTTCCGGTTCACAAGATGTTGTTGTGGATTGTCTTCTGGTTCACAAGATGTTGTTGTGGAACAGTCTTCCGGTTCACAAGACGTTGTTGTGGAGGGGTCTTCCGGTTCACAAGACATTGTTGTGGAGGAGTCTTCCGGTTCACAAGACGTTGTTGTGGAGGAGTCTTCCGGTTCACAAGACGTTGTTGTGGAAGAGTCCTCCGGTTCACAAGATGTTGTTGTGGATTGTCTTCTGGTTCACAAGACGTTGTTGTGGAGGAGTCTTTTGGTTCACAAGACGTTGTTGTGGAGGAGTCTTCCGGTTCACAAGACATTGTTGTGGAGGAGTCTTCCGGTTCATAAGACGTTGTTGTGGAGGAGTCTTCCAGTTCACAAGATGTTGTTGTGGAGGAGTCTTTTGGTTCACAAGACGTTGTTGTGGAAGAGTCTTCCGGTTCACAAGACATTGTTGTGGAGGAGTCTTCCGGTTCACAAGATGTTGTTGTGGAGGAGTCTTCCGGTTCACAATACGTTGTTGTGGAGGAGTCTTCCAGTTCACAAGACGTTGTTGTGGAAGAGTCTTCCGGTTCACAAGACGTTGTTGTTGAGGAGTCTTCCGGTTCACAAGACGTTGTTGTGGAGGAGTCTTTCAGTTCACAAGACGTTGTTGTGGATGAGTCTTCCAGTTCACAAGACGTTGTTGTGGAGGAGTCTTTCGGTTTACAAGACGTTGTTGTGGAGGAGTCTTCCAGTTCACAAGATGTTGTTGTGGAGGAGTCTTCCAGTTCACAAGACGTTGTTGTGGAGGAGTCTTCTGGTTCACAAGACGTTGTTGTGGAAGAGTCTTCCGGTTCACAAGACGTTGTTGTGGAGGAGTCTTCCGGTTCACAAGACGTTGTTGTGGAGGAGTCTTCCGGTTCACAAGATGTTGTTGAGGATTGTCTTCTGGTTCTCAAGACGTTGTTGTGGAACAGTCTTCCGGTTCACAGGACGTTGTTGTGGAGGAGTCTTCCGGTTCATAAGACGTTGTTGTGGAGGAGACTTCTGGTTAACAAGACATTGTTGTGGAGGAGTCTTTCGGTTCGCAAGACGTTGTTGTTGATGAGACTTATGGTTCACAAGACGTTGTTGTGGAGGAGTCATTGGGTTAGCAAGACGTTGTTGTGGATGAGACTTATGGTTCACAAGACGTTGTTGTGGAGGAGTCATTGGGTTAGAAAGACGTTGTTGTGGAGGAGTATTCCGGTTCACAAGACGTTGTTGTGGAGGAGTGTTCCGGTTCACAAGACGTTGTTGTGGAGGAGTCTTTTGTTCACAAGACGTTGTTGTGGAGGAGTCCTCCGGTTCACAAGACGTTGTTGTGGAGGAGTCTTCCGGTTCATAAGACGTTGTTGTGGAGGAGTCTTCCGGTTCACAAGACATTGTTGTGGAGGAGTCTTTCGGTTCGCAAGACGTTGTTGTTGATGAGACCAATGGTTCACAAGACATTGTTGTGGAGGAGTCATTGGGTTCGCACGACGTTGTTGTGGATGAGTCTTCCGGTTCACAAGAAGTTGTTTTGGAGGAGTCTTCCGGTTCACAAGACGTTGTTGTGGAGGAGTCTTCCGGTTCACAAGACGTTGTTGTGGAGGAGTCTTCCAGTTCACAAGATGTTGTTGTGGATTGTCTTCTGGTTCTCAAGACGTTGTTGTGGAACAGTCTTCCGGTTCACAGGACGTTGTTGTGGAGGGGTCTTTCGGTTCACAAGACGTTGTTGTGGAACAGTCTTCCAGTTCACAATACGTTGTTGTGGAGGAGTCTTCCGTTTCACAAGACGTTGTTGATCTATGTTATACCGGCACCATCCGCACAATGGAGATTAGTGGTGGTGACTGCAGAAATCTGTTGTCGGATTGGCGCACACTCGCTCCCCCTGTTAACCAATAAGAACGGACAGGATTCTTACATTTTCTCCAGTTACCATCGTGATCGATGACGAAACTGTATTCGATAGTAATTGATAGATTAAAAATTTGGAAACGCTCTGCGACCCTCCGAAAGGTCTGCAGGTGTGTTCCATTGTCAATAAACTTGCGGAGTGCTCGCCTAATTTTAAACACTCAAGCAAGCACTCCAAAGAAACGGTTGAGGAGGAACGGCTGGCTTGGCAAGCGACAGCAAGCTGATTGCTCATGGAAAATACATTATGTTGCAAAGCCTGGTTGTCGTTAAGGACGCGTAGACTGCCTGGAAACCGCTAAGCCACGCCCCTCGGTCAGTTGTGTTTTTAATGAGTCGAAATCGATGAACTAGTGCAACTTATAAACGTCTAATTGCTTCACTGTGAGTTGTGTCGTCCTTTCAAAGGCTCAAATATCATATGAAAACAGAGGTGGTTTCATCGAGAGGAAGGAACGAGGTCAGAACACCTTCAAAGTATTAAATTGCTTATTTAAGTTGTGATTTTAACAGATTTTGAGGTTGTTTGAAGATGATTAAAGGAAAGTTATTGGAATATTCCCTTTTGGAGAATTTCTCAAAGAAATCCGCAATGACGGAAACTCATGTGAGCTTCATGGGACGATGAACGGAGGAAAGGCGACGGTACAGAGAGGGAAAGAAAGCACAAACGTTTGGATGGATCACAAGGGCGTGTCCTCGACGAGGTCCGCCTTTCCGGCATATAAAGCACGCAATTCAGCCAATTTATCTGGGTAGTGAACGGTCACCACCTCGTTGTCTCTTGTGGTCAAAGCTCCTTGGTCCTTGGAGGAGTCTTCCGTTTCACAAGACGTTGTTGCGGATGAGTCTTCCGGTTCACAAGACTTTGTTGTGGAGGAGTCTTCCAGTTCACAAGACGTTGATGTGGAGGAGTCTTTCGGTTCACAAGACGTTGTTGTGGAGGAATCTTCCGGTTCACAAGACGTTGTTGTGGAGGAGTCTTCCGGTTCACAAGACGTTGTTGTGGAGGAGTCTTCCGATTCACAAGACGTTGTTGTGGAGGAGTCTTTCGGTTCACAAGACGTTCTTGTGGAGGAGTCTTCTGATTCACATGACGTTATTGTGGAGGAGTCTTCCGGTTCACAAGATGTTGTTGTGGATTGTCTTCCGGTTCACAAGACATTGTTGTGGAGGAGTCATCCGGTTCACAAGATGTTGTTGTGGATTGTCTTCCGGTTCACAAGACGTTGTTGTGGAGGAGTCTTCCGGTTCACAAGACGTTGTTGTGGAGGAGTCTTTCAGTTCAAAAGACGTTGTTGTGGAGGAGTCTTCCGGTTCACAAGACGTTGTTGTGGAGGAGTCTTCCGGTTCACAAGATGTTGTTTTGGATTGTCTTCCGGTTCACAAGACGTTGTTGTGGAGGAGTCTTCCGGTTCACAAGACATTGTTGTGGAGGAGTCTTCCAGTTCATAAGACGTTGTTGTGGAGGAGTCTTCCAGTTCACAAGATGTTGTTGTGGAGGAGTCTTCCAGTTCACAAGACGTTGTTGTGGAGGAGTCTCCTGGTTCACAGGACGTTGTTGTTGAGGAGTCTTCCGGTTCACAAGACGTTGTTGTGGAGGAGTCTTCCGGTTCACAAGACGTTGTTGTGGAGGAGTCTTCCGGTTCACAAGACGTTGTTGTGGAAGAGTCCTCCGGTTCACAAGACGTTGTTGTGGAGGAGTCTCCTGGTTCACAAGACCTTGTTGCGGAGGAGTCTTCCGGTTCACAAGATGTTGTTGTGGATTGTCTTCTGGTTCACAAGATGTTGTTGTGGAACAGTCTTCCGGTTCACAAGACGTTGTTGTGGAGGGTTCTTCCGGTTCACAAGACATTGTTGTGGAGGAGTCTTCCGGTTCACAAGACGTTGTTGTGGAGGAGTCTTCCGGTTCACAAGACGTTGTTGTGGAAGAGTCCTCCGGTTCACAAGATGTTGTTGTGGATTGTCTTCTGGTTCACAAGACGTTGTTGTGGAGGAGTCTTTTGGTTCACAAGACGTTGTTGTGGAGGAGTCTTCCGGTTCACAAGACATTGTTGTGGAGGAGTCTTCCGGTTCATAAGACGTTGTTGTGGAGGAGTCTTCCAGTTCACAAGATGTTGTTGTGGAGGAGTCTTTTGCTTCACAAGACGTTGTTGTGGAGGAGTCTTCCGGTTCACAAGACATTGTTGTGGAGGAGTCTTCCGGTTCACAAGACGTTGTTGTGGAGGAGTCTTCCGGTTCACAAGACGTTGTTGTGGAAGAGTCCTCCGGTTCACAAGACGTTGTTGTGGAGGAGTCTCCTGGTTCACAGGACGTTGTTGTGGAGGAGTCTTCCAGTTCACAAGACGTTGTTGTGGAAGAGTCTTCCGGTTCACAAGACGTTGATGTGGAGGAATCTTCCGGTTCACAAGACGTTGTTGTGGAGGAGTCTTCCGGTTCACAAGACGTTGTTGCGGAGGAGTCTTCCGGTTCACAAGATGTTGTTGTGGATTGTCTTCTGGTTCACAAGACGTTGTTGTGGAACAGTCTTCCGGTTCACAAGACGTTGTTGTGGAGGGGTCTTTCGGTTCACAAGAAGTTGTTGTGGAGGAGTCTTCCGGTTCACAAGACGTTGTTGCGGAGGAGTCTTCCGGTTCACAAGATGTTGTTGTGGATTGTCTTCTGGTTCACAAGACGTTGTTGTGGAACAGTCTTCCGGTTCACAAGACGTTGTTGTGGAGGGGTCTTTCGGTTCACAAGACCTTGTTGTGGAGGAGTCTTCCATTTCACAAGACGTTGTTGTGGAGGAGTCTTCTGGTTCACAAGACGTTGTTGTGGAGGAGTCTTCCGGTTCACAAGACGTTGTGGAGGAGTCTTCCGGTTCACAAGACGTTGTTGTGGAGGAGTCTTCTGGTTCACAAGACATTGTTGTGGATGAGTCTTTCAGTTCGCAAGACGTTGTTGTTCATGAGAATTATGGTTCACAAGACGTTGTTGTGGAGGAGTCATTGGGTTAGCAAGACGTTGTTGTGGATGAGACTTATGGTTCACAAGACGTTGTTGTGGAGTCATTGGGTTCGCAAGACGTTGTTGTGGAGGAGTCTTCTGGATCACAAGACGTTGTTTTGGAGGAGTCTTCTGGTTCACAAGACGTTGTTGTGGAGGAGTCTTCCGGTTCACAAAATGTTGTTGTGGAGGAGTCTTCCAGTTCACAAGACGTTGTTGTGGAGGAGTCTTCCGGTTCACAATACGTTGTTGTGGAGGAGTCTTCCAGTTCACAAGACGTTGTTGTGGAAGAGTCTTCCGGTTCACAAGACGTTGTTGTTGAGGAGTCTTCCGGTTCACAAGACGTTGTTGTGGAGGAGTCTTTCAGTTCACAAGACGTTGTTGTGGAGGAGTCTTCCAGTTCACAAGACGTTGTTGTGGAGGAGTCTTTCGGTTTACAAGACGTTGTTGTGGAGGAGTCTTCCAGTTCACAAGATGTTGTTGTGTAGGAGTCTTCCAGTTCACAAGACGTTGTTGTGGAGGAGTCTTCCGGTTCACAAGACGTTGTTGTGGAAGAGTCTTCCGGTTCACAAGACGTTGTTGTGGAGGAGTCTTCCGGTTCACAAGACGTTGTTGTGGAGGAGTCTTCCGGTTCACAAGATGTTGTTGTGGATTGTCTTCTGGTTCTCAAGACGTTGTTGTGGAACAGTCTTCCGGTTCACAGGACGTTGTTGTGGAGGGGTCTTTCGGTTCACAAGACGTTGTTGTGGAACAGTCTTCCAGTTCACAATACGTTGTTGTGGAGGAGTCTTCCGTTTCACAAGACGTTGTTGATCTATGTTATACCGGCACCATCCGCACAATGGAGATTAGTGGTGGTGACTGCAGAAATCTGTTGTCGGATTGGCGCACACTCGCACCCCCTGTTAACCAATAAGAACGGACAGGATTCTTACATTTTCTCCAGTTACCATCGTGATCGATGACGAAACTGTATTCGATAGTAATTGATAGATTAAAAATTTGGAAACGCTCTGCGACCCTCCGAAAGGTCTGCAGGTGTGTTCCATTGTCAATAAACTTGTAGAGTGCTCGCCTAATTTTAAACACTCAAGCAAGCACTCCAAAGAAACGGTTGAGAAGGAACGGCTGGCTTGGCAAGCGACAGCAAGCTGATTGCTCATGGAAAATACATTATGTTGCAAAGCCTGGTTGTCGTTAAGGACGCGTAGACTGCCTGGAAACCGCTAAGCCACGCCCCTCGGTCAGTTGTGTTTTTAATGAGTCGAAATCGATGAACTAGTGCAACTTATAAACGTCTAATTGCTTCACTGTGAGTTGTGTCGTCCTTTCAAAGGCTCAAATATCATATGAAAACAGAGGTGGTTTCATCGAGAGGAAGGAACGAGGTCAGAACACCTTCAAAGTATTAAATTGCTTATTTAAGTTGTGATTTTAACAGATTTTGAGGTTGTTTGAAGATGATTAAAGGAAAGTTATTCGAATATTCCCTTTTGGAGAATTTCTCAAAGAAATCCGCAATGACGGAAACTCATGTGAGCTCCATGGGACGATGAACGGAGGAAAGGCGACGGTACAGAGAGGGAAAGAAAGCACAAACGTTTGGATGGATCACAAGGGCGTGTCCTCGACGAGGTCCGCCTTTCCGGCATATAAAGCACGCAATTCAGCCAATTTATCTGGGTAGTGAACGGTCACCACCTCGTTGTCTCTTGTGGTCAAAGCTCCTTGGTCCTTGGAGGAGTCTTCCGTTTCACAAGACGTTGTTGCGGATGAGTCTTCCGGTTCACAAGACTTTGTTGTGGAGGAGTCTTCCAGTTCACAAGACGTTGATGTGGAGGAGTCTTTCGGTTCACAAGACGTTGTTGTGGAGGAATCTTCCGTTCACAAGACGTTGTTGTGGAGGAGTCTGCCGGTTCACAAGACGTTGTTGTGGAGGAGTCTTCCGATTCACAAGACGTTGTTGTGGAGGATTCTTTCGGTTCACAAGACGTTCTTGTGGAGGAGTCTTCTGATTCACATGACGTTATTGTGGAGGAGTCTTCCGGTTCACAAGATGTTGTTGTGGATTGTCTTCCGGTTCACAAGACATTGTTGTGGAGGAGTCATCCGGTTCACAAGATGTTGTTGTGGATTGTCTTCCGGTTCACAAGACGTTGTTGTGGAGGAGTCTTCCGGTTCACAAGACGTTGTTGTGGAGGAGTCTTTCAGTTCACAAGACGTTGTTGTGGAGGAGTCTTCCGGTTCACAAGACGTTGTTGTGGAGGAGTCTTCTGGTTCACAAGATGTTGTTTTGGATTGTCTTCCGGTTCACAAGACGTTGTTGTGGAGGAGTCTTCCGTTTCACAAGACGTTGTTGTGGAGGAGTCTTCCGGTTCACAAAACGTTGTTGTGGAGGAGTCTTTTTTTTTCTTTTTTTTGTATACTGAATCGAGGCTCGTGAAAGGGCTAACATTTATTTCACAAACAAATCAACCAGACAAACAAAATATATAAAAAGACGGAGCGGAGGACAAGATGGGGAGAGAAGGGGAAGCACACAAACACAACATGAGAGCAGGGAGAAGTGTGGGAGGGAGAGGGCTTGGGGGGAGGAGGCGTGGAAAGGGGAAGGGGGAGAGGTATAAAACACAAGGGGACCAAAAACTTCCAGGACAGAAGTTGGCATTTCAAGAAAAAAAAAAAAGTGGAGGATTTTGGGTGAAATTGGCGGGGGTAGAAAAGATCAATGTTTTGGATGGGGGAAGATAAGAGATGGTGTTCCGGTTCACAAGACGTTGTTGTGGAGGAGTCTTCCAGTTCACAAGGCGTTGTTGTGGAAGAGTCTTCCGGTTCACAAGACATTGTTGTGGAGGAGTCTTCAGGTTCACAAGACGTTGTTGTGGAGGAGTCTTCCAGTTCACAAGACGTTGTTGTGGAAGAGTCTTCCAGTTCACAAGACGTTGTTGTGGAGGAGTCTTCCGGTTCACAAGACGTTGTTGTGGAAGAGTCCTCCGGTTCACAAGACGTTGTTGTGGAGGAGTCTCCTGGTTCACAGGACGTTGTTGTGGAGGAGTCTTCCAGTTCACAAGACGTTGTTGTGGAAGAGTCTTCCGGTTCACAAGACGTTGTTGTGGAAGAGTCTTCCGGTTCACAAGACGTTGTTGTGGAGGAGTCTTCAGTTCACAAGACGTTCTTGTGGAAGAGTCTTCCGGTTCACAAGACGTTGTTGTGGAGGAGTCTCCTGGTTCACAGGACGTTGTTGTGGAGGAGTCTTCCAGTTCACAAGACGTCGTTGTGGAGGAGTCTTCCGGTTCACAAGACGTTGTTGTGGAGGAGTCTTTTGGTTCACAAGACGTTGTTGTGGAGGAGTCTTCCGGTTCACAAGACGTTGTTGTGGAGGAGTCTTCCAGTTCACAAGATGTTGTTGTGGATTGTCTTCCGTTTCACAAGACGTTGTTGATCTATGTTATACCGGCACCATCCGCACAATGGAGATTAGTGGTGGTGACTGCAGAAATCTGTTGTCGGATTGGCGCACACTCGCTCCCCCTGTTAACCAATAAGAACGGACAGGATTCTTACATTTTCTCCAGTTACCATCGTGATCGATGACGAAACTGTATTCGATAGTAATTGATAGATTAAAAATTTGGAAACGCTCTGCGACCCTCCGAAAGGTCTGCAGGTGTGTTCCATTGTCAATAAACTTGCGGAGTGCTCGCCTAATTTTAAACACTCAAGCAAGCACTCCAAAGAAACGGTTGAGAAGGAACGGCTGGCTTGGCAAGCGACAGCAAGCTGATTGCTCATGGAAAATACATTATGTTGCAAAGCCTGGTTGTCGTTAAGGACGCGTAGACTGCCTGGAAACCGCTAAGCCACGCCCCTCGGTCAGTTGTGTTTTTAATGAGTCGAAATCGATGAACTAGTGCAACTTATAAACGTCTAATTGCTTCACTGTGAGTTGTGTCGTCCTTTCAAAGGCTCAAATATCATATGAAAACAGAGGTGGTTTCATCGAGAGGAAGGAACGAGGTCAGAACACCTTCAAAGTATTAAATTGCTTATTTAAGTTGTGATTTTAACAGATTTTGAGGTTGTTTGAAGATGATTAAAGGAAAGTTATTGGAATATTCCCTTTTGGAGAATTTCTCAAAGAAATCCGCAATGACGGAAACTCATGTGAGCTTCATGGGACGATGAACGGAGGAAAGGCGACGGTACAGAGAGGGAAAGAAAGCACAAACGTTTGGATGGATCACAAGGGCGTGTCCTCGACGAGGTCCGCCTTTCCGGCATATAAAGCACGCAATTCAGCCAATTTATCTGGGTAGTGAACGGTCACCACCTCGTTGTCTCTTGTGGTCAAAGCTCCTTGGTCCTTGGAGGAGTCTTCCGTTTCACAAGACGTTGTTGCGGATGAGTCTTCCGGTTCACAAGACTTTGTTGTGGAGGAGTCTTCCAGTTCACAAGACGTTGATGTGGAGGAGTCTTTCAGTTCACAAGACGTTGTTGTGGAGGAATCTTCCGGTTCACAAGACGTTGTTGTGGAGGAGTCTTCCGGTTCACAAGACGTTGTTGTGGAGGAGTCCTCCGATTCACAAGACGTTGTTGTGGAGGAGTCTTTCGGTTCACAAGACGTTCTTGTGGAGGAGTCTTCTGATTCACATGACGTTATTGTGGAGGAGTCTTCCGGTTCACAAGATGTTGTTGTGGATTGTCTTCCGGTTCACAAGACATTGTTGTGGAGGAGTCATCCGGTTCACAAGATGTTGTTGTGGATTGTCTTCCGTTTCACAAGACGTTGTTGTGGAGGAGTCTTCCGGTTCACAAGACGTTGTTGTGGAGGAGTCTTTCAGTTCACAAGACGTTGTTGTGGAGGAGTCTTCCGGTTCACAAGACGTTGTTGTGGAGGAGTCTTCCGGTTCACAAGATGTTGTTTTGGATTGTCTTCCGGTTCACAAGACGTTGTTGTGGAGGAGTCTTCCAGTTCACAAGACATTGTTGTGGAGGAGTCTTCCGGTTCATAAGACGTTGTTGTGGAGGAGTCTTCCAGTTCACAAGATGTTGTTGTGGAGGAGTCTTCCAGTTCACAAGACGTTGTTGTGGAGGAGTCTCCTGGTTCACAGGACGTTGTTGTTGAGGAGTCTTCCGGTTCACAAGACGTTGTTGTGGAGGAGTCTTCCGGTTCACAAGACGTTGTTGTGGAGGAGTCTTCCGGTTCACAAGACGTTGTTGTGGAAGAGTCCTCCGGTTCACAAGACGTTGTTGTGGAGGAGTCTCCTGGTTCACAAGACCTTGTTGCGGAGGAGTCTTCCGGTTCACAAGATGTTGTTGTGGATTGTCTTCTGGTTCACAAGATGTTGTTGTGGAACAGTCTTCCGGTTCACAAGACGTTGTTGTGGAGGGTTCTTCCGGTTCACAAGACATTGTTGTGGAGGAGTCTTCCGGTTCACAAGACGTTGTTGTGGAGGAGTCTTCCGGTTCACAAGACGTTGTTGTGGAAGAGTCCTCCGGTTCACAAGATGTTGTTGTGGATTGTCTTCTGGTTCACAAGACGTTGTTGTGGAGGAGTCTTTTGGTTCACAAGACGTTGTTGTGGAGGAGTCTTCCGGTTCACAAGACATTGTTGTGGAGGAGTCTTCCGGTTCATAAGACGTTGTTGTGGAGGAGTCTTCCAGTTCACAAGATGTTGTTGTGGAGGAGTCTTTTGGTTCACAAGACGTTGTTGTGGAGGAGTCTTCCGGTTCACAAGACATTGTTGTGGAGGAGTCTTCCGGTTCACAAGACGTTGTTGTGGAGGAGTCTTCCGGTTCACAAGACGTTGTTGTGGAAGAGTCCTCCGGTTCACAAGACGTTGTTGTGGAGGAGTCTCCTGGTTCACAGGACGTTGTTGTGGAGGAGTCTTCCAGTTCACAAGACGTTGTTGTGGAAGAGTCTTCCGGTTCACAAGACGTTGATGTGGAGGAGTCTTCCGGTTCACAAGACGTTGTTGTGGAGGAGTCTTCCGGTTCACAAGACGTTGTTGCGGAGGAGTCTTCCGGTTCACAAGATGTTGTTGTGGATTGTCTTCTGGTTCACAAGACGCTGTTGTGGAACAGTCTTCCGGTTCACAAGACGTTGTTGTGGAGGGGTCTTTCGGTTCACAAGAAGTTGTTGTGGAGGAGTCTTCCGGTTCACAAGACGTTGTTGCGGAGGAGTCTTCCGGTTCACAAGATGTTGTTGTGGATTGTCTTCTGGTTCACAAGACGTTGTTGTGGAACAGTCTTCCGGTTCACAAGACGTTGTTGTGGAGGGGTCTTTCGGTTCACAAGACCTTGTTGTGGAGGAGTCTTCCATTTCACAAGACGTTGTTGTGGAGGAGTCTTCTGGTTCACAAGACGTTGTTGTGGAGGAGTCTTCCGGTTCACAAGACGTTGTGGAGGAGTCTTCCGGTTCACAAGACGTTGTTGTGGAGGAGTCTTCTGGTTCACAAGACATTGTTGTGGATGAGTCTTTCAGTTCGCAAGACGTTGTTGTTCATGAGAATTATGGTTCACAAGACGTTGTTGTGGAGGAGTCATTGGGTTAGCAAGACGTTGTTGTGGATGAGACTTATGGTTCACAAGACGTTGTTGTGGAGTCATTGGGTTCGCAAGACGTTGTTGTGGAGGAGTCTTCTGGATCACAAGACGTTGTTTTGGAGGAGTCTTCCGGTTCACAAGACGTTGTTGTGGAGGAGTCTTCCGGTTCACAAAATGTTGTTGTGGAGGAGTCTTCCAGTTCACAAGACGTTGTTGTAGAGGATTCTTCCAGTTCACAAGACGTAGTTGTGGAAGAGTCTTCTGGTTCACAAGACGTTGTTGTTGAGGAGTCTTTTGGTTCACAAGACATTGTTGTGGAGGAGTCTTCTGGTTCACAAGAAGTTGTTGTGGAGGAGTCTTCCGGTTCACAAGACGTTGTTGTGGAGGAGTCTTCCGGTTCACAAGACGTTGTTGTGGAGGAGTCTTCCGGTTCACAAGACGTTGTTCTGGAGGAATCTTCCGGTTCACAAGATGTTGTTGTGGAGGAGTCTTCCGGTTCACAATACGTTGTTGTGGAGGAGTCTTCCGGTTCACAAGACGTTGTTGTGGAGGGGTCTTTCGGTTCACAAGACGTTGTTGTGGAACAGTCTTCCAGTTCACAATACGTTGTTGTGGAGGAGTCTTCCGTTTCACAAGACGTTGTTGATCTATGTTATACCGGCACCATCCGCACAATGGAGATTAGTGGTGGTGACTGCAGAAATCTGTTGTCGGATTGGCGCACACTCGCACCCCCTGTTAACCAATAAGAACGGACAGGATTCTTACATTTTCTCCAGTTACCATCGTGATCGATGACGAAACTGTATTCGATAGTAATTGATAGATTAAAAATTTGGAAACGCTCTGCGACCCTCCGAAAGGTCTGCAGGTGTGTTCCATTGTCAATAAACTTGTAGAGTGCTCGCCTAATTTTAAACACTCAAGCAAGCACTCCAAAGAAACGGTTGAGAAGGAACGGCTGGCTTGGCAAGCGACAGCAAGCTGATTGCTCATGGAAAATACATTATGTTGCAAAGCCTGGTTGTCGTTAAGGACGCGTAGACTGCCTGGAAACCGCTAAGCCACGCCCCTCGGTCAGTTGTGTTTTTAATGAGTCGAAATCGATGAACTAGTGCAACTTATAAACGTCTAATTGCTTCACTGTGAGTTGTGTCGTCCTTTCAAAGGCTCAAATATCATATGAAAACAGAGGTGGTTTCATCGAGAGGAAGGAACGAGGTCAGAACACCTTCAAAGTATTAAATTGCTTCTTTAAGTTGTGATTTTAACAGATTTTGAGGTTGTTTGAAGATGATTAAAGGAAAGTTATTCGAATATTCCCTTTTGGAGAATTTCTCAAAGAAATCCGCAATGACGGAAACTCATGTGAGCTCCATGGGACGATGAACGGAGGAAAGGCGACGGTACAGAGAGGGAAAGAAAGCACAAACGTTTGGATGGATCACAAGGGCGTGTCCTCGACGAGGTCCGCCTTTCCGGCATATAAAGCACGCAATTCAGCCAATTTATCTGGGTAGTGAACGGTCACCACCTCGTTGTCTCTTGTGGTCAAAGCTCCTTGGTCCTTGGAGGAGTCTTCCGTTTCACAAGACGTTGTTGCGGATGAGTCTTCCGGTTCACAAGACTTTGTTGTGGAGGAGTCTTCCAGTTCACAAGACGTTGATGTGGAGGAGTCTTTCGGTTCACAAGACGTTGTTGTGGAGGAATCTTCCGTTCACAAGACGTTGTTGTGGAGGAGTCTGCCGGTTCACAAGACGTTGTTGTGGAGGAGTCTTCCGATTCACAAGACGTTGTTGTGGAGGAGTCTTTCGGTTCACAAGACGTTCTTGTGGAGGAGTCTTCTGATTCACATGACGTTATTGTGGAGGAGTCTTCCGGTTCACAAGATGTTGTTGTGGATTGTCTTCCGGTTCACAAGACATTGTTGTGGAGGAGTCATCCGGTTCACAAGATGTTGTTGTGGATTGTCTTCCGGTTCACAAGACGTTGTTGTGGAGGAGTCTTCCGGTTCACAAGACGTTGTTGTGGAGGAGTCTTTCAGTTCACAAGACGTTGTTGTGGAGGAGTCTTCCGGTTCACAAGACGTTGTTGTGGAGGAGTCTTCCGGTTCACAAGATGTTGTTTTGGATTGTCTTCCGGTTCACAAGACGTTGTTGTGGAGGAGTCTTCCGTTTCACAAGACGTTGTTGTGGAGGAGTCTTCCGGTTCACAAAACGTTGTTGTGGAGGAGTCTTTTTTTTTCTTTTTTTTGTATACTGAATCGAGGCTCGTGAAAGGGCTAACATTTATTTCACAAACAAATCAACCAGACAAACAAAATATATAAAAAGACGGAGCGGAGGACAAGATGGGGAGAGAAGGGGAAGCACACAAACACAACATGAGAGCAGGGAGAAGTGTGGGAGGGAGAGGGCTTGGGGGGAGGAGGCGTGGAAAGGGGAAGGGGGAGAGGTATAAAACACAAGGGGACCAAAAACTTCCAGGACAGAAGTTGGCATTTCAAGAAAGAAAAAAAAAGTGGAGGATTTTGGGTGAAATTGGCGGGGGTAGAAAAGATCAAGGTTTTGGATGGGGGAAGATAAGAGATGGTGTTCCGGTTCACAAGACGTTGTTGTGGAGGAGTCTTCCAGTTCACAAGGCGTTGTTGTGGAAGAGTCTTCCGGTTCACAAGACATTGTTGTGGAGGAGTCTTCAGGTTCACAAGACGTTGTTGTGGAGGAGTCTTCCAGTTCACAAGACGTTGTTGTGGAAGAGTCTTCCAGTTCACAAGACGTTGTTGTGGAGGAGTCTTCCGGTTCACAAGACGTTGTTGTGGAAGAGTCCTCCGGTTCACAAGACGTTGTTGTGGAGGAGTCTCCTGGTTCACAGGACGTTGTTGTGGAGGAGTCTTCCAGTTCACAAGACGTTGTTGTGGAAGAGTCTTCCGGTTCACAAGACGTTGTTGTGGAGGAGTCTTCCAGTTCACAAGACGTTGTTGTGGAAGAGTCTTCCGGTTCACAAGACGTTGTTGTGGAGGAGTCTTCCGGTTCACAAGACGTTCTTGTGGAAGAGTCTTCCGGTTCACAAGACGTTGTTGTGGAGGAGTCTCCTGGTTCACAGGACGTTGTTGTGGAGGAGTCTTCCAGTTCACAAGACGTCGTTGTGGAGGAGTCTTCCGGTTCACAAGACGTTGTTGTGGAGGAGTCTTTTGGTTCACAAGACGTTGTTGTGGAGGAGTCTTCCGGTTCACAAGACGTTGTTGTGGAGGAGTCTTTTGGTTCACAAGACGTTGTTGTGGAGGAGTCTTCCGGTTCACAAGACATTGTTGTGGAGGAGTCTTCCGGTTCAAAAGACGTTGTTGTGGAGGAGTCTTCCGGTTCACAAGACATTGTTGTGGAGGGGTCTTTCGGTTCACAAGAAGTTGTTGTGGAGGAGTCTTCCGGTTCACAAGACGTTGTTGATCTATGTTATACCGGCACCATCTACACAATGGAGATTAGTGGTGGTGAATGCAGAAATCTGTTGTCGGAATGGCGCACACTCACACCCCCGTTAACCAATAAGAATGTACAGGATTCTTACATTTTCTCCAGTTACCATCGTGATCGATGACGAAACTGCAATCGATAGTAATTGATAGATTAAAAATTTGGAAACGCTCTGCGACCCTCCGAAAGGTCTGCAGGTGTGTTCCATTGTCAATAAACTTGTAGAGTGCTCACCTAATTTTAAACACTCAAGCAAGCACTCCAAAGAAACGGTTGAGAAGGAACGGCTGGCTTGGCAAGCGACAGCAAGCTGATTGCTCACGGAAAATACATTATGTTGCAAAGCCTGGTTGTCGTTAAGGACGCGTAGACTGCCTGGAAACCGCTAAGCCACGCCCCTCGGTCAGTTGTGTTTTTAATGAGTCGAAATCGATGAACTAGTGCAACTTATAAACGTCTAATTGCTTCACTGTGAGTTGTGTCGTCCTTTCAAAGGCTCAAATATCATATGAAAACAGAGGTGGTTTCATCGAGAGGAAGGAACGAGGTCAGAATACCTTCAAAGTATTAAATTGCTTATTTAAGTTGTGATTTTAACAGATTTTGAGGTTGTTTGAAGATGATTGAAGGAAAGTTATTCGAATAATCCCTTTTGGAGAATTTCTCAAAGAAATCCGCAATGACGGAAACTCATGTGAGCTCCATGGGACGATGAACGGAGGAAAGGCGACGGTACAGAGAGGGAAAGAAAGCACAAACGTTTGGATGGATCACAAGGGCGTGTCCTCGACGAGGTCCGCCTTTCCGGCATATAAAGCACGCAATTCAGCCAATTTATCTGGGTAGTGAACGGTCACCACCTCGTTGTCTCTTGTGGTCAAAGCTCCTTGGTCCTTGGAGGAGTCTTCCGTTTCACAAGACGTTGTTGCGGATGAGTCTTCCGGTTCACAAGACGTTGTTGTGGAGGAGTCTTCCGGTTCACAAGACGTTGTTGTGGAGGAGTCTTCCGATTCACAAGACGTTGTTGTGGAGGAGTCTTTCGGTTCACAAGACGTTGTTGTGGAGGAGTCTTCTGATTCACATGACGTTATTGTGGAGGAGTCTTCCGGTTCACAAGATGTTGTTGTGGATTGTCTTCCGGTTCACAAGGCATTGTTGTGGAGGAGTCTTCCGGTTCACAAGATGTTGTTGTGGATTGTCTTCCGGTTCACAAGACGTTGTTGTGGAGGAGTCTTCCGGTTCACAAGACGTTGTTGTGGAGGAGTCTTTCAGTTCACAAGACGTTGTTGTGGAGGAGTCTTCCGGTTCACAAGACGTTGTTGTGGAGGAGTCTTCCGGTTCACAAGATGTTGTTTTGGATTGTCTTCCGGTTCACAAAACGTTGTTGTGGAGGAGTCTTCCAGTTCACAAGACGTTGTTGTGGAAGAGTCTTCTGGTTCACAAGACGTTGTTGTTGAGGAGTCTTTTGGTTCACAAGACATTGTTGTGGAGGAGTCTTCTGGTTCACAAGACGTTGTTGTGGAGGAGTCTTCCAGTTCACAAGACGTTGTTGTGGAGGAGTCTTCTGGTTCACAAGACGTTGTTGTGGAGGAGTCCTCCAGTTCACAAGACGTTGTTGTGGAGGAGTCTTCCGGTTCACAAGACGTTGTTGTGGAGGAGTCTTTTGGTTCACAAGACGTTGTTGTGGAGGAGTCTTCCGGTTCACAAGACGTTGTTGTGGAGGAGTCTTCCGGTTCAAAAGACGTTGTTGTGGAGGAGTCTTCCGTTTCACAAGATGTTGTTGTGGAGGAGTGTTTCGGTTTACAAGACGTTGTTGTGGAACAGTCTTCCAGTTCACCAGAGCTTGTTGTGCAGGAGTCTTCCGGTTCACAAGACATTGTTGTGGATGAGTCTTCCGGTTCACAAGACGTTGTTGTGGAGGAGTCTTTTGTTTCACAAGACGTTGTTGTGGATGAGTCTTCCGGTTCACAAGACGTTGTTGTGGAGGAGTCTTCCGGTTCACAAGACGTCGTTGTGGATGAGTCTTCCGGTCCAAAAGACGTTCTTGTGGAGGAGTCACTGGGTTAGCAAGACGTTGTTGTGGATGAGGCTTATGGTTCACAAGACGTTGTTGTGGAGGAGTCATTGGGTTCGCAAGACGTTGTTGTGGAGGAGTCTTCCGGTTCACAAGACGTTGTTGTGGAGGAGTCTTCCGGTTCACAAAACGTTGTTGTGGAGGAGTCTTCCAGTTAACAAGACGTTGTTGTGGAAGAGTCTTCTGGTTCACAAGACGTTGTTGTTGAGGAGTCTTTTGGTTCACAAGACATTGTTGTGGAGGAGTCTTCTGGTTCACAAGACGTTGTTGTGGAGGAGTCTTCTGGTTCACAAGACGTTGTTGTGGAGGAGTCCTCCAGTTCACAAGACGTTGTTGTGGAGGAGTCTTCCGGTTCACAAGACGTTGTTGTGGAGGAGTCTTTTGGTTCACACGACGTTGTTGTGGAGGAGTCTTCCGGTTCACAAGACGTTGTTGTGGAGGAGTCTTTCGGTTCACAATACGTTATTGTGGAGGAGTCCTCCGGTTCATAAGACGTTGTTGTGGAGGAGACTTCCGGTTCACAAGACATTGTTGTGGAGGAGTCTTTCGGTTCGCAAGACGTTGTTGTTGATGAGACTTATGGTTCACAAGACGTTGTTGTGGAGGAGTCATTGGGTTAGCAAGACGTTGTTGTGGATGAGACTTATGGTTCACAAGACGTTGTTGTGGAGGAGTCATTGGGTTAGCAAGACGTTGTTGTGGAGGAGTCTTCTGGTTCATAAGACGTTGTTGTGGAAGAGTCTTTTGTTCACAAGACGTTGTTGTGGAGGAGTCCTCCGGTTCACAAGACGTTGTTGTGGAGGAGTCTTCCGTTTCATAAGACGTTGTTGTGGAGGAGTCTTCCGGTTCACAAGACATTGTTGTGGAGGAGTCTTTCGGTTCGCAAGACGTTGTTGTTGATGAGACCAATGGCTCACAAGACATTGTTGTGGAGGAGTCATTGGGTTCGCAAGACGTTGTTGTGGATGAGTCTTCCGGTTCACAAGAAGTTGTTTTGGAGGAGTCTTCCGGTTCACAAGATGTTGTTGTGGAGGAGTCTTTCAGTTCACAAGAGGTTGTTGTGGAGGAGTCTTCCGGTTCACAAGACGTTGTTGTGGAGGAGTCTTTCGGTTTACAAGACGTTGTTGTGGAGGAGTCTTCCAGTTCACAAGATGTTGTTGTGGAGGAGTCTTCCAGTTCACAAGACGTTGTTGTGGAGGAGTCTCCTGGTTCACAAGACGTTGTTGTGGAGGAGTCTTCCGGTTCACAAGACGTTGTTGTGGAAGAGTCTTCCGGTTCACAAGACGTTGTTGTGGAGGAGTCTTGCAGTTCACAAGACGTTGTTGTCGAGGAGTCTTCCGGTTCACAAGATGTTGTTGTGGATTGTCTTCTGGTTCTCAAGACGTTGTTGTGGAACAGTCTTCCGGTTCACAGGACGTTGTTGTGGAGGGGTCTTTCGGTTCACAAGACGTTGTTGTGGAACAGTCTTCCAGTTCACAATGCGTTGTTGTGGAGGAGTCTTCCGTTTCACAAGACGTTGTTGATCTATGTTATACCGGCACCATCCGCACAATGGAGATTAGTGGTGGTGACTGCAGAAATCTGTTGTCGGATTGGCGCACACTCGCACCCCCTGTTAACCAATAAGAACGGACAGGATTGTTACATTTTCTCCAGTTACCATCGTGATCGATGACGAAACTGTATTCGATAGTAATTGATAGATTAAAAAATTGGAAACGCTCTGCGACCCTCCGAAAGGTCTGCAGGTGTGTTCCATTGTCAATAAACTTGCGGAGTGCTCGCCTAATTTTAAACACTCAAGCAAGCACTCCAAAGAAACGGTTGAGAAGGAACGGCTGGCTTGGCAAGCGACAGCAAGCTGATTGCTCATGGAAAATACATTATGTTGCAAAGCCTGGTTGTCGTTAAGGACGCGTAGACTGCCTGGAAACCGCTAAGCCACGCCCCTCGGTCAGTTGTGTTTTTAATGAGTCGAAATCGATGAACTAGTGCAACTTATAAACGTCTAATTGCTTCACTGTGAGTTGTGTCGTCCTTTCAAAGGCTCAAATATCATATGAAAACAGAGGTGGTTTCATCGAGAGGAAGGAACGATGTCAGAATACCTTCAAAGTATTAAATTGCTTATTTAAGTTGTGATTTTAACAGATTTTGAGGTTGTTTGAAGATGATTAAAGGAAAGTTATTCGAATAATCCCTTTTGGAGAATTTCTCAAAGAAATCCGCAATGACGGAAACTCATGTGAGCTCCATGGGACGATGAACGGAGGAAAGGCGACGGTACAGAGAGGGAAAGAAAGCACAAACGTTTGGATGGATCACAAGGGCGTGTCCTCGACGAGGTCCGCCTTTCCGGCATATAAAGCACGCAATTCAGCCAATTTATCTGGGTAGTGAACGGTCACCACCTCGTTGTCTCTTGTGGTCAAAGCTCCTTGGTCCTTGGAGGAGTCTTCCGTTTCACAAGACGTTGTTGCGGATGAGTCTTCCGGTTCACAAGACGTTGTTGTGGAGGAGTCTTCCGGTTCACAAGACGTTGTTGTGGAGGAGTCTTCCGATTCACAAGACGTTGTTGTGGAGGAGTCTTTCGGTTCACAAGACGTTGTTGTGGAGGAGTCTTCTGATTCACATGACGTTATTGTGGAGGAGTCTTCCGGTTCACAAGATGTTGTTGTGGATTGTCTTCCGGTTCACAAGACATTGTTGTGGAGGAGTCTTCCGGTTCACAAGATGTTGTTGTGGATTGTCTTCCGGTTCACAAGACGTTGTTGTGGAGGAGTCTTCCGGTTCACAAGACGTTGTTGTGGAGGAGTCTTTCGGTTCACAAGACGTTGTTGTGGAGGAGTCTTCCGGTTCACAAGACGTTGTTGTGGAGGAGTCTTCCGGTTCACAAGATGTTGTTTTGGATTGTCTTCCGGTTCATAAGACGTTGTTGTGGAGGAGTCTTCCGTTACACAAGACGTTGTTGTGGAGGAGTCTTCCGGTTCACAAAACGTTGTTGTGGAGGAGTCATTGGGTTAGCAAGACGTTGTTGTGGATGAGACTTATGGTTCACAAGACGTTGTTGTGGAGGAGTCATTGCGTTCGCAAGACGTTGTTGTGGAGGAGTCTTCCGGTTCACAAGACGTTGTTGTGGAGGAGTCTTCCGGTTCACAAAACGTTGTTGTGGAGGAGTCTTCCAGTTCAC
Source organism: Myxine glutinosa (assembly GCF_964187855.1). NCBI lineage: Eukaryota > Metazoa > Chordata > Myxini > Myxiniformes > Myxinidae > Myxine > Myxine glutinosa. Next base: position 86,963,069 of record NC_136267.1, on the reverse strand, counting down.
AAGACGTTGTTGTGGAAGAGTCTTCTGGTTCACAAGACGTTGTTGTGGAGGAGTCTTCTGGTTCACAAGACGTTGTTGTGGAGGAGTCTTCCAGTTCACAAGACGTTGTTGTGGAGGAGTCTTCTGGTTCACAAGACGTTGTTGTGGAGGAGTCTTCCAGTTCACAAGACGTTGTTGTGGAGGAGTCTTCTGGTTCACAAGACGTTGTTGTGGAGGAGTCTTCCAGTTCACAAGACGTTGTTGTGGAGGAGTCTTCCGGTTCACAAGACGTTGTTGTGGAGGAGTCTTTTGGTTCACAAGACGTTGTTGTGGAGGAGTCTTCCGGTTCACAAGACGTTGTTGTGGAGGAGTCTTCCGGTTCACAATACGTTATTGTGGAGGAGTCTTCCGGTTCATAAGTCGTTGTTGTGGAGGAGTCATTGGGTTAGCAAGACGTTGTTGTGGATGAGACTTATGGTTCACAAGACGTTGTTGTGGAGGAGTCATTGGGTTAGCAAGACGTTGTTGTGGATGAGACTTATGGTTCACAAGACGTTGTTGTGGAGGAGTCATTGGGTTAGCAAGACGTTGTTGTGGAGGAGTCTTCCGGTTCACAAGACGTTGTTGTGGAAGAGTCTTTTGTTCACAAGACGTTGTTGTGGAGGAGTCCTCCGGTTCACAAGACGTTGTTGTGGAGGAGTCTTCCGGTTCATAAGTCGTTGTTGTGGAGGAGTCTTCCGGTTCACAAGACATTGTTGTGGAGGAGTCTTTCGGTTCGCAAGACGTTGTTGTTGATGAGACCAATGGTTCACAAGACATTGTTGTGGAGGAGTCATTGGGTTCGCAAGACGTTGTTGTGGATGAGTCTTCCGGTTCACAAGAAGTTGTTTTGGAGGAGTCTTCCGGTTCACAAGATGTTGTTGCAGAGGAGTCTTCCGGTTCACAAAACGTTGTTGTGGAGGAGTCTTCCGGTTCACAAGACGTTGTTGTGGAGGATTCTTCCGGTTCACAAGACGTTGTTGTGGAGGAGTCTTTCGGTTTTCAAGACGTTGTTGTGGAGGAGTCTTTTGGTTCACAAGACGTTGTTGTGGAGGAATCTTCCGGTTCACAAGACTTGTTGATCGATGTTATACCGGTAACATCCGCACAATAGAGATTCGTGGTGGTGACTGCAGAAATCTGTTGTCGGATTGGCGCACACTCGCACCCCCTGTTAACCAATAAGAATGGACAGGATTCTCACATTTTCTCCAGTTACCATCATGATCGATGACGAAACTGTATTCGATAGTAATTGATAGATTAAAAATTTGGAAACGCTCTGCGACCCTCCGACAGGTCTGCAGTTGTGTTCCATTGACAATAAACTTGTGGAGTGCTCGCCTAATTTTAAACACTCTAGCAAGCACTCCAAAGAAACGGTTGAGAAGGAACGGCTGGCTTGGCAAGCGACAGCAAGCTGATTGCTCATGGAAAATACATTATGTTGCAAAGCCTGGTTGTCGTAAAGGACGCGGAGACTGCCGGGAAACCGCTAAGCCACGCCCCTCGGTCAGTTGTGTTTTTAATGAGTCGAAATCGATGAACTAGTGCAACTTATAAACGTCTAATTGCTTCACTGTGAATTGGGTCGTCCTTTAAAAGGCTCAAATATCATATGAAAACGGCGGTGGTTTCATCGAGAAGAAGGAACGAGGTCAGAATACCTTCAAAGTATTAAATTGCTTATTTAAGTTGTGATTTTAACAGAATTTGAATTTGTTTGAAGATGATTAAAGGAAAGTTTTTCGAATATTCCCTTTTGGAGAATTTCTCAAAGAAATCCGCAATGAGGGAAACTCATGTGAGCTCCATGGGACGATGAACGGAGGAAAAGCGACGGCACAGAGAGGGAAAGAAAGCACAAACGTTTGGATGGATCAGAAGGGCGTGTCCTCGACGAGGTCCGCCTTTCCGGCATAAAAAGCGCGCAATTCAGCCACTTGATCTGGGTGGTGAACGGTCACCACCTCGTTGTCTCTTGTGGTCAAAGCTCCTTGGTCCTTGGAGGAGTCTTCCGGTTCACAAGACGTTGTTTTGGAGGAGTCCTCCGGTTCACAAGACGTTGTTGTGGAGGAGTCTTCCGGTTCACAAGACGTTGTTGTGGAGGAGTCTTTCGGTTTACAAGACGTTGTTGTGGAGGAGTCTTCCAGTTCACAAGACGTTGTTGTGGAGAAGTCTTTTGGTTCACAAGATGTTGTTGTGGAGGAGTCTTCCGGTTCACAAGACGTTGTTGTGAAGGAGTCTTCCAGTTCGCAAGACGTTGTTGTGGAGGAGTTTTCCGGTTCACAAGACGTTGTTGTGTAGGAGTCTCCTTGTTCACAGGACGTTGTTGTGGAGGAGTCTTCCGGTCCACAAGACGTCGTTGTGGAGGATTCTTCCGGTTCAAAAGACGTTGTTGTGGAGGAGTCTTCCGGTTCACAAGATGTTGTTGTGGAGGAGTGTTTCGCTTTTCAAGATGTTGTTGTGGAACAGTCTTCCAGTTCACCAGAGGTTGTTGTGCAGGAGTCTTCCGGTTCACAAGACATTGTTGTGGATGAGTCTTCCGGTTCACAAGACATTGTTGTGGAGGAGTCTTTAGGTTCACAAGACGTTGTTGTGGAGGAGTCTTCCGTTCACAAGACGTTGTTGTGGAGGCGTCTTCCGGTTCACAAGACGTCGTTGCGGAGGAGTCTTCCGGTTCACAAGACGTCGTTGTGGAGGAGTCTTCCGGTTCAAAAGACGTCGTTGTGGAGGAGTCTTCCGGGTCACAAGACGTTGTTGTGGAGGAGTCTTCTGGTTCACAAGATGTTGTTGTGGAGGAGTCTTCCGTTCAGAAGACGTTGTTGTGGAGGCGTCTTCCGGTTCACAAGACGTTGTTGTGGAGGAGTCTTCCATTCACAAGACGTTGTTGTGTAGGCATCTTCCGGTTCACAAGACATCGTTGTGGAGGAGTCTTCCGGTTCACAAGACGTCGTTGTGGAGGAGTCTTCCAGTTCACAAGACGTTGTTGTGGAGGAGTCTTCCGTTCACAAGACGTTGTTGTGGAGGCGTCTTCCGGTTCACAAGACGTTGTTGTGGAGGAGTCTTCCGTTCACAAGACGTTGTTGTGGAGGCATCTTCCGGTTCACAAGACGTCGTTGTGGAGGAGTCTTCCGGTTCACAAGACGTCGTTGTGGAGGAGTCTTCCAGTTCACAAGACGTTGTTGTGGAAGAGTCTTCTGGTTCACAAGACGTTGTTGTTGAGGAGTCTTCCGGTTCACAAGACGTTGTTGTTGAGGAGTCTTCCAGTTCACAAGACGTTGTTGTGGAGGAGTCTTCTGGTTCACAAGACGTTGTTGTGGAGGAGTCCTCCAGTTCACAAGACGTTGTTGTGGAGGAGTCTTCCGGTTCACAAGACGTTGTTGTGGAGGAGTCTTTTGGTTCACACGACGTTGTTGTGGAGGAGTCTTCCGGTTCACAAGACGTTGCTGTGGAGGAGTCTTCCGGTTCACAATACGTTATTGTGGAGGAGTCTTCCGGTTCATAAGACGTTGTTGTGGAGGAGACTTCCGGTTCACAAGACATTGTTGTGGAGGAGTCTTTCGGTTCGCAAGACGTTGTTGTTGATGAGACTTATGGTTCACAAGACGTTGTTGTGGAGGAGTCATTGGGTTAGCAAGACGTTGTTGTGGATGAGACTTATGGTTCACAAGACGTTGTTGTGGAGGAGTCATTGGGTTAGCAAGACGTTGTTGTGGAGGAGTCTTCCGGTTCACAAGACGTTGTTGTGGAAGAGTCTTTTGTTCACAAGACGTTGTTGTGGAGGAGTCCTCCGGTTCACAAGACGTTGTTGTGGAGGAGTCTTCCGGTTCATAAGACGTTGTTGTGGAGGAGTCTTCCGGTTCACAAGACATTGTTGTGGAGGAGTCTTTCGGTTCGCAAGACGTTGTTGTTGATGAGACCAATGGTTCACAAGACATTGTTGTGGAGGAGTCATTGGGTTCGCAAGACGTTGTTGTGGATGAGTCTTCCAGTTCACAAGAAGTTGTTTTGGAGGAGTCTTCCGGTTCACAAGATGTTGTTGTGGAGGAGTCTTTCAGTTCACAAGACGTTGTTGTGGAGGAGTCTTCCGGTTCACAAGACGTTGTTGTGGAGGAGTCTTTCGGTTTACAAGACGTTGTTGTGGCGGAGTCTTCCAGTTCACAAGATGTTGTTGTGGAGGAGTCTTCCAGTTCACAAGACGTTGTTGTGGAGGAGTCTCCTGGTTCACAGGACGTTGTTGTGGAGGAGTCTTCCGGTTCACAAGACGTTGTTGTGGAAGAGTCTTCCGGTTCACAAGACGTTGTTGTGGAGGAGTCTTCCGGGTCACAAGACGTTGTTGTGGAGGAGTCTTCCGGTTCACAAGATGTTGTTGTGGATTGTCTTCTGGTTCTCAAGACGTTGTTGTGGAACAGTCTTCCGGTTCACAGGACGTTGTTGTGGAGGGGTCTTTCGGTTCACAAGACGTTGTTGTGGAACAGTCTTCCAGTTCACAATGCGTTGTTGTTGTAGGGGAATTTGTAGCTGAGAGACTCACAGGACTCCAATGACCGGACACAGGTTTACAAAAGGTCTGGTTTATTAACTGGTTATTCACTTCATTCCATTTACCAAATAATTCCGCATAATATAATGGATCAGGTTAACTCTTTTCCAATGTCCTTCTCGTTCGGCTGATGTTCCTCTGCCACTCCCGTTGGTCAGAGCTTCTGGTAGCAAGTTCTGTCGACTCCACGTTTGCTCTCGTTTATATGGACAAACTGGACTTAATCCCCTCTCCGCTAATGCCCCAAGGTCATGCATGTACCAAGTCCTGGTATCAGCTCGCTCCCCTCCTGTTGTGAGTTCCGTTTACCAAACGATAGGGGGGTGCTTCAGCCAGGGGCTGTGACCAGGTGGACAAGAGATTATCATGTTCGGGCGCATTCCTGACACTCATTTACAAACTCGTCTTTCACAGAGTTTGCATGTAAAATGTATCTGCTTTGTTACCAGGTTAATTAATAAGTTACCAGTGCCAATTAATAAGTTACACTGAGTTACACTTCCACAATTCCCTCATCTTTTTGTTTTTGTTTATATTAACCATTAATCTAAACATCAATATAAGTAAACAATCAATCACTACAAGTAAACATCATTACAAGTATAAGTAAATAATCAATCACTTTGGTAATCAAATTCCTTTGGGCATACACCGTCATCCTGCAAGAATCACAAAACATTTCGTTGGTCATTGACTCCTTCCATATCGTTCAATCTATTGCATTTGCATCACAAATATATTTTCAAAACAACACTTCACCATCACCAAGATACAACAATTTCACTTCATTTTCAAGTTTTGTAAAGCATCTGCACCATCTGGCAAAAAACGTTTGCCTCCACACAAATGTTGACTTTGTTTGAAAGGAAGGGCTGATCACTTGTGTTTGAATCCTGGTATGAAACATTTTCTCCTAATGTCTTCATAGCTCCTGCACTACTTCGTGTAGGATTTCGCTGTTGTGGTAACATTGCGGAGTCATAGACTGACCCTGCTCTCCTTGTAGCATTCTTGCCACTTTTTTTTTTGCTGTAAACCATAGTAGTTCCTGAACAAGGCCTTCACCCAGTTGTAGTCGACTTGCCTCCTCCCTCATTGTGAGTGGGCAGCAAGTATTGGTGTGACGTTGATTGGCCAGCAAGATGTGGAACAGGGATGCCGGATGCATCCACAATGATGTTGGGACCATGGTGTTCAGGTCATTCATGGTCCTTACCAGGAGCAACCAGCAGAATCGTGCACAGCTGTTGTGACAAGGGCACAGCCGTTTTTTGCAGCTCCATGCTGGTTCCCCGGACGTTGGTGAAGTAATAACATATGTCCCCGCATTTCACAGAGGTTGCAAGTAAAATGTCGTTGTCCTGCAACTTCTGATGTGGTGAATGTTCGAAGCCTTCGAACAAGAGTAAGTGATCGCCTTTCTTTCATATGTTGCAGTGTGATCCAGGCAAATGGTCACATAAATTTCCTTGGTGAAGGTAAGCATTCATCTCCAAGTTACACGGGAGAATGTCTTCATCATTCTTTGAGAAAGAGGGTGTATGCCATGATTAACTTCATTTTTTAGCCACAAATTTTCTTTCTCGAACTTCTTCCCAATTCCGTTAGCAATCCCTCCAAAATGTGATCTCGTCTTATCCTTATGCTCAGTCACATCTGAATCTGCTTTCCGCACACACTGAATCAGATAGGGTACATCTTACCATGAAATCAGCATAATCATGTATATCTTCCGACAGTTTCACATTCAACAATTTGTTGTTTTTCCTTAACACATTCAAAAAGTTATATTCATTTATATGCGTCACACAAATAATATTCAATCTGGTATGTATTTCACTACTAAACTAAGAATAGCATTCACCATTGCTTTCAGGTTAATATAGTTCAAAAATTAACTCATGCAGGTATTTTAGCACTACTCTAAGAAAATAAATTGTATATGATTACAATCACAAACGGGAATATCTAATTCCCAACAACAATTTTCCCAAACCAACAAATTAAGCATAATGTATTATTACCATAATTCCTCTCCACTTTTTCTTTTCCCTCTTTTTTTCCTAACAGTGTGTCACTCGTGGTGATATGAGTTCACTGATATTGTAATTGACACAACTCATAACATTGTCGTTATGCCATTATCTTAATTCTACTGTTTATGTCGCCATAAAAGTCTTCCTTTTCTGGTTCCACATTTCTTTCCTCATTTGTCACTTCATGCGTTATCATCGTGTTGTTGGTTACCTTATTCAAACACACCGTCACTAAGGCTTTCAAGCAAGCCACCACTAAAACAATTGCCAATATAACTACTAAACCAACAAACAAGTCTGCTACTCCTTGTATATATTCATACCTATGACATAGTTATATGTCGATGACATTTAACATTATATACCAAACTAACAAGCTTCCTAAAAGGTAAATAAAGAAAATCCCTTAATATGTAACATAATCAGATTATTTGTCTTACCCCGATCCCCCTATCTCCCGGGGTTGAACTCAATCCCCTGATCATGAGTGTAGTTGTGATACATTTTTCACTCATGTTGTATTAATACCAACAGGTAATTGTATGTCATGTAGGCAAATAAATGTCACTATTCCAAGTAGGAATATCACATGTTGAAAATGTAATGTTTATCAATGCAAGGGGTGTTAAAATGTATTTCAAATGACTGTAAATCACGACTATCATTTATCTACCACTGGATGTTCTGCTGGGCTGCTAGGTGCAGCCTCATTTTCTGTGGGATCGTCCACCTTAGCCCCATGTGCTTGTTTGCAATGAGGGGCATGAATCCAACTTTCTATTTTGGGTCCATATTTTTCCTATTCTTATCAATATCCTATGGTTTGTCATTTCGTTCCAAGATACCGCAACCAAAGGTTTTAACCAAAGCTCTACCAAACTATTTCCAATTTGAACAAAAAATGCCAGTGAAACAATGATTCGAAGAATTAACTTCAAGGGGTCAATAAATTTATTCTATAGCCAGATCTAATTTTCCCATCCAATAGTTTGCCTTGCCACATGTCATATTATAACACTTTAATAAACCTTCGAAAAATGTTTCCCATCTCAACAAATTTCCTTTTTTTTTCAAATAGCCATGTGTAACTTACGTATTTAACTACAATTTCCTCTCAATTTGTTTGGCCTAACTGGCCGCAAAAGTGGCTGCCAGCATGCAGTACCGTTTTTTATCTACCAAGGAAGTGTTCCACACAAGACCTCTACCAAAATGTTGTTTGTAAAAAACAAATCTGGGATTTCTGATTACATGGATGCACACTCTCAGGACATTTTCAGGCTGCTGTAGGCAAATGGGACTACGATAACTTAATTCCTTTACCCACAATCAAATAATTAGTACAAATTGAGGATATTATCCCTATCACATTCTTTTATAGATTCATTATGTTGGATCTAATTTTTTTTCCAATAATTTTCCACTGCTGTAAGGCGGAACAATAGCTCTCATAAGTCTTAGTAATATCGTACTTAATTTGCCCAGCAGCGAATAATTTATTTACTATCCTTTCTCATCTGTTAACCAGTGACTTTGTTTAAACTCCAGAACTGAAAACCCACAATAGTTCAAACCAGCAAAATTTTCTTTACTATTTTCCCATATCATCTATGCCTAAAACACATCCATACATACAGCACAATTTATATGCTGATAAAATTCAAGTTTATATCTATCTATAATTCCAGTAATCTCTGTGTGTATGTTTGTTTGTATGTTTGTATGTTTGTATGTTTGTATGTTTGTCTGTGACCGCTGTTTCTCGACAACTACCGGTCCGATATACTTGAAACTTGCCAGGTATATTGCTGGGGACCCGAGGATGTGCCTTTTCAAGGTTTTAAATTAATCGCAGAAGTAGTTACCGAGCTATGTCCAAAAAACGATTCAACCAATCAGAGAGCAGCGAGCTATCACGTGTGCCGAACGTGGCGAACAGACTCTGCCTCGGATGGCACATTTGAGAGCGTATTCATTTATTTCCCGTCGGCAAACTATGTTGGCGCTATGTTGCCGTTAAACTATGTTTTAAAACTAATTAAAACTAATTTGCGATTCTTTCGCTTTCCTGCGATATGCGACCTTCCGGAGCTCCTGTGAGAGCGTGCGCCATTACGGATAGTACGGGTACGGGCATGCCATATGTTGGCGTTAAACTATGTTTTAAAACTAATTAAAACCATTTCATGTAAATAGAGGGGGGGGGGGGTTGTCACTGTACTCGCAAGCCGTTCGCCGTTCGCTTTGGCGTTGCGAATGGACCAAAACATTTCATGGACCAAACCATTTCATGTAAAGCGTTCGCCGTTCGCTTTGGCGTTGCGAATGGACCAAAACATTTCATGGACCAAACCATTTCATGTAAATAGAGGGGGGGGATATAATTTTAGATATATATATAGTACGGGCATGCCCTAGTATATAAAAATCCGTGAGCAGAGTACTCTGGGAAGTCAGTGTAAGACCTCTCCCAAATTTGGCTAATTTTGTACTCCCACATTTTTGTACTCCCACATTGTGTACTATCTATTTTCAGACAAGGCACACTGTCGGTGTCAACAATCTTGTAAGATTGAAACACAAAAACACACACACACACATGCATTATGCATATTTGTTTGCGTTGGAACCATTATTTACAGATCAGATGGGTGTCAATTTTATTTCAATTTCATAAAATTTGTCAATCAAATTTAAAAATGCTTATACACAAATAAACTAAAAGTCTATTCTTAGAAAACCCCTATGATGTCACATTGAAATTACCCTTTCAGTTCCCACCATAATTTATCCAAATTTGACTACACACCCATTTGCATGTCAGTCGACCACTGACCTATCAATCATGCGGAACACTAGTCCGACATTCCCACCTGATCATCATGTGACCCTTGTCCCTTGGTTTCAAAAATTTGCAAAGCAATTGTTCCAACTTTGTAAATTTAAAATTGTGTGCCCAACATAAAAGATCCAATTTCGGCATGTGATCAATTAATTACTAATTTGCTTACAAGCAAAAGAAAAAATGAATAATTCTTGCTCCGAAAACTTTTCAGACCCAAGAATCATCGACAGTTATTCATGTTTGTCCAGTAATCGAATCTGTTGAGGCCAATCATCATTTGGGATTTGCAGCAATGAAGGCCTAATCATTGTCTGAGGTATCGGTCAGCACTGGTACCCTTGATCTTGGTTTACCCTATTAACTTGTCTTCCTTTTGGTATACGGACATCCTCTTTTCCAATGTCCCATCCGTCCACACTTGAAACACCGGTTTCTGTCGTTGTCTGATCTGTGCACCTGTGCATTTGTATTGCTGGGCTGCATCTCTACATCCCTGAGTTGCCACTGCAATCTCTCGTTGTCTCCTGAAACACGAAAAAATTCTCTGTACCGTCCTTTTTGGGGAGACAACTGGAAATCAGATGGGACAACCGTCACTTTCATTCCTAATTTCGAGGGCAGTTGTGCATTTGTCTCCTCCACTGTATCCTGTATCCTTTTTATTTTAAGTTCTAGATCCGTTATCCGTTCTTGCTGTTCCCATTGTCTGGATTCACCATCCCAAAGATGGAATGCAAGCCAGTCTACCGTTAGATTCTGTCTCTTCCTGGCTTACAATCTTTGTTCCAATCTTTCCAATCGACTTCGCTCAAATGTACCATCTCTTGGAAACTCCTCATCATGTCCCTTTGTCCACAAATACCAATTCTCGACCTGCCTTATAGCTTCGGCACCATAACGGTCGTACATATGATGTGTACAAGTACCTTTTTGTGGAATCTCTGGTTGTCCTTGTGTATTCTTGCAGGCTCCATTTCCCATTCTGCCTTTTATCAAAGTAGCGTTGGATGTGTTGTAGCTTGTTCCAGGTTCCTCTAAAGCTTCACTCGTACCTCCAGGAAGGATCTCTCCACCTGTTCACACGGTGATTTCCAGAGAATCTCCCTCAGCTGTGGCTTTTGCACAATCCAATCTCACAGATCAGTATTTGCAGATGAGCCGGAGGGTCAGTATGAAATGGGTGAATCCTCAGGTGTCCGCTCTGTTGACGGGAAAATCACACAATGGTAACCGCACATATATATCTGTATATAAACTCACCACCTTGCTCAATTTTCCCAGGTTGTCTCCACATTGTTAATATCTCGCAAAGATATCAAAGCTTCTTTCTTGAGACCGCATTTTCATCAATCAAACAATCAATATATTCAATTCAATTTATTCAGTTCAATTTATTCAGTTAAATTTATTCAATTAAATTCAGTCAATTAGATTCAATCAATTAACAATTCAATCAATTATTCAATTTCAATTAATTCATCAATATTCATCAATAAATCAAATTAATCATTTTGGATGACTCCTTGCATAAGCCCTTTCCCCAATGATGTCAGGACAGGTCCATCCATTGACTGAGATCGAATCTCATCGGTCGTCACCTCTGGTTCGTACCTCATGTTAATTGATGAATCACCGTCCTGTCCTAGGGTCATATCTGACATATTTCCCCATTTTGCCTAGTCTCCACAAATTTTCTTTGCAACCACTAAAGGCAACTCATCCTTCATTCGTGAGACAGCCAAAATGGATGGCAGATATTAAAGTTCTTTGGGAAAAATATCTCATCATTTTTCTTTTAATAGTACCCAAATCTCTTGGCAATATAAATTTCGTAAAACTCCTGAAATAAGACTGTAAAATTCCTTCAATCATGCTAAATTTGGAAACTCCATCGCTTGTAACACCCAATTTATCCCATAGGGCTTGAAAGTTCTTTCCCAAGTTCATGCAATCATTCTGCATTTGAACCCTATGATATCATTCATAATAATCATCATGATTTTATCGTCATGGTCCTATCATAATCATCTATTTAAAACGAACATTTCCTTTATCACCACAGCTATGTGGTATAATCAACAATAGAATAAAACTGTACATAGCAACAGGCTACCTCATGGCCACTTAGTATACCTATTGACAATAAGTCATAACAATATCGAATAATCATTGAACAATTCAAAAATCGCTTCCACTGCTCCAGCCGCAGCATTCGTCATTTTGTCTGCTCGTCCGCATGACCAAAACGAAATAAAGGGAGCTCAACCATTACACAGCGCTTTTAATGGCGCATGCCATAGAAACTCAACGCAATTTCGACTCGGCCAGCAAACGAGCAAATCTTTGCAGGATGTTAACTGGAATTAGTCGTGAAAATATATCCAAAATACACAAAAAATACACACCCACAAAAATAAACAACAAACCCAAACAAACCCAAGGTCGACCTTCTTACACAGTAAATTACATCATTTCAGCATCGCATTGATTGCTGAAATATTCCAGGGTTTATACACACCTTAAAAGAGGTATGCGTGGTGTTGCCCCCTCCCACGTTTATTCCTCATTAAATTCCTCATTAAATTCCTTATTAAATTACTCATTAAATTACTCATTAAATTACTTATTAAATTACTCATTAAATTACTCATTAAATTACTCATTAAATTACTCATTAAATTACTTATTAAATTACTCATTAAATTACTCATTAAATTACTCATTAAATTACTCATTAAATTACTTATTAAATTACTCATTAAATTACTCATTAAATTACTCATTAAATTGCTCATTAAATTACTTATTAAATTACTCATTAAGTTACTCATTAAATTACTCATTAACTTAACTTACATAGTTTCAGCATTGTATTGATTGCTGAAATATTCCAGGGTTTATACACACCTTAAAAGAGGTATGCGTGGTGTTGCCCCCTCCCACGTTTATTCCAGGGTTTATACACACCTTAAAAGAGGTATGCGTGGTGTTGCCCCCTCCCACTTTTAATTACTCATTACATCGTTTCCATTTAAAAAAACATCGCTTCTACTGCTCCAGCCGCAGCATTTGTCACTTTGTTTGCTCATCCGCATGACCAAAACGAAATAAAGGGAGCTCAACCATTACACAGCGCTTTTAATGGCGCATGCCATAGAAACTCAACGCAATTTCGACTCGGCCAGCAAACGAGCAAATTTTGCAGGATGTTAACTGGAATTAGTCGTGAAAAATATATCCAAAATACACAAAAATACACCCCCACACAAATAAACAACATTTATTCCGTTCAACAGAACAAACATTTCCTCTATCATGACATGCATGTCTTCAAAATTATATGACCAAGAGAAAAAGTAAAATTAATTAAAACTGCGAGCAGTGATAATCCGGGGACCATACCGCTCCATCCTGATTGGACGAGTGCATGCTAGAGTCGTTAACAGCGACAGTCCAGATCCGATTGTTCAAAATTTCAACTCAATCGATCGAAAAATGAACGCAGGGATGCATTTTAAAGGTGCAGTGGCACTAACTGAGTTGCCACGAATATGGCCACGAAATTGCCAATATGGCCATCACAAAATATTTTCCTTAATCAATTGGCTCATAGCATAACCAATCTGTAAGTATTTCATCCGAAGGTGTATTTCTGAGGACTTTTAATTAAATAAGTCATTTATAAATCAACGAGTTAATTTATTAAATGATTAATCAATAAATCAATATTTTCCTTGACAGCCACATCACTTGGTCAGTGTCATGTCCAAATATCAGCTTCCTTACTCAAAAGGTGCCTGAGTTAATGTAATGTAATTACTGTAATAAGATTACTGCAATTACTGTAATGATTACTGTAATTACTGTAATTACCGGAACTGTAATTACTGTAATTACCTCAGGTAATTACTGTAATGTAATTACTGTAATTTAATAAGAAATGTAATTAATTAAATAAGTACTTCTATAATCGCTCATAATTAAATAACTCGTGAATTCTTATCCGGTTTATTTAACATTTGAGTGTCCCCAAACCGTTGGAGCAAAACGTTGCAACAACGAAAGTAAAACGTTGTAGCGACGTTGTGGAAACGTCAGCAAAACCCAACATTTGAATGTTCCCAAAACGTTGGAGCAAAACGTTGCAACAACGAAAGTGAAACGTTGTGGCGACGTTGTGGAAACGTTAGCACAACCCAACATTTGAATGTTCCCAAAACGTTGGAGCAAAACGTTGCAACAACGAAAGTGAAACGTTGTGGCGACGTTGTGGAAACGTTAGCACAACCCAACATTTGAATGTTCCCAAAACGTTGGAGCAAAACGTTGCAACAACGAAAGTAAAACGTTGTAGCGACGTTGTGGAAACGTTAGCAAAACCCAACATTTAAATGTTCACAAAACGTTGGAGCAAAACGTTGCAACAACGAAAGTGAAACGTTGTAGCGACGTTGTGGAAACGTTAGCAAAACTCAACATTTAAATGTTCCCAAAACGTTGGAGCAAAACGTTGCAACAACGAAAGTAAAACGTTGTGATTAATCAATAAATCAATATCCCATTAAAATCCCATTAAAATCCCATATCTTGTCACCCTTTGCATTGTTGAAAGCAATTAATTCCATAACTTAATATTACCTCAATTTATATATACTAGGGCGTGCCCGCACGTACGTGCTTGCAAAAAAACATGCGTGCAAACAACAACAAAAACTTTGAAACCACGTGGCAGTAACGACCACAGAACCCCCCTTCTATTTACATGCAATGGTTTGGTCCATTCGCAAAGCCAAAGCGAACGACCACAGAACCCCCCCTTCTATTTACATGAAATGGTTTGGTCCATTCGCAAAGCCAAAACGAACGACCACAGAACCCCCCCTTCTATTTACATGAAATGGTTTGGTCCATTCGCAGAGCCAAAGCGAACGGCTTGCGAGTACGGTGACCATACCTTGGGACCCACTTGTCCGATTAATTTCAAACCTTGACAAATTTTCCATTCCTTCCCTTCCTGATCTTTCGATGTAGGGCTGGGTTCTTTTTTTAGGATCATGCTGCATCGAGCATTATTTTCCAAAACAGTGTGAACATTAAACCACACCAAAACCTCTGACATCCCACCATTAACACCTATTGTAAGCGTGCCGAATCAGTAAGCATCACCCCTTCTATGAGCCTCGACCAGAGGGTGGTTGTTACTCACAAACACTCGTCGCTAGCTGTTCCATTGTCTGCCGATTCCCACTCTGCTGTTTTTGTCTCATAATCACCAAACAAGAACAGTACACATTTCCTGTAATTATCTCTCATAATCAGGATAAATTTGGAACAGCCCTTAAACTAACACCAAGCAGATCAATTTTATATTTAGGTTGAGGTTTCACACAAACTGGTTAACTAAATAATACAGAATTATTATTATTATTATATCTCCGCCTTGGTGAACAGTTTATGTTTTGTATCCCACTGATAGGCCGGATCTGGATTCGGACCTGAACCAAAAATGGAATCGGCGTGTTTTTGTCACTTTTTTTTTTTTTTTTTTTTTTTTATGAATAATATTAAAATAATAACTTTAATAAGTATATTATGTTAAATATCATGTATATCGCTTTTCACCCGATCTCTTTATGGTGAAGAATCACTTTAAACAATTCTCGTAGCCGGATTCGTACCTGGGTCTTCACCAAAATCCAATCATTTCGTCGTGTCACCCATGCTATTTATCTGGCAAATTTCGTTAAAAAAAAACACAACAGCACTGGTTTTGTTTCCTGGAAGCATCCTGCAAAACGCTTTGCTTCTCGCAAAACGTCCGCCAATGGGAAGTAAAGGGAGGGAAAAAGAGCGGGAGCAAGAGACAGGGTGCCGGAATGGACATGAGGGACAATGAGGGACAGTGAGGGAGTGTTGGTATGCAATTTTTATCCAATCGCCATCTTTCACAGTAATTCTGGACCGGCATGAGGTGGGATTGTCTGTCATGAATTTATTTGTTGATCGAACGAGTTTTAATTTGTCTAAATCCGACCAGTCGTTTCCAAAGATATAAGCCTTTTTGTCGCAATACCATAAATTGGAATGAGGTAAAAATATATAGATATAAATATAATTCCCTTTCCCGGTTCCCTGTCGCTCGCCGAGCGCCGAGCAAGTCGCTCGCTCGCCGAGCAAGTCGAGTGCTTTGAACAAGTGCAAAAAAAAGAAGTACTTTATACGTGTAATGCGGCATTTGTGAACGAGTGTACCGGCCTTACACGTCCTGGAAGCAAATGGTCGCAAGGTGCACGCTTGCTCCGTTTGCTCCCAGGTCACAGTAAGACCCTTAATGACCAGCGCAAAAATACGTATTTACAGAAATCATTTAGGAAAACACGAATAAATAGAATCATTTAACACGTTTCATCCTTGTATCACCTATGGACAATCGCAAGTCCCACACAAATCCTCCATGTATATACAACATAACTATTCCCAAGTTCGTAAATCATACTGGACCAAAAACAAGACACACTCACCTTTTAAAGACTTGTTTGTGTCCAGTTGATGTCAGCGGTGCCTCCAAATTGAAGGGGAATTTGTAGCTGAGAGACTCACAGGACTCCAATGACCGGACACAGGTTTACAAAAGGTCTGGTTTATTAACTGGTTATTCACTTCATTCCATTTACCAAATAATACCGCATAATATAATGGATCAGGTTAACTCTTTTCCAATGTCCTTCTCGTTCGGCTGATGTTCCTCTGCCACTCCCGTTGGTCAGAGCTTCTGGTAGCAAGTTCTGTCGACTCCACGTTTGCTCTCGTTTATATGGACAAACTGGACTTAATCCCCTCTCCGCTAATGCCCCGAGGTCATGCATGTACCAAGTCCTGGTATCAGCTCGCTCCCCTCCTGTTGTGAGTTCCGTTTACCAAACGATAGGGGGGTGCTTCAGCCAGGGGCTGTGACCAGGTGGACAAGAGATTATCATGTTCGTGCGCATTCCTGACACTCATTTACAAACTCGGCTTTCACAGAGTTTGCATGTAAAATGTATCTGCTTTGTTACCAGGTTAATTAATAAGTTACCAGTGCCAATTAATAAGTTACACTGAGTTACACTTCCACATTGTGGAGGAGTCTTCCGTTTCACAAGACGTTGTTGATCTATGTTATACCGGCACCATCCGCACAATGGAGATTAGTGGTGGTGACTGCAGAAATCTGTTGTCGGATTGGCGCACACTCGCACCCCCTGTTAACCAATAAGAACGGACAGGATTGTTACATTTTCTCCAGTTACCATCGTGATCGATGACGAAACTGTATTCGATAGTAATTGATAGATTAAAAAATTGGAAACGCTCTGCGACCCTCCGAAAAGTCTGCAGGTGTGTTCCATTGTCAATAAACTTGCGGAGTGCTCGCCTAATTTTAAACACTCAAGCAAGCACTCCAAAGAAACGGTTGAGAAGGAACGGCTGGCTTGGCAAGCGACAGCAAGCTGATTGCTCATGGAAAATACATTATGTTGCAAAGCCTGGTTGTCGTTAAGGACGCGTAGACTGCCTGGAAACCGCTAAGCCACGCCCCTCGGTCAGTTGTGTTTTTAATGAGTCGAAATCGATGAACTAGTGCAACTTATAAACGTCTAATTGCTTCACTGTGAGTTGTGTCGTCCTTTCAAAGGCTCAAATATCATATGAAAACAGAGGTGGTTTCATCGAGAGGAAGGAACGAGGTCAGAATACCTTCAAAGTATTAAATTGCTTATTTAAGTTGTGATTTTAACAGATTTTGAGGTTGTTTGAAGATGATTAAAGGAAAGTTATTCGAATAATCCCTTTTGGAGAATTTCTCAAAGAAATCCGCAATGACGGAAACTCATGTGAGCTCCATGGGACGATGAACGGAGGAAAGGCGACGGTACAGAGAGGGAAAGAAAGCACAAACGTTTGGATGGATCACAAGGGCGTGTCCTCGACGAGGTCCGCCTTTCCAGCATATAAAGCACGCAATTCAGCCAATTTATCTGGGTAGTGAACGGTCACCACCTCGTTGTCTCTTGTGGTCAAAGCTCCTTGGTCCTTGGAGGAGTCTTCCGTTTCACAAGACGTTGTTGCGGATGAGTCTTCCGGTTCACAAGACGTTGTTGTGGAGGAGTCTTCCGGTTCACAAGACGTTGTTGTGGAGGAGTCTTCCGATTCACAAGACGTTGTTGTGGAGGAGTCTTTCGGTTCACAAGACGTTGTTGTGGAGGAGTCTTCTGATTCACATGACGTTATTGTGGAGGAGTCTTCCGGTTCACAAGATGTTGTTGTGGATTGTCTTCCGGTTCACAAGACATTGTTGTGGAGGAGTCTTCCGGTTCACAAGATGTTGTTGTGGATTGTCTTCCGGTTCACAAGACGTTGTTGTGGAGGAGTCTTCCGGTTCACAAGACGTTGTTGTGGAGGAGTCTTTCAGTTCACAAGACGTTGTTGTGGAGGAGTCTTCCGGTTCACAAGACTTTGTTGTGGAGGAGTCTTCCAGTTCACAAGACGTTGATGTGGAGGAGTCTTTCGGTTCACAAGACGTTGTTGTGGAGGAATCTTCCGGTTCACAAGACGTTGTTGTGGAGGAGTCTTCCGGTTCACAAGACGTTGTTGTGGAGGAGTCTTCCGATTCACAAGACGTTGTTGTGGAGGAGTCTTTCGGTTCACAAGACGTTGTTGTGGAGGAGTCTTCTGATTCACATGACGTTATTGTGGAGGAGTCTTCCGGTACACAAGATGTTGTTGTGGATTGTCTTCCGGTTCACAAGACATTGTTGTGGAGGAGTCTTTCGGTTCACAAGATGTTGTTGTGGATTGTCTTCCGGTTCACAAGACGTTGTTGTGGAGGAGTCTTCCGGTTCACAAGACGTTGTTGTGGAGGAGGCTTTCAGTTCACAAGACGTTGTTGTGGAGGAGTCTTCCGGTTCACAAGACGTTGTTGTGGAGGAGTCTTCCGGTTCACAAGATGTTGTTTTGGATTGTCTTCCGGTTCACAAGACGTTGTTGTGGAGGAGTCTTCCGTTTCACAAGACGTTGTTGTGGAGGAGTCTTCCGGTTCACAAAACGTTGTTGTGGAGGAGTCTTTTTTTTTCTTTTTTTTGTATGCTGAATCGAGGCTCGTGAAAGAGCTAACATTTATTTCACAAACAAATCAACCAGACAAACAAAATATATTAAAAGACGGAGCGGAGGACAAGATGGGGAGAGAAGGGGAAGCACACAAACACAACATGAGAGCAGGGAGAAGTGTGGGAGGGAGAGGGCTTGGGGGGAGGAGGCGTGGGAAGGGGAAGGGGGAGAGGTATAAAACACAAGGGGACCAAAAACTTCCAGGAGAGAAGTTGGCATTTCAAGAAAAAGAAAAAAAAAGTGGAGGATTTTGGGTGAAATTGGCGGGGGTAGAAAAGATCAAGGTTTTGGATGGGGGAAGATAAGAGATGGTGTTCCGGTTCACAAGACGTTGTTGTGGAGGAGTCTTCCAGTTCACAAGGCGTTGTTGTGGAAGAGTCTTCCGGTTCACAAGACGTTGTTGTGGAGCAGTCTTCCGGTTCACAAGACATTGTTGTGGAGGAGTCTTCAGGTTCACAAGACGTTGTTGTGGAGGAGTCTTCCAGTTCACAAGACGTTGTTGTGGAAGAGTCTTCCAGTTCACAAGACGTTGTTGTGGAGGAGTCTTCCGGTTCACAAGACGTTGTTGTGGAAGAGTCCTCCGGTTCACAAGACGTTGTTGTGGAGGAGTCTCCTGGTTCACAGGACGTTGTTGTGGAGGAGTCTTCCAGTTCACAAGACGTTGTTGTGGAAGAGTCTTCCGGTTCACAAGACGTTGTTGTGGAGGAGTCTTCCGGTTCACAAGACGTTGTTGTGGAAGAGTCTTCCGGTTCACAAGACGTTGTTGTGGAGGAGTCTCCTGGTTCACAGGACGTTGTTGTGGAGGAGTCTTCCGGTTCACAAGACGTCGTTGTGGAGGAGTCTTCCGGTTCAAAAGACGTTGTTGTGGAGGAGTCTCCCGGTTCACAAGATGTTGTTGTGGAGGAGTGTTTCGGTTCACAAGACGTTGTTGTGGAACAGTCTTCCAGTTCACCAGAGGTTGTTGTGCAGGAGTCTTCCGGTTCACACGACATTGTTGTGGACGAGTCTTCCGGTTCACAAGACGTTGTTGTGGAGGAGTCTTTTGATTCACAAGACGTTGTTGTGGAGGAGTCTTCCAGTTCAAAAGACGTTGTTGTGGAGGCGTCTTCCGGTTCACAAGACGTCGTTGTGGAGGAGTCTTCCGTTTCACAAGACGTCGTTGTGGAGGAGTCTTCCGGTTCAAAAGACGTTGTTGTGGAGGAGTCTTCCGGTTCACAAGATGTTGTTGTGGAGGAGTGTTTCGGTTTACAAGACGTTGTTGTGGAACAGTCTTCCAGTTCACCAGAGGTTGTTGTGCAGGAGTCTTCCGGTTCACAAGACATTGTTGTGGATGAGTCTTCCGGTTCACAAGACGTTGTTGTGGAGGAGTCTTTTGTTTCACAAGACGTTGTTGTGGAGGAGTCTTCCGGTTCACAAGACGTTGTTGTGGAGGAGTCTTCCGGTTCACAAGACGTCGTTGTGGATGAGTCTTCCGGTTCAAAAGACGTTGTTGTGGAGGAGTCATTGGGTTAGCAAGACGTTGTTGTGGATGAGACTTATGGTTCACAAGACGTTGTTGTGGAGGAGTCATTGGGTTCGCAAGACGTTGTTGTGGATGAGTCTTCCGGTTCACAAGACGTTGTTGTGGAGGAGTCTTCGGGTTCACAAAACGTTGTTGTGGAGGAGTCTTCCAGTTCACAAGACGTTGTTGTGGAAGAGTCTTCTGGTTCACAAGACGTTGTTGTTGAGGAGTCTTTTGGTTCACAAGACATTGTTGTGGAGGAGTCTTCTGGTTCACAAGACGTTGTTGTGGAGGAGTCTTCCAGTTCACAAGACGTTGTTGTGGAGGAGTCTTCTGGTTCACAAGACGTTGTTGTGGAGGAGTCCTCCAGTTCACAAGACGTTGTTGTGGAGGAGTCTTCCTGTTCACAAGACGTTGTTGTGGAGGAGTCTTTTGGTTCACAAGACGTTGTTGTGGAGGAGTCTTCCGGTTCACAAGACGTTGTTGTGGAGGAGTCTTCCGGTACAAAAGACGTTGTTGTGGAGGAGTCTTCCGGTTCACAAGATGTTGTTGTGGAGGAGTGTTTCGGTTTACAAGACGTTGTTGTGGAACAGTCTTCCAGTTCACCAGAGGTTGTTGTGCAGGAGTCTTCCGGTTCACAAGACATTGTTGTGGATGAGTCTTCCGGTTCACAAGACGTTGTTGTGGAGGAGTCTTTTGTTTCACAAGACGTTGTTGTGGAGGAGTCTTCCGCTTCACAAGACGTTGTTGTGGAGGAGTCTTCCGGTTCACAAGACGTCGTTGTGGATGAGTCTTCCGGTTCAAAAGACGTTGTTGTGGAGGAGTCATTGGGTTAGCAAGACGTTGTTGTGGATGAGACTTATGGTTCACAAGACGTTGTTGTGGAGGAGTCATTGGGTTCGCAAGACGTTGTTGTGGAGGAGTCTTCCGGTTCACAAAACGTTGTTGTGGAGGAGTCTTCCAGTTCACAAGACGTTGTTGTGGAAGAGTCTTCTGGTTCACAAGACGTTGTTGTTGAGGAGTCTTTTGGTTCACAAGACATTGTTGTGGAGGAGTCTTCTGGTTCACAAGACGTTGTTGTGGAGGAGTCTTCCAGTTCAGAAGACGTTGTTGTGGAGGAGTCTTCTGGTTCACAAGACGTTGTTGTGGAGGAGTCCTCCAGTTCACAAGACGTTGTTGTGGAGGAGTCTTCCGGTTCACAAGACGTTGTTGTGGAGGAGTCTTTTGGTTCACACGACGTTGTTGTGGAGGAGTCTTCCGGTTCACAAGACGTTGTTGTGGAGGAGTCTTCCGGTTCACAATACGTTATTGTGGAGGAGTCTTCCGGTTCGCAAGACGTTGTTGTTGATGAGACTTATGGTTCACAAGACGTTGTTGTGGAGGAGTCATTGGGTTAGCAAGACGTTGTGGTGGATGAGACTTATGGTTCACAAGACGTTGTTGTGGAGGAGTCATTGGGTTAGCAAGACGTTGTTGTGGAGGAGTCTTCCGGTTCACAAGACGTTGTTGTGGAAGAGTCTTTTGTTCACAAGACGTTGTTGTGGAGGAGTCCTCCGGTTCACAAGACGTTGTTGTGGAGGAGTCTTCCGGTTCATAAGACGTTGTTATGGAGGAGTCTTCCGGTTCACAAGACATTGATGTGGAGGAGTCTTTCGGTTCGCAAGACGTTGTTGTTGATGAGACCAATGGTTCACAAGACATTGTTGTGGAGGAGTCATTGGGTTCACAAGACGTTGTTGTGGATGAGTCTTCCGGTTCACAAGAAGTTGTTTTGGAGGAGTCTTCCGGTTCACAAGATGTTGTTGTGGAGGAGTCTTTCAGTTCACAAGACGTTGTTGTGGAGGAGTCTTCCGGTTCACAAGACGTTGTTGTGGAAGAGTCTTCTGGTTCACAAGACGTTGTTGTTGAGGAGTCTTTTGGTTCACAAGACGTTGTTGTGGAGGAGTCTTCTGGTTCACAAGACGTTGTTGTGGAGGAGTCTTCCAGTTCACAAGACGTTGTTGTGGAGGAGTCTTCCAGTTCACAAGACGTTGTTGTGGAGGAGTCCTCCAGTTCACAAGACGTTGTTGTGGAGGAGTCTTCCGGTTCACAAGACGTTGTTGTGGAGGAGTCTTTTGGTTCACACGACGTTGTTGTGGAGGAGTCTTCCGGTTCACAAGACGTTGTTGTGGAGGAGTCTTCCGGTTCACAATACGTTATTGTGGAGGAGTCTTCCGGTTCATAAGACGTTGTTGTGGAGGAGACTTCCGGTTCACAAGACATTGTTGTGGAGGAGTCTTTCGGTTCGCAAGACGTTGTTGTTGATGAGACTTATGGTTCACAAGACGTTGTTGTGGAGGAGTCATTGGGTTAGCAAGACGTTGTTGTGGATGAGACTTATGGTTCACAAGACGTTGTTGTGGAGGAGTCATTGGGTTAGCAAGACGTTGTTGTGGAGGAGTCTTCCGGTTCACAAGACGTTGTTGTGGAAGAGTCTTTTGTTCACAAGACGTTGTTGTGGAGGAGTCCTCCGGTTCACAAGACGTTGTTGTGGAGGAGTCTTCCGGTTCATAAGACGTTGTTATGGAGGAGTCTTCCGGTTCACAAGACATTGATGTGGAGGAGTCTTTCGGTTCGCAAGACGTTGTTGTTGATGAGACCAATGGTTCACAAGACATTGTTGTGGAGGAGTCATTGGGTTCACAAGACGTTGTTGTGGATGAGTCTTCCGGTTCACAAGAAGTTGTTTTGGAGGAGTCTTCCGGTTCACAAGACGTTGTTGTGGAGGAGTCTTTCGGTTTACAAGACGTTGTTGTGGAGGAGTCTTCCAGTTCACAAGATGTTGTTGTGGAGGAGTCTTCCAGTTCACAAGACGTTGTTGTGGAGGAGTCTCCTGGTTCACAGGAGGTTGTTGTGGAGGAGTCTTCCGGTTCACAAGACGTTGTTGTGGAAGAGTCTTCCGGTTCACAAGACGTTGTTGTGGAGGAGTCTTGCGGTTCACAAGACGTTGTTGTGGAGGAGTCTTCCGGTTCACAAGATGTTGTTGTGGATTGTCTTCTGGTTCTCAAGACGTTGTTGTGGAACAGTCTTCCGGTTCACAGGACGTTGTTGTGGAGGGGTCTTTCGGTTCACAAGACGTTGTTGTGGAACAGTCTTCCAGTTCACAATGCGTTGTTGTGGAGGAGTCTTCCGTTTCACAAGACGTTGTTGATCTATGTTATACCGGCACCATCCGCACAATGGAGATTAGTGGTGGTGACTGCAGAAATCTGTTGTCGGATTGGCGCACACTCGCACCCCCTGTTAACCAATAAGAACGGACAGGATTGTTATATTTTCTCTAGTTACCATCGTGATCGATGACGAAACTGTATTCGATAGTAATTGATAGATTAAAAAATTGGAAACGCTCTGCGACCCTCCGAAAGGTCTGCAGGTGTGTTCCATTGTCAATAAACTTGCGGAGTGCTCGCCTAATTTTAAACACTCAAGCAAGCACTCCAAAGAAACGGTTGAGAAGGAACGGCTGGCTTGACAAGCGACAGCAAGCTGATTGCTCATGGAAAATACATTATGTTGCAAAGCCTGGTTGTCGTTAAGGACGCGGAGACTGCCTGGAAACCGCTAAGCCACGCCCCTCGGTCAGTTGTGTTTTTAATGAGTCGAAATCGATGAACTAGTGCAACTTATAAACGTCTAATTGCTTCACTGTGAGTTGTGTCGTCCTTTCAAAGGCTCAAATATCATATGAAAACAGAGGTGGTTTCATCGAGAGGAAGGAACGAGGTCAGAATACCTTCAAAGTATTAAATTGCTTATTTAAGTTGTGATTTTAACAGATTTTGAGGTTGTTTGAAGATGGTTAAAGGAAAGTTATTCGAATAATCCCTTTTGGAGAATTTCTCAAAGAAATCCGCAATGACGGAAACTCATGTGAGCTCCATGGGACGATGAACGGAGGAAAGGCGACGGTACAGAGAGGGAAAGAAAGCACAAACGTTTGGATGGATCACAAGGGCGTGTCCTCGACGAGGTCCGCCTTTCCGGCATATAAAGCACGCAATTCAGCCAATTTATCTGGGTAGTGAACGGTCACCACCTCGTTGTCTCTTGTGGTCAAAGCTCCTTGGTCCTTGGAGGAGTCTTCCGTTTCACAAGACGTTGTTGCGGATGAGTCTTCCGGTTCACAAGACGTTGTTGTGGAGGAGTCTTCCGGTTCACAAGACGTTGTTGTGGAGGAGTCTTCCGATTCACAAGACGTTGTTGTGGAGGAGTCTTTCGGTTCACAAGACGTTGTTGTGGAGGAGTCTTCTGATTCACATGACGTTATTGTGGAGGAGTCTTCCGGTTCACAAGATGTTGTTGTGGATTGTCTTCCGGTTCACAAGACATTGTTGTGGAGGAGTCTTCCGGTTCACAAGATGTTGTTGTGGATTGTCTTCCGGTTCACAAGACGTTGTTGTGGAGGAGTCTTCCGGTTCACAAGACGTTGTTGTGGAGGAGTCTTTCAGTTCACAAGACGTTGTTGTGGAGGAGTTTTCCGGTTCACAAGACGTTGTTGTGGAGGAGTCTTCCGGTTCACAAGATGTTGTTTTGGATTGTCTTCCGGTTCACAAAACGTTGTTGTGGAGGAGTCTTCCAGTTCACAAGACGTTGTTGTGGAAGAGTCTTCCGGTTCACAAGACGTTGTTGTTGAGGAGTCTTTTGGTTCACAAGACATTGTTGTGGAGGAGTCTTCTGGTTCACAAGACGTTGTTGTGGAGGAGTCTTCCAGTTCACAAGACGTTGTTGTGGAGGAGTCTTCTGGTTCACAAGACGTTGTTGTGGAGGAGTCCTCCAGTTCACAAGACGTTGTTGTGGAGGAGTCTTCCGGTTCACAAGACGTTGTTGTGGAGGAGTCTTTTGGTTCACAAGACGTTGTTGTGGAGGAGTCTTCCGGTTCACAAGACGTTGTTGTGGAGGAGTCTTCCGGTTCAAAAGACGTTGTTGTGGAGGAGTCTTCCGGTTCACAAGATGTTGTTGTGGAGGAGTGTTTCGGTTTACAAGACGTTGTTGTGGAACAGTCTTCCAGTTCACCAGAGGTTGTTGTGCAGGAGTCTTCCGGTTCACAAGACATTGTTGTGGATGAGTCTTCCGGTTCACAAGACCTTGTTGTGGAGGAGTCTTTTGTTTCACAAGACGTTGTTGTGGAGGAGTCTTCCGGTTCACAAGACGTTGTTGTGGAGGAGTCTTCCGGTTCACAAGACGTCGTTGTGGATGAGTCTTCCGGTTCAAAAGACGTTGTTGTGGAGGAGTCACTGGGTTAGCAAGACGTTGTTGTGGATGAGGCTTATGGTTCACAAGACGTTGTTGTGGAGGAGTCATTGGGTTCGCAAGACGTGTTGTGGAGGAGTCTTCCGGTTCACAAAACGTTGTTGTGGAGGAGTCTTCCAGTTCACAAGACGTTGTTGTGGAAGAGTCTTCTGGTTCACAAGACGTTGTTGTTGAGGAGTCTTTTGGTTCACAAGACATTGTTGTGGAGGAGTCTTCTGGTTCATAAGACGTTGTTGTGGAGGAGTCTTCTGGTTCACAAGACGTTGTTGTGGAGGAGTCCTCCAGTTCACAAGACGTTGTTGTGGAGGAGTCTTCCGGTTCACAAGACGTTGTTGTGGAGGAGTCTTTTGGTTCACACGACGTTGTTGTGGAGGAGTCTTCCGGTTCACAAGATGTTGTTGTGGAGGAGTCTTTCGGTTCACAATACGTTATTGTGGAGGAGTCCTCCGGTTCATAAGACGTTGTTGTGGAGGAGACTTCCGGTTCACAAGACATTGTTGTGGAGGAGTCTTTCGGTTCGCAAGACGTTGTTGTTGATGAGACTTATGGTTCACAAGACGTTGTTGTGGAGGAGTCATTGGGTTAGCAAGACGTTGTTGTGGATGAGACTTATGGTTCACAAGACGTTGTTGTGGAGGAGTCATTGGGTTAGCAAGACGTTGTTGTGGAGGAGTCTTCCGGTTCACAAGACGTTGTTGTGGAAGAGTCTTTTGTTCACAAGACGTTGTTGTGGAGGAGTCCTCCGGTTCACAAGACGTTGTTGTGGAGGAGTCTTCCGTTTCATAAGACGTTGTTGTGGAGGAGTCTTCCGGTTCACAAGACATTGTTGTGGAGGAGTCTTTCGGTTCGCAAGACGTTGTTGTTGATGAGACCAATGGTTCACAAGACATTGTTGTGGAGGAGTCATTGGGTTCGCAAGACGTTGTTGTGGATGAGTCTTCCGGTTCACATGAAGTTGTTTTGGAGGAGTCTTCCGGTTCACAAGATGTTGTTGTGGAGGAGTCTTTCAGTTCACAAGACGTTGTTGTGGAGGAGTCTTCCGGTTCACAAGACGTTGTTGTGGAGGAGTCTTTCGGTTTACAAGACGTTGTTGTGGAGGAGTCTTCCAGTTCACAAGATGTTGTTGTGGAGGAGTCTTCCAGTTCACAAGACGTTGTTGTGGAGGAGTCTCCTGGTTCACAAGACGTTGTTGTGGAGGAGTCTTCCGGTTCACAAGACGTTGTTGTGGAAGAGTCTTCCGGTTCACAAGACGTTGTTGTGGAGGAGTCTTGCAGTTCACAAGACGTTGTTGTCGAGGAGTCTTCCGGTTCACAAGATGTTGTTGTGGATTGTCTTCTGGTTCTCAAGACGTTGTTGTGGAACAGTCTTCCGGTTCACAGGACGTTGTTGTGGAGGGGTCTTTCGGTTCACAAGACGTTGTTGTGGAACAGTCTTCCAGTTCACAATGCGTTGTTGTGGAGGAGTCTTCCGTTTCACAAGACGTTGTTGATCTATGTTATACCGGCACCATCCGCACAATGGAGATTAGTGGTGGTGACTGCAGAAATCTGTTGTCGGATTGGCGCACACTCGCACCCCCTGTTAACCAATAAGAACGGACAGGATTGTTACATTTTCTCCAGTTACCATCGTGATCGATGACGAAACTGTATTCGATAGTAATTGATAGATTAAAAAATTGGAAACGCTCTGCGACCCTCCGAAAGGTCTGCAGGTGTGTTCCATTGTCAATAAACTTGCGGAGTGCTCGCCTAATTTTAAACACTCAAGCAAGCACTCCAAAGAAACGGTTGAGAAGGAACGGCTGGCTTGGCAAGCGACAGCAAGCTGATTGCTCATGGAAAATACATTATGTTGCAAAGCCTGGTTGTCGTTAAGGACGCGTAGACTGCCTGGAAACCGCTAAGCCACGCCCCTCGGTCAGTTGTGTTTTTAATGAGTCGAAATCGATGAACTAGTGCAACTTATAAACGTCTAATTGCTTCACTGTGAGTTGTGTCGTCCTTTCAAAGGCTCAAATATCATATGAAAACAGAGGTGGTTTCATCGAGAGGAAGGAACGATGTCAGAATACCTTCAAAGTATTAAATTGCTTATTTAAGTTGTGATTTTAACAGATTTTGAGGTTGTTTGAAGATGATTAAAGGAAAGTTATTCGAATAATCCCTTTTGGAGAATTTCTCAAAGAAATCCGCAATGACGGAAACTCATGTGAGCTCCATGGGACGATGAACGGAGGAAAGGCGACGGTACAGAGAGGGAAAGAAAGCACAAACGTTTGGATGGATCACAAGGGCGTGTCCTCGACGAGGTCCGCCTTTCCGGCATATAAAGCACGCAATTCAGCCAATTTATCTGGGTAGTGAACGGTCACCACCTCGTTGTCTCTTGTGGTCAAAGCTCCTTGGTCCTTGGAGGAGTCTTCCGTTTCACAAGACGTTGTTGCGGATGAGTCTTCCGGTTCACAAGACGTTGTTGTGGAGGAGTCTTCCGGTTCACAAGACGTTGTTGTGGAAGAGTCTTCCGATTCACAAGACGTTGTTGTGGAGGAGTCTTTCGGTTCACAAGACGTTGTTGTGGAGGAGTCTTCTGATTCACATGACGTTATTGTGGAGGAGTCTTCCGGTTCACAAGATGTTGTTGTGGATTGTCTTCCGGTTCACAAGACATTGTTGTGGAGGAGTCTTCCGGTTCACAAGATGTTGTTGTGGATTGTCTTCCGGTTCACAAGACGTTGTTGTGGAGGAGTCTTCCGGTTCACAAGACGTTGTTGTGGAGGAGTCTTTCGGTTCACAAGACGTTGTTGTGGAGGAGTCTTCCGGTTCACAAGACGTTGTTGTGGAGGAGTCTTCCGGTTCACAAGATGTTGTTTTGGATTGTCTTCCGGTTCATAAGACGTTGTTGTGGAGGAGTCTTCCGTTACACAAGACGTTGTTGTGGAGGAGTCTTCCGGTTCACAAAACGTTGTTGTGGAGGAGTCATTGGGTTAGCAAGACGTTGTTGTGGATGAGACTTATGGTTCACAAGACGTTGTTGTGGAGGAGTCATTGCGTTCGCAAGACGTTGTTGTGGAGGAGTCTTCCAGTTCACAAGACGTTGTTGTGGAGGAGTCTTCCGGTTCACAAAACGTTGTTGTGGAGGAGTCTTCCAGTTCACAAGACGTTGTTGTGGAAGAGTCTTCTGGTTCACAAGACGTTGTTGTGGAGGAGTCTTCTGGTTCACAAGACGTTGTTGTGGAGGAGTCTTCCAGTTCACAAGACGTTGTTGTGGAGGAGTCTTCTGGTTCACAAGACGTTGTTGTGGAGGAGTCTTCCAGTTCACAAGACGTTGTTGTGGAGGAGTCTTCTGGTTCACAAGACGTTGTTGTGGAGGAGTCTTCCAGTTCACAAGACGTTGTTGTGGAGGAGTCTTCCGGTTCACAAGACGTTGTTGTGGAGGAGTCTTTTGGTTCACAAGACGTTGTTGTGGAGGAGTCTTCCGGTTCACAAGACGTTGTTGTGGAGGAGTCTTCCGGTTCACAATACGTTATTGTGGAGGAGTCTTCCGGTTCATAAGACGTTGTTGTGGAGGAGACTTCCGGTTCACAAGACATTGTTGTGGAGGAGTCTTTCGGTTCGCAAGACGTTGTTGTAGATGAGACTTATGGTTCACAAGACGTTGTTGTGGAGGAGTCATTGGGTTAGCAAGACGTTGTTGTGGATGAGACTTATGGTTCACAAGACGTTGTTGTGGAGGAGTCATTGGGTTAGCAAGACGTTGTTGTGGAGGAGTCTTCCGGTTCACAAGACGTTGTTGTGGAAGAGTCTTTTGTTCACAAGACGTTGTTGTGGAGGAGTCCTCCGGTTCACAAGACGTTGTTGTGGAGGAGTCTTCCGGTTCATAAGTCGTTGTTGTGGAGGAGTCTTCCGGTTCACAAGACATTGTTGTGGAGGAGTCTTTCGGTTCCGAAGACGTTGTTGTTGATGAGACCAATGGTTCACAAGACATTGTTGTGGAGGAGTCATTGGGTTCGCAAGACGTTGTTGTGGATGAGTCTTCCGGTTCACAAGAAGTTGTTTTGGAGGAGTCTTCCGGTTCACAAGATGTTGTTGCAGAGGAGTCTTCCGGTTCACAAAACGTTGTTGTGGAGGAGTCTTCCGGTTCACAAGACGTTGTTGTGGAGGATTCTTCCGGTTCACAAGACGTTGTTGTGGAGGAGTCTTTCGGTTTTCAAGACGTTGTTGTGGAGGAGTCTTTTGGTTCACAAGACGTTGTTGTGGAGGAATCTTCCGGTTCACAAGACTTGTTGATCTATGTTATGCCGGCACCATCCGCACAATAGAGATTCGTGGTGGTGACTGCAGAAATCTGGTGTCGGATTGGCGCACACTCGCACCCCCTGTTAACCAATAAGAACGGACAGGATTGTTATATTTTCTCCAGTTACCATCGTGATCGATGACGAAACTGTATTCGATAGTAATTGATAGATTAAAAAATTGGAAACGCTCTGCGACCCTCCGAAAGGTCTGCAGGTGTGTTCCATTGTCAATAAACTTGCGGAGTGCTCGCCTAATTTTAAACACTCAAGCAAGCACTCCAAAGAAACGGTTGAGAAGGAACGGCTGGCTTGACAAGCGACAGCAAGCTGATTGCTCATGGAAAATACATTATGTTGCAAAGCCTGGTTGTCGTTAAGGACGCGGAGACTGCCTGGAAACCGCTAAGCCACGCCCCTCGGTCAGTTGTGTTTTTAATGAGTCGAAATCGATGAACTAGTGCAACTTATAAACGTCTAATTGCTTCACTGTGAGTTGTGTCGTCCTTTCAAAGGCTCAAATATCATATGAAAACAGAGGTGGTTTCATCGAGAGGAAGGAACGAGGTCAGAATACCTTCAAAGTATTAAATTGCTTATTTAAGTTGTGATTTTAACAGATTTTGAGGTTGTTTGAAGATGGTTAAAGGAAAGTTATTCGAATAATCCCTTTTGGAGAATTTCTCAAAGAAATCCGCAATGACGGAAACTCATGTGAGCTCCATGGGACGATGAACGGAGGAAAGGCGACGGTACAGAGAGGGAAAGAAAGCACAAACGTTTGGATGGATCACAAGGGCGTGTCCTCGACGAGGTCCGCCTTTCCGGCATATAAAGCACGCAATTCAGCCAATTTATCTGGGTAGTGAACGGTCACCACCTCGTTGTCTCTTGTGGTCAAAGCTCCTTGGTCCTTGGAGGAGTCTTCCGTTTCACAAGACGTTGTTGCGGATGAGTCTTCCGGTTCACAAGACGTTGTTGTGGAGGAGTCTTCCGGTTCACAAGACGTTGTTGTGGAGGAGTCTTCCGATTCACAAGACGTTGTTGTGGAGGAGTCTTTCGGTTCACAAGACGTTGTTGTGGAGGAGTCTTCTGATTCACATGACGTTATTGTGGAGGAGTCTTCCAGTTCACAAGATGTTGTTGTGGATTGTCTTCCGGTTCACAAGACATTGTTGTGGAGGAGTCTTCCGGTTCACAAGATGTTGTTGTGGATTGTCTTCCGGTTCACAAGACGTTGTTGTGGAGGAGTCTTCCGGTTCACAAGACGTTGTTGTGGAGGAGTCTTTCAGTTCACAAGACGTTGTTGTGGAGGAGTTTTCCGGTTCACAAGACGTTGTTGTGGAGGAGTCTTCCGGTTCACAAGATGTTGTTTTGGATTGTCTTCCGGTTCACAAAACGTTGTTGTGGAGGAGTCTTCCAGTTCACAAGACGTTGTTGTGGAAGAGTCTTCTGGTTCACAAGACGTTGTTGTTGAGGAGTCTTTTGGTTCACAAGACATTGTTGTGGAGGAGTCTTCTGGTTCACAAGACGTTGTTGTGGAGGAGTCTTCCAGTTCACAAGACGTTGTTGTGGAGGAGTCTTCTGGTTCACAAGACGTTGTTGTGGAGGAGTCCTCCAGTTCACAAGACGTTGTTGTGGAGGAGTCTTCCGGTTCACAAGACGTTGTTGTGGAGGAGTCTTTTGGTTCACAAGACGTTGTTGTGGAGGAGTCTTCCGGTTCACAAGACGTTGTTGTGGAGGAGTCTTCCGGTTCAAAAGACGTTGTTGTGGAGGAGTCTTCCGGTTCACAAGATGTTGTTGTGGAGGAGTGTTTCGGTTTACAAGACGTTGTTGTGGAACAGTCTTCCAGTTCACCAGAGGTTGTTGTGCAGGAGTCTTCCGGTTCACAAGACATTGTTGTGGATGAGTCTTCCGGTTCACAAGACGTTGTTGTGGAGGAGTCTTTTGTTTCACAAGACGTTGTTGTGGAGGAGTCTTCCGGTTCACAAGACGTTGTTGTGGAGGAGTCTTCCGGTTCACAAGACGTCGTTGTGGATGAGTCTTCCGGTTCAAAAGACGTTGTTGTGGAGGAGTCACTGGGTTAGCAAGACGTTGTTGTGGATGAGGCTTATGGTTCACAAGACGTTGTTGTGGAGGAGTCATTGGGTTCGCAAGACGTGTTGTGGAGGAGTCTTCCGGTTCACAAAACGTTGTTGTGGAGGAGTCTTCCAGTTCACAAGACGTTGTTGTGGAAGAGTCTTCTGGTTCACAAGACGTTGTTGTTGAGGAGTCTTTTGGTTCACAAGACATTGTTGTGGAGGAGTCTTCTGGTTCATAAGACGTTGTTGTGGAGGAGTCTTCTGGTTCACAAGACGTTGTTGTGGAGGAGTCCTCCAGTTCACAAGACGTTGTTGTGGAGGAGTCTTCCGGTTCACAAGACGTTGTTGTGGAGGAGTCTTTTGGTTCACACGACGTTGTTGTGGAGGAGTCTTCCGGTTCACAAGATGTTGTTGTGGAGGAGTCTTTCGGTTCACAATACGTTATTGTGGAGGAGTCCTCCGGTTCATAAGACGTTGTTGTGGAGGAGACTTCCGGTTCACAAGACATTGTTGTGGAGGAGTCTTTCGGTTCGCAAGACGTTGTTGTTGATGAGACTTATGGTTCACAAGACGTTGTTGTGGAGGAGTCATTGGGTTAGCAAGACGTTGTTGTGGATGAGACTTATGGTTCACAAGACATTGTTGTGGAGGAGTCTTCTGGTTCACAAGACGTTGTTGTGGAGGAGTCCTCCAGTTCACAAGACGTTGTTGTGGAGGAGTCTTCCTGTTCACAAGACGTTGTTGTGGAGGAGTCTTTTGGTTCACAAGACGTTGTTGTGGAGGAGTCTTCCGGTTCACAAGACGTTGTTGTGGAGGAGTCTTCCGGTACAAAAGACGTTGTTGTGGAGGAGTCTTCCGGTTCACAAGATGTTGTTGTGGAGGAGTGTTTCGGTTTACAAGACGTTGTTGTGGAACAGTCTTCCAGTTCACCAGAGGTTGTTGTGCAGGAGTCTTCCGGTTCACAAGACATTGTTGTGGATGAGTCTTCCGGTTCACAAGACGTTGTTGTGGAGGAGTCTTTTGTTTCACAAGACGTTGTTGTGGAGGAGTCTTCCGGTTCACAAGACGTTGTTGTGGAGGAGTCTTCCGGTTCACAAGACGTCGTTGTGGATGAGTCTTCCGGTTCAAAAGACGTTGTTGTGGAGGAGTCATTGGGTTAGCAAGACGTTGTTGTGGATGAGACTTATGGTTCACAAGACGTTGTTGTGGAGGAGTCATTGGGTTCGCAAGACGTTGTTGTGGAGGAGTCTTCCGGTTCACAAAACGTTGTTGTGGAGGAGTCTTCCAGTTCACAAGACGTTGTTGTGGAAGAGTCTTCTGGTTCACAAGACGTTGTTGTTGAGGAGTCTTTTGGTTCACAAGACATTGTTGTGGAGGAGTCTTCTGGTTCACAAGACGTTGTTGTGGAGGAGTCTTCCAGTTCACAAGACGTTGTTGTGGAGGAGTCTTCTGGTTCACAAGACGTT
The DNA here is from genome assembly GCF_964187855.1 of Myxine glutinosa. Classification (NCBI taxonomy): domain Eukaryota; kingdom Metazoa; phylum Chordata; class Myxini; order Myxiniformes; family Myxinidae; genus Myxine; species Myxine glutinosa. The sequence continues at coordinate 86,929,837 of NC_136267.1, read as the reverse complement.
GTTGTGGAGGAGTCCTCCAGTTCACAAGACGTTGTTGTGGAGGAGTCTTCCGGTTCACAAGACGTTGTTGTGGAGGAGTCTTTTGGTTCACACGACGTTGTTGTGGAGGAGTCTTCCGGTTCACAAGACGTTGTTGTGGAGGAGTCTTCCGGTTCACAATACGTTATTGTGGAGGAGTCTTCCGGTTCGCAAGACGTTGTTGTTGATGAGACTTATGGTTCACAAGACGTTGTTGTGGAGGAGTCATTGGGTTAGCAAGACGTTGTGGTGGATGAGACTTATGGTTCACAAGACGTTGTTGTGGAGGAGTCATTGGGTTAGCAAGACGTTGTTGTGGAGGAGTCTTCCGGTTCACAAGACGTTGTTGTGGAAGAGTCTTTTGTTCACAAGACGTTGTTGTGGAGGAGTCCTCCGGTTCACAAGACGTTGTTGTGGAGGAGTCTTCCGGTTCATAAGACGTTGTTATGGAGGAGTCTTCCGGTTCACAAGACATTGATGTGGAGGAGTCTTTCGGTTCGCAAGACGTTGTTGTTGATGAGACCAATGGTTCACAAGACATTGTTGTGGAGGAGTCATTGGGTTCACAAGACGTTGTTGTGGATGAGTCTTCCGGTTCACAAGAAGTTGTTTTGGAGGAGTCTTCCGGTTCACAAGATGTTGTTGTGGAGGAGTCTTTCAGTTCACAAGACGTTGTTGTGGAGGAGTCTTCCGGTTCACAAGACGTTGTTGTGGAAGAGTCTTCTGGTTCACAAGACGTTGTTGTTGAGGAGTCTTTTGGTTCACAAGACGTTGTTGTGGAGGAGTCTTCTGGTTCACAAGACGTTGTTGTGGAGGAGTCTTCCAGTTCACACGACGTTGTTGTGGAGGAGTCTTCCGGTTCACAAGACGTTGTTGTGGAGGAGTCTTCCGGTTCACAATACGTTATTGTGGAGGAGTCTTCCGGTTCATAAGACGTTGTTGTGGAGGAGACTTCCGGTTCACAAGACATTGTTGTGGAGGAGTCTTTCGGTTCGCAAGACGTTGTTGTTGATGAGACTTATGGTTCACAAGACGTTGTTGTGGAGGAGTCATTGGGTTAGCAAGACGTTGTTGTGGATGAGACTTATGGTTCACAAGACGTTGTTGTGGAGGAGTCATTGGGTTAGCAAGACGTTGTTGTGGAGGAGTCTTCCGGTTCACAAGACGTTGTTGTGGAAGAGTCTTTTGTTCACAAGACGTTGTTGTGGAGGAGTCCTCCGGTTCACAAGACGTTGTTGTGGAGGAGTCTTCCGGTTCATAAGACGTTGTTATGGAGGAGTCTTCCGGTTCACAAGACATTGATGTGGAGGAGTCTTTCGGTTCGCAAGACGTTGTTGTTGATGAGACCAATGGTTCACAAGACATTGTTGTGGAGGAGTCATTGGGTTCACAAGACGTTGTTGTGGATGAGTCTTCCGGTTCACAAGAAGTTGTTTTGGAGGAGTCTTCCGGTTCACAAGACGTTGTTGTGGAGGAGTCTTTCGGTTTACAAGACGTTGTTGTGGAGGAGTCTTCCAGTTCACAAGATGTTGTTGTGGAGGAGTCTTCCAGTTCACAAGACGTTGTTGTGGAGGAGTCTCCTGGTTCACAGGAGGTTGTTGTGGAGGAGTCTTCCGGTTCACAAGACGTTGTTGTGGAAGAGTCTTCCGGTTCACAAGACGTTGTTGTGGAGGAGTCTTGCGGTTCACAAGACGTTGTTGTGGAGGAGTCTTCCGGTTCACAAGATGTTGTTGTGGATTGTCTTCTGGTTCTCAAGACGTTGTTGTGGAACAGTCTTCCGGTTCACAGGACGTTGTTGTGGAGGGGTCTTTCGGTTCACAAGACGTTGTTGTGGAACAGTCTTCCAGTTCACAATGCGTTGTTGTGGAGGAGTCTTCCGTTTCACAAGACGTTGTTGATCTATGTTATACCGGCACCATCCGCACAATGGAGATTAGTGGTGGTGACTGCAGAAATCTGTTGTCGGATTGGCGCACACTCGCACCCCCTGTTAACCAATAAGAACGGACAGGATTGTTATATTTTCTCCAGTTACCATCGTGATCGATGACGAAACTGTATTCGATAGTAATTGATAGATTAAAAAATTGGAAACGCTCTGCGACCCTCCGAAAGGTCTGCAGGTGTGTTCCATTGTCAATAAACTTGCGGAGTGCTCGCCTAATTTTAAACACTCAAGCAAGCACTCCAAAGAAACGGTTGAGAAGGAACGGCTGGCTTGACAAGCGACAGCAAGCTGATTGCTCATGGAAAATACATTATGTTGCAAAGCCTGGTTGTCGTTAAGGACGCGGAGACTGCCTGGAAACCGCTAAGCCACGCCCCTCGGTCAGTTGTGTTTTTAATGAGTCGAAATCGATGAACTAGTGCAACTTATAAACGTCTAATTGCTTCACTGTGAGTTGTGTCGTCCTTTCAAAGGCTCAAATATCATATGAAAACAGAGGTGGTTTCATCGAGAGGAAGGAACGAGGTCAGAATACCTTCAAAGTATTAAATTGCTTATTTAAGTTGTGATTTTAACAGATTTTGAGGTTGTTTGAAGATGGTTAAAGGAAAGTTATTCGAATAATCCCTTTTGGAGAATTTCTCAAAGAAATCCGCAATGACGGAAACTCATGTGAGCTCCATGGGACGATGAACGGAGGAAAGGCGACGGTACAGAGAGGGAAAGAAAGCACAAACGTTTGGATGGATCACAAGGGCGTGTCCTCGACGAGGTCCGCCTTTCCGGCATATAAAGCACGCAATTCAGCCAATTTATCTGGGTAGTGAACGGTCACCACCTCGTTGTCTCTTGTGGTCAAAGCTCCTTGGTCCTTGGAGGAGTCTTCCGTTTCACAAGACGTTGTTGCGGATGAGTCTTCCGGTTCACAAGACGTTGTTGTGGAGGAGTCTTCCGGTTCACAAGACGTTGTTGTGGAGGAGTCTTCCGATTCACAAGACGTTGTTGTGGAGGAGTCTTTCGGTTCACAAGACGTTGTTGTGGAGGAGTCTTCTGATTCACATGACGTTATTGTGGAGGAGTCTTCCGGTTCACAAGATGTTGTTGTGGATTGTCTTCCGGTTCACAAGACATTGTTGTGGAGGAGTCTTCCGGTTCACAAGATGTTGTTGTGGATTGTCTTCCGGTTCACAAGACGTTGTTGTGGAGGAGTCTTCCGGTTCACAAGACGTTGTTGTGGAGGAGTCTTTCAGTTCACAAGACGTTGTTGTGGAGGAGTTTTCCGGTTCACAAGACGTTGTTGTGGAGGAGTCTTCCGGTTCACAAGATGTTGTTTTGGATTGTCTTCCGGTTCACAAAACGTTGTTGTGGAGGAGTCTTCCAGTTCACAAGACGTTGTTGTGGAAGAGTCTTCTGGTTCACAAGACGTTGTTGTTGAGGAGTCTTTTGGTTCACAAGACATTGTTGTGGAGGAGTCTTCTGGTTCACAAGACGTTGTTGTGGAGGAGTCTTCCAGTTCACAAGACGTTGTTGTGGAGGAGTCTTCTGGTTCACAAGACGTTGTTGTGGAGGAGTCCTCCAGTTCACAAGACGTTGTTGTGGAGGAGTCTTCCGGTTCACAAGACGTTGTTGTGGAGGAGTCTTTTGGTTCACAAGACGTTGTTGTGGAGGAGTCTTCCGGTTCACAAGACGTTGTTGTGGAGGAGTCTTCCGGTTCAAAAGACGTTGTTGTGGAGGAGTCTTCCGGTTCACAAGATGTTGTTGTGGAGGAGTGTTTCGGTTTACAAGACGTTGTTGTGGAACAGTCTTCCAGTTCACCAGAGGTTGTTGTGCAGGAGTCTTCCGGTTCACAAGACATTGTTGTGGATGAGTCTTCCGGTTCACAAGACGTTGTTGTGGAGGAGTCTTTTGTTTCACAAGACGTTGTTGTGGAGGAGTCTTCCGGTTCACAAGACGTTGTTGTGGAGGAGTCTTCCGGTTCACAAGACGTCGTTGTGGATGAGTCTTCCGGTTCAAAAGACGTTGTTGTGGAGGAGTCACTGGGTTAGCAAGACGTTGTTGTGGATGAGGCTTATGGTTCACAAGACGTTGTTGTGGAGGAGTCATTGGGTTCGCAAGACGTGTTGTGGAGGAGTCTTCCGGTTCACAAAACGTTGTTGTGGAGGAGTCTTCCAGTTCACAAGACGTTGTTGTGGAAGAGTCTTCTGGTTCACAAGACGTTGTTGTTGAGGAGTCTTTTGGTTCACAAGACATTGTTGTGGAGGAGTCTTCTGGTTCATAAGACGTTGTTGTGGAGGAGTCTTCTGGTTCACAAGACGTTGTTGTGGAGGAGTCCTCCAGTTCACAAGACGTTGTTGTGGAGGAGTCTTCCGGTTCACAAGACGTTGTTGTGGAGGAGTCTTTTGGTTCACACGACGTTGTTGTGGAGGAGTCTTCCGGTTCACAAGATGTTGTTGTGGAGGAGTCTTTCGGTTCACAATACGTTATTGTGGAGGAGTCCTCCGGTTCATAAGACGTTGTTGTGGAGGAGACTTCCGGTTCACAAGACATTGTTGTGGAGGAGTCTTTCGGTTCGCAAGACGTTGTTGTTGATGAGACTTATGGTTCACAAGACGTTGTTGTGGAGGAGTCATTGGGTTAGCAAGACGTTGTTGTGGATGAGACTTATGGTTCACAAGACGTTGTTGTGGAGGAGTCATTGGGTTAGCAAGACGTTGTTGTGGAGGAGTCTTCCGGTTCACAAGACGTTGTTGTGGAAGAGTCTTTTGTTCACAAGACGTTGTTGTGGAGGAGTCCTCCGGTTCACAAGACGTTGTTGTGGAGGAGTCTTCCGTTTCATAAGACGTTGTTGTGGAGGAGTCTTCCGGTTCACAAGACATTGTTGTGGAGGAGTCTTTCGGTTCGCAAGACGTTGTTGTTGATGAGACCAATGGTTCACAAGACATTGTTGTGGAGGAGTCATTGGGTTCGCAAGACGTTGTTGTGGATGAGTCTTCCGGTTCACAAGAAGTTGTTTTGGAGGAGTCTTCCGGTTCACAAGATGTTGTTGTGGAGGAGTCTTTCAGTTCACAAGACGTTGTTGTGGAGGAGTCTTCCGGTTCACAAGACGTTGTTGTGGAGGAGTCTTTCGGTTTACAAGACGTTGTTGTGGAGGAGTCTTCCAGTTCACAAGATGTTGTTGTGGAGGAGTCTTCCAGTTCACAAGACGTTGTTGTGGAGGAGTCTCCTGGTTCACAAGACGTTGTTGTGGAGGAGTCTTCCGGTTCACAAGACGTTGTTGTGGAAGAGTCTTCCGGTTCACAAGACGTTGTTGTGGAGGAGTCTTGCAGTTCACAAGACGTTGTTGTCGAGGAGTCTTCCGGTTCACAAGATGTTGTTGTGGATTGTCTTCTGGTTCTCAAGACGTTGTTGTGGAACAGTCTTCCGGTTCACAGGACGTTGTTGTGGAGGGGTCTTTCGGTTCACAAGACGTTGTTGTGGAACAGTCTTCCAGTTCACAATGCGTTGTTGTGGAGGAGTCTTCCGTTTCACAAGACGTTGTTGATCTATGTTATACCGGCACCATCCGCACAATGGAGATTAGTGGTGGTGACTGCAGAAATCTGTTGTCGGATTGGCGCACACTCGCACCCCCTGTTAACCAATAAGAACGGACAGGATTGTTACATTTTCTCCAGTTACCATCGTGATCGATGACGAAACTGTATTCGATAGTAATTGATAGATTAAAAAATTGGAAACGCTCTGCGACCCTCCGAAAGGTCTGCAGGTGTGTTCCATTGTCAATAAACTTGCGGAGTGCTCGCCTAATTTTAAACACTCAAGCAAGCACTCCAAAGAAACGGTTGAGAAGGAACGGCTGGCTTGGCAAGCGACAGCAAGCTGATTGCTCATGGAAAATACATTATGTTGCAAAGCCTGGTTGTCGTTAAGGACGCGTAGACTGCCTGGAAACCGCTAAGCCACGCCCCTCGGTCAGTTGTGTTTTTAATGAGTCGAAATCGATGAACTAGTGCAACTTATAAACGTCTAATTGCTTCACTGTGAGTTGTGTCGTCCTTTCAAAGGCTCAAATATCATATGAAAACAGAGGTGGTTTCATCGAGAGGAAGGAACGATGTCAGAATACCTTCAAAGTATTAAATTGCTTATTTAAGTTGTGATTTTAACAGATTTTGAGGTTGTTTGAAGATGATTAAAGGAAAGTTATTCGAATAATCCCTTTTGGAGAATTTCTCAAAGAAATCCGCAATGACGGAAACTCATGTGAGCTCCATGGGACGATGAACGGAGGAAAGGCGACGGTACAGAGAGGGAAAGAAAGCACAAACGTTTGGATGGATCACAAGGGTGTGTCCTCGACGAGGTCCGCCTTTCCGGCATATAAAGCACGCAATTCAGCCAATTTATCTGGGTAGTGAACGGTCACCACCTCGTTGTCTCTTGTGGTCAAAGCTCCTTGGTCCTTGGAGGAGTCTTCCGTTTCACAAGACGTTGTTGCGGATGAGTCTTCCGGTTCACAAGACGTTGTTGTGGAGGAGTCTTCCGATTCACAAGACGTTGTTGTGGAGGAGTCTTTCGGTTCACAAGACGTTGTTGTGGAGGAGTCTTCTGATTCACATGACGTTATTGTGGAGGAGTCTTCCGGTTCACAAGATGTTGTTGTGGATTGTCTTCCGGTTCACAAGACATTGTTGTGGAGGAGTCTTCCGGTTCACAAGATGTTGTTGTGGATTGTCTTCCGGTTCACAAGACGTTGTTGTGGAGGAGTCTTCCGGTTCACAAGACGTTGTTGTGGAGGAGTCTTTCGGTTCACAAGACGTTGTTGTGGAGGAGTCTTCCGGTTCACAAGACGTTGTTGTGGAGGAGTCTTCCGGTTCACAAGATGTTGTTTTGGATTGTCTTCCGGTTCATAAGACGTTGTTGTGGAGGAGTCTTCCGTTACACAAGACGTTGTTGTGGAGGAGTCTTCCGGTTCACAAAACGTTGTTGTGGAGGAGTCATTGGGTTAGCAAGACGTTGTTGTGGATGAGACTTATGGTTCACAAGACGTTGTTGTGGAGGAGTCATTGCGTTCGCAAGACGTTGTTGTGGAGGAGTCTTCCGGTTCACAAGACGTTGTTGTGGAGGAGTCTTCCGGTTCACAAAACGTTGTTGTGGAGGAGTCTTCCAGTTCACAAGACGTTGTTGTGGAAGAGTCTTCTGGTTCACAAGACGTTGTTGTGGAGGAGTCTTCTGGTTCACAAGACGTTGTTGTGGAGGAGTCTTCCAGTTCACAAGACGTTGTTGTGGAGGAGTCTTCTGGTTCACAAGACGTTGTTGTGGAGGAGTCTTCCAGTTCACAAGACGTTGTTGTGGAGGAGTCTTCTGGTTCACAAGACGTTGTTGTGGAGGAGTCTTCCAGTTCACAAGACGTTGTTGTGGAGGAGTCTTCCGGTTCACAAGACGTTGTTGTGGAGGAGTCTTTTGGTTCACAAGTAGTTGTTGTGGAGGAGTCTTCCGGTTCACAAGACGTTGTTGTGGAGGAGTCTTCCGGTTCACAATACGTTATTGTGGAGGAGTCTTCCGGTTCATAAGACGTTGTTGTGGAGGAGACTTCCGGTTCACAAGACATTGTTGTGGAGGAGTCTTTCGGTTCGCAAGACGTTGTTGTAGATGAGACTTATGGTTCACAAGACGTTGTTGTGGAGGAGTCATTGGGTTAGCAAGACGTTGTTGTGGATGAGACTTATGGTTCACAAGACGTTGTTGTGGAGGAGTCATTGGGTTAGCAAGACGTTGTTGTGGAGGAGTCTTCCGGTTCACAAGACGTTGTTGTGGAAGAGTCTTTTGTTCACAAGACGTTGTTGTGGAGGATTCCTCCGGTTCACAAGACGTTGTTGTGGAGGAGTCTTCCGGTTCATAAGTCGTTGTTGTGGAGGAGTCTTCCGGTTCACAAGACATTGTTGTGGAGGAGTCTTTCGGTTCCGAAGACGTTGTTGTTGATGAGACCAATGGTTCACAAGACATTGTTGTGGAGGAGTCATTGGGTTCGCAAGACGTTGTTGTGGATGAGTCTTCCGGTTCACAAGAAGTTGTTTTGGAGGAGTCTTCCGGTTCACAAGATGTTGTTGCAGAGGAGTCTTCCGGTTCACAAAACGTTGTTGTGGAGGAGTCTTCCGGTTCACAAGACGTTGTTGTGGAGGATTCTTCCGGTTCACAAGACGTTGTTGTGGAGGAGTCTTTCGGTTTTCAAGACGTTGTTGTGGAGGAGTCTTTTGGTTCACAAGACGTTGTTGTGGAGGAATCTTCCGGTTCACAAGACTTGTTGATCTATGTTATGCCGGCACCATCCGCACAATAGAGATTCGTGGTGGTGACTGCAGAAATCTGGTGTCGGATTGGCGCACACTCGCACCCCCTGTTAACCAATAAGAACGGACAGGATCGTTATATTTTCTCCAGTTACCATCGTGATCGATGACGAAACTGTATTCGATAGTAATTGATAGATTAAAAAATTGGAAACGCTCTGCGACCCTCCGAAAGGTCTGCAGGTGTGTTCCATTGTCAATAAACTTGCGGAGTGCTCGCCTAATTTTAAACACTCAAGCAAGCACTCCAAAGAAACGGTTGAGAAGGAACGGCTGGCTTGACAAGCGACAGCAAGCTGATTGCTCATGGAAAATACATTATGTTGCAAAGCCTGGTTGTCGTTAAGGACGCGGAGACTGCCTGGAAACCGCTAAGCCACGCCCCTCGGTCAGTTGTGTTTTTAATGAGTCGAAATCGATGAACTAGTGCAACTTATAAACGTCTAATTGCTTCACTGTGAGTTGTGTCGTCCTTTCAAAGGCTCAAATATCATATGAAAACAGAGGTGGTTTCATCGAGAGGAAGGAACGAGGTCAGAATACCTTCAAAGTATTAAATTGCTTATTTAAGTTGTGATTTTAACAGATTTTGAGGTTGTTTGAAGATGGTTAAAGGAAAGTTATTCGAATAATCCCTTTTGGAGAATTTCTCAAAGAAATCCGCAATGACGGAAACTCATGTGAGCTCCATGGGACGATGAACGGAGGAAAGGCGACGGTACAGAGAGGGAAAGAAAGCACAAACGTTTGGATGGATCACAAGGGCGTGTCCTCGACGAGGTCCGCCTTTCCGGCATATAAAGCACGCAATTCAGCCAATTTATCTGGGTAGTGAACGGTCACCACCTCGTTGTCTCTTGTGGTCAAAGCTCCTTGGTCCTTGGAGGAGTCTTCCGTTTCACAAGACGTTGTTGCGGATGAGTCTTCCGGTTCACAAGACGTTGTTGTGGAGGAGTCTTCCGGTTCACAAGACGTTGTTGTGGAGGAGTCTTCCGATTCACAAGACGTTGTTGTGGAGGAGTCTTTCGGTTCACAAGACGTTGTTGTGGAGGAGTCTTCTGATTCACATGACGTTATTGTGGAGGAGTCTTCCGGTTCACAAGATGTTGTTGTGGATTGTCTTCCGGTTCACAAGACATTGTTGTGGAGGAGTCTTCCGGTTCACAAGATGTTGTTGTGGATTGTCTTCCGGTTCACAAGACGTTGTTGTGGAGGAGTCTTCCGGTTCACAAGACGTTGTTGTGGAGGAGTCTTTCAGTTCACAAGACGTTGTTGTGGAGGAGTTTTCCGGTTCACAAGACGTTGTTGTGGAGGAGTCTTCCGGTTCACAAGATGTTGTTTTGGATTGTCTTCCGGTTCACAAAACGTTGTTGTGGAGGAGTCTTCCAGTTCACAAGACGTTGTTGTGGAAGAGTCTTCTGGTTCACAAGACGTTGTTGTTGAGGAGTCTTTTGGTTCACAAGACATTGTTGTGGAGGAGTCTTCTGGTTCACAAGACGTTGTTGTGGAGGAGTCTTCCAGTTCACAAGACGTTGTTGTGGAGGAGTCTTCTGGTTCACAAGACGTTGTTGTGGAGGAGTCCTCCAGTTCACAAGACGTTGTTGTGGAGGAGTCTTCCGGTTCACAAGACGTTGTTGTGGAGGAGTCTTTTGGTTCACAAGACGTTGTTGTGGAGGAGTCTTCCGGTTCACAAGACGTTGTTGTGGAGGAGTCTTCCGGTTCAAAAGACGTTGTTGTGGAGGAGTCTTCCGGTTCACAAGATGTTGTTGTGGAGGAGTGTTTCGGTTTACAAGACGTTGTTGTGGAACAGTCTTCCAGTTCACCAGAGGTTGTTGTGCAGGAGTCTTCCGGTTCACAAGACATTGTTGTGGAGGAGTCTTCCGGTTCATAAGACGTTGTTGTGGAGGAGACTTCCGGTTCACAAGACATTGTTGTGGAGGAGTCTTTCGGTTCGCAAGACGTTGTTGTTGATGAGACTTATGGTTCACAAGACGTTGTTGTGGAGGAGTCATTGGGTTAGCAAGACGTTGTTGTGGATGAGACTTATGGTTCACAAGACGTTGTTGTGGAGGAGTCATTGGGTTAGCAAGACGTTGTTGTGGAGGAGTCTTCCGGTTCACAAGACGTTGTTGTGGAAGAGTCTTTTGTTCACAAGACGTTGTTGTGGAGGAGTCCTCCGGTTCACAAGACGTTGTTGTGGAGGAGTCTTCCGGTTCATAAGACGTTGTTATGGAGGAGTCTTCCGGTTCACAAGACATTGATGTGGAGGAGTCTTTCGGTTCGCAAGACGTTGTTGTTGATGAGACCAATGGTTCACAAGACATTGTTGTGGAGGAGTCATTGGGTTCACAAGACGTTGTTGTGGATGAGTCTTCCGGTTCACAAGAAGTTGTTTTGGAGGAGTCTTCCGGTTCACAAGACGTTGTTGTGGAGGAGTCTTTCGGTTTACAAGACGTTGTTGTGGAGGAGTCTTCCAGTTCACAAGATGTTGTTGTGGAGGAGTCTTCCAGTTCACAAGACGTTGTTGTGGAGGAGTCTCCTGGTTCACAGGAGGTTGTTGTGGAGGAGTCTTCCGGTTCACAAGACGTTGTTGTGGAAGAGTCTTCCGGTTCACAAGACGTTGTTGTGGAGGAGTCTTGCGGTTCACAAGACGTTGTTGTGGAGGAGTCTTCCGGTTCACAAGATGTTGTTGTGGATTGTCTTCTGGTTCTCAAGACGTTGTTGTGGAACAGTCTTCCGGTTCACAGGACGTTGTTGTGGAGGGGTCTTTCGGTTCACAAGACGTTGTTGTGGAACAGTCTTCCAGTTCACAATGCGTTGTTGTGGAGGAGTCTTCCGTTTCACAAGACGTTGTTGATCTATGTTATACCGGCACCATCCGCACAATGGAGATTAGTGGTGGTGACTGCAGAAATCTGTTGTCGGATTGGCGCACACTCGCACCCCCTGTTAACCAATAAGAACGGACAGGATTGTTATATTTTCTCCAGTTACCATCGTGATCGATGACGAAACTGTATTCGATAGTAATTGATAGATTAAAAAATTGGAAACGCTCTGCGACCCTCCGAAAGGTCTGCAGGTGTGTTCCATTGTCAATAAACTTGCGGAGTGCTCGCCTAATTTTAAACACTCAAGCAAGCACTCCAAAGAAACGGTTGAGAAGGAACGGCTGGCTTGACAAGCGACAGCAAGCTGATTGCTCATGGAAAATACATTATGTTGCAAAGCCTGGTTGTCGTTAAGGACGCGGAGACTGCCTGGAAACCGCTAAGCCACGCCCCTCGGTCAGTTGTGTTTTTAATGAGTCGAAATCGATGAACTAGTGCAACTTATAAACGTCTAATTGCTTCACTGTGAGTTGTGTCGTCCTTTCAAAGGCTCAAATATCATATGAAAACAGAGGTGGTTTCATCGAGAGGAAGGAACGAGGTCAGAATACCTTCAAAGTATTAAATTGCTTATTTAAGTTGTGATTTTAACAGATTTTGAGGTTGTTTGAAGATGGTTAAAGGAAAGTTATTCGAATAATCCCTTTTGGAGAATTTCTCAAAGAAATCCGCAATGACGGAAACTCATGTGAGCTCCATGGGACGATGAACGGAGGAAAGGCGACGGTACAGAGAGGGAAAGAAAGCACAAACGTTTGGATGGATCACAAGGGCGTGTCCTCGACGAGGTCCGCCTTTCCGGCATATAAAGCACGCAATTCAGCCAATTTATCTGGGTAGTGAACGGTCACCACCTCGTTGTCTCTTGTGGTCAAAGCTCCTTGGTCCTTGGAGGAGTCTTCCGTTTCACAAGACGTTGTTGCGGATGAGTCTTCCGGTTCACAAGACGTTGTTGTGGAGGAGTCTTCCGGTTCACAAGACGTTGTTGTGGAGGAGTCTTCCGATTCACAAGACGTTGTTGTGGAGGAGTCTTTCGGTTCACAAGACGTTGTTGTGGAGGAGTCTTCTGATTCACATGACGTTATTGTGGAGGAGTCTTCCGGTTCACAAGATGTTGTTGTGGATTGTCTTCCGGTTCACAAGACATTGTTGTGGAGGAGTCTTCCGGTTCACAAGATGTTGTTGTGGATTGTCTTCCGGTTCACAAGACGTTGTTGTGGAGGAGTCTTCCGGTTCACAAGACGTTGTTGTGGAGGAGTCTTTCAGTTCACAAGACGTTGTTGTGGAGGAGTTTTCCGGTTCACAAGACGTTGTTGTGGAGGAGTCTTCCGGTTCACAAGATGTTGTTTTGGATTGTCTTCCGGTTCACAAAACGTTGTTGTGGAGGAGTCTTCCAGTTCACAAGACGTTGTTGTGGAAGAGTCTTCTGGTTCACAAGACGTTGTTGTTGAGGAGTCTTTTGGTTCACAAGACATTGTTGTGGAGGAGTCTTCTGGTTCACAAGACGTTGTTGTGGAGGAGTCTTCCAGTTCACAAGACGTTGTTGTGGAGGAGTCTTCTGGTTCACAAGACGTTGTTGTGGAGGAGTCCTCCAGTTCACAAGACGTTGTTGTGGAGGAGTCTTCCGGTTCACAAGACGTTGTTGTGGAGGAGTCTTTTGGTTCACAAGACGTTGTTGTGGAGGAGTCTTCCGGTTCACAAGACGTTGTTGTGGAGGAGTCTTCCGGTTCAAAAGACGTTGTTGTGGAGGAGTCTTCCGGTTCACAAGATGTTGTTGTGGAGGAGTGTTTCGGTTTACAAGACGTTGTTGTGGAACAGTCTTCCAGTTCACCAGAGGTTGTTGTGCAGGAGTCTTCCGGTTCACAAGACATTGTTGTGGATGAGTCTTCCGGTTCACAAGACGTTGTTGTGGAGGAGTCTTTTGTTTCACAAGACGTTGTTGTGGAGGAGTCTTCCGGTTCACAAGACGTTGTTGTGGAGGAGTCTTCCGGTTCACAAGACGTCGTTGTGGATGAGTCTTCCGGTTCAAAAGACGTTGTTGTGGAGGAGTCACTGGGTTAGCAAGACGTTGTTGTGGATGAGGCTTATGGTTCACAAGACGTTGTTGTGGAGGAGTCATTGGGTTCGCAAGACGTGTTGTGGAGGAGTCTTCCGGTTCACAAAACGTTGTTGTGGAGGAGTCTTCCAGTTCACAAGACGTTGTTGTGGAAGAGTCTTCTGGTTCACAAGACGTTGTTGTTGAGGAGTCTTTTGGTTCACAAGACATTGTTGTGGAGGAGTCTTCTGGTTCATAAGACGTTGTTGTGGAGGAGTCTTCTGGTTCACAAGACGTTGTTGTGGAGGAGTCCTCCAGTTCACAAGACGTTGTTGTGGAGGAGTCTTCCGGTTCACAAGACGTTGTTGTGGAGGAGTCTTTTGGTTCACACGACGTTGTTGTGGAGGAGTCTTCCGGTTCACAAGATGTTGTTGTGGAGGAGTCTTTCGGTTCACAATACGTTATTGTGGAGGAGTCCTCCGGTTCATAAGACGTTGTTGTGGAGGAGACTTCCGGTTCACAAGACATTGTTGTGGAGGAGTCTTTCGGTTCGCAAGACGTTGTTGTTGATGAGACTTATGGTTCACAAGACGTTGTTGTGGAGGAGTCATTGGGTTAGCAAGACGTTGTTGTGGATGAGACTTATGGTTCACAAGACGTTGTTGTGGAGGAGTCATTGGGTTAGCAAGACGTTGTTGTGGAGGAGTCTTCCGGTTCACAAGACGTTGTTGTGGAAGAGTCTTTTGTTCACAAGACGTTGTTGTGGAGGAGTCCTCCGGTTCACAAGACGTTGTTGTGGAGGAGTCTTCCGTTTCATAAGACGTTGTTGTGGAGGAGTCTTCCGGTTCACAAGACATTGTTGTGGAGGAGTCTTTCGGTTCGCAAGACGTTGTTGTTGATGAGACCAATGGTTCACAAGACATTGTTGTGGAGGAGTCATTGGGTTCGCAAGACGTTGTTGTGGATGAGTCTTCCGGTTCACAAGAAGTTGTTTTGGAGGAGTCTTCCGGTTCACAAGATGTTGTTGTGGAGGAGTCTTTCAGTTCACAAGACGTTGTTGTGGAGGAGTCTTCCGGTTCACAAGACGTTGTTGTGGAGGAGTCTTTCGGTTTACAAGACGTTGTTGTGGAGGAGTCTTCCAGTTCACAAGATGTTGTTGTGGAGGAGTCTTCCAGTTCACAAGACGTTGTTGTGGAGGAGTCTCCTGGTTCACAAGACGTTGTTGTGGAGGAGTCTTCCGGTTCACAAGACGTTGTTGTGGAAGAGTCTTCCGGTTCACAAGACGTTGTTGTGGAGGAGTCTTGCAGTTCACAAGACGTTGTTGTCGAGGAGTCTTCCGGTTCACAAGATGTTGTTGTGGATTGTCTTCTGGTTCTCAAGACGTTGTTGTGGAACAGTCTTCCGGTTCACAGGACGTTGTTGTGGAGGGGTCTTTCGGTTCACAAGACGTTGTTGTGGAACAGTCTTCCAGTTCACAATGCGTTGTTGTGGAGGAGTCTTCCGTTTCACAAGACGTTGTTGATCTATGTTATACCGGCACCATCCGCACAATGGAGATTAGTGGTGGTGACTGCAGAAATCTGTTGTCGGATTGGCGCACACTCGCACCCCCTGTTAACCAATAAGAACGGACAGGATTGTTACATTTTCTCCAGTTACCATCGTGATCGATGACGAAACTGTATTCGATAGTAATTGATAGATTAAAAAATTGGAAACGCTCTGCGACCCTCCGAAAGGTCTGCAGGTGTGTTCCATTGTCAATAAACTTGCGGAGTGCTCGCCTAATTTTAAACACTCAAGCAAGCACTCCAAAGAAACGGTTGAGAAGGAACGGCTGGCTTGGCAAGCGACAGCAAGCTGATTGCTCATGGAAAATACATTATGTTGCAAAGCCTGGTTGTCGTTAAGGACGCGTAGACTGCCTGGAAACCGCTAAGCCACGCCCCTCGGTCAGTTGTGTTTTTAATGAGTCGAAATCGATGAACTAGTGCAACTTATAAACGTCTAATTGCTTCACTGTGAGTTGTGTCGTCCTTTCAAAGGCTCAAATATCATATGAAAACAGAGGTGGTTTCATCGAGAGGAAGGAACGATGTCAGAATACCTTCAAAGTATTAAATTGCTTATTTAAGTTGTGATTTTAACAGATTTTGAGGTTGTTTGAAGATGATTAAAGGAAAGTTATTCGAATAATCCCTTTTGGAGAATTTCTCAAAGAAATCCGCAATGACGGAAACTCATGTGAGCTCTGTGGAAGTACTGTACTGCATTAATGTACTGTATGGCATGGTATTAAATGTACTGTATGGCATTAATCAAAACCAATATGGAAGTAGAGATCTTGACATCATAGTGATCGTTGGAATTGGAAACCGAAGCAGATAGACGATTTCGTAAATGAATGTCAGGAATTTGCACGAACGTGGTAATCTCTTGTTCACCTGGTCACAGCCCCAGGCTAGAACACCCTCCTATTGTGAGGCAAATGCAACTCCCAGCAGGGGGGGGGCGAACCGGCTCCAGTAAGGCGATCGAGTAACGGATTAGAAGCAGCGGAGAAGGGATTACGATTTCAGCGGACAGAGGATTAACTCAAGCGTGCCGATATAAACCAGAACAGACTTTGATTCAGGAGGACTTGCCACGAGAACATCTGCCGGACGGACGAACGAGTATGCAACGGGAAAGCAGCGCCAGGAGAGCACCGGCCAATGAGGAAGAACCAACGACTTGAATTACTAAATTCGTTATGGTATTGTAGTTCCTTATTATATTGAAACAAGTGAACTAGTAGTTAATAAAGTCTTGATCTTTTGTAAACCTGTTTCCGGTCATTGGAGTCCTGTGAGTCCCCCAGTAAATTCCCTGACAATCTTGGAGGCACCGCTGGGATCAATTGTACAAGCAAGTCTTCTTTAAAAGGTGAGTGTGTCTTGTCTTGCCCAATATGATTTACGAACTTGGAAGTTATGGGTACATACATGGGGGAGCAGGTGATCTGGGGCTCCTTTGCGCACCGATGCCGCGATATAGGTGGCGTGAGCCATCACGAATGGGATTTCGATGCGCTGGTTATTAGAAGCCTTGCCATGAACTGGGAGCAAGATCGTGCCATGAGTGCACCATGGGACGATCTGCTTCCAGGACGTGTAAGGCCGGTACACTCGTTTACCCACCAGCACACGGATAAAGTACTACTTTTTTTTTGCACTTGTTCGAAGCACTTGACTTGATCGGCGCTCGGCGAGCGACAGGGAACCGGGAAACGGAATTATATTTATATATATATATATTTCCAATATGGTACACCGGCCACAACGATTTTAGCGATTATCCGAGTTTTTTTAACGATTTCTGTAAATACGTATTTTTCCTGCGCTGTGTAATTCTTCTGACACGCGCCACGAAGAAACGCACCACTGATGTGCATGAGGCGATTTGTTTGCCGGGTCGGTAAGGTCCGAACACGTGTACAATCTTGTACACCCGTTTTAAATAGAGAATTTTTTTCAGTTTTCCCGCCATAACTAAAACTCGTTCGATTTTTTTTTGACGAAATTTGCTAGATAAATAGCATGGGTGACACGGATTAAATGATTTTATGATTATGAATTAATGAGAAAATGATTTTATATTTAAATATAAAAATTGATCTGCTTGGTGTTAGTTTAAGGGCTGTTCCAAATTTATCTTGATTATGAGACAAAAAGAGACAGACAGAGAGAGATAGACAGAAAAAGAGAGAAAGAGAGACAGACAGAGAGAGATAGACAGAGAGAGAAAGAAAGAGAGACATAGAGACAAACAGAGATAAAGATGATAGTCAGACACATAGAGAGAGACAGACAAAAAGAGATAGACAGAGTGAGACAAAGTGAGAAAGAGAGACAGACAGAGAGAGATAGACAGAAAAAGAAAGAAAGAGAGACATAGAGACAAACAGAGATAAAGATGATACTCAGACACATAGAGAGAGACAGACAAAAAGAGATAGACAGAGTGAGACAAAGTGAGAAAGAGAGACAGACAGAGAGAGATAGACAGAAAAAGAAAGAAAGAGAGACATAGAGACAAACAGAGATAAAGATGATAGTCAGACACATAGAGAGAGACAGACAAAAAGAGATAGACAGAGTGAGACAAAGTGAGAAAGAGAGACAGACAGAGAGAGATAGACAGAGAGAGAAAGAGAGAGAGACATAGAGACAAACAGAGATAAAGATGATAGTCAGACACATAGAGAGAGACAGACAAAAAGAGATAGACAGAGTGAGACAAAGTGAGAAAGAGAGACAGACAGAGAGAGATAGACAGAAAAAGAAAGAAAGAGAGACATAGAGACAAACAGAGATAAAGATGATAGTCAGACACATAGAGAGAGACAGACAAAAAGAGATAGACAGAGTGAGACAAAGTGAGAAAGAGAGACAGACAGAGAGAGATAGACAGAAAAAGAAAGAAAGAGAGACATAGAGACAAACAGAGATAAAGATGATAGTCAGAGTCAGACACATAGAGAGAGACAGACAGAGAGAGATAGACAGAGTGAGACAAAGTGAGAAAGAGAGACAGACAGAGAGAGATAGACAGAGAGAGAAAGAGAGAGAGACATAGAGACAAACAGAGATAAAGATGATAGTCAGACACATAGAGAGAGACAGACAAAAAGAGATAGACAGAGTGAGACAAAGTGAGAAAGAGAGACAGACAGAGAGAGATAGACAGAAAAAGAAAGAAAGAGAGACATAGAGACAAACAGAGATAAAGATGATAGTCAGACACATAGAGAGAGACAGACAAAAAGAGATAGACAGAGTGAGACAAAGTGAGAAAGAGAGACAGACAGAGAGAGATAGACAGAAAAAGAAAGAAAGAGAGACATAGAGACAAACAGAGATAAAGATGATACTCAGACACATAGAGAGAGACAGACAAAAAGAGATAGACAGAGTGAGACAAAGTGAGAAAGAGAGACAGACAGAGAGAGAGATAGACAGAAAAAGAAAGAAAGAGAGACATAGAGACAAACAGAGATAAAGATGATAGTCAGACACATAGAGAGAGACAGACAAAAAGAGATAGACAGAGTGAGACAAAGTGAGAAAGAGAGACAGACAGAGAGAGATAGACAGAGAGAGAAAGAGAGAGAGACATAGAGACAAACAGAGATAAAGATGATAGTCAGACACATAGAGAGAGACAGACAAAAAGAGATAGACAGAGTGAGACAAAGTGAGAAAGAGAGACAGACAGAGAGAGATAGACAGAAAAAGAAAGAAAGAGAGACATAGAGACAAACAGAGATAAAGATGATACTCAGACACATAGAGAGAGACAGACAAAAAGAGATAGACAGAGTGAGACAAAGTGAGAAAGAGAGACAGACAGAGAGAGATAGACAGAAAAAGAAAGAAAGAGAGACATAGAGACAAACAGAGATAAAGATGATAGTCAGAGTCAGACACATAGAGAGAGACAGACAGAGAGAGATAGACAGAGTGAGACAAAGTGAGAAAGAGAGACAGACAGAGAGAGATAGACAGAGAGAGAAAGAGAGAGAGACATAGAGACAAACAGAGATAAAGATGATAGTCAGACACATAGAGAGAGACAGACAAAAAGAGATAGACAGAGTGAGACAAAGTGAGAAAGAGAGACAGACAGAGAGAGATAGACAGAAAAAGAAAGAAAGAGAGACATAGAGACAAACAGAGATAAAGATGATAGTCAGACACATAGAGAGAGACAGACAAAAAGAGATAGACAGAGTGAGACAAAGTGAGAAAGAGAGACAGACAGAGAGAGATAGACAGAAGAACATTTTTGGGAACGTTTTTTCACATTACTTTCCTGCAACATTGAAATAATGTTGTTGTAAAACGTTTCCACAACGTCGCCACAACGTTTCACTTTCGTTGTTGCAACGTTTTGCTCCAACGTTTTGGGAACATTCAAATGTTGTGTTTTGCTGATGCTAATTACCTGAGGTAATTACAGTAATTACAGTTCCGGTAATTACAGTAATTACAGTAATCATTACAGTAATTGCAATAATCTTATTACAGTAATTACATTACATTAACTCAGGCACCTTTTGAGTAAGGAAACTGATATTTGGACATGACACTGACCAAGTGATGTGGCTGTCAAGGAAAATTTTGATTTATTGATTAATCATTTAATAAATTAACTCGTTGATTTATAAATGACTTATTTAATTTAAAGTCCTCAGAGATACATCTTCGGATGAAATACTTGCAGATTGGTTATGCTATGAGCCAATTGATTAAGGAAAATATTTTGTGATGGCCATATTGGCAATTTTGTGGCCATATTCGTGGCAACTCAGTTAGTGCCACTGCACCTTTAAAATGCATCCCTGCGTTCATTTTTCGATCGATTGAGTTGAAATTTTGAACAATCGGATCTGGACTGTCGTTGTTAACGACTCTAGCATGCACTCGTCCAATCAGGATGGAGCGTTATGGTCCCCGGATCATCACTGCCCGCAGTTTTTAATTAATTTTACTTTCCTCTTGGTCATATAATTTTGAAGACATGCATGTCATGATAGAGGAAATGTTTGTTCTGTTGAACGGAATAAATGTTGTTTATTTGAGTGGGTGTGTATTTTTGTGTATTTTGGATATATTTTCACGACTAATTCCAGTTAACATCCTGCAAAATTTGCTCGTTTGCTGGCCGAGTCGAAATTGCGTTGAGTTTCTATGGCATGCGCCATTAAAAGCGCTGTGTAATGGTTGAGCTCCCTTTATTTCGTTTTGGTCATGCGGATGAGCAGACAAAGTGTCGAATGCTGCGGCTGGAGCAGTAGAAGCGATGTTTTAATTGAAATGATGTAATTTAATTCAACGTGGTAGGTGGGCAACACCACAAAGCATACCTCTTTTTAAGGTGTGTATAAACCCATGAACATTTCAGCAATCAATACGATGCTGAAATGATGTAATTTAATTCAACGTGGTAGGTGGGCAACACCACAAAGCATACCTCTTTTTAAGGTGTGTATAAACCCATGAACATTTCAGCAATCAATACGATGCTGAAATGATGTAATTTAATTCAACGTGGTAGGTGGGCAACACCACAAAGCATACCTCTTTTAAGGTGTGTATAAACCCATGAACATTTCAGCAATCAATACGATGCTGAAATGATGTAATTTAATTCAACGTGGTAGGTGGGCAACACCACAAAGCATACCTCTTTTAAGGTGTGTATAAACCCATGAACATTTCAGCAATCAATACGATACTGAAATGATGTAATTTAATTAAACGTGGTAGGTGGGCAAAACCGCAAAGCATACCTCTTTTAAGGTGTGTTCAAACCCATGAACATTTCAGCAATCAATACGATGCTGAAATGATGTAATTTAATGAGTAATTTAATGAGTAATTTAATGAATAATTTAAGGTGTAATTTAATTGTGTAATATGGTCGACCTTGGGTTTGTTTGGGTTTTGTTATTTATTTTTGTAGGTGGGTATTTTTGTGTATTTTGGATATATTTTCACGACTAATTCCAGTTAACATCCTGCAAAATTTGCTCGTTTTTCTGGCCGAGTCGAAATTGCGTTGAGGTCCTATGGCATGCGCCATTAAAAGCGCTGTGTAATGGTTGAGCTCCCTTTATTTCGTTTTGGTCATGCGGATGAGCAGACAAAATGACGAATGCTGCGGCTGGAGCAGTGGAAGCGATTTTTGAATTGTTCAATGATTATTCGATATTGTTATGACTTATTGTCAATAGGTATACTAAGTGGCCATGAGGTAGCCTGTTGCTATGTACAGTTTTATTCTAGTGTTGATTATACCACATAGCTGTGGTGATAAAGGAAATGTTCGTTTAAATAGATGACTATGATATGACCATGACTATAAAATCATGATGATTATTATGAATGATATCATAGGGTTCAAATGCAGAATGATTGCATGAACGTGGGAAAGAACTTTCAAGCCCTATGGGATCAATTGGGTGTTACAAGCGATGGAGTTTCAAAATTTAGCATGATTGAAGGAATTTTACAGTCTTATTTCAGGAGTTTTACGAAATTTAAATTGCCAAGAGATTTTGGGTACTATTAAAGGAAAAATGATGAGATATTTTTCCAATGAACTTTAATATCTGCCATCCATTTTGGCTGTCTCACGAATGAAGGATGAGTTGCCTTTAGTGGTTGCAAAGAAAATTTGTGGAGACCAGGCAAAATGGGGAAATATGTCAGATATGACCCTAGGACAGGACGGTGATTCATCAATTGACATGAGGTACGAACCAGAGGTGACGACCGATAAAATTCGATCTCAGTCAATGGATGGACCTGTCCTGATATCATTGGGGAAAGGGCTTATGCAAGGAGTCATCCAAAATGATTAATTTGATTTATTGATGAATATTGATGAATTAATTGAAATTGAATAATTGATTGAATTGTTGATTGATTGAATCTAATTGATTGAATTTAATTGAATAAAATTAACTGAATAAATTGAACTGAATAAATTGAATTGAATATATTGATTGTTTGATTGATGAAAATGCGGTCTCAAGAAAGAAGCTTTGATATCTTTGCGAGATATTATCAATGTGGAGACAACCTGGGAAAATTGAGCAAGGTGGTGAGTTTATATACAGATATATATGTGCGGTTACCATTGTGTGATTTCCCCGTCAACAGAGCGGACACCTGAGGATTCACCCATTTCATACTGACCCTTTGGCTCATCTGCAAATACTGATCTGTGAGATTGGATTGTGCAAAAGCCACAGCTGAGGGAGATTCTCTGGAAATCACCATGTGAACAGGTGGAGAGACCCTTCCTGGAGGTACGAGTGAAGCTTTAGAGGAACCTGGAACAAGCTACAACACATCCAACGCTACTTTGATAAAAGGCAGAATGGGAAATGGAGCCTGCAAGAATACACAAGGACAACCAGAAATTCCACAAAAAGGTACTTGTACACATCATATGTACGACCGTTATGGTGCCGAAGCTATAAGACAGGTCGAGAATTGGTATTTGTGGACAAAGGGACATGATGAGGAGTTTCCAAGAGATGGTACATTCGAGCGAAGTCGATTGGAAAGATTGGAACAAAGATTGAAAGCCAGGAAGAGACAGAATCTAACGGTAGACTGGCTTGCATTCCATCTTTGGGATGGTGAATCCAGACAACGGGAACAGCAAGAACGGATAACGGATCTAGAACTTAAAATAAAAAGGATACAGGATACAGTGGAGGAGACAAATGCACAACTGCCCTCGAAATTAGGAACGAAAGTGACAGTTGTCCCATCAGATTTCCAGTTGTCTCCCCAAAAAGGACGGTACAGAGAATTTTTTCGTGTTTCAGGAGATAACGAGAGATTGCAGTGGCAACTCAGGGATGTAGAGATGCAGCCCAGCAATACAAGTGCACAGGTGCACAGATCAGACAACGACAGAAACCGGTGTTTCAAATGTGGACGGATGGGACATTGGAAAAGAGGATGTCCGTATACCAAAAGGAAGACAAGTTAATAGGGTAAACCAAGATCAAGGGTACCAGTGCTGACCGATACCTCAGACAATGATTAGGCCTTCATTGCAACAAATCCCAAATGACGATTGGCCTCAACAAATTAGATTACTGGACAAACATGAATAACTGTCGATGATTCTTGTGTCTGAAAAGTTTTCAGAGCAAGAATGATTCATTTTTCTTTTTGCTTGTTAACAAATTAATAATTAATTGATCAAATGCCAAAATTGGATCTTCTATTTTGGGCACAGCAATTTTAAATTTACAAAGTTTGGAACAATTGCGTTGCAATTTTTAGCAAACCAAGTAACAAGAGTCACATGATGATCAGGTGGGAATTTCGGACTATTGTTCCGCACGATTGATAGGTCAATGGTCGACTGACATGCAAATGGGTGTGTAGTCAAAATTTGGATAGATTATTGTGAAGGCAGAAAGGGTAATTTCAATTTGACATCATAAGGGTTTTCTAAGAATGGACTTTTGGTTTATTTGTCTATAAGCATTTTGAATTTGATTGACAAATTTTATGAAATTGAAATAAAATTGACACCCATCTGATCTGTAAATAATGGTTCCAACGCAAACAAATATGCATAATGCATGTGTGTGTGTGTTTTTGTGTTTCAATCTTACAAGATTGTTGACACCGACAGTGTGCCTGTCTGGAAATGGATAGTTATATGTGGATGGGATTGGGATATGTGGATGGGATTGAATATCCAGAGAATCCGTAAAATAAAATAGAAATATAATTTGATTATGAACATTATCTCTTTTGTCAAGGGAAATGGAATATAAAAAAATTTGATGTGCTGGGTTATGAGCAGCCATTAATTAATAGTAAAATTGTGAGTAATTTTGGGATTCCATTTTTGATAGAATGTATATGAGAATAACATCTATTTATGGATATGAGCTTCATAAAAGGAAATGAGGAAGTACAAAATCATCCAAATTTGGGAGAGGTCTTACACTGACTTCCCAGAATACTCTGCTCATGGATTTTATATATATAAACTTGAATTTTATCAGCATATAAATTGTGCTGTATGTATGGATGTGTTTTAGGCATAGATGATATAGGAAAAGAGTAAAGAAAATTTTGCTGGTTTGAACTATTGTGGGTTTTTCAGTTCTGGAGTTTAAACAAAGTCACTGGTTAACAGATGAGAAAGGATAGTAAATAAATTATTCTCTGCTGGGCAAATTAAGTACGATATTACTAAGACTTATGAGAGCTATTGTTCCGCCTTACAGCAGTGGAAAATTATTGGAAAAAATTAGATCCAATATAATGAATCTATAAAAGAATGTGATAGGGATAATATCCTCAATTTGTACTAATTATTTGATTGTGGGTAAAGGAATTAAGTCATCGTAGTGGATTGTTAACAGCAGCCTGAAAATGTCCTGAGAGTGTGCATCCATGTAATCAGAAATCCCAGATTTGTTTTTACAAACAACATTTTGGTAGAGGTCTTGTGTGGAACACTTCCTTGGTAGATAAAAACGGTACTGCATGCTGGCAGCCACTTTTACGGCCAGTTAGGCCAAACAAATTGAGAGGAAATTGTAGTTAAATACGTAAGTTACACATGGCTATTTGTAAAAAAGGAAATTTGTTGAGATGGGAAACATTTTTTCGAAGGTTTATTAAGGTGTTATAATATGACATGTGGCAAGGCAAACTATTGGATGGGAAAATTAGATCTGGCTATAGAATAAATTTATTGACCCCTTGAAGTTAATCCTTCGAATCATTGTTTCACTGGCATTTTTGTTCAAATTGGAAATAGTTTGGTAGAGCTTTGGTTAAAACCTTTGGTTGCGGTATCTTGGAACGAATTGATAAACCATAGGAGATTGATAAGAATAGAAACGAATATGGACCCAAAATAGAAAGTTGGATTCATGCCTCTCATTGCAAGCAAGCACATGGGGCTAAGGTGGACGATCCCACAGAAAATGAGGCTGCACCTAGCAGCCCAGCAGAACATTCAGTGGTAGAAAAATGATAGTCATGATTTACAGTCATTTGAATTACATTTTAACACCCCTTGCATTGATAAACATTACATTTTCAACATGTGATATTCCTACTTGGAATAGTGACATTTATTTGCCTACATGACATACAATTACCTGCTGATATTAATACAGCATGAGTGAAAAAAATGTATCACAACTACACTCATGATCAGGGGATTGAGTTCAACCCCGGGAGATAGGGGGATCAGGGTAAGACAAATAATCTGATTATGTTACATATTAAGGGATTTTCTTTATTTACCTTTTAGGAAGCTTGTTAGTTTGGTATATAATGTTAAATGTCATCGACATATAACTATGTCATAGATATGAATATATACAAGGAGTAGCAGACTTGTTTGTTGGTTTAGTAGTTATATTGGCAATTGTTTTAGTGGTGGCTTGCTTGAAAGCCTTAGTGACGGTGTGTTTGAATAAGGTAACCAACAACACGATGATAACACATGAAGTGACAAATGAGGAAAGAAATGTGGAACCAGAAAAGGAAGACTTTTATGGCGACATAAACAGTAGAATTAAGATAATGGCATAACGACAATGTTATGAGTTGTGTCAATTACAATATCAATGAACTCATATCACCACGAGTGACACACTGTTAGGAAAAAGAGGGAAAAGAAAAAGTGGAGAGGAATTATGGTAATAATACATTATGCTTAATTTGTTGGTTTGGGAAAATTGTTGTTGGGAATTAGGTATTCCCGTTTGTGATTGTAATCATATACAATGCTATTCTTAGTTTAGTAATAAAATACATACCTGATTGAATATTATTTGTGTGACGCATATAAATGAATATAACTTTTTGTGTTAAGGAAAAACAACAAATTGTTGAATGTGAAACTGTCGGAAGATATACATGATTATGCTGATTTCATGGTAAGATGTACCCTATCTGATTCAGTGTGTGCGGAAAGCAGATTCAGATAGGACTGAGCATAAGGATAAGACGAGATCACATTTTGGAGGGATTGCTAACGGAATTGGGAAGAAGAAAGAAAGAAAATTTGTGGCTAAAAAAATGAAGTTAATCGTGGCATACACCCTCTTTCTCAAAGAATGATGAAGACATTCTCCCGTGTAACTTGGAGATGAATGCTTACCTTCACCAAGGAAATTTATGTGACCATTTGCCTGGATCACACTGCAACATATGAAAGAAAGGCGATCACTTACTCTTGTTCGAAGACTTCGAACATTCACCACATCAGAAGTTGCAGGACAACGACATTTTACCTGCAACCTCTGTGAAATGCGGGGACATATGTTATTACTTCACCAACGTCCAGGGAACCAGCATGGAGCTGCAAAAAACGGCTGTGCCCTTGTCACAACAGCTGTGCACGATTCTGCTGGATTGCTCCTGGTAAGGACCATGAATGACCTGAACACCATGGTCCCAACAACATTGTGGATGCATCCGGCATCCCTGTTCCACATCTTGCTGGCCAATCAATGTCACACCAATACTTGCTGCCCACTCACAATAAGGGAGGAGGCAAGTCGACTACAACTGGGTGAAGGCCTTGTTCAGGAATTACTATGGTTTACAGCAAAAAGTGGCAAGAATGCTACAAGGAGAGCAGGGTCAGTCTATGACTCCGAAATGTTACCACAACAGCGAAATCCTACACGAAGTAGTGCAGGAGCTATGAAGACATTAGGAGAAAATGTTTCATACCAGGATTCAAACACAAGTGATCAGCCCTTCCTTTCAAACAAAGTCAACATTTGTGTGGAGGCAAACGTTTTTGCCAGATGGTGCAGATGCTTTATAAAACTTGAAAATGAAGTGAAATTGTTGTATCTTGGTGATGGTGAAGTGTTGTTTTGAAAATATATTTGTGATGCAAATGCAATAGATTGAACAATATGGAAGGAGTCAATGACCAACGAAATGTTTTTTTGATTCTTGCAGGATGACGGTGTATGCCCAAGGGAATTTGATTACCAAAGTTATGATTATTTACTTATACTTGTAATGATGTTTACTTGCAGTGATTGATTATTTACTTATACTTGTAATGATGTTTACTTGCAGTGATTGATTATTTACGTATACTTATATTGATGTTTACTTGTAGTGATTGATTGTTTACTTATATTGATGTTTAGATTAATGGTTAATATAAACAAAAACAAAAAAATGAGGGAATTGTGGAAGTACTGTACTGCATTAATGTACTGTATGGCATGGTATTAAATGTACTGTATGGCATTAATCAAAACCAATATGGAAGTAGAGATCTTGACATCATAGTGATCGTTGGAATTGGAAACCGAAGCAGATAGACGATTTCGTAAATGAATGTCAGGAATTTGCACGAACGTGGTAATCTCTTGTTCACCTGGTCACAGCCCCAGGCTAGAACACCCTCCTATTGTGAGGCAAATGCAACTCCCAGCAGGGGGGGGGCGAACCGGCTCCAGTAAGGCGATCGAGTAACGGATTAGAAGCAGCGGAGAAGGGATTACGATTTCAGCGGACAGAGGATTAACTCAAGCGTGCCGATATAAACCAGAACAGACTTTGATTCAGGAGGACTTGCCACGAGAACATCTGCCGGACGGACGAACGAGTATGCAACGGGAAAGCAGCGCCAGGAGAGCACCGGCCAATGAGGAAGAACCAACGACTTGAATTACTAAATTCGTTATGGTATTGTAGTTCCTTATTATATTGAAACAAGTGAACTAGTAGTTAATAAAGTCTTGATCTTTTGTAAACCTGTTTCCGGTCATTGGAGTCCTGTGAGTCCCCCAGTAAATTCCCTGACAGCTCCATGGGACGATGAACGGAGGAAAGGCGACGGTACAGAGAGGGAAAGAAAGCACAAACGTTTGGATGGATCACAAGGGCGTGTCCTCGACGAGGTCCGCCTTTCCGGCATATAAAGCACGCAATTCAGCCAATTTATCTGGGTAGTGAACGGTCACCACCTCGTTGTCTCTTGTGGTCAAAGCTCCTTGGTCCTTGGAGGAGTCTTCCGTTTCACAAGACGTTGTTGCGGATGAGTCTTCCGGTTCACAAGACGTTGTTGTGGAGGAGTCTTCCGGTTCACAAGACGTTGTTGTGGAGGAGTCTTCCGATTCACAAGACGTTGTTGTGGAGGAGTCTTCCGGTTCACAAGACGTTGTTGTGGAAGAGTCTTTTGTTCACAAGACGTTGTTGTGGAGGAGTCCTCCGGTTCACAAGACGTTGTTGTGGAGGAGTCTTCCGTTTCATAAGACGTTGTTGTGGAGGAGTCTTCCGGTTCACAAGACATTGTTGTGGAGGAGTCTTCCGGTTCACAAGATGTTGTTGTGGATTGTCTTCCGGTTCACAAGACGTTGTTGTGGAGGAGTCTTCCGGTTCACAAGACGTTGTTGTGGAGGAGTCTTTCAGTTCACAAGACGTTGTTGTGGAGGAGTCTTCCGGTTCACAAGACGTTGTTGTGGAGGAGTCTTCCGGTTCACAAGATGTTGTTTTGGATTGTCTTCCGGTTCACAAAACGTTGTTGTGGAGGAGTCTTCCAGTTCACAAGACGTTGTTGTGGAAGAGTCTTCTGGTTCACAAGACGTTGTTGTTGAGGAGTCTTTTGGTTCACAAGACATTGTTGTGGAGGAGTCTTCTGGTTCACAAGACGTTGTTGTGGAGGAGTCTTCCAGTTCACAAGACGTTGTTGTGGAGGAGTCTTCTGGTTCACAAGACGTTGTTGTGGAGGAGTCCTCCAGTTCACAAGACGTTGTTGTGGAGGAGTCTTCCGGTTCACAAGACGTTGTTGTGGAGGAGTCTTTTGGTTCACAAGACGTTGTTGTGGAGGAGTCTTCCGGTTCACAAGACGTTGTTGTGGAGGAGTCTTCCGGTTCAAAAGACGTTGTTGTGGAGGAGTCTTCCGGTTCACAAGATGTTGTTGTGGAGGAGTGTTTCGGTTTACAAGACGTTGTTGTGGAACAGTCTTCCAGTTCACCAGAGGTTGTTGTGCAGGAGTCTTCCGGTTCACAAGACATTGTTGTGGATGAGTCTTCCGGTTCACAAGACGTTGTTGTGGAGGAGTCTTTTGTTTCACAAGACGTTTTTGTGGAGGAGTCTTCCGGTTCACAAGACGTTGTTGTGGAGGAGTCTTCCGGTTCACAAGACGTCGTTGTGGATGAGTCTTCCGGTTCAAAAGACGTTGTTGTGGAGGAGTCACTGGGTTAGCAAGACGTTGTTGTGGATGAGGCTTATGGTTCACAAGACGTTGTTGTGGAGGAGTCATTGGGTTCGCAAGACGTTGTTGTGGAGGAGTCTTCCGGTTCACAAGACGTTGTTGTGGAGGAGTCTTCCGGTTCACAAAACGTTGTTGTGGAGGAGTCTTCCAGTTCACAAGACGTTGTTGTGGAAGAGTCTTCTGGTTCACAAGACGTTGTTGTTGAGGAGTCTTTTGGTTCACAAGACATTGTTGTGGAGGAGTCTTCTGGTTCACAAGACGTTGTTGTGGAGGAGTCTTCTGGTTCACAAGACGTTGTTGTGGAGGAGTCCTCCAGTTCACAAGACGTTGTTGTGGAGGAGTCTTCCGGTTCACAAGACGTTGTTGTGGAGGAGTCTTTTGGTTCACACGACGTTGTTGTGGAGGAGTCTTCCGGTTCACAAGACGTTGTTGTGGAGGAGTCTTTCGGTTCACAATACGTTATTGTGGAGGAGTCCTCCGGTTCATAAGACGTTGTTGTGGAGGAGACTTCCGGTTCACAAGACATTGTTGTGGAGGAGTCTTTCGGTTCACAAGACGTTGTTGTGGAGGAGTCTTCCAGTTCACAAGACGTTGTTGTGGAGGAGTCTTCTGTTTCACAAGACGTTGTTGTGGAGGAGTCTTCCAGTTCACAAGATGTTGTTGTGGAGGAGTCTTCTGGTTCACAAGACGTTGTTGTGGAGGAGTCTTCCAGTTCACAAGACGTTGTTGTGGAGGAGTCTTCCGGTTCACAAGACGTTGTTGTGGAGGAGTCTTTTGGTTCACAAGACGTTGTTGTGGAGGAGTCTTCCGGTTCACAAGACGTGGTTGTGGAGGAGTCTTCCGGTTCACAATACGTTATTGTGGAGGAGTCTTCCGGTTCATAAGACGTTGTTGTGGAGGAGACTTCCGGTTCACAAGACATTGTTGTGGAGGAGTCTTTCGGTTCGCAAGACGTTGTTGTAGATGAGACTTATGGTTCACAAGACGTTGTTGTGGAGGAGTCATTGGGTTAGCAAGATGTTGTTGTGGATGAGACTTATGGTTCACAAGACGTTGTTGTGGAGGAGTCATTGGGTTAGCAAGACGTTGTTGTGGAGGAGTCTTCCGGTTCACAAGACGTTGTTGTGGAAGAGTCTTTTGTTCACAAGACGTTGTTGTGGAGGAGTCCTCCGGTTCACAAGACGTTGTTGTGGAGGAGTCTTCCGGTTCATAAGTCGTTGTTGTGGAGGAGTCTTCCGGTTCACAAGACATTGTTGTGGAGGAGTCTTTCGGTTCGCAAGACGTTGTTGTTGATGAGACCAATGGTTCACAAGACATTGTTGTGGAGGAGTCATTGGGTTCGCAAGACGTTGTTGTGGATGAGTCTTCCGGTTCACAAGAAGTTGTTTTGGAGGAGTCTTCCGGTTCACAAGATGTTGTTGCGGAGGAGTCTTCCGGTTCACAAAACGTTGTTGTGGAGGAGTCTTCCGGTTCACAAGACGTTGTTGTGGAGGATTCTTCCGGTTCACAAGACGTTGTTGTGGAGGAGTCTTTCGGTTTTCAAGACGTTGTTGTGGAGTCTTTTGGTTCACAAGACGTTGTTGTGGAGGAATCTTCCGGTTCACAAGACTTGTTGATCTATGTTATACCGGCAACATCCGCACAATAGAGATTCGTGGTGGTGACTGCAGAAATCTGTTGTCGGATTGGCGCACACTCGCACCCCCTGTTAACCACTAAGAATGGACAGGATTCTCACATTTTCTCCAGTTACCATCATGATCGATGACGAAACTGTATTCGATAGTAATTGATAGATTAAAAATTTGGAAACGCTCTGCGACCCTCCGACAGGTCTGCAGTTGTGTTCCATTGACAATAAACTTGTGGAGTGCTCGCCTAATTTTAAACACTCTAGCAAGCACTCCAAAGAAACGGTTGAGAAGGAACGGCTGGCTTGGCAAGCGACAGCAAGCTGATTGCTCATGGAAAATACATTATGTTGCAAAGCCTGGTTGTCGTAAAGGACGCGGAGACTGCCTGGAAACCACTAAGCCACGCCCCTCGGTCAGTTGTGTTTTTAATGAGTCGAAATCGATGAACTAGTGCAACTTATAAACGTCTAATTGCTTCACTGTGAATTGGGTCGTCCTTTAAAAGGCTCAAATATCATATGAAAACGGCGGTGGTTTCATCGAGAAGAAGGAACGAGGTCAGAATACCTTCAAAGTATTAAATTGCTTATTTAAGTTGTGATTTTAACAGAATTTGAAGTTGTTTGAAGATGATTAAAGGAAAGTTTTTCGAATATTCCCTTTTGGAGAATTTCTCAAAGAAATCCGCAATGAGGGAAACTCATGTGAGCTCCATGGGACGATGAACGGAGGAAAAGCGACGGCACAGAGAGGGAAAGAAAGCACAAACGTTTGGATGGATCAGAAGGGCGTGTCCTCGACGAGGTCCGCCTTTCCGGCATAAAAAGCGCGCAATTCAGCCACTTGATCTGGGTGGTGAACGGTCACCACCTCGTTGTCTCTTGTGGTCAAAGCTCCTTGGTCCTTGGAGGAGTCTTCCGGTTCACAAGACGTTGTTGTGGAGGAGTCTTTCGGTTTACAAGACGTTGTTGTGGAGGAGTCTTTCGGTTTACAAGACGTTGTTGTGGAGGAGTCTTCCGGTTCAAAAGACGTTGTTGTGGAGGAGTCTTTCGGTTTACAAGACGTTGTTGTGGAGGAGTCTTCCGGTTCAAAAGACGTTGTTGTGGAGGAGTCTTCCGGTTCACAAGATGTTGTTGTGGAGGAGTGTTTCGGTTTACAAGACGTTGTTGTGGAACAGTCTTCCAGTTCACCAGAGGTTGTTGTGCAGGAGTCGTCCGGTTCACAAGACATTGTTGTGGATGAGTCTTCCGGTTCACAAGACGTTGTTGTGGAGGAGTCTTTTGTTTCACAAGACGTTGTTGTGGAGGAGTCTTCCGGTTCACAAGACGTTGTTGTGGAGGAGTCTTCCGGTTCACAAGACGTCGTTGTGGATGAGTCTTCCGGTTCAAAAGACGTTGTTGTGGAGGAGTCATTGGGTTAGCAAGACGTTGTTGTGGATGAGACTTATGGTTCACAAGACGTTGTTGTGGAGGAGTCATTGCGTTCGCAAGACGTTGTTGTGGAGGAGTCTTCCGGTTCACAAGACGTTGTTGTGGAGGAGTCTTCCGGTTCACAAAACGTTCTTGTGGAGGAGTCTTCCAGTTCACAAGACGTTGTTGTGGAAGAGTCTTCTGGTTCACAAGACGTTGTTGTGGAGGAGTCTCCTGGTTCACAGGACGTTGTTGTGGAGGAGTCTTCCGGTCCACAAGACGTCGTTGTGGAGGAGCCTTCCGGTTCAAAAGACGTTGTTGTGGAGGAGTCTTCCGGTTCACAAGATGTTGTTGTGGAGGAGTGTTTCGGTTTTCAAGTTGTTGTTGTGGAACAGTCTTCCAGTTCACCAGAGGTTGTTGTGCAGGAGTCTTCCAGTTCACAAGACATTGTTGTGGATGAGTTTTCCGGTTCACAAGACATTGTTGTGGAGGAGTCTTTAGGTTCACAAGACGTTGTTGTGGAGGAGTCTTCCGTTCACAAGACGTTGTTGTGGAGGCGTCTTCCGGTTCACAAGACGTCGTTGTGGAGGAGTCTTCCGGTTCACAAGACGTCGTTGTGGAGGAGTCTTCCGGTTCAAAAGACGTCGTTGTGGAGAAGTCTTCCGGGTCACAAGACGTTGTTGTGGAGGAGTCTTCCGGTTCACAAGATGTTGTTGTGGAGGAGTCTTCCGTTCAGAAGACG
Organism: Myxine glutinosa; assembly: GCF_964187855.1. Taxonomy (NCBI): domain Eukaryota; kingdom Metazoa; phylum Chordata; class Myxini; order Myxiniformes; family Myxinidae; genus Myxine; species Myxine glutinosa. The sequence continues at coordinate 86,897,015 of NC_136267.1, read as the reverse complement.
TTGTTGTGGAGGCGTCTTCCGGTTCACAAGACGTTGTTGTGGAGGAGTCTTCCGTTCACAAGACGTTGTTGTGGAGGCGTCTTCCGGTTCACAAGACGTCGTTGTGGAGGAGTCTTCCGGTTCACAAGACGTCGTTGTGGAGGAGTCTTCCAGTTCACAAGACGTTGTTGTGGAAGAGACTTCCGGTTCACAAGACATTGTTGTGGAGGAGTCTTTCGGTTCGCAAGACGTTGTTGTTGATGAGACTTATGGTTCACAAGACGTTGTTGTGGAGGAGTCATTGGGTTAGCAAGACGTTGTTGTGGATGAGACTTATGGTTCACAAGACGTTGTTGTGGAGGAGTCATTGGGTTAGCAAGACGTTGTTGTGGAGGAGTCTTCCGGTTCACAAGACGTTGTTGTGGAAGAGTCTTTTGTTCACAAGACGTTGTTGTGGAGGAGTCCTCCGGTTCACAAGACGTTGTTGTGGAGGAGTCTTCCGGTTCATAAGACGTTGTTGTGGAGGAGTCTTCCGGTTCACAAGACATTGTTGTGGAGGAGTCTTTCGGTTCGCAAGACGTTGTTGTTGATGAGACCAATGGTTCACAAGACATTGTTGTGGAGGAGTCATTGGGTTCGCAAGACGTTGTTGTGGATGAGTCTTCCAGTTCACAAGAAGTTGTTTTGGAGGAGTCTTCCGGTTCACAAGATGTTGTTGTGGAGGAGTCTTTCAGTTCACAAGACGTTGTTGTGGAGGAGTCTTCCGGTTCACAAGACGTTGTTGTGGAGGAGTCTTTCGGTTTACAAGACGTTGTTGTGGCGGAGTCTTCCAGTTCACAAGATGTTGTTGTGGAGGAGTCTTCCAGTTCACAAGACGTTGTTGTGGAGGAGTCTCCTGGTTCACAGGACGTTGTTGTGGAGGAGTCTTCCGGTTCACAAGACGTTGTTGTGGAAGAGTCTTCCGGTTCACAAGACGTTGTTGTGGAGGAGTCTTCCGGTTCACAAGACGTTGTTGTGGAGGAGTCTTCCGGTTCACAAGATGTTGTTGTGGATTGTCTTCTGGTTCTCAAGACGTTGTTGTGGAACAGTCTTCCGGTTCACAGGACGTTGTTGTGGAGGGGTCTTTCGGTTCACAAGACGTTGTTGTGGAACAGTCTTCCAGTTCACAATGCGTTGTTGTGGAGGAGTCTTCCGTTTCACAAGACGTTGTTGATCTATGTTATACCGGCACCATCCGCACAATGGAGATTAGTGGTGGTGACTGCAGAAATCTGTTGTCGGATTGGCGCACACTCGCACCCCCTGTTAACCAATAAGAACGGACAGGATTGTTACATTTTCTCCAGTTACCATCGTGATCGATGACGAAACTGTATTCGATAGTAATTGATAGATTAAAAAATTGGAAACGCTCTGCGACCCTCCGAAAGGTCTGCAGGTGTGTTCCATTGTCAATAAACTTGCGGAGTGCTCGCCTAATTTTAAACACTCAAGCAAGCACTCCAAAGAAACGGTTGAGAAGGAACGGCTGGCTTGGCAAGCGACAGCAAGCTGATTGCTCATGGAAAATACATTATGTTGCAAAGCCTGGTTGTCGTTAAGGACGCGTAGACTGCCTGGAAACCGCTAAGCCACGCCCCTCGGTCAGTTGTGTTTTTAATGAGTCGAAATCGATGAACTAGTGCAACTTATAAACGTCTAATTGCTTCACTGTGAGTTGTGTCGTCCTTTCAAAGGCTCAAATATCATATGAAAACAGAGGTGGTTTCATCGAGAGGAAGGAACGAGGTCAGAATACCTTCAAAGTATTAAATTGCTTATTTAAGTTGTGATTTTAACAGATTTTGAGGTTGTTTGAAGATGATTAAAGGAAAGTTATTCGAATAATCCCTTTTGGAGAATTTCTCAAAGAAATCCGCAATGACGGAAACTCATGTGAGCTCCATGGGACGACGAACGGAGGAAAGGCGACGGTACAGAGAGGGAAAGAAAGCACAAACGTTTGGATGGATCACAAGGGCGTGTCCTCGACGAGGTCCGCCTTTCCGGCATATAAAGCACGCAATTCAGCCAATTTATCTGGGTAGTGAACGGTCACCACCTCGTTGTCTCTTGTGGTCAAAGCTCCTTGGTCCTTGGAGGAGTCTTCCGTTTCACAAGACGTTGTTGCGGATGAGTCTTCCGGTTCACAAGACGTTGTTGTGGAGGAGTCTTCCGGTTCACAAAACGTTGTTGTGGAGGAGTCTTCCGATTCACAAGACGTTGTTTTGGAGGAGTCTTTCGGTTCACAAGACGTTGTTGTGGAGGAGTCTTCTGATTCACATGACGTTATTGTGGAGGAGTCTTCCGGTTCACAAGATGTTGTTGTGGATTGTCTTCCGGTTCACAAGACATTGTTGTGGAGGAGTCTTCCGGTTCACAAGATGTTGTTGTGGATTGTCTTCCGGTTCACAAGACGTTGTTGTGGAGGAGTCTTCCGGTTCACAAGACGTTGTTGTGGAGGAGTCTTTCAGTTCACAAGACGTTGTTGTGGAGGAGTCTTCCGGTTCACAAGACGTTGTTGTGGAGGAGTCTTCCGGTTCACAAGATGTTGTTTTGGATTGTCTTCCGGTTCACAAAACGTTGTTGTGGAGGAGTCTTCCAGTTCACAAGACGTTGTTGTGGAAGAGTCTTCTGGTTCACAAGACGTTGTTGTTGAGGAGTCTTTTGGTTCACAAGACATTGTTGTGGAGGAGTCTTCTGGTTCACAAGACGTTGTTGTGGAGGAGTCTTCCGGTTCACAAGACGTTGTTGTGGAGGAGTCTTTTGGTTCACAAGACGTTGTTGTGGAGGAGTCTTCCGGTTCACAAGACGTTGTTGTGGAGGAGTCTTCCGGTTCAAAAGACGTTGTTGTGGAGGAGTCTTCCGGTTCACAAGATGTTGTTGTGGAGGAGTGTTTCGGTTTACAAGACGTTGTTGTGGAACAGTCTTCCAGTTCACCAGAGGTTGTTGTGCAGGAGTCTTCCGGTTCACAAGACATTGTTGTGGATGTGTCTTCCGGTTCACAAGACGTTGTTGTGGAGGAGTCTTTTGTTTCACAAGACGTTGTTGTGGAGGAGTCTTCCGGTTCACAAGACGTTGTTGTGGAGGAGTCTTCCGGTTCACAAGACGTCGTTGTGGATGAGTCTTCCGGTTCAAAAGACGTTGTTGTGGAGGAGTCACTGGGTTAGCAAGACGTTGTTGTGGATGAGGCTTATGGTTCACAAGACGTTGTTGTGGAGGAGTCATTGGGTTCGCAAGACGTTGTTGTGGAGGAGTCTTCCGGTTCACAAGACGTTGTTGTGGAGGAGTCTTCTGGTTCACAAAACGTTGTTGTGGAGGAGTCTCCCAGTTCACAAGACGTTGTTGTGGAAGAGTCTTCTGGTTCACAAGACGTTGTTGTTGAGGAGTCTTTTGGTTCACAAGACATTGTTGTGGAGGAGTCTTCTGGTTCACAAGACGTTGTTGTGGAGGAGTCTTCTGGTTCACAAGACGTTGTTGTGGAGGAGTCCTCCAGTTCACAAGACGTTGTTGTGGAGGAGTCTTCCGGTTCACAAGACGTTGTTGTGGAGGAGTCTTTTGGTTCACACGACGTTGTTGTGGAGGAGTCTTCCGGTTCACAAGACGTTGTTGTGGAGGAGTCTTTCGGTTCACAATACGTTATTGTGGAGGAGTCCTCCGGTTCATAAGACGTTGTTGTGGAGGAGACTTCCGGTTCACAAGACATTGTTGTGGAGGAGTCTTTCGGTTCACAAGACGTTGTTGTGGAGGAGTCTTCCAGTTCACAAGACGTTGTTGTGGAGGAGTCTTCTGGTTCACAAGACGTTGTTGTGGAGGAGTCTTCCAGTTCACAAGACGTTGTTGTGGAGGAGTCTTCTGGTTCACAAGACGTTGTTGTGGAGGAGTCTTCCAGTTCACAAGACGTTGTTGTGGAGGAGTCTTCCGGTTCACAAGACGTTGTTGTGGAGGAGTCTTTTGGTTCACAAGACGTTGTTGTGGAGGAGTCTTCCGGTTCACAAGACGTGGTTGTGGAGGAGTCTTCCGGTTCACAATACGTTATTGTGGAGGAGTCTTCCGGTTCATAAGACGTTGTTGTGGAGGAGACTTCCGGTTCACAAGACATTGTTGTGGAGGAGTCTTTCGGTTCGCAAGACGTTGTTGTAGATGAGACTTATGGTTCACAAGACGTTGTTGTGGAGGAGTCATTGGGTTAGCAAGACGTTGTTGTGGATGAGACTTATGGTTCACAAGACGTTGTTGTGGAGGAGTCATTGGGTTAGCAAGACGTTGTTGTGGAGGAGTCTTCCGGTTCACAAGACGTTGTTGTGGAAGAGTCTTTTGTTCACAAGACGTTGTTGTGGAGGAGTCCTCCGGTTCACAAGACGTTGTTGTGGAGGAGTCTTCCGGTTCATAAGTCGTTGTTGTGGAGGAGTCTTCCGGTTCACAAGACATTGTTGTGGAGGAGTCTTTCGGTTCGCAAGACGTTGTTGTTGATGAGACCAATGGTTCACAAGACATTGTTGTGGAGGAGTCATTGGGTTCGCAAGACGTTGTTGTGGATGAGTCTTCCGGTTCACAAGAAGTTGTTTTGGAGGAGTCTTCCGGTTCACAAGATGTTGTTGCGGAGGAGTCTTCCGGTTCACAAAACGTTGTTGTGGAGGAGTCTTCCGGTTCACAAGACGTTGTTGTGGAGGATTCTTCCGGTTCACAAGACGTTGTTGTGGAGGAGTCTTTCGGTTTTCAAGACGTTGTTGTGGAGTCTTTTGGTTCACAAGACGTTGTTGTGGAGGAATCTTCCGGTTCACAAGACTTGTTGATCTATGTTATACCGGCAACATCCGCACAATAGAGATTCGTGGTGGTGACTGCAGAAATCTGTTGTCGGATTGGCGCACACTCGCACCCCCTGTTAACCACTAAGAATGGACAGGATTCTCACATTTTCTCCAGTTACCATCATGATCGATGACGAAACTGTATTCGATAGTAATTGATAGATTAAAAATTTGGAAACGCTCTGCGACCCTCCGACAGGTCTGCAGTTGTGTTCCATTGACAATAAACTTGTGGAGTGCTCGCCTAATTTTAAACACTCTAGCAAGCACTCCAAAGAAACGGTTGAGAAGGAACGGCTGGCTTGGCAAGCGACAGCAAGCTGATTGCTCATGGAAAATACATTATGTTGCAAAGCCTGGTTGTCGTAAAGGACGCGGAGACTGCCTGGAAACCGCTAAGCCACGCCCCTCGGTCAGTTGTGTTTTTAATGAGTCGAAATCGATGAACTAGTGCAACTTATAAACGTCTAATTGCTTCACTGTGAATTGGGTCGTCCTTTAAAAGGCTCAAATATCATTTGAAAACGGCGGTGGTTTCATCGAGAAGAAGGAACGAGGTCAGAATACCTTCAAAGTATTAAATTGCTTATTTAAGTTGTGATTTTAACAGAATTTGAAGTTGTTTGAAGATGATTAAAGGAAAGTTTTTCGAATATTCCCTTTTGGAGAATTTCTCAAAGAAATCCGCAATGAGGGAAACTCATGTGAGCTCCATGGGACGATGAACGGAGGAAAAGCGACGGCACAGAGAGGGAAAGAAAGCACAAACGTTTGGATGGATCAGAAGGGCGTGTCCTCGACGAGGTCCGCCTTTCCGGCATAAAAAGCGCGCAATTCAGCCACTTGATCTGGGTGGTGAACGGTCACCACCTCGTTGTCTCTTGTGGTCAAAGCTCCTTGGTCCTTGGAGGAGTCTTCCGGTTCACAAGACGTTGTTGTGGAGGAGTCTTTCGGTTTACAAGACGTTGTTGTGGAGGAGTCTTTCGGTTTACAAGACGTTGTTGTGGAGGAGTCTTCCGGTTCAAAAGACGTTGTTGTGGAGGAGTCTTTCGGTTTACAAGACGTTGTTGTGGAGGAGTCTTCCGGTTCAAAAGACGTTGTTGTGGAGGAGTCTTCCGGTTCACAAGATGTTGTTGTGGAGGAGTGTTTCGGTTTACAAGACGTTGTTGTGGAACAGTCTTCCAGTTCACCAGAGGTTGTTGTGCAGGAGTCGTCCGGTTCACAAGACATTGTTGTGGATGAGTCTTCCGGTTCACAAGACGTTGTTGTGGAGGAGTCTTTTGTTTCACAAGACGTTGTTGTGGAGGAGTCTTCCGGTTCACAAGACGTTGTTGTGGAGGAGTCTTCCGGTTCACAAGACGTCGTTGTGGATGAGTCTTCCGGTTCAAAAGACGTTGTTGTGGAGGAGTCATTGGGTTAGCAAGACGTTGTTGTGGATGAGACTTATGGTTCACAAGACGTTGTTGTGGAGGAGTCATTGCGTTCGCAAGACGTTGTTGTGGAGGAGTCTTCCGGTTCACAAGACGTTGTTGTGGAGGAGTCTTCCGGTTCACAAAACGTTCTTGTGGAGGAGTCTTCCAGTTCACAAGACGTTGTTGTGGAAGAGTCTTCTGGTTCACAAGACGTTGTTGTGGAGGAGTCTCCTGGTTCACAGGACGTTGTTGTGGAGGAGTCTTCCGGTCCACAAGACGTCGTTGTGGAGGAGCCTTCCGGTTCAAAAGACGTTGTTGTGGAGGAGTCTTCCGGTTCACAAGATGTTGTTGTGGAGGAGTGTTTCGGTTTTCAAGTTGTTGTTGTGGAACAGTCTTCCAGTTCACCAGAGGTTGTTGTGCAGGAGTCTTCCAGTTCACAAGACATTGTTGTGGATGAGTCTTCCGGTTCACAAGACATTGTTGTGGAGGAGTCTTTAGGTTCACAAGACGTTGTTGTGGAGGAGTCTTCCGTTCACAAGACGTTGTTGTGGAGGCGTCTTCCGGTTCACAAGACGTCGTTGTGGAGGAGTCTTCCGGGTCACAAGACGTCGTTGTGGAGGAGTCTTCCGGTTCAAAAGACGTCGTTGTGGAGAAGTCTTCCGGGTCACAAGACGTTGTTGTGGAGGAGTCTTCCGGTTCACAAGATGTTGTTGTGGAGGAGTCTTCCGTTCAGAAGACGTTGTTGTGGAGGCGTCTTCCGGTTCACAAGACGTTGTTGTGGAGGAGTCTTCCGTTCACAAGACGTTGTTGTGGAGGCGTCTTCCGGTTCACAAGACGTCGTTGTGGAGGAGTCTTCCGGTTCACAAGACGTCGTTGTGGAGGAGTCTTCCAGTTCACAAGACGTTGTTGTGGAAGAGACTTCCGGTTCACAAGACATTGTTGTGGAGGAGTCTTTCGGTTCGCAAGACGTTGTTGTTGATGAGACTTATGGTTCACAAGACGTTGTTGTGGAGGAGTCATTGGGTTAGCAAGACGTTGTTGTGGATGAGATTTATGGTTCACAAGACGTTGTTGTGGAGGAGTCATTGGGTTAGCAAGACGTTGTTGTGGAGGAGTCTTCCGGTTCACAAGACGTTGTTGTGGAAGAGTCTTTTGTTCACAAGACGTTGTTGTGGAGGAGTCCTCCGGTTCACAAGACGTTGTTGTGGAGGAGTCTTCCGGTTCATAAGACGTTGTTGTGGAGGAGTCTTCCGGTTCACAAGACATTGTTGTGGAGGAGTCTTTCGGTTCGCAAGACGTTGTTGTTGATGAGACCAATGGTTCACAAGACATTGTTGTGGAGGAGTCATTGGGTTCGCAAGACGTTGTTGTGGATGAGTCTTCCAGTTCACAAGAAGTTGTTTTGGAGGAGTCTTCCGTTTCACAAGATGTTGTTGTGGAGGAGTCTTTCAGTTCACAAGACGTTGTTGTGGAGGAGTCTTCCGGTTCACAAGACGTTGTTGTGGAGGAGTCTTTCGGTTTACAAGACGTTGTTGTGGCGGAGTCTTCCAGTTCACAAGATGTTGTTGTGGAGGAGTCTTCCAGTTCACAAGACGTTGTTGTGGAGGAGTCTCCTGGTTCACAGGACGTTGTTGTGGAGGAGTCTTCCGGTTCACAAGACGTTGTTGTGGAAGAGTCTTCCGGTTCACAAGACGTTGTTGTGGAGGAGTCTTCCGGTTCACAAGACGTTGTTGTGGAGGAGTCTTCCGGTTCACAAGATGTTGTTGTGGATTGTCTTCTGGTTCTCAAGACGTTGTTGTGGAACAGTCTTCCGGTTCACAGGACGTTGTTGTGGAGGGGTCTTTCGGTTCACAAGACGTTGTTGTGGAACAGTCTTCCAGTTCACAATGCGTTGTTGTGGAGGAGTCTTCCGTTTCACAAGACGTTGTTGATCTATGTTATACCGGCACCATCCGCACAATGGAGATTAGTGGTGGTGTCTGCAGAAATCTGTTGTCGGATTGGCGCACACTCGCACCCCCTGTTAACCAATAAGAACGGACAGGATTGTTACATTTTCTCCAGTTACCATCGTGATCGATGACGAAACTGTATTCGATAGTAATTGATAGATTAAAAAATTGGAAACGCTCTGCGACCCTCCGAAAGGTCTGCAGGTGTGTTCCATTGTCAATAAACTTGCGGAGTGCTCGCCTAATTTTAAACACTCAAGCAAGCACTCCAAAGAAACGGTTGAGAAGGAACGGCTGGCTTGGCAAGCGACAGCAAGCTGATTGCTCATGGAAAATACATTATGTTGCAAAGCCTGGTTGTCGTTAAGGACGCGTAGACTGCCTGGAAACCGCTAAGCCACGCCCCTCGGTCAGTTGTGTTTTTAATGAGTCGAAATCGATGAACTAGTGCAACTTATAAACGTCTAATTGCTTCACTGTGAGTTGTGTCGTCCTTTCAAAGGCTCAAATATCATATGAAAACAGAGGTGGTTTCATCGAGAGGAAGGAACGAGGTCAGAATACCTTCAAAGTATTAAATTGCTTATTTAAGTTGTGATTTTAACAGATTTTGAGGTTGTTTGAAGATGATTAAAGGAAAGTTATTCGAATAATCCCTTTTGGAGAATTTCTCAAAGAAATCCGCAATGACGGAAACTCATGTGAGCTCCATGGGACGACGAACGGAGGAAAGGCGACGGTACAGAGAGGGAAAGAAAGCACAAACGTTTGGATGGATCACAAGGGCGTGTCCTCGACGAGGTCCGCCTTTCCGGCATATAAAGCACGCAATTCAGCCAATTTATCTGGGTAGTGAACGGTCACCACCTCGTTGTCTCTTGTGGTCAAAGCTCCTTGGTCCTTGGAGGAGTCTTCCGTTTCACAAGACGTTGTTGCGGATGAGTCTTCCGGTTCACAAGACGTTGTTGTGGAGGAGTCTTCCGGTTCACAAGACGTTGTTGTGGAGGAGTCTTCCGATTCACAAGACGTTGTTGTGGAGGAGTCTTTCGGTTCACAAGACGTTGTTGTGGAGGAGTCTTCTGATTCACATGACGTTATTGTGGAGGAGTCTTCCGGTTCACAAGATGTTGTTGTGGATTGTCTTCCGGTTCACAAGACATTGTTGTGGAGGAGTCTTCCGGTTCACAAGATGTTGTTGTGGATTGTCTTCCGGTTCACAAGACGTTGTTGTGGAGGAGTCTTTCAGTTCACAAGACGTTGTTGTGGAGGAGTCTTCCGGTTCACAAGACGTTGTTGTGGAGGAGTCTTCCGGTTCACAAGATGTTGTTTTGGATTGTCTTCCGGTTCACAAAACGTTGTTGTGGAGGAGTCTTCCAGTTCACAAGACGTTGTTGTGGAAGAGTCTTCTGGTTCACAAGACGTTGTTGTTGAGGAGTCTTTTGGTTCACAAGACATTGTTGTGGAGGAGTCTTCTGGTTCACAAGACGTTGTTGTGGAGGAGTCTTCCAGTTCACAAGACGTTGTTGTGGAGGAGTCTTCTGGTTCACAAGACGTTGTTGTGGAGGAGTCCTCCAGTTCACAAGACGTTGTTGTGGAGGAGTCTTCCGGTTCACAAGACGTTGTTGTGGAGGAGTCTTTTGGTTCACAAGACGTTGTTGTGGAGGAGTCTTCCGGTTCACAAGACGTTGTTGTGGAGGAGTCTTCCGGTTCAAAAGACGTTGTTGTGGAGGAGTCTTCCGGTTCACAAGATGTTGTTGTGGAGGAGTGTTTCGGTTTACAAGACGTTGTTGTGGAACAGTCTTCCAGTTCACCAGAGGTTGTTGTGCAGGAGTCTTCCGGTTCACAAGACATTGTTGTGGATGAGTCTTCCGGTTCACAAGACGTTGTTGTGGAGGAGTCTTTTGTTTCACAAGACGTTGTTGTGGAGGAGTCTTCCGGTTCACAAGACGTTGTTGTGGAGGAGTCTTCCGGTTCACAAGACGTCGTTGTGGATGAGTCTTCCGGTTCAAAAGACGTTGTTGTGGAGGAGTCACTGGGTTAGCAAGACGTTGTTGTGGATGAGGCTTATGGTTCACAAGACGTTGTTGTGGAGGAGTCATTGGGTTCGCAAGACGTTGTTGTGGAGGAGTCTTCCGGTTCACAAGACGTTGTTGTGGAGGAGTCTTCCGGTTCACAAAACGTTGTTGTGGAGGAGTCTTCCAGTTCACAAGACGTTGTTGTGGAAGAGTCTTCTGGTTCACAAGACGTTGTTGTTGAGGAGTCTTTTGGTTCTGTGGAAGTGTAACTCAGTGTAACGTATTGATTGGCCCTGGTAACTCATTGATTAAATCTGGTAACGAAGCAGAATGTGCATGAACATGATAATCTCTTGAAACACCTGGTCAAGGCCCCAGGCTAGAGCACCCTCCTACTGTGTAAATGGAAATCACAGCAGGAGGGGAGCGAGTTGATGCCAGGACTTGGTGCAATACATGACCTCGGGGCATCAGCGGAAGAAGGATTAACGTTTCAGCGGACAGAGGATTAAGTCCAGTTTGTGGATATAAACTAGAGCAAACGTGGAGTCGACAGGACTTGCTACGTGAAGCGCTGACCGAACGGGAGTGTCGGATGAACGAGAAGGACCAGCGAAAAGAGTTAACCTGATCCATTATATTATGCGGTATCATTTTGGTAATTGGAAATGAAATAAATACAGTTAATAAACCAGACATTTTGTAAACCTGTGTGCGGTCATTGGAGTCTTGTGAGTCATACACAAAATTCTTCCACAATCTGGAGGCACGGCTGAGATCAATTGTACAAGCAAGTAAAAGGTGAGTGTGTCTTGTTTTGTCCAATATGATTTACGAACTTGGAAGTTATGTGTACATACATGGGGGAGCAGGTGGTCTGGGGCGTCTTTGCGCACCGATGCCGCGATATAGGTGGCGTGAGCCATCACGAATGGGATTTCGATAAACGACTGTAGCAATTTATTCGTTTTTTTTTCTAAATGATTTCTGTAAATACGTATTTTTGCGCTGGTTATTAAAGGGCCTTACTGTGACCTGGAAGCAAACGGAGCAAGTGTGCACCTTGCGACCACTTGCTTCCAGGACGTGTAAGGCCGGTACACTCGTTTACCCACCCGCACACGACACGTATAAAGTACTTCTTTTTTGCACTTGTTCAAAGCACTCGGCGAGCGACAGGGAACCGGGAAAGGGAATTATATTTATATATATATATTTTACCTCATTCCAATTAATGGTATTGCGACAAAAAGGCTTATATCTTTGGAAACGACTGGTCGGATTTAGACAAATTAAACCTCGTTCGATCAACAAATAAATTCATGACAGACAACCCCCCCTCATGCCGGTCCAGAATTATGATGAAAGATGGCGATGGAAAAAAAAAAAAAATTGCATAAAATTTTGTCCAGGTCCATCACTACACGACGAAATGATTGGATTTTGGGTCAGGTCCGAATCCAGATCCGGCCTATCAGTGGGATACAAAACATAAACTGGTCACCAAGGCGGAGATATAATAATAATAATAATTCTGTATTATTTAGTTAACCAGTTTGTGTGAAACCTCAACCTAAATATAAAAATTGATCTGCTTGATGTTAGTTTAAGGGCTGTTCCAAATTTATCCTGATTATGAGAGATAATTACAGGAAATGTGTACTGTTCTTGTTTGGAGATTATAAGACAAAAACAGCAGAGTGGGAATCGGCAGACAATGGAACAGCTAGCGACGAGTGTTTTGTGAGTAGCAACCACTCTCTGGTCGAGGCTCATAAAAAAAAATAAAAAAAATTGATACTTATTGATTTGGCACGCTTACAATAGATATTAATGGCGAGGGTTCTGTGGTCGTTCGTTTTGGCTTTGCGAATGGACCAAACCATTCCATGTAAATAGGAGGGGGGTTCTGTGGTCGTTCGTTTTGGCTTTGCGAATGGACCAAACCATTCCATGTAAATAGGAGGGGGGTTCTGTGGTCGTTCGTTTTGGCTTTGCGAATGGACCAAACCATTGCATGTAAATAGGAGGGGGGTTCTGTGGTCGTTCGTTTTGGCTTTGCGAATGGACCAAACCATTGCATGTAAATAGGAGGGGGGTTCTGTGGTCGTTACTGCCACGTGGTTTCAAAGTTTTTGTTGTTGCTTGCACGCATGTTTTTTTTGCAAGCACGTACGGGCAAGCACGTACGTGCGGGCACGCCCTAGTATATATAAATAGAGGTAATATTGAGTTACGGAATTAATTACTTTCAACAATGCAAAGGGTGACAAGATATGAGATTTAATGGGATAAATATAAAAGATATTTGTTTTTGCCAAAAAAAAAAAAAAAAAAAAAAAAAAAAAAAAGTAACCATTAGCTGAGGAGTCACAGAGGCCAAACTTTAACCTTTGACAGCAGACAAATTGTGTTCTGACAGCAAAAGACTTCCAAATAAAATATGGCAGAATAGTTGTTGATAGTTTAGGCACATATCAGAATGCTTGTTGATTTAAAATTTAAAAGTCAAATTTTTACACCTTCAAGTACTGATGAAATCTCCATTTTTCACATGTAGTTTTGTGGAAAAACGGATGAAGGTGAATAATTTAGGATTATTAAAAAAAAAAAAAAAATTTTGATGGGTCTAACTGTGGAAAGTGTTATTAAATCATAGGTAGAGGTAACAAGGAAACTAGGTGTTACTAGGAAACGAAAGTATTCAGGTGTTACCAGGAAATAAAAGGAGACAGACAAGCAAAATGAGTATAAAGACGTTGACCAACCAAGATGTTGCATATCTTTGTTGAAGTTCTGACGTTGTTTATTTCAATTATGGTCGGAATTATTGGGATTGCTATTAAATGAGAATTTTAATAGGATTTAATGGGATTTTAATGGGATAAATTGGGAACATTTAAATGTTGGGTTTTGCTAACGTTTCCACAACGTCGCCACAACGTTTCACTTTCGTTGTTGCAACGTTTTGCTCCAACGTTTTGTGAACATTTAAATGTTGGGTTTTTGCTGACGTTTCCACAACGTCGCCACAACGTTTCACTTTCGTTGTTGCAACGTTTTGCTCCAACGTTTTGTGAACATTTAAATGTTGGGTTTTGCTAACGTTTCCACAACGTCGCCACAACGTTTCACTTTCGTTGTTGCAACGTTTTGCTCCAACGTTTTGTGAACATTTAAATGTTGGGTTTTGCTAACGTTTCCACAACGTCGCCACAACGTTTCACTTTCGTTGTTGCAACGTTTTGCTCCAACGTTTTGTGAACATTTAAATGTTGGGTTTTGCTAACGTTTCCACAACGTCGCCACAACGTTTCACTTTCGTTGTTGCAACGTTTTGCTCCAACGTTTTGTGAACATTTAAATGTTGGGTTTTGCTGACGTTTCCACAACGTCGCCACAACGTTTCACTTTCGTTGTTGCAACGTTTTGCTCCAACGTTTTGTGAACATTTAAATGTTGGGTTTTGCTAACGTTTCCACAACGTCGCCACAACGTTTCACTTTCGTTGTTGCAACGTTTTGCTCCAACGTTTTGTGAACATTTAAATGTTGGGTTTTGCTGACGTTTCCACAACGTCGCCACAACGTTTCACTTTCGTTGTTGCAACGTTTTGCTCCAACGTTTTGTGAACATTTAAATGTTGGGTTTTGCTGACGTTTCCACAACGTCGCTACAACGTTTTACTTTCGTTGTTGCAACGTTTTGCTCCAACGTTTTGGGGACACTCAAAATGTTAAGTGAATCGGATAAGAATTCAGGAATTATTTCATTATTAGCGATTAATGAAGTACTTATTTAATTAATTACATTGCTTATTAAATTACAGTAATTACATTACAGTAATTACCTGAGGTAATTACAGTAATTACAGTTCCGGTAATTACAGTAATTACAGTAATCATTACAGTAATTGCAGTAATCTTATTACAGTAATTACATTACATTAACTCAGGCACCTTTTGAGTAAGGAAGCTGATATTTGGACATGACACTGACCGAGTGATATGGCTGTCAAGGAAAATTTTGATTTATTGATTAATCATTTAATAAATTAACTCGTTGATTTATAAATGACTTATTTAATTAAAAGTCCTCAGAGACACATCTTCGGATGAAATACTTGCAGATTGGTTATGCTATGAGCCAATTGATTAAGGAAAATATTTTGTGATGGCCATATTGGCAATTTCATGGCCATATTCGTGGCAACTCAGTTAGTGCCACTGCACCTTTAAAATGCATCCCTGCATTCATTTTTCGATCGATTGAGTTGAAATTTTGAACAATCGGATCTGGACTGTCGTTGTTAACGACTCTAGCACGCACTCGTCCAATCAGGATGGAGCGGTATGGTCCCCGGATCATCACTGCCCGCAGTTTTAATTAATTTTACTTTTTCTCTTGGTCATATAATTTTGAAGACATGCGTGTCATGATAGAGGAAATGTTTGTTCTGTTGAACGGAATAAATGTTGTTTATTTGTGTGGGAGTGTATTTTTGTGTATTTTTGTGTATTTTGGATATATTTTTCACGACTAATTCCAGTTAACATCCTGCACAATTTGCTCGTTTGCTGGCCGAGTCGAAATTGCGTTGAGTTTCTATGGCATGCGCCATTAAAAGCGCTGTGTAATGGTTGAGCTCCCTTTATTTCGTTTTGGTCATGCGGATGAGCAAACAAAGTGACAAATGCTGCGACTGGAGCAGTAAAAGCGATGTTTTTTAAATGGAAACGATTTAATGAGGAATTAAAAGTGGGAGGGGGCAACACCACGCATACCTCTTTTAAGGTGTGTATAAACCCTGGAATAAACGTGGGAGGGGGCAACACCACGCATACCTCTTTTAAGGTGTGTATAAACCCTGGAATATTTCAGCAATCAATACAATGCTGAAACTATGTAAGTAATTTAATGAGTAATTTAATGAGTAATTTAATGAGTAATTTAATGAGTAATTTAATGAGTAATTTAATGAGTAATTTAATAAGTAATTTAATGAGTAATTTAATGAGTAATTTAATGAGTAATTTAATGAGTAATTTAATGAGTAATTTAATAAGTAATTTAATGAGTAATTTAATGAGTAATTTAATGAGTAATTTAATGAGTAATTTAATGAGTAATTTAATAAGTAATTTAATGAGGAATTTAATGAGGAATTAAAAGTGGGAGGGGGCAACACCACGCATACCTCTTTTAAGGTGTGTATAAACCCTGGAATAAACGTGGGAGGGGGCAACACCACGCATACCTCTTTTGAGGTGTGTATAAACCCTGGAATATTTCAGCAATCAATACGATGCTGAAATGATGTAATTTATTGTGTAATATGGTCGACCTTGGGTTTGTTTGGGTTTGTTGTTTATTTTTGTGGGTGTCTATTTTTGAGTATTTTGGATATATTTTCACGACTAATTCCAGTTAACATCCTGCAAAATTTGCTCGTTTTCTGGCCGAGTCGAAATTGCGTTGAGTTTCTATGGCATGCGCCATTAAAAGCGCTGTGTAATGGTTGAGCTCCCTTTATTTCGTTTTGGTCATGCGGACGAGCAGACAAAATGACGAATGCTGCGGCTGGAGCAGTGGAAGCGATTTTTGAATTGTTCAATGATTATTCGATATTGTTATGACTTATTGTCAATAGGTATACTAAGTGGCCATGAGGTAGCCTGTTGCTATGTACAGTTTTATTCTATTGTTGATTATACCACATAGCTGTGGTGATAAAGGAAATGTTCGTTTTAAATAGATGATTATGATAGGACCATGACTATAAAATCATGATGATTATTATGAATGATATCATAGGGTTCAAATGCAGAATGCTGCATGAACTTGGGAAAGAACTTTCAAACCCTATGGGATAAATTGGGTATTACAAGCGATGGAGTTTCAAAATTTAGCATGATTGAAGAAATTTTACAGTCTTATTTCAGGAGTTTTACGAAATTTATATTGCCAAGAGATTTTGGATACTATTAAAAGAAAAATGATGAGATATTTTTCCCAATGAACTTTAATATCTGCCATCCATTTTGGCTGTCTCACGAATGAAGGATGAGTTGCCTTTAGTGGTTGCAAAGAAAATTTGTGGAGACCAGGCAAAATGGGGAAATATGTCAGATATGACCCTAGGACAGGACGGTGATTCATCAATTAACATGAGGTACGAACCAGAGGTGACGGTCAATGGATGGACCTGTCCTGACATCATTGGGGAAAGGGCTTATGCAAGGAGTCATCCAGAATGATTAATTTAATTTATTGATGAATATTGATGAATTAATTGAGATTGAATCTAATTGATTGAATTTAATAGAATAAATTTAACTGAATAAATTGAATTGAATATATTGATTGTTTGATTGATGAAAATGCGGTCTCAAGAAAGAAGCTTTGATATCTTTGCGTGATATTAACAATGTGGAGACAACCTGGGAATATTGAGCAAGGTGGTGAGTTTATATACAGATATATATGTGCGGTTACCATTGTGTGATTTCCCCGTCAACAGAGCGGACACCTGAGGATTCACCCATTTCATACTGACCCTCCGGCTCATCTGCAAATACTGATCTGTGAGATTGGATTGTGCAAAAGCCACGGTGAGGGAGATTCTCTGGAAATCACCGTGCGAACAGGTGGAGAGACCCTTCCTGGAGGTACGAGTGAAGCTTTAGAGGAACAAACTACAACACATCCAACGCTACTTTGATAAAAGGCAGAATGGGAAATGGAGCCTGCAAGAATACACAAGGACAACCAGAGATTCCACAAAAAGGTACTTGTACACATCATATGTACGACCGTTATGGTGCAGAAGCTATAAGGCAGGTCGAGAATTGGTATTTGTGGACAAAGGGACATGATGAGGAGTTTCCAAGAGATGGTACATTTGAGCGAAGTCGATTGGAAAGATTGGAACAAAGATTGAAAGCCAGGAAGAGACAGAATCTAACGGTAGACTGGCTTGCATTCCATCTTTGGGATGGTGAATCCAGACAACGGGAACAGCAAGAACGGATAACGGAACTAGAACTTAAAATAAAAAGGATACAGGATACAGTGGAGGAGACAAATGCACAACTGCCCTCGAAATTAGGAATGAAAGTCACAGTTGTCCCATCTGATTTCCAGTTGTCTCCCCAAAAAGGACGGTACAGAGAATTTTTTCGTGTTTCAGGAGATAACGAGAGATTGCAGTGGCAACTCAGGGATGTAGAGATGCAGCCCAGCAATACAAATGCACAGGTGCACAGATCAGACAACGACAGAAACCGGTGTTTCAAGTGTGGACGGATGGGACATTGGAAAAGAGGATGTCCGTATACCAAAAGGAAGACAAGTTAATAGGGTAAACCAAGATCAAGGGTACCAGTGCTGACCGATACCTCAGACAATGATTAGGCCTTCATTGCTGCAAATCCCAAATGATGATTGGCCTCAACAGATTCGATTACTGGACAAACATGAATAACTGTCGATGATTCTTGGGTCTGAAAAGTTTTCGGAGCAAGAATTATTCATTCTTTCTTTTGCTTATAAACAAATTAGTAATAATTGACCAAATGCCGAAATTGGATCTTTTATGTTGGGCACACAATTTTAAATTTACAAAGTTGGAACAATTGCTTTGCAAATTTTTGAAACTAAGTGACAAGAGTCACATGATGATCAGGTGGGAATTTCGGACTAGTGTTCCGCATGATTGATAGGTCAGTGGTCGACTGACATGCAAATGGATGTGTAGTCAAATTAGGATAAATTATGGTGGGAACTGAAAGGGTAATTTCAATGTGACATTATAGGGGTTTTTCTAAGAATAAACTTTTTGGTCTATTTGTGTATTAGCATTTATAAAATTGAAGGACAAATTTTATGAAATTAAAATAAAATTGACACCCATCTTGATCTGTAAATAATGGTTCCAACGCAAACAAATATGCATAATGCATGTGTGTGTGTGTTTTTGTGTATCAATCTTACAAGATTGTTGACACCGACAGTGTGCCTGTCTGGAAATGGATAGTTATATGTGGATGGGATTGGGATATGTGGATGGGATTGAATATCCAGAGAATCCGTAAAATAAAATAGAAATATAATTTGATTATGAACATTATCTCCTTTGTCAAGGGAAATGGAATATAAAAATTTGATGTGCTGGGTTATGAGCAGCCATTAATTAATAGTAAAATTGTGAGTAATTTTGGGATTCCATTTTTTGATAGAATGTATATGAGAATAACATCTATTTATGGATATGAGCTTCATAAAAGGAAATGAGGAAGTACAAAATCATCCAAATTTGGGAGAGGTCTTACACTGACTTCCCAGAATACTCTGCTCATGGATTTTATATATATAAACTTGAATTTTATCAGCATATAAATTGTGCTGTATGTATGGATGTGTTTTAGGCATAGATGATATGGGAAAATAGTAAAGAAAATTTTGCTGGTTTGAACTATTGTGGGTTTTCAGTTCTGGAGTTTAAACAAAGTCACTGGTTAACAGATGAGAAAGGATAGTAAATAAATTATTCTCTGCTGGGCAAATTAAGTACGATATTACTAAGACTTATGAGAGCTATTGTTCCGCCTTACAGCAGTGGAAAATTATTGGAAAAAATTAGATCCAACATAATGAATCTATAAAAGAATGTGATAGGGATAATATCCTCAATTTGTACTAATTATTTGATTGTGGGTAAAGGAATTAAGTCATCGTAGTGGATTGTTAACAGCAGCCTGAAAATGTCCTGAGAGTGTGCATCCATGTAATCAGAAATCCCAGATGTGTTTTTTACAAACAACATTTTGGTAGAGGTCTTGTGTGGAACACTTCCTTGGTAGATAAAAAACGGTACTGCATGCTGGCAGCCACTTTTGCGGCCAGTTAGGCCAAACAAATTGAGAGGAAATTGTAGTTAAATACGTAAGTTACACATGGCTATTTGTAAAAAAGGAAATTTGTTGAGATGGGAAACATTTTTTCGAAGGTTTATTAAGGTGTTATAATATGACATGTGGCAAGGCAAACTATTGGATGGGAAAATTAGATCTGGCTATAGAATAAATTTATTGACCCCTTGAAGTTAATTCTTCGAATCATTGTTTCACTGGCATTTTTTGTTCAAATTGGAAATAGTTTGGTAGAGCTTTGGTTAAAACCTTTGGTTGCGGTATCTTGGAACGAAATGATAAACCATAGGAGATTGATAAGAATAGAAAAAAAGATGGACCCAAAATAGAAAGTTGGATTCATGCCCCTCATTGCAAACAAGCACGTGGGGCTAAGGTGGACGATCCCACAGAAAATGAGGCTGCACCTAGCAGCCCAGCAGAACATTCAGTGGTAGATAAATGATAGTCGTGATTTACAGTCATTTGAATTACATTTTAACACCCCTTGCATTGATAAACATTACATTTTCAACATGTGATATTCCTACTTGGAATAGTGACATTTATTTGCCTACATGACATACAATTACCTGCTGATATTAATATAGCATGAGTGAAAAAAAAAAAAATGTATCACAACTACACTCATGATCAGGGGATTGAGTTCAACCCCGGGAGATAGGGGGATCAGGGTAAGACAAATAATCTGATTATGTTACATATTAAGGGATTTTCTTTATTTACCTTTTAGGAAGCTTGTTAGTTTGGTATATAATGTTAAATGTCATCGACATATAACTATGTCATAGATATGAATATATACAAGGAGTAGCAGACTTGTTTGTTGGTTTAGTAGTTATATTGGCAATTGTTTTTGTGGTGGCTTGCTTGAAAGCCTTAGTGACGGTGTGTTTGAATAAGGTAACCAACAACACGATGATAACGCATGAAGTGACAAATGAGGAAAGAAATGTGGAACCAGAAAAGGAAGACTTTTATGGCGACATAAATACTGAGATTAAAAGATTAAATCAAGTGATGTTGCAAATGAATACAGTAGAATTAAGATAATGGCATAACGACAATGTTATGAGTTGTGTCAATTACAATATCAGTGAACTCATATCACCACGAGTGCCACACTGTTAAGGGAAAAAGAGGGAAAAGAAAAAGTGGAGAGGAATTATGGTAATAATACATTATGTTTAATTTGTTGGTTTGGGAAAATTGTTGTTGGGAATTAGGTATTCCCGTTTGTGATTGTAATCATATACAATTAATTTTCTTAGAGTAGTGCTAAAATACCTGCATGAGTTAATTTTTGAACTATATTAACCTGAAAGCAATTGTGGATGCTATTCTTAGTTTAGTAATAAAATACATACCTGATTGAATATTATTTGTGTGACGCATATAAATGAATATAACTTTTTGTGTTAAGGAAAAACAACAAATTGTTGAATGTGAAACTGTCGGAAGATATACATGATTATGCTGATTTCATGGTAAGATGTACCCTATCTGATTCAGTGTGTGCGGAAAGCAGATTCAGATATGACTGAGCATAAGGATAAGACGAGATCACATTTTGGAGGGATTGCTAATGGAATTGGGAAGAAGTTCGAGAAAGAAAATTTGTGGCTAAAAAAAATGAAGTTAATCGTGGCATACACCCTCTTTCTCAAAGAATGATGAAGACATTCTCCCGTGTAACTTGGAGATGAATGCTTACCTTCACCAAGGAAATTTATGTGACCATTTGCCTGGATCACACTGCAACATATGAAAGAAAGGCGATCACTTACTCTTGTTCGAAGACTTCGAACATTCACCACATCAGAAGTTGCAGAACAACGACATTTTACCTGCAACCTCTGTGAAATGCGGGGACATATGTTATTACTTCACCAACGTCCGGGGAACCAGCATGGAGCTGCAAAAAAAAAAACGGCTGTGCCCTTGTCACAACAGCTGTGCACGATTCTGCTGGTTGCTCCTGGTAAGGACCATGAATGACCTGAACACCATGGTCCCAACATCAGTGTGGATGCATCCGGCATCCCTGTTCCACATCTTGCTGGCCAATCAACGTCACACCAATACTTGCTGCCCACTCACAATGAGGGAGGAGGCAAGTCGACTACAACTGGGTGAAGGCCTTGTTCAAGGAATCATTATGGTTCACAGCAAAAAAGTGGCAAGAATGCTACATGGAGAGAAGGGTCAGTCTATGACTCCGCAGTGTTACCACAACAGCGAAATCCTACACGAAGTAGTGCAGGAGCTATGAAGACATTAGGAGAAAATGTTTCATACCTGGATTCAAACACAAGTGATCAGCCCTTCCTTTCAAACAAAGTCAACATTTGTGTGGAGGCAAACGTTTTTTGCCAGATGGTGCAGATGCTTTACAAAACTTGAAAATGAAGTGAAATTGTTGTATCTTGGTGATGGTGAAGTGTTGTTTTGAAAATATATTTGTGATGCAAATGCAATAGATTGAACAATATGGAAGGAGTCAATGACCAACGAAATGTTTTGTGAATCTTGCAGGATGACGGTGTATGCCTAAGGGAATTTGATTACCAAAGTGATTGATTTATTTACTTATACTTGTAATGATGTTTACTAGTAGTGATTGATTGTTTACTTATATTGATGTTTAGATTAATGGTTAATATAAACAAAAACAAAAAGATGAGGGAATTGTGGAAGTGTAACTCAGTGTAACGTATTGATTGGCCCTGGTAACTCATTGATTAAATCTGGTAACGAAGCAGAATGTGCATGAACATGATAATCTCTTGAAACACCTGGTCAAGGCCCCAGGCTAGAGCACCCTCCTACTGTGTAAATGGAAATCACAGCAGGAGGGGAGCGAGTTGATGCCAGGACTTGGTGCAATACATGACCTCGGGGCATCAGCGGAAGAAGGATTAACGTTTCAGCGGACAGAGGATTAAGTCCAGTTTGTGGATATAAACTAGAGCAAACGTGGAGTCGACAGGACTTGCTACGTGAAGCGCTGACCGAACGGGAGTGTCGGATGAACGAGAAGGACCAGCGAAAAGATTTAACCTGATCCATTATATTATGCGGTATCATTTTGGTAATTGGAAATGAAATAAATACAGTTAATAAACCAGACATTTTGTAAACCTGTGTGCGGTCATTGGAGTCCTGTGAGTCATACACAAAATTCTTCCACAGTTCACAAGACATTGTTGTGGAGGAGTCTTCTGGTTCACAAGACGTTGTTGTGGAGGAGTCTTCTGGTTCACAAGACGTTGTTGTGGAGGAGTCCTCCAGTTCACAAGACGTTGTTGTGGAGGAGTCTTCCGGTTCACAAGACGTTGTTGTGGAGGAGTCTTTTGGTTCACACGACGTTGTTGTGGAGGAGTCTTCCGGTTCACAAGACGTTGTTGTGGAGGAGTCTTTTGGTTCACAATACGTTATTGTGGAGGAGTCCTCCGGTTCATAAGACGTTGTTGTGGAGGAGACTTCCGGTTCACAAGACATTGTTGTGGAGGAGTCTTTCGGTTCACAAGACGTTGTTGTGGAGGAGTCTTCCAGTTCACAAGACGTTGTTGTGGAGGAGTCTTCTGGTTCACAAGACGTTGTTGTGGAGGAGTCTTCCAGTTCACAAGACGTTGTTGTGGAGGAGTCTTCTGGTTCACAAGACGTTGTTGTGGAGGAGTCTTCCAGTTCACAAGACGTTGTTGTGGAGGAGTCTTCCGGTTCACAAGACGTTGTTGTGGAGGAGTCTTTTGGTTCACAAGACGTTGTTGTGGAGGAGTCTTCCGGTTCACAAGATGTGGTTGTGGAGGAGTCTTCAGGTTCACAATACGTTATTGTGGAGGAGTCTTCCGGTTCATAAGACGTTGTTGTGGAGGAGACTTCCGGTTCACAAGACATTGTTGTGGAGGAGTCTTTCGGTTCGCAAGACGTTGTTGTAGATGAGACTTATGGTTCACAAGACGTTGTTGTGGAGGAGTCATTGGGTTAGCAAGACGTTGTTGTGGATGAGACTTATGGTTCACAAGACGTTGTTGTGGAGGAGTCATTGGGTTAGCAAGACGTTGTTGTGGAGGAGTCTTCCGGTTCACAAGACGTTGTTGTGGAAGAGTCTTTTGTTCACAAGACGTTGTTGTGGAGGAGTCCTCCGGTTCACAAGACGTTGTTGTGGAGGAGTCTTCCGGTTCATAAGTCGTTGTTGTGGAGGAGTCTTCCGGTTCACAAGACATTGTTGTGGAGGAGTCTTTCGGTTCGCAAGACGTTGTTGTTGATGAGACCAATGGTTCACAAGACATTGTTGTGGAGGAGTCATTGGGTTCGCAAGACGTTGTTGTGGATGAGTCTTCCGGTTCACAAGAAGTTGTTTTGGAGGAGTCTTCCGGTTCACAAGATGTTGTTGCGGAGGAGTCTTCCGGTTCACAAAACGTTGTTGTGGAGGAGTCTTCCGGTTCACAAGACGTTGTTGTGGAGGATTCTTCCGGTTCACAAGACGTTGTTGTGGAGGAGTCTTTCGGTTTTCAAGACGTTGTTGTGGAGTCTTTTGGTTCACAAGACGTTGTTGTGGAGGAATCTTCCGGTTCACAAGACTTGTTGATCTATGTTATACCGGCAACATCCGCACAATAGAGATTCGTGGTGGTGACTGCAGAAATCTGTTGTCGGATTGGCGCACACTCGCACCCCCTGTTAACCACTAAGAATGGACAGGATTCTCACATTTTCTCCAGTTACCATCATGATCGATGACGAAACTGTATTCGATAGTAATTGATAGATTAAAAATTTGGAAACGCTCTGCGACCCTCCGACAGGTCTGCAGTTGTGTTCCATTGACAATAAACTTGTGGAGTGCTCGCCTAATTTTAAACACTCTAGCAAGCACTCCAAAGAAACGGTTGAGAAGGAACGGCTGGCTTGGCAAGCGACAGCAAGCTGATTGCTCATGGAAAATACATTATGTTGCAAAGCCTGGTTGTCGTAAAGGACGCGGAGACTGCCTGGAAACCGCTAAGCCACGCCCCTCGGTCAGTTGTGTTTTTAATGAGTCGAAATCGATGAACTAGTGCAACTTATAAACGTCTAATTGCTTCACTGTGAATTGGGTCGTCCTTTAAAAGGCTCAAATATCATATGAAAACGGCGGTGGTTTCATCGAGAAGAAGGAACGAGGTCAGAATACCTTCAAAGTATTAAATTGCTTATTTAAGTTGTGATTTTAACAGAATTTGAAGTTGTTTGAAGATGATTAAAGGAAAGTTTTTCGAATATTCCCTTTTGGAGAATTTCTCAAAGAAATCCGCAATGAGGGAAACTCATGTGAGCTCCATGGGACGATGAACGGAGGAAAAGCGACGGCACAGAGAGGGAAAGAAAGCCCAAACGTTTGGATGGATCAGAAGGGCGTGTCCTCGACGAGGTCCGCCTTTCCGGCATAAAAAGCGCGCAATTCAGCCACTTGATCTGGGTGGTGAACGGTCACCACCTCGTTGTCTCTTGTGGTCAAAGCTCCTTGGTCCTTGGAGGAGTCTTCCGGTTCACAAGACGTTGTTGTGGAGGAGTCTTTCGGTTTACAAGACGTTGTTGTGGAGGAGTCTTCCGGTTCAAAAGACGTTGTTGTGGAGGAGTCTTCCGGTTCACAAGATGTTGTTGTGGAGGAGTGTTTCGGTTTACAAGACGTTGTTGTGGAACAGTCTTCCAGTTCACCAGAGGTTGTTGTGCAGGAGTCGTCCGGTTCACAAGACATTGTTGTGGATGAGTCTTCCGGTTCACAAGACGTTGTTGTGGAGGAGTCTTTTGTTTCACAAGACGTTGTTGTGGAGGAGTCTTCCGGTTCACAAGACGTTGTTGTGGAGGAGTCTTCCGGTTCACAAGACGTCGTTGTGGATGAGTCTTCCGGTTCAAAAGACGTTGTTGTGGAGGAGTCATTGGGTTAGCAAGACGTTGTTGTGGATGAGACTTATGGTTCACAAGACGTTGTTGTGGAGGAGTCATTGCGTTCGCAAGACGTTGTTGTGGAGGAGTCTTCCGGTTCACAAGACGTTGTTGTGGAGGAGTCTTCCGGTTCACAAAACGTTCTTGTGGAGGAGTCTTCCAGTTCACAAGACGTTGTTGTGGAAGAGTCTTCTGGTTCACAAGACGTTGTTGTGGAGGAGTCTCCTGGTTCACAGGACGTTGTTGTGGAGGAGTCTTCCGGTCCACAAGACGTCGTTGTGGAGGAGCCTTCCGGTTCAAAAGACGTTGTTGTGGAGGAGTCTTCCGGTTCACAAGATGTTGTTGTGGAGGAGTGTTTCGGTTTTCAAGTTGTTGTTGTGGAACAGTCTTCCAGTTCACCAGAGGTTGTTGTGCAGGAGTCTTCCAGTTCACAAGACATTGTTGTGGATGAGTCTTCCGGTTCACAAGACATTGTTGTGGAGGAGTCTTTAGGTTCACAAGACGTTGTTGTGGAGGAGTCTTCCGTTCACAAGACGTTGTTGTGGAGGCGTCTTCCGGTTCACAAGACGTCGTTGTGGAGGAGTCTTCCGGTTCACAAGACGTCGTTGTGGAGGAGTCTTCCGGTTCAAAAGACGTCGTTGTGGAGAAGTCTTCCGGGTCACAAGACGTTGTTGTGGAGGAGTCTTCCGGTTCACAAGATGTTGTTGTGGAGGAGTCTTCCGTTCAGAAGACGTTGTTGTGGAGGCGTCTTCCGGTTCACAAGACGTTGTTGTGGAGGAGTCTTCCGTTCACAAGACGTTGTTGTGGAGGCGTCTTCCGGTTCACAAGACGTCGTTGTGGAGGAGTCTTCCGGTTCACAAGACGTCGTTGTGGAGGAGTCTTCCAGTTCACAAGACGTTGTTGTGGAAGAGACTTCCGGTTCACAAGACATTGTTGTGGAGGAGTCTTTCGGTTCGCAAGACGTTGTTGTTGATGAGACTTATGGTTCACAAGACGTTGTTGTGGAGGAGTCATTGGGTTAGCAAGACGTTGTTGTGGATGAGACTTATGGTTCACAAGACGTTGTTGTGGAGGAGTCATTGGGTTAGCAAGACGTTGTTGTGGAGGAGTCTTCCGGTTCACAAGACGTTGTTGTGGAAGAGTCTTTTGTTCACAAGACGTTGTTGTGGAGGAGTCCTCCGGTTCACAAGACGTTGTTGTGGAGGAGTCTTCCGGTTCATAAGACGTTGTTGTGGAGGAGTCTTCCGGTTCACAAGACATTGTTGTGGAGGAGTCTTTCGGTTCGCAAGACGTTGTTGTTGATGAGACCAATGGTTCACAAGACATTGTTGTGGAGGAGTCATTGGGTTCGCAAGACGTTGTTGTGGATGAGTCTTCCAGTTCACAAGAAGTTGTTTTGGAGGAGTCTTCCGGTTCACAAGATGTTGTTGTGGAGGAGTCTTTCAGTTCACAAGACGTTGTTGTGGAGGAGTCTTCCGGTTCACAAGACGTTGTTGTGGAGGAGTCTTTCGGTTTACAAGACGTTGTTGTGGCGGAGTCTTCCAGTTCACAAGATGTTGTTGTGGAGGAGTCTTCCAGTTCACAAGACGTTGTTGTGGAGGAGTCTCCTGGTTCACAGGACGTTGTTGTGGAGGAGTCTTCCGGTTCACAAGACGTTGTTGTGGAAGAGTCTTCCGGTTCACAAGACGTTGTTGTGGAGGAGTCTTCCGGTTCACAAGACGTTGTTGTGGAGGAGTCTTCCGGTTCACAAGATGTTGTTGTGGATTGTCTTCTGGTTCTCAAGACGTTGTTGTGGAACAGTCTTCCGGTTCACAGGACGTTGTTGTGGAGGGGTCTTTCGGTTCACAAGACGTTGTTGTGGAACAGTCTTCCAGTTCACAATGCGTTGTTGTGGAGGAGTCTTCCGTTTCACAAGACGTTGTTGATCTATGTTATACCGGCACCATCCGCACAATGGAGATTAGTGGTGGTGACTGCAGAAATCTGTTGTCGGATTGGCGCACACTCGCACCCCCTGTTAACCAATAAGAACGGACAGGATTGTTACATTTTCTCCAGTTACCATCGTGATCGATGACGAAACTGTATTCGATAGTAATTGATAGATTAAAAAATTGGAAACGCTCTGCGACCCTCCGAAAGGTCTGCAGGTGTGTTCCATTGTCAATAAACTTGCGGAGTGCTCGCCTAATTTTAAACACTCAAGCAAGCACTCCAAAGAAACGGTTGAGAAGGAACGGCTGGCTTGGCAAGCGACAGCAAGCTGATTGCTCATGGAAAATACATTATGTTGCAAAGCCTGGTTGTCGTTAAGGACGCGTAGACTGCCTGGAAACCGCTAAGCCACGCCCCTCGGTCAGTTGTGTTTTTAATGAGTCGAAATCGATGAACTAGTGCAACTTATAAACGTCTAATTGCTTCACTGTGAGTTGTGTCGTCCTTTCAAAGGCTCAAATATCATATGAAAACAGAGGTGGTTTCATCGAGAGGAAGGAACGAGGTCAGAATACCTTCAAAGTATTAAATTGCTTATTTAAGTTGTGATTTTAACAGATTTTGAGGTTGTTTGAAGATGATTAAAGGAAAGTTATTCGAATAATCCCTTTTGGAGAATTTCTCAAAGAAATCCGCAATGACGGAAACTCATGTGAGCTCCATGGGACGACGAACGGAGGAAAGGCGACGGTACAGAGAGGGAAAGAAAGCACAAACGTTTGGATGGATCACAAGGGCGTGTCCTCGACGAGGTCCGCCTTTCCGGCATATAAAGCACGCAATTCAGCCAATTTATCTGGGTAGTGAACGGTCACCACCTCGTTGTCTCTTGTGGTCAAAGCTCCTTGGTCCTTGGAGGAGTCTTCCGTTTCACAAGACGTTGTTGCGGATGAGTCTTCCGGTTCACAAGACGTTGTTGTGGAGGAGTCTTCCGGTTCACAAGACGTTGTTGTGGAGGAGTCTTCCGATTCACAAGACGTTGTTGTGGAGGAGTCTTTCGGTTCACAAGACGTTGTTGTGGAGGAGTCTTCTGATTCACATGACGTTATTGTGGAGGAGTCTTCCGGTTCACAAGATGTTGTTGTGGATTGTCTTCCGGTTCACAAGACATTGTTGTGGAGGAGTCTTCCGGTTCACAAGATGTTGTTGTGGATTGTCTTCCGGTTCACAAGACGTTGTTGTGGAGGAGTCTTCCGGTTCACAAGACGTTGTTGTGGAGGAGTCTTTCAGTTCACAAGACGTTGTTGTGGAGGAGTCTTCCGGTTCACAAGACGTTGTTGTGGAGGAGTCTTCCGGTTCACAAGATGTTGTTTTGGATTGTCTTCCGGTTCACAAAACGTTGTTGTGGAGGAGTCTTCCAGTTCACAAGACGTTGTTGTGGAAGAGTCTTCTGGTTCACAAGACGTTGTTGTTGAGGAGTCTTTTGGTTCACAAGACATTGTTGTGGAGGAGTCTTCTGGTTCACAAGACGTTGTTGTGGAGGAGTCTTCCAGTTCACAAGACGTTGTTGTGGAGGAGTCTTCTGGTTCACAAGACGTTGTTGTGGAGGAGTCCTCCAGTTCACAAGACGTTGTTGTGGAGGAGTCTTCCGGTTCACAAGACGTTGTTGTGGAGGAGTCTTTTGGTTCACAAGACGTTGTTGTGGAGGAGTCTTCCGGTTCACAAGACGTTGTTGTGGAGGAGTCTTCCGGTTCAAAAGACGTTGTTGTGGAGGAGTCTTCCGGTTCACAAGATGTTGTTGTGGAGGAGTGTTTCGGTTTACAAGACGTTGTTGTGGAACAGTCTTCCAGTTCACCAGAGGTTGTTGTGCAGGAGTCTTCCGGTTCACAAGACATTGTTGTGGATGAGTCTTCCGGTTCACAAGACGTTGTTGTGGAGGAGTCTTTTGTTTCACAAGACGTTGTTGTGGAGGAGTCTTCCGGTTCACAAGACGTTGTTGTGGAGGAGTCTTCCGGTTCACAAGACGTCGTTGTGGATGAGTCTTCCGGTTCAAAAGACGTTGTTGTGGAGGAGTCACTGGGTTAGCAAGACGTTGTTGTGGATGAGGCTTATGGTTCACAAGACGTTGTTGTGGAGGAGTCATTGGGTTCGCAAGACGTTGTTGTGGAGGAGTCTTCCGGTTCACAAGACGTTGTTGTGGAGGAGTCTTCCGGTTCACAAAACGTTGTTGTGGAGGAGTCTTCCAGTTCACAAGACGTTGTTGTGGAAGAGTCTTCTGGTTCACAAGACGTTGTTGTTGAGGAGTCTTTTGGTTCACAAGACATTGTTGTGGAGGAGTCTTCTGGTTCACAATACGTTGTTGTGGAGGAGTCTTCTGGTTCACAAGACGTTGTTGTGGAGGAGTCCTCCAGTTCACAAGACGTTGTTGTGGAGGAGTCTTCCGGTTCACAAGACGTTGTTGTGGAGGAGTCTTTTGGTTCACACGACGTTGTTGTGGAGGAGTCTTCCGGTTCACAAGACGTTGTTGTGGAGGAGTCTTTCGGTTCACAATACGTTATTGTGGAGGAGTCCTCCGGTTCATAAGACGTTGTTGTGGAGGAGACTTCCGGTTCACAAGACGTTGTTGTGGAGGAGTCTTCCGGTTCACAAAACGTTGTTGTGGAGGAGTCTTCCAGTTCACAAGACGTTGTTGTGGAAGAGTCTTCTGGTTCACAAGACGTTGTTGTTGAGGAGTCTTTTGGTTCACAAGACATTGTTGTGGAGGAGTCTTCTGGTTCACAAGACGTTGTTGTGGAGGAGTCTTCTGGTTCACAAGACGTTGTTGTGGAGGAGTCCTCCAGTTCACAAGACGTTGTTGTGGAGGAGTCTTCCGGTTCACAAGACGTTGTTGTGGAGGAGTCTTTTGGTTCACACGACGTTGTTGTGGAGGAGTCTTCCGGTTCACAAGACGTTGTTGTGGAGGAGTCTTTCGGTTCACAATACGTTATTGTGGAGGAGTCCTCCGGTTCATAAGACGTTGTTGTGGAGGAGTCTTTCGGTTCACAAGACGTTGTTGTGGAGGAGTCTTCCAGTTCACAAGACGTTGTTGTGGAGGAGTCTTCTGGTTCACAAGACGTTGTTGTGGAGGAGTCTTCCAGTTCACAAGACGTTGTTGTGGAGGAGTCTTCTGGTTCACAAGACGTTGTTGTGGAGGAGTCTTCCAGTTCACAAGACGTTGTTGTGGAGGAGTCTTCCGGTTCACAAGACGTTGTTGTGGAGGAGTCTTTTGGTTCACAAGACGTTGTTGTGGAGGAGTCTTCCGGTTCACAAGACGTGGTTGTGGAGGAGTCTTCAGGTTCACAATACGTTATTGTGGAGGAGTCTTCCGGTTCATAAGACGTTGTTGTGGAGGAGACTTCCGGTTCACAAGACATTGTTGTGGAGGAGTCTTTCGGTTCGCAAGACGTTGTTGTAGATGAGACTTATGGTTCACAAGACGTTGTTGTGGAGGAGTCATTGGGTTAGCAACACGTTGTTGTGGATGAGACTTATGGTTCACAAGACGTTGTTGTGGAGGAGTCATTGGGTTAGCAAGACGTTGTTGTGGAGGAGTCTTCCGGTTCACAAGACGTTGTTGTGGAAGAGTCTTTTGTTCACAAGACGTTGTTGTGGAGGAGTCCTCCGGTTCACAAGACGTTGTTGTGGAGGAGTCTTCCGGTTCATAAGACGTTGTTGTGGAGGAGTCTTCCGGTTCACAAGACATTGTTGTGGAGGAGTCTTTCGGTTCGCAAGACGTTGTTGTTGATGAGACCAATGGTTCACAAGACATTGTTGTGGAGGAGTCATTGGGTTCGCAAGACGTTGTTGTGGATGAGTCTTCCAGTTCACAAGAAGTTGTTTTGGAGGAGTCTTCCGGTTCACAAGATGTTGTTGTGGAGGAGTCTTTCAGTTCACAAGACGTTGTTGTGGAGGAGTCTTCCGGTTCACAAGACGTTGTTGTGGAGGAGTCTTTCGGTTTACAAGACGTTGTTGTGGCGGAGTCTTCCAGTTCACAAGATGTTGTTGTGGAGGAGTCTTCCAGTTCACAAGACGTTGTTGTGGAGGAGTCTCCTGGTTCACAGGACGTTGTTGTGGAGGAGTCTTCCGGTTCACAAGACGTTGTTGTGGAAGAGTCTTCCGGTTCACAAGACGTTGTTGTGGAGGAGTCTTCCGGTTCACAAGACGTTGTTGTGGAGGAGTCTTCCGGTTCACAAGATGTTGTTGTGGATTGTCTTCTGGTTCTCAAGACGTTGTTGTGGAACAGTCTTCCGGTTCACAGGACGTTGTTGTGGAGGGGTCTTTCGGTTCACAAGACGTTGTTGTGGAACAGTCTTCCAGTTCACAATGCGTTGTTGTGGAGGAGTCTTCCGTTTCACAAGACGTTGTTGATCTATGTTATACCGGCACCATCCGCACAATGGAGATTAGTGGTGGTGACTGCAGAAATCTGTTGTCGGATTGGCGCACACTCGCACCCCCTGTTAACCAATAAGAACGGACAGGATTGTTACATTTTCTCCAGTTACCATCGTGATCGATGACGAAACTGTATTCGATAGTAATTGATAAATTAAAAAATTGGAAACGCTCTGCGACCCTCCGAAAGGTCTGCAGGTGTGTTCCATTGTCAATAAACTTGCGGAGTGCTCGCCTAATTTTAAACACTCAAGCAAGCACTCCAAAGAAACGGTTGAGAAGGAACGGCTGGCTTGGCAAGCGACAGCAAGCTGATTGCTCATGGAAAATACATTATGTTGCAAAGCCTGGTTGTCGTTAAGGACGCGTAGACTGCCTGGAAACCGCTAAGCCACGCCCCTCGGTCAGTTGTGTTTTTAATGAGTCGAAATCGATGAACTAGTGCAACTTATAAACGTCTAATTGCTTCACTGTGAGTTGTGTCGTCCTTTCAAAGGCTCAAATATCATATGAAAACAGAGGTGGTTTCATCGAGAGGAAGGAACGAGGTCAGAATACCTTCAAAGTATTAAATTGCTTATTTAAGTTGTGATTTTAACAGATTTTGAGGTTGTTTGAAGATGATTAAAGGAAAGTTATTCGAATAATCCCTTTTGGAGAATTTCTCAAAGAAATCCGCAATGACGGAAACTCATGTGAGCTCCATGGGACGACGAACGGAGGAAAGGCGACGGTACAGAGAGGGAAAGAAAGCACAAACGTTTGGATGGATCACAAGGGCGTGTCCTCGACGAGGTCCGCCTTTCCGGCATATAAAGCACGCAATTCAGCCAATTTATCTGGGTAGTGAACGGTCACCACCTCGTTGTCTCTTGTGGTCAAAGCTCCTTGGTC
Source organism: Myxine glutinosa (assembly GCF_964187855.1). NCBI lineage: Eukaryota > Metazoa > Chordata > Myxini > Myxiniformes > Myxinidae > Myxine > Myxine glutinosa. Next base: position 86,864,683 of record NC_136267.1, on the reverse strand, counting down.
CTTGGAGGAGTCTTCCGTTTCACAAGACGTTGTTGCGGATGAGTCTTCCGGTTCACAAGACGTTGTTGTGGAGGAGTCTTCCGGTTCACAAGACGTTGTTGTGGAGGAGTCTTCCGATTCACAAGACGTTGTTGTGGAGGAGTCTTTCGGTTCACAAGACGTTGTTGTGGAGGAGTCTTCTGATTCACATGACGTTATTGTGGAGGAGTCTTCCGGTTCACAAGATGTTGTTGTGGATTGTCTTCCGGTTCACAAGACATTGTTGTGGAGGAGTCTTCCGGTTCACAAGATGTTGTTGTGGATTGTCTTCCGGTTCACAAGACGTTGTTGTGGAGGAGTCTTCCGGTTCACAAGACGTTGTTGTGGAGGAGTCTTTCAGTTCACAAGACGTTGTTGTGGAGGAGTCTTCCGGTTCACAAGACGTTGTTGTGGAGGAGTCTTCCGGTTCACAAGATGTTGTTTTGGATTGTCTTCCGGTTCACAAAACGTTGTTGTGGAGGAGTCTTCCAGTTCACAAGACGTTGTTGTGGAAGAGTCTTCTGGTTCACAAGACGTTGTTGTTGAGGAGTCTTTTGGTTCACAAGACATTGTTGTGGAGGAGTCTTCTGGTTCACAAGACGTTGTTGTGGAGGAGTCTTCCAGTTCACAAGACGTTGTTGTGGAGGAGTCTTCTGGTTCACAAGACGTTGTTGTGGAGGAGTCCTCCAGTTCACAAGACGTTGTTGTGGAGGAGTCTTCCGGTTCACAAGACGTTGTTGTGGAGGAGTCTTTTGGTTCACAAGACGTTGTTGTGGAGGAGTCTTCCGGTTCACAAGACGTTGTTGTGGAGGAGTCTTCCGGTTCAAAAGACGTTGTTGTGGAGGAGTCTTCCGGTTCACAAGATGTTGTTGTGGAGGAGTGTTTCGGTTTACAAGACGTTGTTGTGGAACAGTCTTCCAGTTCACCAGAGGTTGTTGTGCAGGAGTCTTCCGGTTCACAAGACATTGTTGTGGATGAGTCTTCCGGTTCACAAGACGTTGTTGTGGAGGAGTCTTTTGTTTCACAAGACGTTGTTGTGGAGGAGTCTTCCGGTTCACAAGACGTTGTTGTGGAGGAGTCTTCCGGTTCACAAGACGTCGTTGTGGATGAGTCTTCCGGTTCAAAAGACGTTGTTGTGGAGGAGTCACTGGGTTAGCAAGACGTTGTTGTGGATGAGGCTTATGGTTCACAAGACGTTGTTGTGGAGGAGTCATTGGGTTCGCAAGACGTTGTTGTGGAGGAGTCTTCCGGTTCACAAGACGTTGTTGTGGAGGAGTCTTCCGGTTCACAAAACGTTGTTGTGGAGGAGTCTTCCAGTTCACAAGACGTTGTTGTGGAAGAGTCTTCTGGTTCACAAGACGTTGTTGTTGAGGAGTCTTTTGGTTCACAAGACATTGTTGTGGAGGAGTCTTCTGGTTCACAAGACGTTGTTGTGGAGGAGTCTTCTGGTTCACAAGACGTTGTTGTGGAGGAGTCCTCCAGTTCACAAGACGTTGTTGTGGAGGAGTCTTCCGGTTCACAAGACGTTGTTGTGGAGGAGTCTTTTGGTTCACACGACGTTGTTGTGGAGGAGTCTTCCGGTTCACAAGACGTTGTTGTGGAGGAGTCTTTCGGTTCACAATACGTTATTGTGGAGGAGTCCTCCGGTTCATAAGACGTTGTTGTGGAGGAGACTTCCGGTTCACAAGACATTGTTGTGGAGGAGTCTTTCGGTTCACAAGACGTTGTTGTGGAGGAGTCTTCCAGTTCACAAGACGTTGTTGTGGAGGAGTCTTCTGGTTCACAAGACGTTGTTGTGGAGGAGTCTTCCAGTTCACAAGACGTTGTTGTGGAGGAGTCTTCTGGTTCACAAGACGTTGTTGTGGAGGAGTCTTCCAGTTCACAAGACGTTGTTGTGGAGGAGTCTTCCGGTTCACAAGACGTTGTTGTGGAGGAGTCTTTTGGTTCACAAGACGTTGTTGTGGAGGAGTCTTCCGGTTCACAAGACGTGGTTGTGGAGGAGTCTTCAGGTTCACAATACGTTATTGTGGAGGAGTCTTCCGGTTCATAAGACGTTGTTGTGGAGGAGACTTCCGGTTCACAAGACATTGTTGTGGAGGAGTCTTTCGGTTCGCAAGACGTTGTTGTAGATGAGACTTATGGTTCACAAGACGTTGTTGTGGAGGAGTCATTGGGTTAGCAAGACGTTGTTGTGGATGAGACTTATGGTTCACAAGACGTTGTTGTGGAGGAGTCATTGGGTTAGCAAGACGTTGTTGTGGAGGAGTCTTCCGGTTCACAAGACGTTGTTGTGGAAGAGTCTTTTGTTCACAAGACGTTGTTGTGGAGGAGTCCTCCGGTTCACAAGACGTTGTTGTGGAGGAGTCTTCCGGTTCATAAGTCGTTGTTGTGGAGGAGTCTTCCAGTTCACAAGACATTGTTGTGGAGGAGTCTTTCGGTTCGCAAGACGTTGTTGTTGATGAGACCAATGGTTCACAAGACATTGTTGTGGAGGAGTCATTGGGTTCGCAAGACGTTGTTGTGGATGAGTCTTCCGGTTCACAAGAAGTTGTTTTGGAGGAGTCTTCCGGTTCACAAGATGTTGTTGCGGAGGAGTCTTCCGGTTCACAAAACGTTGTTGTGGAGGAGTCTTCCGGTTCACAAGACGTTGTTGTGGAGGATTCTTCCGGTTCACAAGACGTTGTTGTGGAGGAGTCTTTCGGTTTTCAAGACGTTGTTGTGGAGTCTTTTGGTTCACAAGACGTTGTTGTGGAGGAATCTTCCGGTTCACAAGACTTGTTGATCTATGTTATACCGGCAACATCCGCACAATAGAGATTCGTGGTGGTGACTGCAGAAATCTGTTGTCGGATTGGCGCACACTCGCACCCCCTGTTAACCACTAAGAATGGACAGGATTCTCACATTTTCTCCAGTTACCATCATGATCGATGACGAAACTGTATTCGATAGTAATTGATAGATTAAAAATTTGGAAACGCTCTGCGACCCTCCGACAGGTCTGCAGTTGTGTTCCATTGACAATAAACTTGTGGAGTGCTCGCCTAATTTTAAACACTCTAGCAAGCACTCCAAAGAAACGGTTGAGAAGGAACGGCTGGCTTGGCAAGCGACAGCAAGCTGATTGCTCATGGAAAATACATTATGTTGCAAAGCCTGGTTGTCGTAAAGGACGCGGAGACTGCCTGGAAACCGCTAAGCCACGCCCCTCGGTCAGTTGTGTTTTTAATGAGTCGAAATCGATGAACTAGAGCAACTTATAAACGTCTAATTGCTTCACTGTGAGTTGTGTCGTCCTTTAAAAGGCTCAAATATCATATGAAAACGGCGGTGGTTTCATCGAGAAGAAGGAACGAGGTCAGAATACCTTCAAAGTATTAAATTGCTTATTTAAGTTGTGATTTTAACAGAATTTGAAGTTGTTTGAAGATGATTAAAGGAAAGTTTTTCGAATATTCCCTTTTGGAGAATTTCTCAAAGAAATCCGCAATGAGGGAAACTCATGTGAGCTCCATGGGACGATGAACGGAGGAAAAGCGACGGCACAGAGAGGGAAAGAAAGCACAAACGTTTGGATGGATCAGAAGGGCGTGTCCTCGACGAGGTCCGCCTTTCCGGCATAAAAAGCGCGCAATTCAGCCACTTGATCTGGGTGGTGAACGGTCACCACCTCGTTGTCTCTTGTGGTCAAAGCTCCTTGGTCCTTGGAGGAGTCTTCCGGTTCACAAGACGTTGTTGTGGAGGAGTCTTTCGGTTTACAAGACGTTGTTGTGGAGGAGTCTTCCGGTTCAAAAGACGTTGTTGTGGAGGAGTCTTCCGGTTCACAAGATGTTGTTGTGGAGGAGTGTTTCGGTTTACAAGACGTTGTTGTGGAACAGTCTTCCAGTTCACCAGAGGTTGTTGTGCAGGAGTCGTCCGGTTCACAAGACATTGTTGTGGATGAGTCTTCCGGTTCACAAGACGTTGTTGTGGAGGAGTCTTTTGTTTCACAAGACGTTGTTGTGGAGGAGTCTTCCGGTTCACAAGACGTTGTTGTGGAGGAGTCTTCCGGTTCACAAGACGTCGTTGTGGATGAGTCTTCCGGTTCAAAAGACGTTGTTGTGGAGGAGTCATTGGGTTAGCAAGACGTTCTTGTGGATGAGACTTATGGTTCACAAGACGTTGTTGTGGAGGAGTCATTGCGTTCGCAAGACGTTGTTGTGGAGGAGTCTTCCGGTTCACAAGACGTTGTTGTGGAGGAGTCTTCCGGTTCACAAAACGTTCTTGTGGAGGAGTCTTCCAGTTCACAAGACGTTGTTGTGGAAGAGTCTTCTGGTTCACAAGACGTTGTTGTGGAGGAGTCTCCTGGTTCACAGGACGTTGTTGTGGAGGAGTCTTCCGGTCCACAAGACGTCGTTGTGGAGGAGCCTTCCGGTTCAAAAGACGTTGTTGTGGAGGAGTCTTCCGGTTCACAAGATGTTGTTGTGGAGGAGTGTTTCGGTTTTCAAGTTGTTGTTGTGGAACAGTCTTCCAGTTCACCAGAGGTTGTTGTGCAGGAGTCTTCCAGTTCACAAGACATTGTTGTGGATGAGTCTTCCGGTTCACAAGACATTGTTGTGGAGGAGTCTTTAGGTTCACAAGACGTTGTTGTGGAGGAGTCTTCCATTCACAAGACGTTGTTGTGGAGGCGTCTTCCGGTTCACAAGACGTCGTTGTGGACGAGTCTTCCGGTTCACAAGACGTCGTTGTGGAGGAGTCTTCCGGTTCAAAAGACGTCGTTGTGGAGAAGTCTTCCGGGTCACAAGACGTTGTTGTGGAGGAGTCTTCCGGTTCACAAGATGTTGTTGTGGAGGAGTCTTCCGTTCAGAAGACGTTGTTGTGGAGGCGTCTTCCGGTTCACAAGACGTTGTTGTGGAGGAGTCTTCCGTTCACAAGACGTTGTTGTGGAGGCGTCTTCCGGTTCACAAGACGTCGTTGTGGAGGAGTCTTCCGGTTCACAAGACGTCCTTGTGGAGGAGTCTTCCAGTTCACAAGACGTTGTTGTGGAAGAGTCTTTGGTTCACAAGACGTTGTTGTTGAGGAGTCTTCCGGTTCACAAGACGTTGTTGTGGAGGAGTCTTCCAGTTCACAAGACGTTGTTGTGGAGGAGTCTTCTGGTCCACAAGACGTTGTTGTGGAGGAGTCCTCCAGTTCACAAGACGTTGTTGTGGAGGAGTCTTCTGGTTCACAAGACGTTGTTGTGGAGGAGTCTTTTGGTTCACACGACGTTGTTGTGGAGGAGTCTTCCGGTTCACAAGACGTTGCTGTGGAGGAGTCTTCCGGTTCACAATACGTTATTGTGGAGGAGTCTTCCGGTTCATAAGACGTTGTTGTGGAGGAGACTTCCGGTTCACAAGACATTGTTGTGGAGGAGTCTTTCGGTTCGCAAGACGTTGTTGTTGATGAGACTTATGGTTCACAAGACGTTGTTGTGGAGGAGTCATTGGGTTAGCAAGACGTTGTTGTGGATGAGACTTATGGTTCACAAGACGTTGTTGTGGAGGAGTCATTGGGTTAGCAAGACGTTGTTGTGGAGGAGTCTTCCGGTTCACAAGACGTTGTTGTGGAGGAGTCTCCTGGTTCACAGGATGTTGTTGTGGAGGAGTCTTCCGGTTCACAAGACGTCGTTGTGGAGGAGTCTTCCGGTTCAAAAGACGTTGTTGTGCAGGAGTCTTCCGGTTCACAAGATGTTGTTGTGGAGGAGTGTTTCGGTTTACAAGACGTTGTTGTGGAACAGTCTTCCAGTTCACCAGAGGTTGTTGTGGAGGAGTGTTTCGGTTTACAAGACGTTGTTGTGGAACAGTCTTCCGGTTCACAAGACGTTGTTGTGGATGAGTCTTCCGGTTCACAAGACGTTGTTGTGGAGGAGTCTTTTGGTTCACAAGACGTTGTTGTGGAGGAGTCTTCCGGTTCACAAGACTTTTTTGTGGAGGCGTCTTCCGGATCACAAGACGTCGTTGTGGAGGAGTCTTCCAGTTCACAAGACGTCGTTGTGGAGGAGTCTTCCGGTTCAAATGACGTTGTTGTGGAGGAGTCTTCCGGTTCACAATATGTTGTTGTGGAGGAGTGTTTCGGTTTACAAGACGTTGTTGTGGAACAGTCTTCCAGTTCACCACTGGTTGTTGTGCAGGAGTCTTCCGGTTCACAAGACGTTGTTGTGGAGGAGTCTTCCAGTTCACAAGACGTTGTTGTGGAAGAGTCTTCCAGTTCACAAGACGTTGTTGTGGAGGAGTCTTCCGGTTCACAAGACATTGTTGTGGAGGAGTCTTCAGGTTCACAAGACGTTGTTGTGGAGGAGTCTTCCAGTTCACAAGACGTTGTTGTGGAACAGTCTTCCAGTTCACCAGAGGTTGTTGTGCAGGAGTCTTCCGGTTCACAAGACATTGTTGTGGATGAGTCTTCCGGTTCACAAGACGTTGTTGTGGAGGAGTCTTTTGTTTCACAAGACGTTGTTGTGGAGGAGTCTTCCGGTTCACAAGACGTTGTTGTGGACGAGTCTTCCGGTTCACAAGACGTCGTTGTGGATGAGTCTTCCGGTTCAAAAGACGTTGTTGTGGAGGAGTCATTGGGTTAGCAAGACGTTGTTGTGGATGAGACTTATGGTTCACAAGACGTTGTTGTGGAGGAGTCATTGGGTTCGCAAGACGTTGTTGTGGAGGAGTCTTCCGGTTCACAAGACGTTGTTGTGGAGGAGTCTTCCGGTTCACAAGACGTTGTTGTGGAGGAGTCTTCCAGTTCACAAGACGTTGTTGTGGAAGAGTCTTCTGGTTCACAAGACGTTGTTGTTGAGGAGTCTTTTGGTTCACAAGACATTGTTGTGGAGGAGTCTTCTGGTTCACAAGACGTTGTTGTGGAGGAGTCTTCCAGTTCACAAGACGTTGTTGTGGAGGAGTCTTCTGGTTCGCAAGACGTTGTTGTGGAGGAGTCTTCCAGTTCACAAGACGTTGTTGTGGAGGAGTCTTCCGGTTCACAAGACGTTGTTGTGGAGGAGTCTTTTGATTCACAAGACGTTGTTGTGGAGGAGTCTTCCGGTTCACAAGACGTTGTTGTGGAGGAGTCTTCCGGTTCACAATACGTTATTGTGGAGGAGTCTTCCGGTTCATAAGACGTTGTTGTGGAGGAGACTTCCGGTTCACAAGACATTGTTGTGGAGGAGTCTTTCGGTTCGCAAGACGTTGTTGTTGATGAGACTTATGGTTCACAAGACGTTGTTGTGGAGGAGTCATTGGGTTAGCAAGACGTTGTTGTGGATGAGACTTATGGTTCACAAGACGTTGTTGTGGAGGAGTCATTGGGCTAGCAAGACGTTGTTGTGGAGGAGTCTTCCGGTTCACAAGACGTTGTTGTGGAAGAGTCTTTTGTTCACAAGACGTTGTTGTGGAGGAGTCCTCCGGTTCACAAGACGTTGTTGTGGAGGAGTCTTCCGGTTCATAAGACGTTGTTGTGGAGGAGTCTTCCGGTTCACAAGACATTGTTGTGGAGGAGTCTTTCGGTTCGCAAGACGTTGTTGTTGATGAGACCAATGGTTCACAAGACATTGTTGTGGAGGAGTCATTGGGTTCGCAAGACGTTGTTGTGGATGAGTCTTCCGGTTCACAAGAAGTTGTTTTGGAGGAGTCTTCCGGTTCACAAGATGTTGTTGCGGAGGAGTCTTCCGGTTCACAAAACGTTGTTGTGGAGGATGCTTCCGGTTCACAAGACGTTGTTGTGGAGGATTCTTCCGGTTCACAAGACGTTGTTGTGGAGGAGTCTTTCGGTTTTCAAGACGTTGTTGTGGAGGAGTCTTCCAGTTCACAAGACGTTGTTGTGGAGAAGTCTTTTGGTTCACAAGACGTTGTTGTGGAGGAATCTTCCGGTTCACAAGACTTGTTGATCTATGTTATGCCGGCACCATCCGCACAAGAGAGATTCGTGGTGGTGACTGCAGAAATCTGTTGTCGGATTGGCGCACACTCGCACCCCCTGTTAAGCAATAAGAATGGACAGGATTCTCACATTTTCTCCAGTTACCATCATGATCGATGACAAAACTGTATTCGATAGTAATTGATAGATTTAAAATTTGGAAACGCTCTGCGACCCTCCGACAGGTCTGCAGTTGTGTTCCATTGACAATAAACTTGTGGAGTGCTCGCCTAATTTTAAACACTCTAGCAAGCACTCCAAAGAAACGGTTGAGAAGGAACGGCTGGCTTGGCAAGCGACAGCAAGCTGATTGCTCATGGAAAATACATTATGTTGCAAAGCCTGGTTGTCGTTAAGGACGCGTAGACTGCCTGGAAACCGCTAAGCCACGCCCCTCGGTCAGTTGTGTTTTTAATGAGTCGAAATCGATGAACTAGTGCAACTTATAAACGTCTAATTGCTTCACTGTGAGTTGTGTCGTCCTTTCAAAGGCTCAAATATCATATGAAAACAGAGGTGGTTTCATCGAGAGGAAGGAACGAGGTCAGAATACCTTCAAAGTATTAAATTGCTTATTTAAGTTGTGATTTTAACAGATTTTGAGGTTGTTTGAAGATGATTAAAGGAAAGTTATTCGAATATTCCCTTTTGGAGAATTTCTCAAAGAAATCCGCAATGACGGAAACTCATGTGAGCTCCATGGGACGATGAACGGAGGAAAGGCGACGGTACAGAGAGGGAAAGAAAGCACAAACGTTTGGATGGATCACAAGGGCGTGTCCTCGACGAGGTCCGCCTTTCCGGCATATAAAGCACGCAATTCAGCCAATTTATCTGGGTAGTGAACGGTCACCACCTCGTTGTCTCTTGTGGTCAAAGCTCCTTGGTCCTTGGAGGAGTCTTCCGTTTCACAAGACGTTGTTGCGGATGAGTCTTCCGGTTCACTAGACGTTGTTGTGGAGGAGTCTTCCGGTTCACAAGACGTTGTTGTGGAGGAGTCTTCCGATTCACAACACGTTGTTGTGGAGGAGTCTTTCGGTTCACAAGACGTTGTTGTGGAGGAGTCTTCTGATTCACATGACGTTATTGTGGAGGAGTCTTCCGGTTCACAAGATGTTGTTGTGGATTGTCTTCCGGTTCACAAGACGTTGTTGTGGAACAGTCTTCCAGTTCACCAGAGGTTGTTGTGCAGGAGTCGTCCGGTTCACAAGACATTGTTGTGGATGAGTCTTCCGGTTCACAAGACGTTGTTGTGGAGGAGTCTTTTGTTTCACAAGACGTTGTTGTGGAGGAGTCTTCCGGTTCACAAGACGTTGTTGTGGAGGAGTCTTCCGGTTCACAAGACGTCGTTGTGGATGAGTCTTCCGGTTCAAAAGACGTTGTTGTGGAGGAGTCATTGGGTTAGCAAGACGTTGTTGTGGATGAGACTTATGGTTCACAAGACGTTGTTGTGGAGGAGTCATTGCGTTCGCAAGACGTTGTTGTGGAGGAGTCTTCCGGTTCACAAGACGTTGTTGTGGAGGAGTCTTCCGGTTCACAAAACGTTCTTGTGGAGGAGTCTTCCAGTTCACAAGACGTTGTTGTGGAAGAGTCTTCTGGTTCACAAGACGTTGTTGTGGAGGAGTCTCCTGGTTCACAGGACGTTGTTGTGGAGGAGTCTTCCGGTCCACAAGACGTCGTTGTGGAGGAGCCTTCCGGTTCAAAAGACGTTGTTGTGGAGGAGTCTTCCGGTTCACAAGATGTTGTTGTGGAGGAGTGTTTCGGTTTTCAAGTTGTTGTTGTGGAACAGTCTTCCAGTTCACCAGAGGTTGTTGTGCAGGAGTCTTCCAGTTCACAAGACATTGTTGTGGATGAGTCTTCCGGTTCACAAGACATTGTTGTGGAGGAGTCTTTAGGTTCACAAGACGTTGTTGTGGAGGAGTCTTCCGTTCACAAGACGTTGTTGTGGAGGCGTCTTCCGGTTCACAAGACGTCGTTGTGGAGGAGTCTTCCGGTTCACAAGACGTCGTTGTGGAGGAGTCTTCCGGTTCAAAAGACGTCGTTGTGGAGAAGTCTTCCGGGTCACAAGACGTTGTTGTGGAGGAGTCTTCCGGTTCACAAGATGTTGTTGTGGAGGAGTCTTCCGTTCAGAAGACGTTGTTGTGGAGGCGTCTTCCGGTTCACAAGACGTTGTTGTGGAGGAGTCTTCCGTTCACAAGACGTTGTTGTGGAGGCGTCTTCCGGTTCACAAGACGTCGTTGTGGAGGAGTCTTCCGGTTCACAAGACGTCGTTGTGGAGGAGTCTTCCAGTTCACAAGACGTTGTTGTGGAAGAGACTTCCGGTTCACAAGACATTGTTGTGGAGGAGTCTTTCGGTTCGCAAGACGTTGTTGTTGATGAGACTTATGGTTCACAAGACGTTGTTGTGGAGGAGTCATTGGGTTAGCAAGACGTTGTTGTGGATGAGACTTATGGTTCACAAGACGTTGTTGTGGAGGAGTCATTGGGTTAGCAAGACGTTGTTGTGGAGGAGTCTTCCGGTTCACAAGACGTTGTTGTGGAAGAGTCTTTTGTTCACAAGACGTTGTTGTGGAGGAGTCCTCCGGTTCACAAGACGTTGTTGTGGAGGAGTCTTCCGGTTCATAAGACGTTGTTGTGGAGGAGTCTTCCGGTTCACAAGACATTGTTGTGGAGGAGTCTTTCGGTTCGCAAGACGTTGTTGTTGATGAGACCAATGGTTCACAAGACATTGTTGTGGAGGAGTCATTGGGTTCGCAAGACGTTGTTGTGGATGAGTCTTCCAGTTCACAAGAAGTTGTTTGGGAGGAGTCTTCCGGTTCACAAGATGTTGTTGTGGAGGAGTCTTTCAGTTCACAAGACGTTGTTGTGGAGGAGTCTTCCGGTTCACAAGACGTTGTTGTGGAGGAGTCTTTCGGTTTACAAGACGTTGTTGTGGCGGAGTCTTCCAGTTCACAAGATGTTGTTGTGGAGGAGTCTTCCAGTTCACAAGACGTTGTTGTGGAGGAGTCTCCTGGTTCACAGGACGTTGTTGTGGAGGAGTCTTCCGGTTCACAAGACGTTGTTGTGGAAGAGTCTTCCGGTTCACAAGACGTTGTTGTGGAGGAGTCTTCCGGTTCACAAGACGTTGTTGTGGAGGAGTCTTCCGGTTCACAAGATGTTGTTGTGGATTGTCTTCTGGTTCTCAAGACGTTGTTGTGGAACAGTCTTCCGGTTCACAGGACGTTGTTGTGGAGGGGTCTTTCGGTTCACAAGACGTTGTTGTGGAACAGTCTTCCAGTTCACAATGCGTTGTTGTGGAGGAGTCTTCCGTTTCACAAGACGTTGTTGATCTATGTTATACCGGCACCATCCGCACAATGGAGATTAGTGGTGGTGACTGCAGAAATCTGTTGTCGGATTGGCGCACACTCGCACCCCCTGTAAACCAATAAGAACGGACAGGATTGTTACATTTTCTCCAGTTACCATCGTGATCGATGACGAAACTGTATTCGATAGTAATTGATAGATTTAAAAATTGGAAACGCTCTGCGACCCTCCGAAAGGTCTGCAGGTGTGTTCCATTGTCAATAAACTTGCGGAGTGCTCGCCTAATTTTAAACACTCAAGCAAGCACTCCAAAGAAACGGTTGAGAAGGAACGGCTGGCTTGGCAAGCGACAGCAAGCTGATTGCTCATGGAAAATACATTATGTTGCAAAGCCTGGTTGTCGTTAAGGACGCGTAGACTGCCTGGAAACCGCTAAGCCACGCCCCTCGGTCAGTTGTGTTTTTAATGAGTCGAAATCGATGAACTAGTGCAACTTATAAACGTCTAATTGCTTCACTGTGAGTTGTGTCGTCCTTTCAAAGGCTCAAATATCATATGAAAACAGAGGTGGTTTCATCGAGAGGAAGGAACGAGGTCAGAATACCTTCAAAGTATTAAATTGCTTATTTAAGTTGTGATTTTAACAGATTTTGAGGTTGTTTGAAGATGATTAAAGGAAAGTTATTCGAATAATCCCTTTTGGAGAATTTCTCAAAGAAATCCGCAATGACGGAAACTCATGTGAGCTCCATGGGACGACGAACGGAGGAAAGGCGACGGTACAGAGAGGGAAAGAAAGCACAAACGTTTGGATGGATCACAAGGGCGTGTCCTCGACGAGGTCCGCCTTTCCGGCATATAAAGCACGCAATTCAGCCAATTTATCTGGGTAGTGAACGGTCACCACCTCGTTGTCTCTTGTGGTCAAAGCTCCTTGGTCCTTGGAGGAGTCTTCCGTTTCACAAGACGTTGTTGCGGATGAGTCTTCCGGTTCACAAGACGTTGTTGTGGAGGAGTCTTCCGGTTCACAAGACGTTGTTGTGGAGGAGTCTTCCGATTCACAAGACGTTGTTGTGGAGGAGTCTTTCGGTTCACAAGACGTTGTTGTGGAGGAGTCTTCTGATTCACATGACGTTATTGTGGAGGAGTCTTCCGGTTCACAAGATGTTGTTGTGGATTGTCTTCCGGTTCACAAGACATTGTTGTGGAGGAGTCTTCCGGTTCACAAGATGTTGTTGTGGATTGTCTTCCGGTTCACAAGACGTTGTTGTGGAGGAGTCTTCCGGTTCACAAGACGTTGTTGTGGAGGAGTCTTTCAGTTCACAAGACGTTGTTGTGGAGGAGTCTTCCGGTTCACAAGACCTTGTTGTGGAGGAGTCTTCCGGTTCACAAGATGTTGTTTTGGATTGTCTTCCGGTTCACAAAACGTTGTTGTGGAGGAGTCTTCCAGTTCACAAGACGTTGTTGTGGAAGAGTCTTCTGGTTCACAAGACGTTGTTGTTGAGGAGTCTTTTGGTTCACAAGACATTGTTGTGGAGGAGTCTTTTGTTTCACAAGACGTTGTTGTGGAGGAGTCTTCCGGTTCACAAGACGTTGTTGTGGAGGAGTCTTCCGGTTCACAAGACGTCGTTGTGGATGAGTCTTCCGGTTCAAAAGACGTTGTTGTGGAGGAGTCATTGGGTTAGCAAGACGTTCTTGTGGATGAGACTTATGGTTCACAAGACGTTGTTGTGGAGGAGTCATTGCGTTCGCAAGACGTTGTTGTGGAGGAGTCTTCCGGTTCACAAGACGTTGTTGTGGAGGAGTCTTCCGGTTCACAAAACGTTCTTGTGGAGGAGTCTTCCAGTTCACAAGACGTTGTTGTGGAAGAGTCTTCTGGTTCACAAGACGTTGTTGTGGAGGAGTCTCCTGGTTCACAGGACGTTGTTGTGGAGGAGTCTTCCGGTCCACAAGACGTCGTTGTGGATTGTCTTCCGGTTCACAAGACGTTGTTGTGGAGGAGTCTTCCGGTTCACAAGACGTTGTTGTGGAGGAGTCTTTCAGTTCACAAGACGTTGTTGTGGAGGAGTCTTCCGGTTCACAAGACCTTGTTGTGGAGGAGTCTTCCGGTTCACAAGATGTTGTTTTGGATTGTCTTCCGGTTCACAAAACGTTGTTGTGGAGGAGTCTTCCAGTTCACAAGACGTTGTTGTGGAAGAGTCTTCTGGTTCACAAGACGTTGTTGTTGAGGAGTCTTTTGGTTCACAAGACATTGTTGTGGAGGAGTCTTTTGTTTCACAAGACGTTGTTGTGGAGGAGTCTTCCGGTTCACAAGACGTTGTTGTGGAGGAGTCTTCCGGTTCACAAGACGTCGTTGTGGATGAGTCTTCCGGTTCAAAAGACGTTGTTGTGGAGGAGTCATTGGGTTAGCAAGACGTTCTTGTGGATGAGACTTATGGTTCACAAGACGTTGTTGTGGAGGAGTCATTGCGTTCGCAAGACGTTGTTGTGGAGGAGTCTTCCGGTTCACAAGACGTTGTTGTGGAGGAGTCTTCCGGTTCACAAAACGTTCTTGTGGAGGAGTCTTCCAGTTCACAAGACGTTGTTGTGGAAGAGTCTTCTGGTTCACAAGACGTTGTTGTGGAGGAGTCTCCTGGTTCACAGGACGTTGTTGTGGAGGAGTCTTCCGGTCCACAAGACGTCGTTGTGGAGGAGCCTTCCGGTTCAAAAGACGTTGTTGTGGAGGAGTCTTCCGGTTCACAAGATGTTGTTGTGGAGGAGTGTTTCGGTTTTCAAGTTGTTGTTGTGGAACAGTCTTCCAGTTCACCAGAGGTTGTTGTGCAGGAGTCTTCCAGTTCACAAGACATTGTTGTGGATGAGTCTTCCGGTTCACAAGACATTGTTGTGGAGGAGTCTTTAGGTTCACAAGACGTTGTTGTGGAGGAGTCTTCCATTCACAAGACGTTGTTGTGGAGGCGTCTTCCGGTTCACAAGACGTCGTTGTGGACGAGTCTTCCGGTTCACAAGACGTCGTTGTGGAGGAGTCTTCCGGTTCAAAAGACGTCGTTGTGGAGAAGTCTTCCGGGTCACAAGACGTTGTTGTGGAGGAGTCTTCCGGTTCACAAGATGTTGTTGTGGAGGAGTCTTCCGTTCAGAAGACGTTGTTGTGGAGGCGTCTTCCGGTTCACAAGACGTTGTTGTGGAGGAGTCTTCCGTTCACAAGACGTTGTTGTGGAGGCGTCTTCCGGTTCACAAGACGTCGTTGTGGAGGAGTCTTCCGGTTCACAAGACGTCCTTGTGGAGGAGTCTTCCAGTTCACAAGACGTTGTTGTGGAAGAGTCTTTGGTTCACAAGACGTTGTTGTTGAGGAGTCTTCCGGTTCACAAGACGTTGTTGTGGAGGAGTCTTCCAGTTCACAAGACGTTGTTGTGGAGGAGTCTTCTGGTCCACAAGACGTTGTTGTGGAGGAGTCCTCCAGTTCACAAGACGTTGTTGTGGAGGAGTCTTCTGGTTCACAAGACGTTGTTGTGGAGGAGTCTTTTGGTTCACACGACGTTGTTGTGGAGGAGTCTTCCGGTTCACAAGACGTTGCTGTGGAGGAGTCTTCCGGTTCACAATACGTTATTGTGGAGGAGTCTTCCGGTTCATAAGACGTTGTTGTGGAGGAGACTTCCGGTTCACAAGACATTGTTGTGGAGGAGTCTTTCGGTTCGCAAGACGTTGTTGTTGATGAGACTTATGGTTCACAAGACGTTGTTGTGGAGGAGTCATTGGGTTAGCAAGACGTTGTTGTGGATGAGACTTATGGTTCACAAGACGTTGTTGTGGAGGAGTCATTGGGTTAGCAAGACGTTGTTGTGGAGGAGTCTTCCGGTTCACAAGACGTTGTTGTGGAGGAGTCTCCTGGTTCACAGGATGTTGTTGTGGAGGAGTCTTCCGGTTCACAAGACGTCGTTGTGGAGGAGTCTTCCGGTTCAAAAGACGTTGTTGTGCAGGAGTCTTCCGGTTCACAAGATGTTGTTGTGGAGGAGTGTTTCGGTTTACAAGACGTTGTTGTGGAACAGTCTTCCAGTTCACCAGAGGTTGTTGTGGAGGAGTGTTTCGGTTTACAAGACGTTGTTGTGGAACAGTCTTCCGGTTCACAAGACGTTGTTGTGGATGAGTCTTCCGGTTCACAAGACGTTGTTGTGGAGGAGTCTTTTGGTTCACAAGACGTTGTTGTGGAGGAGTCTTCCGGTTCACAAGACTTTTTTGTGGAGGCGTCTTCCGGATCACAAGACGTCGTTGTGGAGGAGTCTTCCAGTTCACAAGACGTCGTTGTGGAGGAGTCTTCCGGTTCAAATGACGTTGTTGTGGAGGAGTCTTCCGGTTCACAATATGTTGTTGTGGAGGAGTGTTTCGGTTTACAAGACGTTGTTGTGGAACAGTCTTCCAGTTCACCACTGGTTGTTGTGCAGGAGTCTTCCGGTTCACAAGACGTTGTTGTGGAGGAGTCTTCCAGTTCACAAGACGTTGTTGTGGAAGAGTCTTCCAGTTCACAAGACGTTGTTGTGGAGGAGTCTTCCGGTTCACAAGACATTGTTGTGGAGGAGTCTTCAGGTTCACAAGACGTTGTTGTGGAGGAGTCTTCCAGTTCACAAGACGTTGTTGTGGAACAGTCTTCCAGTTCACCAGAGGTTGTTGTGCAGGAGTCTTCCGGTTCACAAGACATTGTTGTGGATGAGTCTTCCGGTTCACAAGACGTTGTTGTGGAGGAGTCTTTTGTTTCACAAGACGTTGTTGTGGAGGAGTCTTCCGGTTCACAAGACGTTGTTGTGGACGAGTCTTCCGGTTCACAAGACGTCGTTGTGGATGAGTCTTCCGGTTCAAAAGACGTTGTTGTGGAGGAGTCATTGGGTTAGCAAGACGTTGTTGTGGATGAGACTTATGGTTCACAAGACGTTGTTGTGGAGGAGTCATTGGGTTCGCAAGACGTTGTTGTGGAGGAGTCTTCCGGTTCACAAGACGTTGTTGTGGAGGAGTCTTCCGGTTCACAAGACGTTGTTGTGGAGGAGTCTTCCAGTTCACAAGACGTTGTTGTGGAAGAGTCTTCTGGTTCACAAGACGTTGTTGTTGAGGAGTCTTTTGGTTCACAAGACATTGTTGTGGAGGAGTCTTCTGGTTCACAAGACGTTGTTGTGGAGGAGTCTTCCAGTTCACAAGACGTTGTTGTGGAGGAGTCTTCTGGTTCGCAAGACGTTGTTGTGGAGGAGTCTTCCAGTTCACAAGACGTTGTTGTGGAGGAGTCTTCCGGTTCACAAGACGTTGTTGTGGAGGAGTCTTTTGATTCACAAGACGTTGTTGTGGAGGAGTCTTCCGGTTCACAAGACGTTGTTGTGGAGGAGTCTTCCGGTTCACAATACGTTATTGTGGAGGAGTCTTCCGGTTCATAAGACGTTGTTGTGGAGGAGACTTCCGGTTCACAAGACATTGTTGTGGAGGAGTCTTTCGGTTCGCAAGACGTTGTTGTTGATGAGACTTATGGTTCACAAGACGTTGTTGTGGAGGAGTCATTGGGTTAGCAAGACGTTGTTGTGGATGAGACTTATGGTTCACAAGACGTTGTTGTGGAGGAGTCATTGGGCTAGCAAGACGTTGTTGTGGAGGAGTCTTCCGGTTCACAAGACGTTGTTGTGGAAGAGTCTTTTGTTCACAAGACGTTGTTGTGGAGGAGTCCTCCGGTTCACAAGACGTTGTTGTGGAGGAGTCTTCCGGTTCATAAGACGTTGTTGTGGAGGAGTCTTCCGGTTCACAAGACATTGTTGTGGAGGAGTCTTTCGGTTCGCAAGACGTTGTTGTTGATGAGACCAATGGTTCACAAGACATTGTTGTGGAGGAGTCATTGGGTTCGCAAGACGTTGTTGTGGATGAGTCTTCCGGTTCACAAGAAGTTGTTTTGGAGGAGTCTTCCGGTTCACAAGATGTTGTTGCGGAGGAGTCTTCCGGTTCACAAAACGTTGTTGTGGAGGATGCTTCCGGTTCACAAGACGTTGTTGTGGAGGATTCTTCCGGTTCACAAGACGTTGTTGTGGAGGAGTCTTTCGGTTTTCAAGACGTTGTTGTGGAGGAGTCTTCCAGTTCACAAGACGTTGTTGTGGAGAAGTCTTTTGGTTCACAAGACGTTGTTGTGGAGGAATCTTCCGGTTCACAAGACTTGTTGATCTATGTTATGCCGGCACCATCCGCACAAGAGAGATTCGTGGTGGTGACTGCAGAAATCTGTTGTCGGATTGGCGCACACTCGCACCCCCTGTTAAGCAATAAGAATGGACAGGATTCTCACATTTTCTCCAGTTACCATCATGATCGATGACAAAACTGTATTCGATAGTAATTGATAGATTTAAAATTTGGAAACGCTCTGCGACCCTCCGACAGGTCTGCAGTTGTGTTCCATTGACAATAAACTTGTGGAGTGCTCGCCTAATTTTAAACACTCTAGCAAGCACTCCAAAGAAACGGTTGAGAAGGAACGGCTGGCTTGGCAAGCGACAGCAAGCTGATTGCTCATGGAAAATACATTATGTTGCAAAGCCTGGTTGTCGTTAAGGACGCGTAGACTGCCTGGAAACCGCTAAGCCACGCCCCTCGGTCAGTTGTGTTTTTAATGAGTCGAAATCGATGAACTAGTGCAACTTATAAACGTCTAATTGCTTCACTGTGAGTTGTGTCGTCCTTTCAAAGGCTCAAATATCATATGAAAACAGAGGTGGTTTCATCGAGAGGAAGGAACGAGGTCAGAATACCTTCAAAGTATTAAATTGCTTATTTAAGTTGTGATTTTAACAGATTTTGAGGTTGTTTGAAGATGATTAAAGGAAAGTTATTCGAATATTCCCTTTTGGAGAATTTCTCAAAGAAATCCGCAATGACGGAAACTCATGTGAGCTCCATGGGACGATGAACGGAGGAAAGGCGACGGTACAGAGAGGGAAAGAAAGCACAAACGTTTGGATGGATCACAAGGGCGTGTCCTCGACGAGGTCCGCCTTTCCGGCATATAAAGCACGCAATTCAGCCAATTTATCTGGGTAGTGAACGGTCACCACCTCGTTGTCTCTTGTGGTCAAAGCTCCTTGGTCCTTGGAGGAGTCTTCCGTTTCACAAGACGTTGTTGCGGATGAGTCTTCCGGTTCACTAGACGTTGTTGTGGAGGAGTCTTCCGGTTCACAAGACGTTGTTGTGGAGGAGTCTTCCGATTCACAACACGTTGTTGTGGAGGAGTCTTTCGGTTCACAAGACGTTGTTGTGGAGGAGTCTTCTGATTCACATGACGTTATTGTGGAGGAGTCTTCCGGTTCACAAGATGTTGTTGTGGATTGTCTTCCGGTTCACAAGACGTTGTTGTGGAACAGTCTTCCAGTTCACCAGAGGTTGTTGTGCAGGAGTCGTCCGGTTCACAAGACATTGTTGTGGATGAGTCTTCCGGTTCACAAGACGTTGTTGTGGAGGAGTCTTTTGTTTCACAAGACGTTGTTGTGGAGGAGTCTTCCGGTTCACAAGACGTTGTTGTGGAGGAGTCTTCCGGTTCACAAGACGTCGTTGTGGATGAGTCTTCCGGTTCAAAAGACGTTGTTGTGGAGGAGTCATTGGGTTAGCAAGACGTTGTTGTGGATGAGACTTATGGTTCACAAGACGTTGTTGTGGAGGAGTCATTGCGTTCGCAAGACGTTGTTGTGGAGGAGTCTTCCGGTTCACAAGACGTTGTTGTGGAGGAGTCTTCCGGTTCACAAAACGTTCTTGTGGAGGAGTCTTCCAGTTCACAAGACGTTGTTGTGGAAGAGTCTTCTGGTTCACAAGACGTTGTTGTGGAGGAGTCTCCTGGTTCACAGGACGTTGTTGTGGAGGAGTCTTCCGGTCCACAAGACGTCGTTGTGGAGGAGCCTTCCGGTTCAAAAGACGTTGTTGTGGAGGAGTCTTCCGGTTCACAAGATGTTGTTGTGGAGGAGTGTTTCGGTTTTCAAGTTGTTGTTGTGGAACAGTCTTCCAGTTCACCAGAGGTTGTTGTGCAGGAGTCTTCCAGTTCACAAGACATTGTTGTGGATGAGTCTTCCGGTTCACAAGACATTGTTGTGGAGGAGTCTTTAGGTTCACAAGACGTTGTTGTGGAGGAGTCTTCCGTTCACAAGACGTTGTTGTGGAGGCGTCTTCCGGTTCACAAGACGTCGTTGTGGAGGAGTCTTCCGGTTCACAAGACGTCGTTGTGGAGGAGTCTTCCGGTTCAAAAGACGTCGTTGTGGAGAAGTCTTCCGGGTCACAAGACGTTGTTGTGGAGGAGTCTTCCGGTTCACAAGATGTTGTTGTGGAGGAGTCTTCCGTTCAGAAGACGTTGTTGTGGAGGCGTCTTCCGGTTCACAAGACGTTGTTGTGGAGGAGTCTTCCGTTCACAAGACGTTGTTGTGGAGGCGTCTTCCGGTTCACAAGACGTCGTTGTGGAGGAGTCTTCCGGTTCACAAGACGTCGTTGTGGAGGAGTCTTCCAGTTCACAAGACGTTGTTGTGGAAGAGACTTCCGGTTCACAAGACATTGTTGTGGAGGAGTCTTTCGGTTCGCAAGACGTTGTTGTTGATGAGACTTATGGTTCACAAGACGTTGTTGTGGAGGAGTCATTGGGTTAGCAAGACGTTGTTGTGGATGAGACTTATGGTTCACAAGACGTTGTTGTGGAGGAGTCATTGGGTTAGCAAGATGTTGTTGTGGAGGAGTCTTCCGGTTCACAAGACGTTGTTGTGGAAGAGTCTTTTGTTCACAAGACGTTGTTGTGGAGGAGTCCTCCGGTTCACAAGACGTTGTTGTGGAGGAGTCTTCCGGTTCATAAGACGTTGTTGTGGAGGAGTCTTCCGGTTCACAAGACATTGTTGTGGAGGAGTCTTTCGGTTCGCAAGACGTTGTTGTTGATGAGACCAATGGTTCACAAGACATTGTTGTGGAGGAGTCATTGGGTTCGCAAGACGTTGTTGTGGATGAGTCTTCCAGTTCACAAGAAGTTGTTTGGGAGGAGTCTTCCGGTTCACAAGATGTTGTTGTGGAGGAGTCTTTCAGTTCACAAGACGTTGTTGTGGAGGAGTCTTCCGGTTCACAAGACGTTGTTGTGGAGGAGTCTTTCGGTTTACAAGACGTTGTTGTGGCGGAGTCTTCCAGTTCACAAGATGTTGTTGTGGAGGAGTCTTCCAGTTCACAAGACGTTGTTGTGGAGGAGTCTCCTGGTTCACAGGACGTTGTTGTGGAGGAGTCTTCCGGTTCACAAGACGTTGTTGTGGAAGAGTCTTCCGGTTCACAAGACGTTGTTGTGGAGGAGTCTTCCGGTTCACAAGACGTTGTTGTGGAGGAGTCTTCCGGTTCACAAGATGTTGTTGTGGATTGTCTTCTGGTTCTCAAGACGTTGTTGTGGAACAGTCTTCCGGTTCACAGGACGTTGTTGTGGAGGGGTCTTTCGGTTCACAAGACGTTGTTGTGGAACAGTCTTCCAGTTCACAATGCGTTGTTGTGGAGGAGTCTTCCGTTTCACAAGACGTTGTTGATCTATGTTATACCGGCACCATCCGCACAATGGAGATTAGTGGTGGTGACTGCAGAAATCTGTTGTCGGATTGGCGCACACTCGCACCCCCTGTTAACCAATAAGAACGGACAGGATTGTTACATTTTCTCCAGTTACCATCGTGATCGATGACGAAACTGTATTCGATAGTAATTGATAGATTTAAAAATTGGAAACGCTCTGCGACCCTCCGAAAGGTCTGCAGGTGTGTTCCATTGTCAATAAACTTGCGGAGTGCTCGCCTAATTTTAAACACTCAAGCAAGCACTCCAAAGAAACGGTTGAGAAGGAACGGCTGGCTTGGCAAGCGACAGCAAGCTGATTGCTCATGGAAAATACATTATGTTGCAAAGCCTGGTTGTCGTTAAGGACGCGTAGGCTGCCTGGAAACCGCTAAGCCACGCCCCTCGGTCAGTTGTGTTTTTAATGAGTCGAAATCGATGAACTAGTGCAACTTATAAACGTCTAATTGCTTCACTGTGAGTTGTGTCGTCCTTTCAAAGGCTCAAATATCATATGAAAACAGAGGTGGTTTCATCGAGAGGAAGGAACGAGGTCAGAATACCTTCAAAGTATTAAATTGCTTATTTAAGTTGTGATTTTAACAGATTTTGAGGTTGTTTGAAGATGATTAAAGGAAAGTTATTCGAATAATCCCTTTTGGAGAATTTCTCAAAGAAATCCGCAATGACGGAAACTCATGTGAGCTCCATGGGACGACGAACGGAGGAAAGGCGACGGTACAGAGAGGGAAAGAAAGCACAAACGTTTGGATGGATCACAAGGGCGTGTCCTCGACGAGGTCCGCCTTTCCGGCATATAAAGCACGCAATTCAGCCAATTTATCTGGGTAGTGAACGGTCACCACCTCGTTGTCTCTTGTGGTCAAAGCTCCTTGGTCCTTGGAGGAGTCTTCCGTTTCACAAGACGTTGTTGCGGATGAGTCTTCCGGTTCACAAGACGTTGTTGTGGAGGAGTCTTCCGGTTCACAAGACGTTGTTGTGGAGGAGTCTTCCGATTCACAAGACGTTGTTGTGGAGGAGTCTTTCGGTTCACAAGACGTTGTTGTGGAGGAGTCTTCTGATTCACATGACGTTATTGTGGAGGAGTCTTCCGGTTCACAAGATGTTGTTGTGGATTGTCTTCCGGTTCACAAGACATTGTTGTGGAGGAGTCTTCCGGTTCACAAGATGTTGTTGTGGATTGTCTTCCGGTTCACAAGACGTTGTTGTGGAGGAGTCTTCCGGTTCACAAGACGTTGTTGTGGAGGAGTCTTTCAGTTCACAAGACGTTGTTGTGGAGGAGTCTTCCGGTTCACAAGACCTTGTTGTGGAGGAGTCTTCCGGTTCACAAGATGTTGTTTTGGATTGTCTTCCGGTTCACAAAACGTTGTTGTGGAGGAGTCTTCCAGTTCACAAGACGTTGTTGTGGAAGAGTCTTCTGGTTCACAAGACGTTGTTGTTGAGGAGTCTTTTGGTTCACAAGACATTGTTGTGGAGGAGTCTTCTGGTTCACAAGACGTTGTTGTGGAGGAGTCTTCCAGTTTACAAGACGTTGTTGTGGAGGAGTCTTCTGGTTCACAAGACGTTGTTGTGGAGGAGTCCTCCAGTTCACAAGACGTTGTTGTGGAGGAGTCTTCCGGTTCACAAGACGTTGTTGTGGAGGAGTCTTTTGGTTCACAAGACGTTGTTGTGGAGGAGTCTTCCGGTTCACAAGACGTTGTTGTGGAGGAGTCTTCCGGTTCAAAAGACGTTGTTGTGGAGGAGTCTTCCGGTTCACAAGATGTTGTTGTGGAGGAGTGTTTCGGTTTACAAGACGTTCTGGTGGAACAGTCTTCCAGTTCACCAGAGGTTGTTGTGCAGGAGTCTTCCGGTTCACAAGACATTGTTGTGGATGAGTCTTCCGGTTCACAAGACGTTGTTGTGGAGGAGTCTTTTGTTTCACAAGACGTTGTTGTGGAGGAGTCTTCCGGTTCACAAGACGTTGTTGTGGAGGAGTCTTCCGGTTCACAAGACGTCGTTGTGGATGAGTCTTCCGGTTCAAAAGACGTTGTTGTGGAGGAGTCACTGGGTTAGCAAGACGTTGTTGTGGATGAGGCTTATGGTTCACAAGACGTTGTTGTGGAGGAGTCATTGGGTTCGCAAGACGTTGTTGTGGAGGAGTCTTCCGGTTCACAAGACGTTGTTGTGGAGGAGTCTTCCGGTTCACAAAACGTTGTTGTGGAGGAGTCTTCCAGTTCACAAGACGTTGTTGTGGAAGAGTCTTCTGGTTCACAAGACGTTGTTGTTGAGGAGTCTTTTGGTTCACAAGACATTGTTGTGGAGGAGTCTTCTGGTTCACAAGACGTTGTTGTGGAGGAGTCTTCTGGTTCACAAGACGTTGTTGTGGAGGAGTCCTCCAGTTCACAAGACGTTGTTGTGGAGGAGTCTTCCGGTTCACAAGACGTTGTTGTGGAGGAGTCTTTTGGTTCACACGACGTTGTTGTGGAGGAGTCTTCCGGTTCACAAGACGTTGTTGTGGAGGAGTCTTTCGGTTCACAATACGTTATTGTGGAGGAGTCCTCCGGTTCATAAGACGTTGTTGTGGAGGAGACTTCCGGTTCACAAGACATTGTTGTGGAGGAGTCTTTCGGTTCACAAGACGTTGTTGTGGAGGAGTCTTCCAGTTCACAAGACGTTGTTGTGGAGGAGTCTTCTGGTTCACAAGACGTTGTTGTGGAGGAGTCTTCCAGTTCACAAGACGTTGTTGTGGAGGAGTCTTCTGGTTCACAAGACGTTGTTGTGGAGGAGTCTTCCAGTTCACAAGACGTTGTTGTGGAGGAGTCTTCCGGTTCACAAGACGTTGTTGTGGAGGAGTCTTTTGGTTCACAAGACGTTGTTGTGGAGGAGTCTTCCGGTTCACAAGACGTGGTTGTGGAGGAGTCTTCAGGTTCACAATACGTTATTGTGGAGGAGTCTTCCGGTTCATAAGACGTTGTTGTGGAGGAGACTTCCGGTTCACAAGACATTGTTGTGGAGGAGTCTTTCGGTTCGCAAGACGTTGTTGTAGATGAGACTTATGGTTCACAAGACGTTGTTGTGGACGAGTCATTGGGTTAGCAAGACGTTGTTGTGGATGAGACTTATGGTTCACAAGACGTTGTTGTGGAGGAGTCATTGGGTTAGCAAGACGTTGTTGTGGAGGAGTCTTCCGGTTCACAAGACGTTGTTGTGGAAGAGTCTTTTGTTCACAAGACGTTGTTGTGGAGGAGTCCTCCGGTTCACAAGACGTTGTTGTGGAGGAGTCTTCCGGTTCATAAGACGTTGTTGTGGAGGAGTCTTCCGGTTCACAAGACATTGTTGTGGAGGAGTCTTTCGGTTCGCAAGACGTTGTTGTTGATGAGACCAATGGTTCACAAGACATTGTTGTGGAGGAGTCATTGGGTTCGCAAGACGTTGTTGTGGATGAGTCTTCCAGTTCACAAGAAGTTGTTTTGGAGGAGTCTTCCGGTTCACAAGATGTTGTTGTGGAGGAGTCTTTCAGTTCACAAGACGTTGTTGTGGAGGAGTCTTCCGGTTCACAAGACGTTGTTGTGGAGGAGTCTTTCGGTTTACAAGACGTTGTTGTGGCGGAGTCTTCCTGTTCACAAGATGTTGTTGTGGAGGAGTCTTCCAGTTCACAAGACGTTGTTGTGGAGGAGTCTCCTGGTTCACAGGACGTTGTTGTGGAGGAGTCTTCCGGTTCACAAGACGTTGTTGTGGAAGAGTCTTCCGGTTCACAAGACGTTGTTGTGGAGGAGTCTTCCGGTTCACAAGACGTTGTTGTGGAGGAGTCTTCCGGTTCACAAGATGTTGTTGTGGATTGTCTTCTGGTTCTCAAGACGTTGTTGTGGATCAGTCTTCCGGTTCACAGGACGTTGTTGTGGAGGGGTCTTTCGGTTCACAAGACGTTGTTGTGGAACAGTCTTCCAGTTCACAATGCGTTGTTGTGGAGGAGTCTTCCGTTTCACAAGACGTTGTTGATCTATGTTATACCGGCACCATCCGCACAATGGAGATTAGTGGTGGTGACTGCAGAAATCTGTTGTCGGATTGGCGCACACTCGCACCCCCTGTTAACCAATAAGAACGGACAGGATTGTTACATTTTCTCCAGTTACCATCGTGATCGATGACGAAACTGTATTCGATAGTAATTGATAGATTAAAAAATTGGAAACGCTCTGCGACCCTCCGAAAGGTCTGCAGGTGTGTTCCATTGTCAATAAACTTGCGGAGTGCTCGCCTAATTTTAAACACTCAAGCAAGCACTCCAAAGAAACGGTTGAGAAGGAACGGCTGGCTTGGCAAGCGACAGCAAGCTGATTGCTCATGGAAAATACATTATGTTGCAAAGCCTGGTTGTCGTTAAGGACGCGTAGACTGCCTGGAAACCGCTAAGCCACGCCCCTCGGTCAGTTGTGTTTTTAATGAGTCGAAATCGATGAACTAGTGCAACTTATAAACGTCTAATTGCTTCACTGTGAGTTGTGTCGTCCTTTCAAAGGCTCAAATATCATATGAAAACAGAGGTGGTTTCATCGAGAGGAAGGAACGAGGTCAGAATACCTTCAAAGTATTAAATTGCTTATTTAAGTTGTGATTTTAACAGATTTTGAGGTTGTTTGAAGATGATTAAAGGAAAGTTATTCGAATAATCCCTTTTGGAGAATTTCTCAAAGAAATCCGCAATGACGGAAACTCATGTGAGCTCCATGGGACGACGAACGGAGGAAAGGCGACGGTACAGAGAGGGAAAGAAAGCACAAACGTTTGGATGGATCACAAGGGCGTGTCCTCGACGAGGTCCGCCTTTCCGGCATATAAAGCACGCAATTCAGCCAATTTATCTGGGTAGTGAACGGTCACCACCTCGTTGTCTCTTGTGGTCAAAGCTCCTTGGTCCTTGGAGGAGTCTTCCGTTTCACAAGACGTTGTTGCGGATGAGTCTTCCGGTTCACAAGACGTTGTTGTGGAGGAGTCTTCCGGTTCACAAGACGTTGTTGTGGAGGAGTCTTCCGATTCACAAGACGTTGTTGTGGAGGAGTCTTTCGGTTCACAAGACGTTGTTGTGGAGGAGTCTTCTGATTCACATGACGTTATTGTGGAGGAGTCTTCCGGTTCACAAGATGTTGTTGTGGATTGTCTTCCGGTTCACAAGACATTGTTGTGGAGGAGTCTTCCGGTTCACAAGATGTTGTTGTGGATTGTCTTCCGGTTCACAAGACGTTGTTGTGGAGGAGTCTTCCGGTTCACAAGACGTTGTTGTGGAGGAGTCTTTCAGTTCACAAGACGTTGTTGTGGAGGAGTCTTCCGGTTCACAAGACGTTGTTGTGGAGGAGTCTTCCGGTTCACAAGATGTTGTTTTGGATTGTCTTCCGGTTCACAAAACGTTGTTGTGGAGGAGTCTTCCAGTTCACAAGACGTTGTTGTGGAAGAGTCTTCTGGTTCACAAGACGTTGTTGTTGAGGAGTCTTTTGGTTCACAAGACATTGTTGTGGAGGAGTCTTCTGGTTCACAAGACGTTGTTGTGGAGGAGTCTTCCAGTTCACAAGACGTTGTTGTGGAGGAGTCTTCTGGTTCACAAGACGTTGTTGTGGAGGAGTCCTCCAGTTCACAAGACGTTGTTGTGGAGGAGTCTTCCGGTTCACAAGACGTTGTTGTGGAGGAGTCTTTTGGTTCACAAGACGTTGTTGTGGAGGAGTCTTCCGGTTCACAAGACGTTGTTGTGGAGGAGTCTTCCGGTTCAAAAGACGTTGTTGTGGAGGAGTCTTCCGGTTCACAAGATGTTGTTGTGGAGGAGTGTTTCGGTTTACAAGACGTTGTTGTGGAACAGTCTTCCAGTTCACCAGAGGTTGTTGTGCAGGAGTCTTCCGGTTCACAAGACATTGTTGTGGATGAGTCTTCCGGTTCACAAGACGTTGTTGTGGAGGAGTCTTTTGTTTCACAAGACGTTGTTGTGGAGGAGTCTTCCGGTTCACAAGACGTTGTTGTGGAGGAGTCTTCCGGTTCACAAGACGTCGTTGTGGATGAGTCTTCCGGTTCAAAAGACGTTGTTGTGGAGGAGTCACTGGGTTAGCAAGACGTTGTTGTGGATGAGGCTTATGGTTCACAAGACGTTGTTGTGGAGGAGTCATTGGGTTCGCAAGACGTTGTTGTGGAGGAGTCTTCCGGTTCACAAGACGTTGTTGTGGAGGAGTCTTCCGGTTCACAAAACGTTGTTGTGGAGGAGTCTTCCAGTTCACAAGACGTTGTTGTGGAAGAGTCTTCTGGTTCACAAGACGTTGTTGTTGAGGAGTCTTTTGGTTCACAAGACATTGTTGTGGAGGAGTCTTCTGGTTCACAAGACGTTGTTGTGGAGGAGTCTTCTGGTTCACAAGACGTTGTTGTGGAGGAGTCCTCCAGTTCACAAGACGTTGTTGTGGAGGAGTCTTCCGGTTCACAAGACGTTGTTGTGGAGGAGTCTTTTGGTTCACACGACGTTGTTGTGGAGGAGTCTTCCGGTTCACAAGACGTTGTTGTGGAGGAGTCTTTCGGTTCACAATACGTTATTGTGGAGGAGTCCTCCGGTTCATAAGACGTTGTTGTGGAGGAGACTTCCGGTTCACAAGACATTGTTGTGGAGGAGTCTTTCGGTTCACAAGACGTTGTTGTGGAGGAGTCTTCCAGTTCACAAGACGTTGTTGTGGAGGAGTCTTCTGGTTCACAAGACGTTGTTGTGGAGGAGTCTTCCAGTTCACAAGACGTTGTTGTGGAGGAGTCTTCTGGTTCACAAGACGTTGTTGTGGAGGAGTCTTCCAGTTCACAAGACGTTGTTGTGGAGGAGTCTTCCGGTTCACAAGACGTTGTTGTGGAGGAGTCTTTTGGTTCACAAGACGTTGTTGTGGAGGAGTCTTCCGGTTCACAAGACGTGGTTGTGGAGGAGTCTTCAGGTTCACAATACGTTATTGTGGAGGAGTCTTCCAGTTCATAAGACGTTGTTGTGGAGGAGACTTCCGGTTCACAAGACATTGTTGTGGAGGAGTCTTTCGGTTCGCAAGACGTTGTTGTAGATGAGACTTATGGTTCACAAGACGTTGTTGTGGAGGAGTCATTGGGTTAGCAAGACGTTGTTGTGGATGAGACTTATGGTTCACAAGACGTTGTTGTGGAGGAGTCATTGGGTTAGCAAGACGTTGTTGTGGAGGAGTCTTCCGGTTCACAAGACGTTGTTGTGGAAGAGTCTTTTGTTCACAAGACGTTGTTGTGGAGGAGTCCTCCGGTTCACAAGACGTTGTTGTGGAGGAGTCTTCCGGTTCATAAGTCGTTGTTGTGGAGGAGTCATTGGGTTCGCAAGACGTTGTTGTGGATGAGTCTTCCGGTTCACAAGAAGTTGTTTTGGAGGAGTCTTCCGGTTCACAAGATGTTGTTGCGGAGGAGTCTTCCGGTTCACAAAACGTTGTTGTGGAGGAGTCTTCCGGTTCACAAGACGTTGTTGTGGAGGATTCTTCCGGTTCACAAGACGTTGTTGTGGAGGAGTCTTTCGGTTTTCAAGACGTTGTTGTGGA
This sequence comes from Myxine glutinosa, assembly GCF_964187855.1. NCBI lineage: Eukaryota > Metazoa > Chordata > Myxini > Myxiniformes > Myxinidae > Myxine > Myxine glutinosa. The sequence goes on along the minus strand of NC_136267.1, from coordinate 86,836,310 downwards.
GTCTTTTGGTTCACAAGACGTTGTTGTGGAGGAATCTTCCGGTTCACAAGACTTGTTGATCTATGTTATACCGGCAACATCCGCACAATAGAGATTCGTGGTGGTGACTGCAGAAATCTGTTGTCGGATTGGCGCACACTCGCACCCCCTGTTAACCACTAAGAATGGACAGGATTCTCACATTTTCTCCAGTTACCATCATGATCGATGACGAAACTGTATTCGATAGTAATTGATAGATTAAAAATTTGGAAACGCTCTGCGACCCTCCGACAGGTCTGCAGTTGTGTTCCATTGACCATAAACTTGTGGAGTGCTCGCCTAATTTTAAACACTCTAGCAAGCACTCCAAAGAAACGGTTGAGAAGGAACGGCTGGCTTGGCAAGCGACAGCAAGCTGATTGCTCATGGAAAATACATTATGTTGCAAAGCCTGGTTGTCGTAAAGGACGCGGAGACTGCCTGGAAACCGCTAAGCCACGCCCCTCGGTCAGTTGTGTTTTTAATGAGTCGAAATCGATGAACTAGAGCAACTTATAAACGTCTAATTGCTTCACTGTGAATTGGGTCGTCCTTTAAAAGGCTCAAATATCATATGAAAACGGCGGTGGTTTCATCGAGAAGAAGGAACGAGGTCAGAATACCTTCAAAGTATTAAATTGCTTATTTAAGTTGTGATTTTAACAGAATTTGAAGTTGTTTGAAGATGATTAAAGGAAAGTTTTTCGAATATTCCCTTTTGGAGAATTTCTCAAAGAAATCCGCAATGAGGGAAACTCATGTGAGCTCCATGGGACGATGAACGGAGGAAAAGCGACGGCACAGAGAGGGAAAGAAAGCACAAACGTTTGGATGGATCAGAAGGGCGTGTCCTCGACGAGGTCCGCCTTTCCGGCATAAAAAGCGCGCAATTCAGCCACTTGATCTGGGTGGTGAACGGTCACCACCTCGTTGTCTCTTGTGGTCAAAGCTCCTTGGTCCTTGGAGGAGTCTTCCGGTTCACAAGACGTTGTTGTGGAGGAGTCTTTCGGTTTACAAGACGTTGTTGTGGAGGAGTCTTCCGGTTCAAAAGACGTTGTTGTGGAGGAGTCTTCCGGTTCACAAGATGTTGTTGTGGAGGAGTGTTTCGGTTTACAAGACGTTGTTGTGGAACAGTCTTCCAGTTCACCAGAGGTTGTTGTGCAGGAGTCGTCCGGTTCACAAGACATTGTTGTGGATGAGTCTTCCGGTTCACAAGACGTTGTTGTGGAGGAGTCTTTTGTTTCACAAGACGTTGTTGTGGAGGAGTCTTCCGGTTCACAAGACGTTGTTGTGGAGGAGTCTTCCGGTTCACAAGACGTCGTTGTGGATGAGTCTTCCGGTTCAAAAGACGTTGTTGTGGAGGAGTCATTGGGTTAGCAAGACGTTCTTGTGGATGAGACTTATGGTTCACAAGACGTTGTTGTGGAGGAGTCATTGCGTTCGCAAGACGTTGTTGTGGAGGAGTCTTCCGGTTCACAAGACGTTGTTGTGGAGGAGTCTTCCGGTTCACAAAACGTTCTTGTGGAGGAGTCTTCCAGTTCACAAGACGTTGTTGTGGAAGAGTCTTCTGGTTCACAAGACGTTGTTGTGGAGGAGTCTCCTGGTTCACAGGACGTTGTTGTGGAGGAGTCTTCCGGTCCACAAGACGTCGTTGTGGAGGAGCCTTCCGGTTCAAAAGACGTTGTTGTGGAGGAGTCTTCCGGTTCACAAGATGTTGTTGTGGAGGAGTGTTTCGGTTTTCAAGTTGTTGTTGTGGAACAGTCTTCCAGTTCACCAGAGGTTGTTGTGCAGGAGTCTTCCAGTTCACAAGACATTGTTGTGGATGAGTCTTCCGGTTCACAAGACATTGTTGTGGAGGAGTCTTTAGGTTCACAAGACGTTGTTGTGGAGGAGTCTTCCGTTCACAAGACGTTGTTGTGGAGGCGTCTTCCGGTTCACAAGACGTCGTTGTGGAGGAGTCTTCCGGTTCACAAGACGTCGTTGTGGAGGAGTCTTCCGGTTCAAAAGACGTCGTTGTGGAGAAGTCTTCCGGGTCACAAGACGTTGTTGTGGAGGAGTCTTCCGGTTCACAAGATGTTGTTGTGGAGGAGTCTTCCGTTCAGAAGACGTTGTTGTGGAGGCGTCTTCCGGTTCACAAGACGTTGTTGTGGAGGAGTCTTCCGTTCACAAGACGTTGTTGTGGAGGCGTCTTCCGGTTCACAAGACGTCGTTGTGGAGGAGTCTTCCGGTTCACAAGACGTCGTTGTGGAGGAGTCTTCCAGTTCACAAGACGTTGTTGTGGAAGAGTCTTCTGGTTCACAAGACGTTGTTGTTGAGGAGTCTTCCGGTTCACAAGACGTTGTTGTGGAGGAGTCTTCCAGTTCACAAGACGTTGTTGTGGAGGAGTCTTCTGGTTCACAAGACGTTGTTGTGGAGGAGTCCTCCAGTTCACAAGACGTTGTTGTGAAGGAGTCTTCCGGTTCACAAGACGTTGTTGTGGAGGAGTCTTTTGGTTCACACGACGTTGTTGTGGAGGAGTCTTCCGGTTCACAAGACGTTGCTGTGGAGGAGTCTTCCGGTTCACAATACGTTATTGTGGAGGAGTCTTCCGGTTCATAAGACGTTGTTGTGGAGGAGACTTCCGGTTCACAAGACATTGTTGTGGAGGAGTCTTTCGGTTCGCAAGACGTTGTTGTTGATGAGACTTATGGTTCACAAGACGTTGTTGTGGAGGAGTCATTGGGTTAGCAAGACGTTGTTGTGGATGAGACTTATGGTTCACAAGACGTTGTTGTGGAGGAGTCATTGGGTTAGCAAGACGTTGTTGTGGAGGAGTCTTCCGGTTCACAAGACGTTGTTGTGGAGGAGTCTCCTGGTTCACAGGATGTTGTTGTGGAGGAGTCTTCCGGTTCACAAGACGTCGTTGTGGAGGAGTCTTCCGGTTCAAAAGACGTTGTTGTGCAGGAGTCTTCCGGTTCACAAGATGTTGTTGTGGAGGAGTGTTTCGGTTTACAAGACGTTGTTGTGGAACAGTCTTCCAGTTCACCAGAGGTTGTTGTGGAGGAGTGTTTCGGTTTACAAGACGTTGTTGTGGAACAGTCTTCCGGTTCACAAGACGTTGTTGTGGATGAGTCTTCCGGTTCACAAGACGTTGTTGTGGAGGAGTCTTTTGGTTCACAAGACGTTGTTGTGGAGGAGTCTTCCGGTTCACAAGACTTTTTTGTGGAGGCGTCTTCCGGATCACAAGACGTCGTTGTGGAGGAGTCTTCCAGTTCACAAGACGTCGTTGTGGAGGAGTCTTCCGGTTCAAATGACGTTGTTGTGGAGGAGTCTTCCGGTTCACAATATGTTGTTGTGGAGGAGTGTTTCGGTTTACAAGACGTTGTTGTGGAACAGTCTTCCAGTTCACCACTGGTTGTTGTGCAGGAGTCTTCCGGTTCACAAGACGTTGTTGTGGAGGAGTCTTCCAGTTCACAAGACGTTGTTGTGGAAGAGTCTTCCAGTTCACAAGACGTTGTTGTGGAGGAGTCTTCCGGTTCACAAGACATTGTTGTGGAGGAGTCTTCAGGTTCACAAGACGTTGTTGTGGAGGAGTCTTCCAGTTCACAAGACGTTGTTGTGGAACAGTCTTCCAGTTCACCAGAGGTTGTTGTGCAGGAGTCTTCCGGTTCACAAGACATTGTTGTGGATGAGTCTTCCGGTTCACAAGACGTTGTTGTGGAGGAGTCTTTTGTTTCACAAGACGTTGTTGTGGAGGAGTCTTCCGGTTCACAAGACGTTGTTGTGGAGGAGTCTTCCGGTTCACAAGACGTCGTTGTGGATGAGTCTTCCGGTTCAAAAGACGTTGTTGTGGAGGAGTCATTGGGTTAGCAAGACGTTGTTGTGGATGAGACTTATGGTTCACAAGACGTTGTTGTGGAGGAGTCATTGGGTTCGCAAGACGTTGTTGTGGAGGAGTCTTCCGGTTCACAAGACGTTGTTGTGGAGGAGTCTTCCGGTTCACAAGACGTTGTTGTGGAGGAGTCTTCCAGTTCACAAGACGTTGTTGTGGAAGAGTCTTCTGGTTCACAAGACGTTGTTGTTGAGGAGTCTTTTGGTTCACAAGACATTGTTGTGGAGGAGTCTTCTGGTTCACAAGACGTTGTTGTGGAGGAGTCTTCCAGTTCACAAGACGTTGTTGTGGAGGAGTCTTCTGGTTCGCAAGACGTTGTTGTGGAGGAGTCTTCCAGTTCACAAGACGTTGTTGTGGAGGAGTCTTCCGGTTCACAAGACGTTGTTGTGGAGGAGTCTTTTGATTCACAAGACGTTGTTGTGGAGGAGTCTTCCGGTTCACAAGACGTTGTTGTGGAGGAGTCTTCCGGTTCACAATACGTTATTGTGGAGGAGTCTTCCGGTTCATAAGACGTTGTTGTGGAGGAGACTTCCGGTTCACAAGACATTGTTGTGGAGGAGTCTTTCGGTTCGCAAGACGTTGTTGTTGATGAGACTTATGGTTCACAAGACGTTGTTGTGGAGGAGTCATTGGGTTAGCAAGACGTTGTTGTGGATGAGACTTATGGTTCACAAGACGTTGTTGTGGAGGAGTCATTGGGCTAGCAAGACGTTGTTGTGGAGGAGTCTTCCGGTTCACAAGACGTTGTTGTGGAAGAGTCTTTTGTTCACAAGACGTTGTTGTGGAGGAGTCCTCCGGTTCACAAGACGTTGTTGTGGAGGAGTCTTCCGGTTCATAAGACGTTGTTGTGGAGGAGTCTTCCGGTTCACAAGACATTGTTGTGGAGGAGTCTTTCGGTTCGCAAGACGTTGTTGTTGATGAGACCAATGGTTCACAAGACATTGTTGTGGAGGAGTCATTGGGTTCGCAAGACGTTGTTGTGGATGAGTCTTCCGGTTCACAAGAAGTTGTTTTGGAGGAGTCTTCCGGTTCACAAGATGTTGTTGCGGAGGAGTCTTCCGGTTCACAAAACGTTGTTGTGGAGGATGCTTCCGGTTCACAAGACGTTGTTGTGGAGGATTCTTCCGGTTCACAAGACGTTGTTGTGGAGGAGTCTTTCGGTTTTCAAGACGTTGTTGTGGAGGAGTCTTCCAGTTCACAAGACGTTGTTGTGGAGAAGTCTTTTGGTTCACAAGACGTTGTTGTGGAGGAATCTTCCGGTTCACAAGAAGTTGTTTTGGAGGAGTCTTCCGGTTCACAAGACGTTGTTGTGGAGGAGTCTTTCGGTTTTCAAGACGTTGTTGTGGAGTCTTTTGGTTCACAAGAAGTTGTTGTTTAGGAATCTTCAGGTTCACAAGACTTGTTGATCTATGTTATACCGGCAACATCCGCACAATAGAGATTCGTGGTGGTGACTGCAGAAATCTGTTGTCGGATTGGCGCACACTCGCACCCCCTGTTAACCAATAAGAATGGACAGGATTCTCACATTTTCTCCAGTTACCATCATGATCGATGACGAAACTGTATTCGATAGTAATTGATAGATTAAAAATTTGGAAACGCTCTGCGACCCTCCGACAGGTCTGCAGTTGTGTTCCATTGACAATAAACTTGTGGAGTGCTCGCCTAATTTTAAACACTCTAGCAAGCACTCCAAAGAAACGGTTGAGAAGGAACGGCTGGCTTGGCAAGCGACAGCAAGCTGATTGCTCATGGAAAATACATTATGTTGCAAAGCCTGGTTGTCGTAAAGGACGCGTAGACTGCCTGGAAACCGCTAAGCCACGCCCCTCGGTCAGTTGTGTTTTTAATGAGTCGAAATCGATGAACTAGTGCAACTTATAAACGTCTAATTGCTTCACTGTGAATTGGGTCGTCCTTTAAAAGGCTCAAATATCATATGAAAACGGCGGTGGTTTCATCGAGAAGAAGGAACGAGGTCAGAATACCTTCAAAGTATTAAATTGCTTATTTAAGTTGTGATTTTAACAGAATTTGAAGTTGTTTGAAGATGATTAAAGGAAAGTTTTTCGAATATTCCCTTTTGGAGAATTTCTCAAAGAAATCCGCAATGAGGGAAACTCATGTGAGCTCCATGGGACGATGAACGGAGGAAAAGCGACGGCACAGAGAGGGAAAGAAAGCACAAACGTTTGGATGGATCAGAAGGGCGTGTCCTCGACGAGGTCCGCCTTTCCGGCATAAAAAGCGCGCAATTCAGCCACTTGATCTGGGTGGTGAACGGTCACCACCTCGTTGTCTCTTGTGGTCAAAGCTCCTTGGTCCTTGGAGGAGTCTTCCGGTTCACAAGACGTTGTTGTGGAGGAGTCTTTCGGTTTACAAGACGTTGTTGTGGAGGAGTCTTCCGGTTCAAAAGACGTTGTTGTGGAGGAGTCTTCCGGTTCACAAGATGTTGTTGTGGAGGAGTGTTTCGGTTTACAAGACGTTGTTGTGGAACAGTCTTCCAGTTCACCAGAGGTTGTTGTGCAGGAGTCGTCCGGTTCACAAGACATTGTTGTGGATGAGTCTTCCGGTTCACAAGACGTTGTTGTGGAGGAGTCTTTTGTTTCACAAGACGTTGTTGTGGAGGAGTCTTCCGGTTCACAAGACGTTGTTGTGGAGGAGTCTTCCGGTTCACAAGACGTCGTTGTGGATGAGTCTTCCGGTTCAAAAGACGTTGTTGTGGAGGAGTCATTGGGTTAGCAAGACGTTCTTGTGGATGAGACTTATGGTTCACAAGACGTTGTTGTGGAGGAGTCATTGCGTTCGCAAGACGTTGTTGTGGAGGAGTCTTCCGGTTCACAAGACGTTGTTGTGGAGGAGTCTTCCGGTTCACAAAACGTTCTTGTGGAGGAGTCTTCCAGTTCACAAGACGTTGTTGTGGAAGAGTCTTCTGGTTCACAAGACGTTGTTGTGGAGGAGTCTCCTGGTTCACAGGACGTTGTTGTGGAGGAGTCTTCCGGTCCACAAGACGTCGTTGTGGAGGAGCCTTCCGGTTCAAAAGACGTTGTTGTGGAGGAGTCTTCCGGTTCACAAGATGTTGTTGTGGAGGAGTGTTTCGGTTTTCAAGTTGTTGTTGTGGAACAGTCTTCCAGTTCACCAGAGGTTGTTGTGCAGGAGTCTTCCAGTTCACAAGACATTGTTGTGGATGAGTCTTCCGGTTCACAAGACATTGTTGTGGAGGAGTCTTTAGGTTCACAAGACGTTGTTGTGGAGGAGTCTTCCGTTCACAAGACGTTGTTGTGGAGGCGTCTTCCGGTTCACAAGACGTCGTTGTGGAGGAGTCTTCCGGTTCACAAGACGTCGTTGTGGAGGAGTCTTCCGGTTCAAAAGACGTCGTTGTGGAGAAGTCTTCCGGGTCACAAGACGTTGTTGTGGAGGAGTCTTCCGGTTCACAAGATGTTGTTGTGGAGGAGTCTTCCGTTCAGAAGACGTTGTTGTGGAGGCGTCTTCCGGTTCACAAGACGTTGTTGTGGAGGAGTCTTCCGTTCACAAGACGTTGTTGTGGAGGCGTCTTCCGGTTCACAAGACGTCGTTGTGGAGGAGTCTTCCGGTTCACAAGACATCGTTGTGGAGGAGTCTTCCAGTTCACAAGACGTTGTTGTGGAAGAGTCTTCTGGTTCACAAGACGTTGTTGTTGAGGAGTCTTCCGGTTCACAAGACGTTGTTGTGGAGGAGTCTTCCAGTTCACAAGACGTTGTTGTGGAGGAGTCTTCTGGTTCACAAGACGTTGTTGTGGAGGAGTCCTCCAGTTCACAAGACGTTGTTGTGAAGGAGTCTTCCGGTTCACAAGACGTTGTTGTGGAGGAGTCTTTTGGTTCACACGACGTTGTTGTGGAGGAGTCTTCCGGTTCACAAGACGTTGCTGTGGAGGAGTCTTCCGGTTCACAATACGTTATTGTGGAGGAGTCTTCCGGTTCATAAGACGTTGTTGTGGAGGAGACTTCCGGTTCACAAGACATTGTTGTGGAGGAGTCTTTCGGTTCGCAAGACGTTGTTGTTGATGAGACTTATGGTTCACAAGACGTTGTTGTGGAGGAGTCATTGGGTTAGCAAGACGTTGTTGTGGATGAGACTTATGGTTCACAAGACGTTGTTGTGGAGGAGTCATTGGGTTAGCAAGACGTTGTTGTGGAGGAGTCTTCCGGTTCACAAGACGTTGTTGTGGAGGAGTCTCCTGGTTCACAGGATGTTGTTGTGGAGGAGTCTTCCAGTTCACAAGACGTCGTTGTGGAGGAGTCTTCCGGTTCAAAAGACGTTGTTGTGCAGGAGTCTTCCGGTTCACAAGATGTTGTTGTGGAGGAGTGTTTCGGTTTACAAGACGTTGTTGTGGAACAGTCTTCCAGTTCACCAGAGGTTGTTGTGGAGGAGTGTTTCGGTTTACAAGACGTTGTTGTGGAACAGTCTTCCGGTTCACAAGACGTTGTTGTGGATGAGTCTTCCGGTTCACAAGACGTTGTTGTGGAGGAGTCTTTTGGTTCACAAGACGTTGTTGTGGAGGAGTCTTCCGGTTCACAAGACTTTTTTGTGGAGGCGTCTTCCGGATCACAAGACGTCGTTGTGGAGGAGTCTTCCAGTTCACAAGACGTCGTTGTGGAGGAGTCTTCCGGTTCAAATGACGTTGTTGTGGAGGAGTCTTCCGGTTCACAATATGTTGTTGTGGAGGAGTGTTTCGGTTTACAAGACGTTGTTGTGGAACAGTCTTCCAGTTCACCACTGGTTGTTGTGCAGGAGTCTTCCGGTTCACAAGACGTTGTTGTGGAGGAGTCTTCCAGTTCACAAGACGTTGTTGTGGAAGAGTCTTCCAGTTCACAAGACGTTGTTGTGGAGGAGTCTTCCGGTTCACAAGACATTGTTGTGGAGGAGTCTTCAGGTTCACAAGACGTTGTTGTGGAGGAGTCTTCCAGTTCACAAGACGTTGTTGTGGAACAGTCTTCCAGTTCACCAGAGGTTGTTGTGCAGGAGTCTTCCGGTTCACAAGACATTGTTGTGGATGAGTCTTCCGGTTCACAAGACGTTGTTGTGGAGGAGTCTTTTGTTTCACAAGACGTTGTTGTGGAGGAGTCTTCCGGTTCACAAGACGTTGTTGTGGAGGAGTCTTCCGGTTCACAAGACGTCGTTGTGGATGAGTCTTCCGGTTCAAAAGACGTTGTTGTGGAGGAGTCATTGGGTTAGCAAGACGTTGTTGTGGATGAGACTTATGGTTCACAAGACGTTGTTGTGGAGGAGTCATTGGGTTCGCAAGACGTTGTTGTGGAGGAGTCTTCCGGTTCACAAGACGTTGTTGTGGAGGAGTCTTCCGGTTCACAAGACGTTGTTGTGGAGGAGTCTTCCAGTTCACAAGACGTTGTTGTGGAAGAGTCTTCTGGTTCACAAGACGTTGTTGTTGAGGAGTCTTTTGGTTCACAAGACATTGTTGTGGAGGAGTCTTCTGGTTCACAAGACGTTGTTGTGGAGGAGTCTTCCAGTTCACAAGACGTTGTTGTGGAGGAGTCTTCTGGTTCGCAAGACGTTGTTGTGGAGGAGTCTTCCAGTTCACAAGACGTTGTTGTGGAGGAGTCTTCCGGTTCACAAGACGTTGTTGTGGAGGAGTCTTTTGATTCACAAGACGTTGTTGTGGAGGAGTCTTCCGGTTCACAAGACGTTGTTGTGGAGGAGTCTTCCGGTTCACAATACGTTATTGTGGAGGAGTCTTCCGGTTCATAAGACGTTGTTGTGGAGGAGACTTCCGGTTCACAAGACATTGTTGTGGAGGAGTCTTTCGGTTCGCAAGACGTTGTTGTTGATGAGACTTATGGTTCACAAGACGTTGTTGTGGAGGAGTCATTGGGTTAGCAAGACGTTGTTGTGGATGAGACTTATGGTTCACAAGACGTTGTTGTGGAGGAGTCATTGGGCTAGCAAGACGTTGTTGTGGAGGAGTCTTCCGGTTCACAAGACGTTGTTGTGGAAGAGTCTTTTGTTCACAAGACGTTGTTGTGGAGGAGTCCTCCGGTTCACAAGACGTTGTTGTGGAGGAGTCTTCCGGTTCATAAGACGTTGTTGTGGAGGAGTCTTCCGGTTCACAAGACATTGTTGTGGAGGAGTCTTTCGGTTCGCAAGACGTTGTTGTTGATGAGACCAATGGTTCACAAGACATTGTTGTGGAGGAGTCATTGGGTTCGCAAGACGTTGTTGTGGATGAGTCTTCCGGTTCACAAGAAGTTGTTTTGGAGGAGTCTTCCGGTTCACAAGATGTTGTTGCGGAGGAGTCTTCCGGTTCACAAAACGTTGTTGTGGAGGATGCTTCCGGTTCACAAGACGTTGTTGTGGAGGATTCTTCCGGTTCACAAGACGTTGTTGTGGAGGAGTCTTTCGGTTTTCAAGACGTTGTTGTGGAGGAGTCTTCCAGTTCACAAGACGTTGTTGTGGAGAAGTCTTTTGGTTCACAAGACGTTGTTGTGGAGGAATCTTCCGGTTCACAAGAAGTTGTTTTGGAGGAGTCTTCCGGTTCACAAGACGTTGTTGTGGAGGAGTCTTTCGGTTTTCAAGACGTTGTTGTGGAGTCTTTTGGTTCACAAGAAGTTGTTGTTTAGGAATCTTCAGGTTCACAAGACTTGTTGATCTATGTTATACCGGCAACATCCGCACAATAGAGATTCGTGGTGGTGACTGCAGAAATCTGTTGTCGGATTGGCGCACACTCGCACCCCCTGTTAACCAATAAGAATGGACAGGATTCTCACATTTTCTCCAGTTACCATCATGATCGATGACGAAACTGTATTCGATAGTAATTGATAGATTAAAAATTTGGAAACGCTCTGCGACCCTCCGACAGGTCTGCAGTTGTGTTCCATTGACAATAAACTTGTGGAGTGCTCGCCTAATTTTAAACACTCTAGCAAGCACTCCAAAGAAACGGTTGAGAAGGAACGGCTGGCTTGGCAAGCGACAGCAAGCTGATTGCTCATGGAAAATACATTATGTTGAAAAGCCTGGTTGTCGTAAAGGACGCGTAGACTGCCTGGAAACCGCTAAGCCACGCCCCTCGGTCAGTTGTGTTTTTAATGAGTCGAAATCGATGAACTAGTGCAACTTATAAACGTCTAATTGCTTCACTGTGAATTGGGTCGTCCTTTAAAAGGCTCAAATATCATATGAAAACGGCGGTGGTTTCATCGAGAAGAAGGAACGAGGTCAGAATACCTTCAAAGTATTAAATTGCTTATTTAAGTTGTGATTTTAACAGAATTTGAAGTTGTTTGAAGATGATTAAAGGAAAGTTTTTCGAATATTCCCTTTTGGAGAATTTCTCAAAGAAATCCGCAATGAGGGAAACTCATGTGAGCTCCATGGGACGATGAACGGAGGAAAAGCGACGGCACAGAGAGGGAAAGAAAGCACAAACGTTTGGATGGATCAGAAGGGCGTGTCCTCGACGAGGTCCGCCTTTCCGGCATAAAAAGCACGCAATTCAGCCACTTCATCTGGGTGGTGAACGGTCACCACCTCGTTGTCTCTTGTGGTCAAAGCTCCTTGGCCCTTGGAGGAATCTTCCGGTTCACAAGACATTGTTTTGGTGGAGTCCTCCGGTTCACAAGACGTTGTTGTGGAGGAGTCTTCCGGTTCACAACACGTTGTTGTGGAGGAGTCTTTCGGTTTACAAGACGTTGTTGTGGAGGAGTCTTCCAGTTCACAAGACGTTGTTGTGGAGAAGTCTTTTGGTTCACAAGATGTTGTTGTGGAGGAGTCTTCCGGTTCACAAGACGTTGTTGTGAAGGAGTCTTCCAGTTCGCAAGACGTTGTTGTGGAGGAGTTTTCCGGTTCACAAGACGTTGTTGTGTAGGAGTCTCCTGGTTCACAGGACGTTGTTGTGGAGGAGTCTTCCGGTTCACAAGACGTCGTTGTGGAGGAGTCTTCCGGTTCAAAAGACGTTGTTGTGGAGGAGTCTTCCGGTTCACAAGATGTTGTTGTGGAGGAATGTTTCGGTTTTCAAGATGTTGTTGTGGAACAGTCTTCCAGTTCACCAGAGGTTGTTGTGCAGGAGTCTTCCGGTTCACAAGACATTGTTGTGGATGAGTCTTCCGGTTCACAAGACATTGTTGTGGAGGAGTCTTTAGGTTCACAAGACGTTGTTGTGGAGGAGTCTTCCGTTCACAAGACGTTGTTGTGGAGGCGTCTTCCGGTTCACAAGACGTCGTTGTGGAGGAGTCTTCCGGTTCACAAGACGTCGTTGTGGAGGAGTCTTCCGGTTCAAAAGACGTCGTTGTGGAGGAGTCTTCCGGGTCACAAGACGTTGTTGTGGAGGAGTCTTCCGGTTCACAAGATGTTGTTGTGGAGGAGTCTTCCGTTCACAAGACGTTGTTGTGGAGGCGTCTTCCGGTTCACAAGACGTTGTTGTGGAGGAGTCTTCCGTTCACAAGACGTTGTTGTGGAGGCGTCTTCCGGTTCAGAAGACGTCGTTGTGGAGGAGTCTTCCGGTTCACAAGACGTCATTGTGGAGGAGTCTTCCAGTTCACAAGACGTTGTTGTGGAAGAGTCTTCTGGTTCACAAGACGTTGTTGTTGAGGAGTCTTCCGGTTCACAAGACGTTGTTGTGGAGGAGTCTTCCGGTTCACAAATCGTTGTTGTGGAGGATTCTTCCGGTTCACAAGACGTTGTTGTGGAGGAGTCTTTCGGTTTACAAGACGTTGTTGTGGAGGAGTCTTCCAGTTCACAAGACGTTGTTGTGGAGAAGTCTTTTGGTTCACAAGACGTTGTTGTGGAGGAGTCTTCCGGTTCACAAGACGTTGTTGTGGAGGATTCCTCCGGTTCATAAGACGTTGTTGTGGAGCAGTCTTTCGGTTTACAAGACGTTGTTGTGGAGGAGTCTTCCAGTTCACAAGACGTTGTTGTGGAGAAGTCTTTTGGTTCACAAGACGTTGTTGTGGAGGAGTCTTCCGGTTCACAAGACGTTGTTGTGGAGGAGTCTTCCAGTTCACAAGACGTTGTTGTGGAGGAGTTTTCCGGTTCATAAGACGTTGTTGTGTAGGAGTCTCCTGGTTCACAGGATGTTGTTGTGGAGGAGTCTTCCGGTTCACAAGACGTCGTTGTGGAGGAGTCTTCCGGTTCAAAAGACGTTGTTGTGCAGGAGTCTTTCGGTTCACAAGATGTTGTTGTGGAGGAGTGTTTCGGTTTACAAGACGTTGTTGTGGAACAGTCTTCCAGTTCACCAGAGGTTGTTGTGGAGGAGTGTTTCGGTTTACAAGACGTTGTTGTGGAACAGTCTTCCGGTTCACAAGACGTTGTTGTGGATGAGTCTTCCGGTTCACAAGACGTTGTTGTGGAGGAGTCTTTTGGTTCACAAGACGTTGTTGTGGAGGAGTCTTCCGGTTCACAAGACGTTTTTGTGGAGGCGTCTTCCGGATCACAAGACGTCGTTGTGGAGGAGTCTTCCGGTTCACAAGACGTCGTTGTGGAGGAGTCTTCCGGTTCAAATGACGTTGTTGTGGAGGAGTCTTCCGGTTCACAATATGTTGTTGTGGAGGAGTGTTTCGGTTTACAAGACGTTGTTGTGGAACAGTCTTCCAGTTCACCACTGGTTGTTGTGCAGGAGTCTTCCGGTTCACAAGACGTTGTTGTGGAGGAGTCTTCCAGTTCACAAGACGTTGTTGTGGAAGAGTCTTCCAGTTCACAAGACGTTGTTGTGGAGGAGTATTCCGGTTCACAAGACATTGTTGTGGAGGAGTCTTCCAGTTCACAAGACGTTGTTGTGGAACAGTCTTCCAGTTCACCAGAGGTTGTTGTGCAGGAGTCTTCCGGTTCACAAAACATTGTTGTGGATGAGTCTTCCGGTTCACAAGACGTTGTTGTGGAGGAGTCTTTTGTTTCACAAGACGTTGTTGTGGAAGAGTCTTCCGGTTCACAAGACGTTGTTGTGGAGGAGTCTTCCGGTTCACAAGACGTCATTGTGGATGAGTATTCCGGTTCAAAAGACGTTGTTGTGGAGGAGTCATTGGGTTAGCAAGACGTTGTTGTGGATGAGACTTATGGTTCACAAGACGTTGTTGTGGAGTAGTCATTGGGATCGCAAGACGTTGTTGTGGAGGAGTCTTCCGGTTCACAAGACGTTGTTGTGGAGGAGTCTTCTGGTTCACAAGACGTTGTTGTTGAGGATTCTTTTGGTTCACAAGACATTGTTGTGGAGGAGTCTTCTGGTTCACAAGACGTTGTTGTGGAGGAGTCTTCCAGTTCACAAGACGTTGTTGTGGAGGAGTCTTCTGGTTCGCAAGACGTTGTTGTGGAGGAGTCTTCCAGTTCACAAGACGTTGTTGTGGAGGAGTCTTTTGATTCACAAGACGTTGTTGTGGAGGAGTCTTCCGGTTCACAAGACGTTGTTGTGGAGGAGTCTTCCGGTTCACAATACGTTATTGTGGAGGAGTCTTCCGGTTCATAAGACGTTGTTGTGGAGGATACTTCCGGTTCACAAGACATTGTTGTGGAGGAGTCTTTCGGTTCGCAAGACGTTGTTGTTGATGAGACTTATGGTTCACAAGACGTTGTTGTGGAGGAGTCATTGGGTTAGCAAGACGTTGTTGTGGATGAGACTTATGGTTCACAAGACGTTGTTGTGGAGGAGTCATTGGGCTAGCAAGACGTTGTTGTGGAAGAGTCTTTTGTTCACAAGATGTTGTTGTGGAGGAGTCCTCCGGTTCACAAGACGTTGTTGTGGAGGAGTCTTCCGGTTCATAAGACGTTGTTGTGGAGGAGTCTTCCGGTTCACAAGACATTGTTGTGGAGGAGTCTTTCGGTTCGCAAGACGTTGTTGTTGATGAGACCAATGGTTCACAAGACATTGTTGTGGAGGAGTCATTGGGTTCGCAAGACGTTGTTGTGGATGAGTCTTCCGGTTCACAAGAAGTTGTTTTGGAGGAGTCTTCCGGTTCACAAGATGTTGTTGCGGAGGAGTCTTCCGGTTCACAAAACGTTGTTGTGGAGGATTCTTCCGGTTCACAAGACGTTGTTGTGGAGGATTCTTCCGGTTCACAAGACGTTGTTGTGGAGGAGTCTTTCGGTTTTCAAGACGTTGTTGTGGAGGAGTCTTCCAGTTCACAAGACGTTGTTGTGGAGAAGTCTTTTGGTTCACAAGACGTTGTTGTGGAGGAATCTTCCGGTTCACAAGACTTGTTGATCTATGTTATGCCGGCACCATCCGCACAATAGAGATTAGTGGTGGTGACTGCAGAAATCTGTTGTCGGATTGGCGCACACTCGCACCCCCTGTTAACCAATAAGAATGGACAGGATTCTCACATTTTCTCCAGTTACCATCATGATCGATGACAAAACTGTATTCGATAGTAATTGATAGATTTAAAATTTGGAAACGCTCTGCGACCCTCCGACAGGTCTGCAGTTGTGTTCCATTGACAATAAACTTGTGGAGTGCTCGCCTAATTTTAAACACTCTAGCAAGCACTCCAAAGAAACGGTTGAGAAGGAACGGCTGGCTTGGCAAGCGACAGCAAGCTGATTGCTCATGGAAAATACATTATGTTGCAAAGCCTGGTTGTCGTAAAGGACGCGGAGACTGCCTGGAAACCGCTAAGCCACGCCCCTCGGTCAGTTGTGTTTTTAATGAGTCGAAATCACAGAACTCAAATAGACGTAGAAGACCTATGCAGGCCGCTGTGTGGCCCCTCCGCCGCAACGCGGCAGCCATTTTAGTTAGCGCAAGACACCTCCGCTTTCTGCGTACAGATAGGCCTATTGTTAACATGAGCAGTGTGAATGTTCAACAAATATCAGCAATATGCCTTCTTGTGCTGCAATAAACTGTACAAATCGACTTGTGAAAGGTTCTGGGAAAACATTCCACAGGTAAGTAATTTATTTTTCTTAATTATGAAGAGTTTACTCGCCAAACTCTAGTTAAACTTTCACGTTATGCACAGATGTAGTTTTTCGTTTATGTCGTCCCATCTGTTAGTTTGTGTGTGTTTGTGTGTGTGTGTGTGTTTGGGATTTGTCAGTGCATTTTGACTTGAACCAAAGGCCGTGCCTTTGCTTGAACTTAAGGACTCTAGCTCTTAATCTCTTCTCTCCCAATTTTGTTGAGCCACACACAATTTTGGGCTGTTAGGAGATGCATAAACATGTTCAGTTATCAAGGATCTAGGTTAACATTTGTCGTCTAATTAGACTAATAGGGTTGTATTTTGTAATCGCTTTCTTTATCGTTAGTAATTGTTACTTTGTGGAAAATATTGGTGTGACGCGTGAGTGAGTGCAATCTGTGCCCATTTGCCCTAGTTAATCATAATGTAGGGTGAGAGCCAAGATAACATTACGAGTTTAACTGATAAAAGAAATAAAGCTTGATAAAGTATTTCCCTTGCTGTGTGTACAATGTCGCCAAGCAAAAAATATTGGGGGCTAGAGTATGGTCTAGTGATTGAATTTTCGGACACTGTACCGTATATAGAGTGTAGAAAACATGTGGGGGGCAGGCGCGTAGGAAGCAGTTTTGGTTGGGTGGGGGGGGGGGCAAAGACCCAAGGGGGCTCACAAATTTTGTCTTTTCTTTTGAATATAGATTTCCCAAGGATGGTTCAACCCTTCAGAAAGAATGGCTCGTAAAGATGAGGAGGGACAAGTGGACACCCAGCAAGTATGCCAGCCTATGCTCGGATCATTTTGATGCTGAGTGCTTTGACCGTACTGGCCTGATAACCAGACTTCGCCAAGGTTCAATTCCAACCATTTTCAACTTCCCAAATCATCTCCAAAAGGTAAGTAAAATTCAGAATTCTTGCATTAGGCCGGTTTACTAACTAAAGAATAGAGGCCAAAATAAAATAAAATAAAATTTTCCTTCCAAACTTTCTGACAACCAAAAATATATATCATAATAAATGAATGAATGAAAAATACAAAATAAACATTTTTATCAATCTAAAGTTCCGATGAAGTTTAAGCTACCATTGAAATGCAGACAAATTGTCTGATCCATTCCAAAGGCAGTAACACATACATGTACTATACATATATAATTTGTGAATTTTGGGAAACTGAACTAGTCTAGTTATACATTTTCTTTTGTTTATTTTTATCTTTGTCACTTTTAGACTGTGAAACAGCGCAAACCACCTCGTCCAAGAACCAGCCAGAACGACTCTCCAACTTCGTCTTCAGAAACACCACAGTGCTTGGCGGGTTCATCCAGCAAGGCACTGCCTACATCTCCAATCAAGCAACATCATCATGACCACACTTACTTTGTTTCGGATAGTCCAAGGGGTGTGAAACGTAAGCTGGACAAAATGCAAGATATTGTCATCTCATACAAGTGCAGCCGAGAGAGAGAGAGAAAGAGAGAGAGAAAGAGAGAGTGAGTGTGTGTGGGGGGGGGGGGGGGGGGGGAGGGAGGGGGAGGAAGGGAATATGTAAAAACATGACCAGAAGGGGAAGATAGTAGAGTGAGACAAGGGAACAGGAATGAGGGGGAGGAGGGGGGGGGGTGTAGTGGAGAGCAAAAAAAGTCAAGTTCTGTGATGGAGAAACTATCATACTGAGAATTGGCATGAGAAGGGAGTGGAAAGGGAGAGAGAGAGAGAGAGGGGGGGGGGGGGGGGGTTTGTGTGTTTGTTTTTAGAGCTGGAGAGACAATTATGTTGAGAACTGGAAAATAATAGAGGAAGAGAGGAGCAGGAAAGAGAAGGAGGGAGAGAGTGGTAAAAAGTACATGAGAAAGGAGCAATAGGCAGAAAGAGAAAGAGAGGGAGAGGGGGTACAAGAACCAGCAAATAGTAAGGAGTGAGAGATTAGCAGCTAGAGATGAAATGGAAAACTACCGGGGAATTCGGATAAACTATGTCAAGATGCCAGGAAAATGCTTCGACAGAGATTTAAATTATGAATAGAATTCATAAAATAGTGTTTAAAAGCAACACAACACCGTCCAATATAAAAATTCACGTCCACTCATCCACTTCCACTAGGCCTAGCTAGTGCACACGTTCGCCTATTCAGTTCTTGCGCTAACTAAAATGGCGGCGTGAGCGCGCGAGCGGGGCCACCGCTGTGTGTGTGTCGTGAACGGGCATAGTTCTTCTACGTCTATTTGAGTTCTGTGGTCGAAATCGATGAACTAGTGCAACTTATAAACGTCTAATTGCTTCACTGTGAATTGGGTCGTCCTTTAAAAGGCTCAAATATCATATGAAAACGGCGGTGGTTTCATCGAGAAGAAGGAACGAGGTCAGAATACCTTCAAAGTATTAAATTGCTTATTTAAGTTGTGATTTTAACAGAATTTGAGGTTGTTTGAAGATGATTAAAGGAAAGTTTTTCGAATATTCCCTTTTGGAGAATTTCTCAAAGAAATCCGCAATGAGGGAAACTCATGTGAGCTCCATGGGCCGATGAACGGAGGAAAAGCGACGGCACAGAGAGGGAAAGAAAGCACAAACGTTTGGATGGATCAGAAGGGCGTGTCCTCGACGAGGTCCGCCTTTCCGGCATAAAAAGCGCGCAATTCAGCCACTTGATCTGGGTGGTGAACTGTCACCACCTCGTTGTCTCTTGTGGTCAAAGCTCCTTGGTCCTTGGAGGAGTCTTCCGGTTCACAAGACGTTGTTTTGGAGGAGTCCTCCGGTTCACAAGACGTTGTTGTGGAGGAATCTTCCGGTTCACAAGACGTTGTTGTGGAGGAGTCTTTCGGTTCACAAGACATTGTTGTGGAGGAGTCTTTAGGTTCACAAGACGTTGTTGTGGAGGAGTCTTCCGTTCACAAGACGTTGTTGTGGAGGCGTTTTCCGGTTCACAAGACGTCGTTGTGGAGGAGTCTTCTGGTTCACAAGACGTCGTTGTGGAGGAGACTTCCGGTTCAAAAGACGTCGTTGTGGAGGAGTCTTCCGGTTCACAAGACGTCGTTGTGGAGGAGTCTTCCAGTTCACAAGACGTTGTTGTGGAAGAGTCTTCTGGTTCACAAGACGTTGTTGTTGAGGAGTCTTCCGGTTCACAAGACGTTGTTGTGGAGGAGTCTTCCGGTTCACAAATCGTTGTTGTGGAGGATTCTTCCGGTTCACAAGACGTTGTTGTGGAGGAGTCTTTCGGTTTACAAGACGTTGTTGTGGAGGAGTCTTCCAGTTCACAAGACGTTGTTGTGGAGAAGTCTTTTGGTTCACAAGACGTTGTTGTGGAGGAGTCTTCCGGTTCACAAGACATTGTTGTGGAGGATTCTTCCGGTTCACAAGACGTTGTTGTGGAGCAGTCTTTCGGTTTACAAGACGTTGTTGTGGAGGAGTCTTCCAGTTCACAAGACGTTGTTGTGGAGAAGTCTTTTGGTTCACAAGACGTTGTTGTGGAGGAGTCTTCCGGTTCACAAGACGTTGTTGTGGAGGAGTCTTCCAGTTCACAAGACGTTGTTGTGGAGGGGTTTTCCGGTTCACAAGACGTTGTTGTGTAGGAGTCTCCTGGTTCACAGGATGTTGTTGTGGAGGAGTCTTCCGGTTCACAAGACGTCGTTGTGGAGGAGTCTTCCGGTTCAAAAGACGTTGTTGTGCAGGAGTCTTCCGGTTCACAAGATGTTGTTGTGGAGGAGTGTTTCGGTTTACAAGACGTTGTTGTGGAACAGTCTTCCAGTTCACCAGAGGTTGTTGTGGAGGAGTGTTTCGGTTTACAAGACGTTGTTGTGGAACAGTCTTCCGGTTCACAAGACGTTGTTGTGGATGAGTCTTCCGGTTCACAAGACGTTGTTGTGGAGGAGTCTTTTGGTTCACAAGACGTTGTTGTGGAGGAGTCTTCCGGTTCACAAGACGTTTTTGTGGAGGCGTCTTCCGGTTCACAAGACATTGTTGTGGAGGAGTCTTCTGGTTCATAAGACGTTGTTGTGGAGGAGTCTTCCAGTTCACAAGATGTTGTTGTGGAGGAGTCTTCCAGTTCACAAGACGTTGTTGTGGAGGAGTCCTCCGGTTCACAAGACGTTGTTGTGGAGGAGTCTTCCGGTTCATAAGTCGTTGTTGTGGAGGAGTCTTTCGGTTCACAAGACATTGTTGTGGAGGAGTCTTTCGGTTCGCAAGACGTTGTTGTTGATGAGACCAATGGTTCACAAGACATTGTTGTGGAGGAGTCATTGGGTTCGCAAGACGTTGTTGTGGATGAGTCTTCCAGTTCACAAGAAGTTGTTTTGGAGGAGTCTTCCGGTTCACAAGACGTTGTTGTGGAGGAGTCTTTCGGTTTTCAAGACGTTGTTGTGGAGTCTTTTGGTTCACAAGAAGTTGTTGTGGAGGAATCTTCAGGTTCACAAGACTTGTTGATCTATGTTATACCGGCAACATCCGCACAATAGAGATTCGTGGTGGTGACTGCAGAAATCTGTTGTCGGATTGGCGCACACTCGCACCCCCTGTTAACCAATAAGAATGGACAGGATTCTCACATTTTCTCCAGTTACCATCATGATCGATGACGAAACTGTATTCGATAGTAATTGATAGATTAAAAATTTGGAAACGCTCTGCGACCCTCCGACAGGTCTGCAGTTGTGTTCCATTGACAATAAACTTGTGGAGTGCTCGCCTAATTTTAAACACTCGAGCAAGCACTCCAAAGAAACGGTTGAGAAGGAACGGCTGGCTTGGCAAGCGACAGCAAGCTGATTGCTCATGGAAAATACATTATGTTGCAAAGCCTGGTTGTCGTAAAGGACGCGTAGACTGCCTGGAAACCGCTAAGCCACGCCCCTCGGTCAGTTGTGTTTTTAATGAGTCGAAATCGATGAACTAGTGCAACTTATAAACGTCTAATTGCTTCACTGTGAATTGGGTCGTCCTTTAAAAGGCTCAAATATCATATGAAAACGGCGGTGGTTTCATCGAGAAGAAGGAACGAGGTCAGAATACCTTCAAAGTATTAAATTGCTTATTTAAGTTGTGATTTTAACAGAATTTGAAGTTGTTTGAAGATGATTAAAGGAAAGTTTTTCGAATATTCCCTTTTGGAGAATTTCTCAAAGAAATCCGCAATGAGGGAAACTCATGTGAGCTCCATGGGACGATGAACGGAGGAAAAGCGACGGCACAGAGAGGGAAAGAAAGCACAAACGTTTGGATGGATCAGAAGGGCGTGTCCTCGACGAGGTCCGCCTTTCCGGCATAAAAAGCGCGCAATTCAGCCACTTCATCTGGGTGGTGAACGGTCACCACCTCGTTGTCTCTTGTGGTCAAAGCTCCTTGGCCCTTGGAGGAGTCTTCCGGTTCACAAGACATTGTTTTGGTGGAGTCCTCCGGTTCACAAGACGTTGTTGTGGAGGAGTCTTCCGGTTCACAAGACGTTGTTGTGGAGGAGTCTTTCGGTTTACAAGACGTTGTTGTGGAGGAGTCTTCCAGTTCACAAGACGTTGTTGTGGAGAAGTCTTTTGGTTCACAAGATGTTGTTGTGGAGGAGTCTTCCGGTTCACAAGACGTTGTTGTGAAGGAGTCTTCCAGTTCGCAAGACGTTGTTGTGGAGGAGTTTTCCGGTTCACAAGACGTTGTTGTGTAGGAGTCTCCTGGTTCACAGGACGTTGTTGTGGAGGAGTCTTCCGGTTCACAAGACGTCGTTGTGGAGGAGTCTTCCGGTTCAAAAGACGTTGTTGTGGAGGAGTCTTCCGGTTCACAAGATGTTGTTGTGGAGGAATGTTTCGGTTTTCAAGATGTTGTTGTGGAACAGTCTTCCAGTTCACCAGAGGTTGTTGTGCAGGAGTCTTCCGGTTCACAAGACATTGTTGTGGATGAGTCTTCCGGTTCACAAGACATTGTTGTGGAGGAGTCTTTAGGTTCACAAGACGTTGTTGTGGAGGAGTCTTCCGTTCACAAGACGTTGTTGTGGAGGCGTCTTCCGGTTCACAAGACGTCGTTGTGGAGGAGTCTTCCGGTTCACAAGACGTCGTTGTGGAGGAGTCTTCCGGTTCAAAAGACGTCGTTGTGGAGGAGTCTTCCGGGTCACAAGACGTTGTTGTGGAGGAGTCTTCCGGTTCACAAGATGTTGTTGTGGAGGAGTCTTCCGTTCACAAGACGTTGTTGTGGAGGCGTCTTCCGGTTCACAAGACGTTGTTGTGGAGGAGTCTTCCGTTCACAAGACGTTGTTGTGGAGGCGTCTTCCGGTTCACAAGACGTCGTTGTGGAGGAGTCTTCCGGTTCACAAGACGTCATTGTGGAGGAGTCTTCCAGTTCACAAGACGTTGTTGTGGAAGAGTCTTCTGGTTCACAAGACGTTGTTGTTGAGGAGTCTTCCAGTTCACAAGACGTTGTTGTGGAGGAGTCTTCCGGTTCACAAATCGTTGTTGTGGAGGATTCTTCCGGTTCACAAGACGTTGTTGTGGAGGAGTCTTTCGGTTTACAAGACGTTGTTGTGGAGGAGTCTTCCAGTTCACAAGACGTTGTTGTGGAGAAGTCTTTTGGTTCACAAGACGTTGTTGTGGAGGAGTCTTCCGGTTCACAAGACGTTGTTGTGGAGGATTCTTCCGGTTCATAAGACGTTGTTGTGGAGCAGTCTTTCGGTTTACAAGACGTTGTTGTGGAGGAGTCTTCCAGTTCACAAGACGTTGTTGTGGAGAAGTCTTTTGGTTCACAAGACGTTGTTGTGGAGGAGTCTTCCGGTTCACAAGACGTTGTTGTGGAGGAGTCTTCCAGTTCACAAGACGTTGTTGTGGAGGAGTTTTCCGGTTCATAAGACGTTGTTGTGTAGGAGTCTCCTGGTTCACAGGATGTTGTTGTGGAGGAGTCTTCCGGTTCACAAGACGTCGTTGTGGAGGAGTCTTCCGGTTCAAAAGACGTTGTTGTGCAGGAGTCTTTCAGTTCACAAGATGTTGTTGTGGAGGAGTGTTTCGGTTTACAAGACGTTGTTGTGGAACAGTCTTCCAGTTCACCAGAGGTTGTTGTGGAGGAGTGTTTCGGTTTACAAGACGTTGTTGTGGAACAGTCTTCCGGTTCACAAGACGTTGTTGTGGATGAGTCTTCCGGTTCACAAGACGTTGTTGTGGAGGAGTCTTTTGGTTCACAAGACGTTGTTGTGGAGGAGTCTTCCGGTTCACAAGACGTTTTTGTGGAGGCGTCTTCCGGATCACAAGACGTCGTTGTGGAGGAGTCTTCCGGTTCACAAGACGTCGTTGTGGAGGAGTCTTCCGGTTCAAATGACGTTGTTGTGGAGGAGTCTTCCGGTTCACAATATGTTGTTGTGGAGGAGTGTTTCGGTTTACAAGACGTTGTTGTGGAACAGTCTTCCAGTTCACCACTGGTTGTTGTGCAGGAGTCTTCCGGTTCACAAGACGTTGTTGTGGAGGAGTCTTCCAGTTCACAAGACGTTGTTGTGGAAGAGTCTTCCAGTTCACAAGACGTTGTTGTGGAGGAGTATTCCGGTTCACAAGACATTGTTGTGGAGGAGTCTTCCAGTTCACAAGACGTTGTTGTGGAACAGTCTTCCAGTTCACCAGAGGTTGTTGTGCAGGAGTCTTCCGGTTCACAAAACATTGTTGTGGATGAGTCTTCCGGTTCACAAGACGTTGTTGTGGAGGAGTCTTTTGTTTCACAAGACGTTGTTGTGGAAGAGTCTTCCGGTTCACAAGACGTTGTTGTGGAGGAGTCTTCCGGTTCACAAGACGTCATTGTGGATGAGTATTCCGGTTCAAAAGACGTTGTTGTGGAGGAGTCATTGGGTTAGCAAGACGTTGTTGTGGATGAGACTTATGGTTCACAAGACGTTGTTGTGGAGTAGTCATTGGGATCGCAAGACGTTGTTGTGGAGGAGTCTTCCGGTTCACAAGACGTTGTTGTGGAGGAGTCTTCTGGTTCACAAGACGTTGTTGTTGAGGATTCTTTTGGTTCACAAGACATTGTTGTGGAGGAGTCTTCTGGTTCACAAGACGTTGTTGTGGAGGAGTCTTCCAGTTCACAAGACGTTGTTGTGGAGGAGTCTTCTGGTTCGCAAGACGTTGTTGTGGAGGAGTCTTCCAGTTCACAAGACGTTGTTGTGGAGGAGTCTTTTGATTCACAAGACGTTGTTGTGGAGGAGTCTTCCGGTTCACAAGACGTTGTTGTGGAGGAGTCTTCCGGTTCACAATACGTTATTGTGGAGGAGTCTTCCGGTTCATAAGACGTTGTTGTGGAGGATACTTCCGGTTCACAAGACATTGTTGTGGAGGAGTCTTTCGGTTCGCAAGACGTTGTTGTTGATGAGACTTATGGTTCACAAGACGTTGTTGTGGAGGAGTCATTGGGTTAGCAAGACGTTGTTGTGGATGAGACTTATGGTTCACAAGACGTTGTTGTGGAGGAGTCATTGGGCTAGCAAGACGTTGTTGTGGAAGAGTCTTTTGTTCACAAGATGTTGTTGTGGAGGAGTCCTCCGGTTCACAAGACGTTGTTGTGGAGGAGTCTTCCGGTTCATAAGACGTTGTTGTGGAGGAGTCTTCCGGTTCACAAGACATTGTTGTGGAGGAGTCTTTCGGTTCGCAAGACGTTGTTGTTGATGAGACCAATGGTTCACAAGACATTGTTGTGGAGGAGTCATTGGGTTCGCAAGACGTTGTTGTGGATGAGTCTTCCGGTTCACAAGAAGTTGTTTTGGAGGAGTCTTCCGGTTCACAAGATGTTGTTGCGGAGGAGTCTTCCGGTTCACAAAACGTTGTTGTGGAGGATTCTTCCGGTTCACAAGACGTTGTTGTGGAGGATTCTTCCGGTTCACAAGACGTTGTTGTGGAGGAGTCTTTCGGTTTTCAAGACGTTGTTGTGGAGGAGTCTTCCAGTTCACAAGACGTTGTTGTGGAGAAGTCTTTTGGTTCACAAGACGTTGTTGTGGAGGAATCTTCCGGTTCACAAGACTTGTTGATCTATGTTATGCCGGCACCATCCGCACAATAGAGATTAGTGGTGGTGACTGCAGAAATCTGTTGTCGGATTGGCGCACACTCGCACCCCCTGTTAACCAATAAGAATGGACAGGATTCTCACATTTTCTCCAGTTACCATCATGATCGATGACAAAACTGTATTCGATAGTAATTGATAGATTTAAAATTTGGAAACGCTCTGCGACCCTCCGACAGGTCTGCAGTTGTGTTCCATTGACAATAAACTTGTGGAGTGCTCGCCTAATTTTAAACACTCTAGCAAGCACTCCAAAGAAACGGTTGAGAAGGAACGGCTGGCTTGGCAAGCGACAGCAAGCTGATTGCTCATGGAAAATACATTATGTTGCAAAGCCTGGTTGTCGTAAAGGACGCGGAGACTGCCTGGAAACCGCTAAGCCACGCCCCTCGGTCAGTTGTGTTTTTAATGAGTCGAAATCACAGAACTCAAATAGACGTAGAAGACCTATGCAGGCCGCTGTGTGGCCCCTCCGCCGCAACGCGGCAGCCATTTTAGTTAGCGCAAGACACCTCCGCTTTCTGCGTACAGATAGGCCTATTGTTAACATGAGCAGTGTGAATGTTCAACAAATATCAGCAATATGCCTTCTTGTGCTGCAATAAACTGTACAAATCGACTTGTGAAAGGTTCTGGGAAAACATTCCACAGGTAAGTAATTTATTTTTCTTAATTATGAAGAGTTTACTCGCCAAACTCTAGTTAAACTTTCACGTTATGCACAGATGTAGTTTTTCGTTTATGTCGTCCCATCTGTTAGTTTGTGTGTGTTTGTGTGTGTGTGTGTGTTTGGGATTTGTCAGTGCATTTTGACTTGAACCAAAGGCCGTGCCTTTGCTTGAACTTAAGGACTCTAGCTCTTAATCTCTTCTCTCCCAATTTTGTTGAGCCACACACAATTTTGGGCTGTTAGGAGATGCATAAACATGTTCAGTTATCAAGGATCTAGGTTAACATTTGTCGTCTAATTAGACTAATAGGGTTGTATTTTGTAATCGCTTTCTTTATCGTTAGTAATTGTTACTTTGTGGAAAATATTGGTGTGACGCGTGAGTGAGTGCAATCTGTGCCCATTTGCCCTAGTTAATCATAATGTAGGGTGAGAGCCAAGATAACATTACGAGTTTAACTGATAAAAGAAATAAAGCTTGATAAAGTATTTCCCTTGCTGTGTGTACAATGTCGCCAAGCAAAAAATATTGGGGGCTAGAGTATGGTCTAGTGATTGAATTTTCGGACACTGTACCGTATATAGAGTGTAGAAAACATGTGGGGGGCAGGCGCGTAGGAAGCAGTTTTGGTTGGGTGGGGGGGGGGGCAAAGACCCAAGGGGGCTCACAAATTTTGTCTTTTCTTTTGAATATAGATTTCCCAAGGATGGTTCAACCCTTCAGAAAGAATGGCTCGTAAAGATGAGGAGGGACAAGTGGACACCCAGCAAGTATGCCAGCCTATGCTCGGATCATTTTGATGCTGAGTGCTTTGACCGTACTGGCCTGATAACCAGACTTCGCCAAGGTTCAATTCCAACCATTTTCAACTTCCCAAATCATCTCCAAAAGGTAAGTAAAATTCAGAATTCTTGCATTAGGCCGGTTTACTAACTAAAGAATAGAGGCCAAAATAAAATAAAATAAAATTTTCCTTCCAAACTTTCTGACAACCAAAAATATATATCATAATAAATGAATGAATGAAAAATACAAAATAAACATTTTTATCAATCTAAAGTTCCGATGAAGTTTAAGCTACCATTGAAATGCAGACAAATTGTCTGATCCATTCCAAAGGCAGTAACACATACATGTACTATACATATATAATTTGTGAATTTTGGGAAACTGAACTAGTCTAGTTATACATTTTCTTTTGTTTATTTTTATCTTTGTCACTTTTAGACTGTGAAACAGCGCAAACCACCTCGTCCAAGAACCAGCCAGAACGACTCTCCAACTTCGTCTTCAGAAACACCACAGTGCTTGGCGGGTTCATCCAGCAAGGCACTGCCTACATCTCCAATCAAGCAACATCATCATGACCACACTTACTTTGTTTCGGATAGTCCAAGGGGTGTGAAACGTAAGCTGGACAAAATGCAAGATATTGTCATCTCATACAAGTGCAGCCGAGAGAGAGAGAGAAAGAGAGAGAGAAAGAGAGAGTGAGTGTGTGTGGGGGGGGGGGGGGGGGGGGAGGGAGGGGGAGGAAGGGAATATGTAAAAACATGACCAGAAGGGGAAGATAGTAGAGTGAGACAAGGGAACAGGAATGAGGGGGAGGAGGGGGGGGGGTGTAGTGGAGAGCAAAAAAAGTCAAGTTCTGTGATGGAGAAACTATCATACTGAGAATTGGCATGAGAAGGGAGTGGAAAGGGAGAGAGAGAGAGAGAGGGGGGGGGGGGGGGGGTTTGTGTGTTTGTTTTTAGAGCTGGAGAGACAATTATGTTGAGAACTGGAAAATAATAGAGGAAGAGAGGAGCAGGAAAGAGAAGGAGGGAGAGAGTGGTAAAAAGTACATGAGAAAGGAGCAATAGGCAGAAAGAGAAAGAGAGGGAGAGGGGGTACAAGAACCAGCAAATAGTAAGGAGTGAGAGATTAGCAGCTAGAGATGAAATGGAAAACTACCGGGGAATTCGGATAAACTATGTCAAGATGCCAGGAAAATGCTTCGACAGAGATTTAAATTATGAATAGAATTCATAAAATAGTGTTTAAAAGCAACACAACACCGTCCAATATAAAAATTCACGTCCACTCATCCACTTCCACTAGGCCTAGCTAGTGCACACGTTCGCCTATTCAGTTCTTGCGCTAACTAAAATGGCGGCGTGAGCGCGCGAGCGGGGCCACCGCTGTGTGTGTGTCGTGAACGGGCATAGTTCTTCTACGTCTATTTGAGTTCTGTGGTCGAAATCGATGAACTAGTGCAACTTATAAACGTCTAATTGCTTCACTGTGAATTGGGTCGTCCTTTAAAAGGCTCAAATATCATATGAAAACGGCGGTGGTTTCATCGAGAAGAAGGAACGAGGTCAGAATACCTTCAAAGTATTAAATTGCTTATTTAAGTTGTGATTTTAACAGAATTTGAGGTTGTTTGAAGATGATTAAAGGAAAGTTTTTCGAATATTCCCTTTTGGAGAATTTCTCAAAGAAATCCGCAATGAGGGAAACTCATGTGAGCTCCATGGGCCGATGAACGGAGGAAAAGCGACGGCACAGAGAGGGAAAGAAAGCACAAACGTTTGGATGGATCAGAAGGGCGTGTCCTCGACGAGGTCCGCCTTTCCGGCATAAAAAGCGCGCAATTCAGCCACTTGATCTGGGTGGTGAACTGTCACCACCTCGTTGTCTCTTGTGGTCAAAGCTCCTTGGTCCTTGGAGGAGTCTTCCGGTTCACAAGACGTTGTTTTGGAGGAGTCCTCCGGTTCACAAGACGTTGTTGTGGAGGAATCTTCCGGTTCACAAGACGTTGTTGTGGAGGAGTCTTTCGGTTCACAAGACATTGTTGTGGAGGAGTCTTTAGGTTCACAAGACGTTGTTGTGGAGGAGTCTTCCGTTCACAAGACGTTGTTGTGGAGGCGTTTTCCGGTTCACAAGACGTCGTTGTGGAGGAGTCTTCTGGTTCACAAGACGTCGTTGTGGAGGAGACTTCCGGTTCAAAAGACGTCGTTGTGGAGGAGTCTTCCGGTTCACAAGACGTCGTTGTGGAGGAGTCTTCCAGTTCACAAGACGTTGTTGTGGAAGAGTCTTCTGGTTCACAAGACGTTGTTGTTGAGGAGTCTTCCGGTTCACAAGACGTTGTTGTGGAGGAGTCTTCCGGTTCACAAATCGTTGTTGTGGAGGATTCTTCCGGTTCACAAGACGTTGTTGTGGAGGAGTCTTTCGGTTTACAAGACGTTGTTGTGGAGGAGTCTTCCAGTTCACAAGACGTTGTTGTGGAGAAGTCTTTTGGTTCACAAGACGTTGTTGTGGAGGAGTCTTCCGGTTCACAAGACATTGTTGTGGAGGATTCTTCCGGTTCACAAGACGTTGTTGTGGAGCAGTCTTTCGGTTTACAAGACGTTGTTGTGGAGGAGTCTTCCAGTTCACAAGACGTTGTTGTGGAGAAGTCTTTTGGTTCACAAGACGTTGTTGTGGAGGAGTCTTCCGGTTCACAAGACGTTGTTGTGGAGGAGTCTTCCAGTTCACAAGACGTTGTTGTGGAGGGGTTTTCCGGTTCACAAGACGTTGTTGTGTAGGAGTCTCCTGGTTCACAGGATGTTGTTGTGGAGGAGTCTTCCGGTTCACAAGACGTCGTTGTGGAGGAGTCTTCCGGTTCAAAAGACGTTGTTGTGCAGGAGTCTTCCGGTTCACAAGATGTTGTTGTGGAGGAGTGTTTCGGTTTACAAGACGTTGTTGTGGAACAGTCTTCCAGTTCACCAGAGGTTGTTGTGGAGGAGTGTTTCGGTTTACAAGACGTTGTTGTGGAACAGTCTTCCGGTTCACAAGACGTTGTTGTGGATGAGTCTTCCGGTTCACAAGACGTTGTTGTGGAGGAGTCTTTTGGTTCACAAGACGTTGTTGTGGAGGAGTCTTCCGGTTCACAAGACGTTTTTGTGGAGGCGTCTTCCGGTTCACAAGACATTGTTGTGGAGGAGTCTTCTGGTTCATAAGACGTTGTTGTGGAGGAGTCTTCCAGTTCACAAGATGTTGTTGTGGAGGAGTCTTCCAGTTCACAAGACGTTGTTGTGGAGGAGTCCTCCGGTTCACAAGACGTTGTTGTGGAGGAGTCTTCCGGTTCATAAGTCGTTGTTGTGGAGGAGTCTTTCGGTTCACAAGACATTGTTGTGGAGGAGTCTTTCGGTTCGCAAGACGTTGTTGTTGATGAGACCAATGGTTCACAAGACATTGTTGTGGAGGAGTCATTGGGTTCGCAAGACGTTGTTGTGGATGAGTCTTCCAGTTCACAAGAAGTTGTTTTGGAGGAGTCTTCCGGTTCACAAGACGTTGTTGTGGAGGAGTCTTTCGGTTTTCAAGACGTTGTTGTGGAGTCTTTTGGTTCACAAGAAGTTGTTGTGGAGGAATCTTCAGGTTCACAAGACTTGTTGATCTATGTTATACCGGCAACATCCGCACAATAGAGATTCGTGGTGGTGACTGCAGAAATCTGTTGTCGGATTGGCGCACACTCGCACCCCCTGTTAACCAATAAGAATGGACAGGATTCTCACATTTTCTCCAGTTACCATCATGATCGATGACGAAACTGTATTCGATAGTAATTGATAGATTAAAAATTTGGAAACGCTCTGCGACCCTCCGACAGGTCTGCAGTTGTGTTCCATTGACAATAAACTTGTGGAGTGCTCGCCTAATTTTAAACACTCGAGCAAGCACTCCAAAGAAACGGTTGAGAAGGAACGGCTGGCTTGGCAAGCGACAGCAAGCTGATTGCTCATGGAAAATACATTATGTTGCAAAGCCTGGTTGTCGTAAAGGACGCGTAGACTGCCTGGAAACCGCTAAGCCACGCCCCTCGGTCAGTTGTGTTTTTAATGAGTCGAAATCGATGAACTAGTGCAACTTATAAACGTCTAATTGCTTCACTGTGAATTGGGTCGTCCTTTAAAAGGCTCAAATATCATATGAAAACGGCGGTGGTTTCATCGAGAAGAAGGAACGAGGTCAGAATACCTTCAAAGTATTAAATTGCTTATTTAAGTTGTGATTTTAACAGAATTTGAAGTTGTTTGAAGATGATTAAAGGAAAGTTTTTCGAATATTCCCTTTTGGAGAATTTCTCAAAGAAATCCGCAATGAGGGAAACTCATGTGAGCTCCATGGGACGATGAACGGAGGAAAAGCGACGGCACAGAGAGGGAAAGAAAGCACAAACGTTTGGATGGATCAGAAGGGCGTGTCCTCGACGAGGTCCGCCTTTCCGGCATAAAAAGCGCGCAATTCAGCCACTTCATCTGGGTGGTGAACGGTCACCACCTCGTTGTCTCTTGTGGTCAAAGCTCCTTGGCCCTTGGAGGAGTCTTCCGGTTCACAAGACATTGTTTTGGTGGAGTCCTCCGGTTCACAAGACGTTGTTGTGGAGGAGTCTTCCGGTTCACAAGACGTTGTTGTGGAGGAGTCTTTCGGTTTACAAGACGTTGTTGTGGAGGAGTCTTCCAGTTCACAAGACGTTGTTGTGGAGAAGTCTTTTGGTTCACAAGATGTTGTTGTGGAGGAGTCTTCCGGTTCACAAGACGTTGTTGTGAAGGAGTCTTCCAGTTCGCAAGACGTTGTTGTGGAGGAGTTTTCCGGTTCACAAGACGTTGTTGTGTAGGAGTCTCCTGGTTCACAGGACGTTGTTGTGGAGGAGTCTTCCGGTTCACAAGACGTCGTTGTGGAGGAGTCTTCCGGTTCAAAAGACGTTGTTGTGGAGGAGTCTTCCGGTTCACAAGATGTTGTTGTGGAGGAATGTTTCGGTTTTCAAGATGTTGTTGTGGAACAGTCTTCCAGTTCACCAGAGGTTGTTGTGCAGGAGTCTTCCGGTTCACAAGACATTGTTGTGGATGAGTCTTCCGGTTCACAAGACATTGTTGTGGAGGAGTCTTTAGGTTCACAAGACGTTGTTGTGGAGGAGTCTTCCGTTCACAAGACGTTGTTGTGGAGGCGTCTTCCGGTTCACAAGACGTCGTTGTGGAGGAGTCTTCCGGTTCACAAGACGTCGTTGTGGAGGAGTCTTCCGGTTCAAAAGACGTCGTTGTGGAGGAGTCTTCCGGGTCACAAGACGTTGTTGTGGAGGAGTCTTCCGGTTCACAAGATGTTGTTGTGGAGGAGTCTTCCGTTCACAAGACGTTGTTGTGGAGGCGTCTTCCGGTTCACAAGACGTTGTTGTGGAGGAGTCTTCCGTTCACAAGACGTTGTTGTGGAGGCGTCTTCCGGTTCACAAGACGTCGTTGTGGAGGAGTCTTCCGGTTCACAAGACGTCATTGTGGAGGAGTCTTCCAGTTCACAAGACGTTGTTGTGGAAGAGTCTTCTGGTTCACAAGACGTTGTTGTTGAGGAGTCTTCCAGTTCACAAGACGTTGTTGTGGAGGAGTCTTCCGGTTCACAAATCGTTGTTGTGGAGGATTCTTCCGGTTCACAAGACGTTGTTGTGGAGGAGTCTTTCGGTTTACAAGACGTTGTTGTGGAGGAGTCTTCCAGTTCACAAGACGTTGTTGTGGAGAAGTCTTTTGGTTCACAAGACGTTGTTGTGGAGGAGTCTTCCGGTTCACAAGACGTTGTTGTGGAGGATTCTTCCGGTTCATAAGACGTTGTTGTGGAGCAGTCTTTCGGTTTACAAGACGTTGTTGTGGAGGAGTCTTCCAGTTCACAAGACGTTGTTGTGGAGAAGTCTTTTGGTTCACAAGACGTTGTTGTGGAGGAGTCTTCCGGTTCACAAGACGTTGTTGTGGAGGAGTCTTCCAGTTCACAAGACGTTGTTGTGGAGGAGTTTTCCGGTTCATAAGACGTTGTTGTGTAGGAGTCTCCTGGTTCACAGGATGTTGTTGTGGAGGAGTCTTCCGGTTCACAAGACGTCGTTGTGGAGGAGTCTTCCGGTTCAAAAGACGTTGTTGTGCAGGAGTCTTTCAGTTCACAAGATGTTGTTGTGGAGGAGTGTTTCGGTTTACAAGACGTTGTTGTGGAACAGTCTTCCAGTTCACCAGAGGTTGTTGTGGAGGAGTGTTTCGGTTTACAAGACGTTGTTGTGGAACAGTCTTCCGGTTCACAAGACGTTGTTGTGGATGAGTCTTCCGGTTCACAAGACGTTGTTGTGGAGGAGTCTTTTGGTTCACAAGACGTTGTTGTGGAGGAGTCTTCCGGTTCACAAGACGTTTTTGTGGAGGCGTCTTCCGGATCACAAGACGTCGTTGTGGAGGAGTCTTCCGGTTCACAAGACGTCGTTGTGGAGGAGTCTTCCGGTTCAAATGACGTTGTTGTGGAGGAGTCTTCCGGTTCACAATATGTTGTTGTGGAGGAGTGTTTCGGTTTACAAGACGTTGTTGTGGAACAGTCTTCCAGTTCACCACTGGTTGTTGTGCAGGAGTCTTCCAGTTCACAAGACGTTGTTGTGGAAGAGTCTTCCAGTTCACAAGACGTTGTTGTGGAGGAGTCTTCCGGTTCACAAGACAATGTTGTGGAGGAGTCTTCAGGTTCACAAGACGTTGTTGTGGAGGAGTCTTCCAGTTCACAAGACGTTGTTGTGGAACAGTCTTCCAGTTCACCAGAGGTTGTTGTGCAGGAGTCTTCCGGTTCACAAGACATTGTTGTGGATGAGTCTTCCGGTTCACAAGACGTTGTTGTGGAGGAGTCTTTTGTTTCACAAGACGTTGTTGTGGAAGAGTCTTCCGGTTCACAAGACGTTGTTGTGGAGGAGTCTTTCGGTTCACAAGACGTCATTGTGGATGAGTCTTCCGGTTCAAAAGACGTTGTTGTGGAGGAGTCATTGGGTTAGCAAGACGTTGTTGTGGATGAGACTTATGGTTCACAAGACGTTGTTGTGGAGTAGTCATTGGGTTCACAAGACGTTGTTGTGGAGGAGTCTTCCGGTTCACAAGACGTTGTTGTGGAGGAGTCTTCTGGTTCACAAGACGTTGTTGTTGAGGAGTCTTTTGGTTCACAAGACATTGTTGTGGAGGAGTCTTCTGGTTCACAAGACGTTGTTGTGGAGGAGTCTTCCAGTTCACAAGACGTTGTTGTGGAGGAGTCTTCTGGTTCGCAAGACGTTGTTGTGGAGGAGTCTTCCAGTTCACAAGACGTTGTTGTGGAGGAGTCTTTTGATTCACAAGACGTTGTTGTGGAGGAGTCTTCCGGTTCACAAGACGTTGTTGTGGAGGAGTCTTCCGGTTCACAATACGTTATTGTGGAGGAGTCTTCCGGTTCATAAGACGTTGTTGTGGAGGAGACTTCCGGTTCACAAGACATTGTTGTGGAGGAGTCTTTCGGTTCGCAAGACGTTGTTGTTGATTAGACTTATGGTTCACAAGACGTTGTTGTGGAGGAGTCATTGGGTTAGCAAGACGTTGTTGTGGATGAGACTTATGGTTCACAAGACGTTGTTGTGGAGGAGTCATTGGGCTAGCAAGACGTTGTTGTGGAAGAGTCTTTTGTTCACAAGATGTTGTTGTGGAGGAGTCCTCCGGTTCACAAGACGTTGTTGTGGAGGAGTCTTCCGGTTCATAAGACGTTGTTGTGGAGGAGTCTTCCGGTTCACAAGACATTGTTGTGGAGGAGTCTTTCGGTTCGCAAGACGTTGTTGTTGATGAGACCAATGGTTCACAAGACATTGTTGTGGAGGAGTCATTGGGTTCGCAAGACGTTGTTGTGGATGAGTCTTCCGGTTCACAAGAAGTTGTTTTGGAGGAGTCTTCCGGTTCACAAGATGTTGTTGCGGAGGAGTCTTCCGGTTCACAAAACGTTGTTGTGGAGGATTCTTCCGGTTCACAAGACGTTGTTGTGGAGGATTCTTCCGGTTCACAAGACGTTGTTGTGGAGGAGTCTTTCGGTTTTCAAGACGTTGTTGTGGAGGAGTCTTCCAGTTCACAAGACGTTGTTGTGGAGAAGTCTTTTGGTTCACAAGACGTTGTTGTGGAGGAATCTTCCGGTTCACAAGACTTGTTGATCTATGTTATGCCGGCACCATCCGCACAATAGAGATTCGTGGTGGTGACTGCAGAAATCTGTTGTCGGATTGGCGCACACTCGCACCCCCTGTTAACCAATAAGAATGGACAGGATTCTCACATTTTCTCCAGTTACCATCATGATCGATGACAAAACTGTATTCGATAGTAATTGATAGATTTAAAATTTGGAAACGCTCTGCGACCCTCCGACAGGTCTGCAGTTGTGTTCCATTGACAATAAACTTGTGGAGTGCTCGCCTAATTTTAAACACTCTAGCAAGCACTCCAAAGAAACGGTTGAGAAGGAACGGCTGGCTTGGCAAGCGACAGCAAGCTGATTGCTCATGGAAAATACATTATGTTGCAAAGCCTGGTTGGCGTAAAGGACGCGGAGACTGCCTGGAAACCGCTAAGCCACGCCCCTCGGTCAGTTGTGTTTTTAATGAGTCGAAATCACAGAACTCAAATAGACGTAGAAGACCTATGCAGGCCGCTGTGTGGCCCCTCCGCCGCAACGCGGCAGCCATTTTAGTTAGCGCAAGACACCTCCGCTTTCTGCGTACAGATAGGCCTATTGTTAACATGAGCAGTGTGAATGTTCAACAAATATCAGCAATATGCCTTCTTGTGCTGCAATAAACTGTACAAATCGACTTGTGAAAGGTTCTGGGAAAACATTCCACAGGTAAGTAATTTATTTTTCTTAATTATGAAGAGTTTACTCGCCAAACTCTAGTTAAACTTTCACGTTATGCACAGATGTAGTTTTTCGTTTATGTCGTCCCATCTGTTAGTTTGTGTGTGTTTGTGTGTGTGTGTGTGTTTGGGATTTGTCAGTGCATTTTGACTTGAACCAAAGGCCGTGCCTTTGCTTGAACTTAAGGACTCTAGCTCTTAATCTCTTCTCTCCCAATTTTGTTGAGCCACACACAATTTTGGGCTGTTAGGAGATGCATAAACATGTTCAGTTATCAAGGATCTAGGTTAACATTTGTCGTCTAATTAGACTAATAGGGTTGTATTTTGTAATCGCTTTCTTTATCGTTAGTAATTGTTACTTTGTGGAAAATATTGGTGTGACGCGTGAGTGAGTGCAATCTGTGCCCATTTGCCCTAGTTAATCATAATGTAGGGTGAGAGCCAAGATAACATTACGAGTTTAACTGATAAAAGAAATAAAGCTTGATAAAGTATTTCCCTTGCTGTGTGTACAATGTCGCCAAGCAAAAAATATTGGGGGCTAGAGTATGGTCTAGTGATTGAATTTTCGGACACTGTACCGTATATAGAGTGTAGAAAACATGTGGGGGGCAGGCGCGTAGGAAGCAGTTTTGGTTGGGTGGGGGGGGGCAAAGACCCAAGGGGGCTCACAAATTTTGTCTTTTCTTTTGAATATAGATTTCCCAAGGATGGTTCAACCCTTCAGAAAGAATGGCTCGTAAAGATGAGGAGGGACAAGTGGACACCCAGCAAGTATGCCAGCCTATGCTCGGATCATTTTGATGCTGAGTGCTTTGACCGTACTGGCCTGATAACCAGACTTCGCCAAGGTTCAATTCCAACCATTTTCAACTTCCCAAATCATCTCCAAAAGGTAAGTAAAATTCAGAATTCTTGCATTAGGCCGGTTTACTAACTAAAGAATAGAGGCCAAAATAAAATAAAATAAAATTTTCCTTCCAAACTTTCTGACAACCAAAAATATATATCATAATAAATGAATGAATGAAAAATACAAAATAAACATTTTTATCAATCTAAAGTTCCGATGAAGTTTAAGCTACCATTGAAATGCAGACAAATTGTCTGATCCATTCCAAAGGCAGTAACACATACATGTACTATACATATATAATTTGTGAATTTTGGGAAACTGAACTAGTCTAGTTATACATTTTCTTTTGTTTATTTTTATCTTTGTCACTTTTAGACTGTGAAACAGCGCAAACCACCTCGTTCAAGAACCAGCCAGAACGACTCTCCAACTTCGTCTTCAGAAACACCACAGTGCTTGGCGGGTTCATCCAGCAAGGCACTGCCTACATCTCCAATCAAGCAACATCATCATGACCACACTTACTTTGTTTCGGATAGTCCAAGGGGTGTGAAACGTAAGCTGGACAAAATGCAAGATATTGTCATCTCATACAAGTGCAGCCGAGAGAGAGAGAGAAAGAGAGAGAGAAAGAGAGAGTGAGTGTGTGTGGGGGGGGGGGGGGGGGAGGGAGGGGGAGGAAGGGAAGATGTAAAAACATGACCAGAAGGGGAAGTAGAGTGAGAGAAGGGAACAGGAATGAGGGGGAGGAGGGGGGGGTGTAGTGGAGAGCAAAAAAAGTCAAGTTCTGTGATGGAGAAACTATCATACTGAGAATTGGCATGAGAAGGGAGTGGAAAGGGGGGGAGAGAGAGAGAGGGGGGGGGGGGGTTGTGTGTTTGTTTTTAGAGCTGGAGAGACAATTATGTTGAGAACTGGAAAATAATAGAGGAAGAGAGGAGCAGGAAAGAGAAGGAGGGAGAGAGTGGTAAAAAGTACATGAGAAAGGAGCAATAGGCAGAAAGAGAAAGAGAGGGAGAGGGGGTACAAGAACCAGCAAATAGTAAGGAGTGAGAGATTAGCAGCTAGAGATGAAATGGAAAACTACCGGGGAATTCGGATAAACTATGTCAAGATGCCAGGAAAATGCTTCGACAGAGATTTAAATTATGAATAGAATTCATAAAATAGTGTTTAAAAGCAACACAACACCGTCCAATATAAAAATTCACGTCCACTCATCCACTTCCACTAGGCCTAGCTAGTGCACACGTTCGCCTATTCAGTTCTTGCGCTAACTAAAATGGCGGCGTGAGCGCGCGAGCGGGGCCACCGCTGTGTGTGTGTCGTGAACGGGCATAGTTCTTCTACGTCTATTTGAGTTCTGTGGTCGAAATCGATGAACTAGTGCAACTTATAAACGTCTAATTGCTTCACTGTGAATTGGGTCGTCCTTTAAAAGGCTCAAATATCATATGAAAACGGCGGTGGTTTCATCGAGAAGAAGGAACGAGGTCAGAATACCTTCAAAGTATTAAATTGCTTATTTAAGTTGTGATTTTAACAGAATTTGAGGTTGTTTGAAGATGATTAAAGGAAAGTTTTTCGAATATTCCCTTTTGGAGAATTTCTCAAAGAAATCCGCAATGAGGGAAACTCATGTGAGCTCCATGGGCCGATGAACGGAGGAAAAGCGACGGCACAGAGAGGGAAAGAAAGCACAAACGTTTGGATGGATCAGAAGGGCGTGTCCTCGACGAGGTCCGCCTTTCCGGCATAAAAAGCACGCAATTCAGCCACTTGATCTGGGTGGTGAACTGTCACCACCTCGTTGTCTCTTGTGGTCAAAGCTCCTTGGTCCTTGGAGGAGTCTTCCGGTTCACAAGACGTTGTTTTGGAGGAGTCCTCCGGTTCACAAGACGTTGTTGTGGAGGAATCTTCCGGTTCACAAGACGTTGTTGTGGAGGAGTCTTTCGGTTCACAAGACATTGTTGTGGAGGAGTCTTTAGGTTCACAAGACGTTGTTGTGGAGGAGTCTTCCGTTCACAAGACGTTGTTGTGGAGGCGTCTTCCGGTTCACAAGACGTCGTTGTGGAGGAGTCTTCTGGTTCACAAGACGTCGTTGTGGAGGAGACTTCCGGTTCAAAAGACGTCGTTGTGGAGGAGTCTTCCGGTTCACAAGACGTCGTTGTGGAGGAGTCTTCCAGTTCACAAGACGTTGTTGTGGAAGAGTCTTCTGGTTCACAAGACGTTGTTGTTGAGGAGTCTTCCGGTTCACAAGACGTTGTTGTGGAGGAGTCTTCCGGTTCACAAATCGTTGTTGTGGAGGATTCTTCCGGTTCACAAGACGTTGTTGTGGAGGAGTCTTTCGGTTTACAAGACGTTGTTGTGGAGGAGTCTTCCAGTTCACAAGACGTTGTTGTGGAGAAGTCTTTTGGTTCACAAGACGTTGTTGTGGAGGAGTCTTCCGGTTCACAAGACATTGTTGTGGAGGATTCTTCCGGTTCACAAGACGTTGTTGTGGAGCAGTCTTTCGGTTTACAAGACGTTGTTGTGGAGGAGTCTTCCAGTTCACAAGACGTTGTTGTGGAGAAGTGTTTCGGTTTACAAGACGTTGTTGTAGAACAGTCTTCCAGTTCACCAGAGGTTGTTGTGGAGGAGTGTTTCGGTTTACAAGACGTTGTTGTGGAACAGTCTTCCGGTTCACAAGACGTTGTTGTGGATGAGGCTTCCGGTTCACAAGACGTTGTTGTGGAGGAGTCTTTTGGTTCACAAGACGTTGTTGTGGAGGAGTCTTCCGGTTCACAAGACGTTTTTGTGGAGGCGTCTTCCGGATCACAAGACGTCGTTGTGGAGGAGTCTTCCGGTTCACAAGACGTCGTTGTGGAGGAGTCTTCCGGTTCAAATGACGTTGTTGTGGAGGAGTCTTCCAGTTCACAATTTGTTGTTGTGGAGGAGTGTTTCGGTTTACAAGACGTTGTTGTGGAACAGTCTTCCAGTTCACCAGAGGTTGTTGTGCAGGAGTCTTCCGGTTCACAAGACGTTGTTGTGGAGGAGTCTTTTGGTTCA
This sequence comes from Myxine glutinosa, assembly GCF_964187855.1. Taxonomy (NCBI): domain Eukaryota; kingdom Metazoa; phylum Chordata; class Myxini; order Myxiniformes; family Myxinidae; genus Myxine; species Myxine glutinosa. Next base: position 86,797,263 of record NC_136267.1, on the reverse strand, counting down.
CAAGACGTTGTTGTGGAGGATTCTTCCGGTTCACAAGACGTTGTTTTGGAGGAGTCTTTTGGTTCGCAAGACGTTGTTGTGGAGGAGTCTTCCGGTTCACAAGACGTTGTTGTGGAGGAGTCTTCCGGTTCACAAAACGTTGTTGTGGAGGAGTCTTCCAGCTCACAAGATGTTGTTGTGGAAGAGTCTTCTGGTTCACAAGACGTTGTTGTTGAGGAGTCTTTTGGTTCACAAGACATTGTTGTGGAGGTGTCTTCTGGTTCACAAGACGTTGTTGTGGAGGAGTCTTCCAGTTCACAAGACGTTGTTGTGGAGGAGTCTTTTGGTTCACAAGACGTTGTTGTGGAGGAGTCTTCCGGTTCACAAGACGTTGTTGTGAAGGAGTCTTCCGGTTCACAAGACGTTGTTGTGGAGGAGTCTTCCGGTTCACAAGACGTTGTTGCAGAGGAGTCTTCCGGTTCACAAGATGTTGTTGTGGATTGTCTTCTGGTTCACAAGACGTTGTTGTGGAACAGTCTTCCGGTTCACAAGACGTTGTTGTGGAGGGGTCTTTCGGTTCACAAGAAGTTGTTGTGGAGGAGTCTTCCGGTTCACAAGACGTTGTTGCGGAAGAGTCTTCCGGTTCACAAGATGTTGTTGTGGATTGTCTTCTGGTTCACAAGACGTTGTTGTGGAACAGTCTTCCGGTTCACAAGACGTTGTTGTGGAGGGGTCTTTCGGTTCACAAGACCTTGTTGTGGAGGAGTCTTCCAGTTCACAAGACGTTGTTGTGGAGGAGTCTTCCGGTTCACAAGACGTTGTTGTGGAGGAGTCTTCCGGTTCACAAGACATTGTTGTGGATGAGTCTTTCGGTTCACAAGACGTTGTTGTTGATGAGACTTATGGTTCACAAGACGTTGTTGTGGAGGAGTCTTCCGGTTCACAAGACGTTGTTGTGGAACAGTCTTCCGGTTCACAAGACGTGGTTGTGGAAGAGTCTTCTGGTTCACAAGACGTTGTTGTTGAGGAGTCTCCTGGTTCACAAGACGTAGTTGTGGAGGAGTCTTCCGGTTCACAAGACGTTGTTGTTGAGGAGTCTTCCGGTTCACAAGATGTTATTGTGGAGGAGTCTTCCGGTTCACAAGACATTGTTGTGGAGGAGTCTTTCGGGTTACAAGACGTTGTTGTGAAGGAGTATTCCAGTTCACAAGACGTTGTTGTGGAGAAGTCTTTTGGTTCACATGACGTTGTTGGGGAGGACTCTTCCTGTTCACAAGACGTTGTTGTGGAGGAGTCTTTTGGTTCACAAGACGTTGTTGTGGAGGAGTTTTCTGGTTCACAAGACGTTGTTGTGGAGGAGTCTTCCGGTTCACAAGACGTTGTTGATCTATGTAATACCGGCACCATCCGCACAATAGAGATTAGTGATTGTGACTGCAGAAATCTGTTGTCGTAATGGCGCACACTCGCACCCCCTGTTAACCAATAAGAATGGACAGGATTCTAACATTTTCTCCAGTTACCATCGTGATCGATGACGAAACTGTAATCGATGGTAATTGATAGATTAAAAATTTGGAAACGCTCTGCGACCCTCCGACAGGTCTGCAGTTGTGTTCCATTGACAATAAACTTGTGGAGTGCTCGCTTAATTTTAAAGACTCAAGCAAGCACTCCAAAGAAACGGTTGAGAAGGAACGGCTGGCTTGGCAAGCGACAGCAAGCTGATTGCTCATGGAAAATACATTATGTTGCAAAGCCTGGTTGTCGTTAAGGACAACTACAGTTCCTTTATAGAGAGAGTAGCGACAACTAACGATTTGATGCCATTTTGAGTCCATGCAGTGCGGAGCCGCCGTATGGCGCGAGTGCATTGAACCATGTATTCCATTATGTTCTCTATGTATGAGAGATGGGAATGGTCTTTTCCATGTTGATAATGAACAAATTATGTGAAGATGACAAAATAGAAGATTTATGACAACTAAGAGCCATATGATAAAGAAGAAAATCACAGAGCTGGTTGTGATTTAACAGTCACAGACATTTAGAACCATGACAAAGAAGGAATGAACTAGACAGGTACACGTGCTGCTTATTTCAGCCTCATTTTAATTTCAGGGAGGCAAGAGTGAGACTCGAACTCTCACCTCCCTGCTTATACATGTACATGTACAATACAATGTTAAGAGTTATCTTTGTATTTCTGCAGTTGTTTGACCTTGTTTATCGTGTGTGGGTATATATTTGTGTTTGCTTATTTTTCATATTTAAATTATTAATCTAAACTTTGCTGCATGTTGCCGATCATATATTAATCCCACCAAAAATAGATTAGCCCCCTACCCCCAGCCCTATATCTATCTATCTATCTATCTCTATATATATATCTCTTTCTCTTTCTCTTTCTCTTTCTCTTTCTCTTTCTCTCTCTCTCTCTCTCTCTCTCTCTCTGTCGCCACCTGCTGACCATTTGTATGCTGGTTGTACTGTCATGGCGTCTGCTTGTGGAGGCCTGTGAGTGCTCTGTGTTGTTGCTCCCTTCCCTGTTGAGACGGGAGAGAGAGCCGGAGAGCACACGGTGATTGCTGGTAAGGGTTCGCCGTTTTTGGGCGTCGCCCGATCGTTGTTTGCTCCTTCATCTTAAACCTCTATTTCCTTTTTTTCCTTTCGTTTTTCTTTCCTTCAGTTTGTTTTGTTGCCTCCCTTTTCCGAAGTTAGGGAAATCGGAGAGGTCTGATTACTTCCCATTCCCGGAGTTCGGGTAGGGAAGATTATATTATATATTCACCCTCCCCGAGTTGGGGAGGGGTTGTAAGTGCAGCTGTTCCAGCATGGCAGCTGCACTATCTCGATTTACGGCCTTTCAGAGCCTGACCCATAAGCACGGGTTCTTTTGTGTACCTCCGGAACGTGAGGTTAGTGTCGAGGACGTTGTCCTCGCACCCGGTCGTGTTGTCGGGATCGACAAGGTTGTTGCCGCTTCGCGGATGAACAAGCGGATCGTTATTTTTTTGTCCGACGCGGATTGTGTCCCACAAATTGTCGAACAGGGTTTGACAATCGATCCAGATTTATTTGTTATGATCTCCCCACGAGATAGCCCAGCGATAAAAGTCGTGATATCCCATTGCCCCCCATTTGTATCCGACGATGTACAAATTAAAGAGTTGTCCCGATACGGTACCATCGTGTCTCGTATCTCCATGATTCCCTTCGGGTCACGAAACAACGATTTAAGGCACGTGGTTTCATTCCGGCGGCAAGTGTTTATGCTTTTAAAAAATTCCCAGAAGGATTTAAACCTTATAATAAAATTAAAACATCAACAGAACGAATATACAGTATTCGTGTCCACCAACGTTCTAAAATGTTTTGGCTGCGGACAATTTGGGCATGTTAAGCATGACTGCCCACGAAAAGAGAATTCTCCACAAGTACAACCTCCCCTCCGAACCGGGAATAAGCAACCCCCCCACCTTCCCACCACCGATCCAAACCCTTCCACCACCGACCCAAGCCTTCCCACCACCGAACCAAACCTTTCCACCACCGAACCAAACCTTCCCACCACCGAACCAAGCCTTCCCACCGCCGAACCAAGCCCTCCCACCACCGACCCGAACCTTCCCACCATCGACCCAAGCCTTACCACCACTGATCCCAATCTGTCCTCCACCGACCCAAGCCCTCCTACCACCGATCCAAACTCCCCCGCCGTACCCCCTTCCCCTCCCCTTGAAACAGGGGCCCCTCCCTCTACTGAAGGATCTAATTGCAGCCATTTCCTGTTAACGATAGACCTCACCCCCCAGGCGACATCGTCCAATCACAGCTTGTTGCCTGCTATAACTGATCCTGCCTCTCTCGCCGTGGTAGCCGATGGAAATCCCCTCCCGACGATCACGTCCTCCCCCCCTTCCCCTCCCCCCAAACCCTTGCAATCTCTTCCCACTAACCAGGACGAGTTTCAATTAGTCTACCCAAAAGGAAAAAGACATCTTCAAACAACAGATGAAAACGGTCATCTCTTTAAAAAACCTACAACTGAAAACCGACAGCCCCTCCTCTCTGCCCTAGATTTGTCCCTCGTCACAGAAAATCGTTTCTCTGTATTGGAGGACATAGATGTGGATGAATCCTCGCCCTTGTCTACTGACCTAGAAACTGATATGGTTGAACCGCAAAAATTAGTACCCCGCCCTCCCCCCCCCCCCTCCCCTGAAGATGGCTCATTTCTCTCCCTCCCCATCCCCTCCCTCTATGGACTATGCCACATCCGATAACGTGGAGGGATGTGATGACGGTGAGGAGATAAATGATGAAAACCAGTGTGACACACCATCTGAGCCATCTGATATAGATGACTCTGTTAGTGAATGTGGTAGCCTTAAGGAAGAAGAAACCCCTCCAATCCCTCCCTCCGAGATAAAAAGGTTTCTTCAGGACACATTCCGAAAAAGGAATGTTGTTTTCGAAACCTTTTTTCCGGAGCTACCTGATTTTATACATTCCGCTAGATTGATGGTAAAACGGCCCCACGTTTTTAATTTCAATTCCTCCCAACGTCACCGTTTAAAGAAGTGGTTGCAAAAAGCTAAGAATGAACTGCTATCAAAAAATTGAGTGGTGGTCACTCCTCCTTGTAGCTGTAATGAGTTTTTCCATTTGTAGCTTGAATATTAACGGAGGATGTAGCTCTGTCCGTAAAGTTCAAGTAAGGGATTTTTTATTACAGAAGAAAGTTGACATTGCCCTCTTACAAGAGACCCATGCCAACGACTGCTGTGTCGCAGAGTGGTGTAGGCTCTTCCCCGGCCTGTCCTTTTTTTAGTAATGGTGACTCCCGTAAAGGCGGTGTCGCAATAATTCTTAGCCCCTCCTTTTCACCTTCATCGCTTAAATTCGACGAAATACACAAGGGATCCCTAGCATCCCTAGAATTCCACTACTGTGGAAAATCCTATACTATTTTTAATATCTATGCCCCAAGTACGCCTGTAGCTCGGCGAGTTTTTTTTAATGCCCTTGGGACACACCTAACGTCCCTCGACAGCCAAAACGCCCTAAAAAACCAAGACAATCATGTTTGTATTGGTGGAGATTTTAATTGCACCCTCCAACCCCAACTAGACAGGAACAGTGCAGAGCCCCATCCTGCCTCCACAATCTCTCTCACCAAATTTTAAAAACAAATGAATTTGACAGATATATGGCGGGTACAGCACCCATCAATCAGGCAATACACATGGTGTCGATGCATTCAGGATAATATTGTACTTGCTCGCTTGGACAAGTTTTATATTAATCCTCCACTTGAACGCCTCGTTCTGTCATCCCAAATTTGCCCATCAGGATTCTCGGACCACAGCGCAACATTTCTCAAAATTTCTGCCCCCTGCCCGAAACACAAGAGTGCTTTTTGGAAATTTAATAACAACTTACTTGATGATAGTACCTTTAAGGACATTTTTCTGGAAATTTGGAATATCCTAGTTGCCTCCCAAGGGAATTTCTCAAACCTCAGACAATGGTGGGATAATGCCAAAATGCACATCAGACTGTTCTGCCAACAATATCGTGCGTATGGTGTTCAAGAGGAAAGAAAAACCACAACCTTACTTGAAGATGAAATCCTGGAATTACAGGAACAGCTTCAGGGAACTGCAAGTGTGAGCTACCAGGAAATGAGGCAACAAATTCATGGAAAAACGGCCTTACTGAATTCCATATCTGAAAGGCGAGCACAAAATGCTTTATTGCGCCTGAAGATGAGGTACATACACGACCTTGATGCTCCAACCAAATTCTTCTTCAGCCTTAAAAGGGGGGCCTCTTCGTCAATGATTACACGCTTGCTCCATGATGGGGAACTCCTTTATGAAGATGGCAGAATCAGGGAATGCGCCCGGAAACATTTTAAACAACGGTTTATGCGGCATGACATTAACCAGGATGCAATAACGGAACTTGTTTCTAACCTTCCAACATTGGCGGAGGATCAGAAGCAGCAGTTGGAGGATCCCCTTAGGTTACCTGAGCTCACCGCTGCCTTGAAGGCCTTGGAACCTGATAAAGCCCCTGGACTGGATGGGCTGACTAGCCAATTTTTCCAGGTTTTTTGGGACGCCATTGGACCTCACCTACTGCGGGTATTGAATGAATGTTTAGAGGACGGACAACTGCCGTGGAGTTGCCGGAGAGCAGTCACCACCTTAATTCCTAAGAAAGCGGACACTCAACTTATAGAGAACTGGTGTCCTATTTCTGTTTTATGTATGGATTATAAAATTTTAGCCAAAGCCTTGTCTAATCGAATGAAACCTTTTATGAATGTACTAATAGGAGAACATCAATCCTTTTGTATTCCTGGTCGTACTATTTTTAATAATATCTTTCTTATCCGTGATACCATTCGGTTTTGTAACAATTTTAATATGAACGTTGGTCTGTTTTTCATTGACCAAGGAAAAGCCTTTGACTGTATTGACCACATGTACCTTTTTAGAGTTTTAGAGAATTTTGGGTTTGGACCTATTTTTATCTCGTACGTTAAACTTTTGTATTGTAATATATCCAGTGTTCTTAAAATTAATCAAGTATTGTGTAGCCCCATTGCTGTACAACGGGGAGTACGGCATGGTTGCCTGCTATCTGGACTTTTATACTCTCTTGCCATCGAACCTCTTCTGCTCCAATTACGTACGCACATTTCTGGCTTCACTGGATCAATTTTTACCACACCGCTAAAAGTCTCTGCCTATGCAGATGATGTCTGTATTTATATAAAAAATAGTGCTGACGTCACTGCGGTGGCTCAGGCACTAAAGACATATTGTCAGGCTTGTTCAGGCCAGGTAAACTGGAAGAAGAGTGAAGCCCTTTGGATAGGACCTGGAGATTGCCCGCCAATTGTCCTACCAGGAGGAGTGAACTGGAAGAAAAGTGGCATTAAATAACTCGGTATTTTCCTAGGAGACAACACCTTTGAGCAGCAGAACTGGGTGGGATTACCAGACAAGGTAATGGCAAAACTGGCCCGCTGGAAAGGACTTCTTTCTCAACTTTCGTACCGCGGAAGAACTCTCGTCATTAACAATCTTGTCGCCTCTATGCTATGGCATAAGATGATATGCCTACAACCGCCCGGGAGCCTTCTTATTACACTGCAAAAGAGCATTGTCGACTTTTTCTGGAGCGGGAAACACTGGCTCCAACCCCCCGTGGCATACTTACCACTCACTGAAGGTGGCCAAGGTCTTATTGATATCCGCAGCCGGATTATGGTCTTCCGGCTTCATATCGTGCGCCAACTTGTGCATGGAGATGAAGCCCTACTCTGGAGGCCTCTGGCTAACTGCATATTGCAGCTTACATGCAAGCTGGGTTATTGCCGAGAACCTTTCTTGATGAACCCTCATCAAATTGATTCATCCTTGCTGCCCACCTTTTACCAAGGGGTGATGAACGCCTGGCAAGCCCTGTCCTTTTCCCGTGAAATGACAACATACAACATGGAAATGTTGTTGAATGAGCCCCTATGCTACAACCCCTTCCTGGAAAACAGCTTGAATAATAGGGGACTCGTTCAACGTTTTGTTGATGCCAAGCTGCTGCGAGTGAAAGACCTCATGACAGAGTCTGGGAGCTGCTGGTTGAGTGCTGCCGCTGTGGCACAAAAAACCGGAATAAAATCGGTCAGGATCATCTCTCGGTTCCTTCAAGGGATATCCACAACGTATCGTAATACCTGCGAGGAACTTGGCCCTTCCCCCCAGGAAACAGCGGGTGACTTCCCCAAACTCCTAGTCTTCAGCCCACCACTTAATCTGTCCCCTGGCCTGAACAGCCCTGATGATACTGCATTATCCCTTCCCGCCTTTCCAAAGAAAACTTTGTACAACGCGTACGTTAAAATTTTATACGCAAAAACATTTTCTGAGCACCCGAGGCTTCGATGGCGGGATTTTTTACCCCCAATACCCCCCAATTGCCCCAATTGGCGAAGTTTTTATCTCTTGCCTACTCCAAAGTATGTTGGAGATATTCAATGGAAACTTGTACACTGGATTTTACCTTATAATGTTCTACTGAACCGGTTTTCTACTGCTAACTCTAATCTATGCCCTTTCTGTGCATCCATTGAAACCCTACCGCATATATACCTTGAGTGTGAACGATTGCAACCTCTTTTTACATTCCTTCAGGAACGCTTTGTGAAGCTTGGTTCCCTCTTCAATCACAATGATTTTATTTATGGTGTTTTAGGACCGTCCTCCCTTAGAAATGTGGTTTTAATGAATTTTTAAATTGGTCAGGCCAAGTTTGCAATTTACAAATCCAGGAAGAAAAAAATGGGAAACGCTTCTGATTCGGCATATGATGTGCTGCTCACCCTTAAGGCTCTTGTAAATGCAAGATTAAAGCTAGAGTACCGGTTTTTTTAAATGAACAAGAATTTAACATGTTTTAAAGAAAAGTGGGTTTTTAATGATGTCATATGCACACTTGATGATGATGATTTGATAATAACTTTTCCTTGAGACCATTTTTATTGTGTGTTGTTTCTTTGTGACTGAACATAACTGATTTTTTGTACTCTTGTAATAAAAGGAAGAAACAGTCAGTCTCTCTCTCTCTCTCTCACACACACACACACACACACACACACACACACACACACACACACACACACACACACACACACACACACACACACACACACACTCTCTCTAATACATATACAAATTACATATTTACAATCACACACATACACGCATGTGCTAATGCACACATATACAAATTATAAATTGAAAGTCACAAACACAAGTTAATGTCCTCACACATTCAAATCAACAGAGACAAATACATACATTCAATGCATGCCCCCCCCCCCCCCACCCCCTTTCTCAGTTGTGGCATACAACTGTATCACTGGCATGAATTGGTTTCCAGCAAATTCTTTCTGAAGCATCATTGAAAATTTTGAATGACAATAATCCTATCTTCCATGTGAAAGTACAAAAAATAAAACAAATCGTCTTTGTTTTGACTTTAGTTTGACCGGAGTTTGACTTTGAGTCTGAGCCTGACTTTGGAGACTTGATCTAGCTCGAAGACTCTAACTCAAACTTAATTTTAAATAAAGATGCCTTCCCCTTCAAGTGCTAATTAATCCACGAGCAATGGATAACAAGCCTGTAAAGCCAAAGCAAAGGCCAGTCTCACTCGCAGCACACAAATATACGCATATGGGACCATTACCACCATCACACTGACCTGGCAGAGAACTGACGAAGACGTTACTTTCCATCCAACACGACTGACTCTGTTCTCCCAGATTTTCCGTCTTTTAGCATCTGATGGAAATCTATACATCTTGAATCCCTTCTCCGTTCTATTTGTGCACCCACAGGCGCTACAACCTGTCATTTTGTCGTAAAATCGATGTAAAACACGAATGAGAACGCTGCGTACAGCGGGAACGTTAAAACGCTGACCGATATGCGTCTGTTCCTGATCCTGTCCGCGATGGACTCAAAATGGCTCCACGCAATCACGTGACTAGATTTTTCCAGACCCTCTATGTCGCAACTCTGTATATAAAGGGACTCTAAGGACAACGTCTTGTGAACCGGAAGACTCCTCCACAACAACGTCTTGTGAACCGGAAGACTCCTCCATAACAACTCCGTGTGAACCGGAAGTCTCCTCCACAACAACATCTTGTGAACCGGAAGACTCCTCCGCAACAACGTCTTGTGAAACGGAAGACTCCTCCAAGGACCAAGGAGCTTTGACCACAAGAGACAACGAGGTGGTGACCGTTCACTACCCAGATCAATTGGCTGAATTGCGCGCTTTATATGCCGGAATGGCGGACCTCGTCGAGGACACGCCCTTGTGATCCATCCAAACGTTTGTGCTTTCTTTCCCTCTCTGTACCGTCGCCTTTCCTCCGTACATCGTCCCATGGAGCTCACATGAGTTTCCCTCATTGCGGATTTCTTTGAGAAATTCTCCAAAAGGGAATATTCGAATAGATTTCCTTTAATCATCTTCAAACAACCTCAAAATCTGTTAAAATCACAACTTAAATCAGCAATTTAATACTTTGAAGGTATTCTGACCTCGTTCCTTCCTCTCGATGAAACCACCTCTGTTTTCATATGATATTTGAGCCTTTTAAAGGACGACACAACTCACAGTGAAGCAATTAGACGTTTACAAGTTGCACTAGTTCATCGATTTCGACTCATTAAGAACACAACTGACCGAGGGGCGTGGCTTAGCGGTTTCCAGGCAGTCTACGCGTCCTTTTTTTTTTCTTCTTTTTTTGTATACTGAATCGAGGCTCGTGAAAGAGCTGACATTTACTTCACAAACAAATCAACCAGACAAACAGAATATATAAAAAGAGGGAGCGGAAGACAATGGAAGGGGAAGCACACAAACACTTGAGAGCACACAACATTTAAGAGCAGCGAGATTTGTGGGAGGGAGAGGGCTTGGGGGGAGGAGGCGTGGGAACGGGGGGGGGGGGGGGGGGGTTGTCCTTAGAGTCCCTTTATATACAAAGTTGCGACATAGAGGGTCCGGAAAAATCTAGTCACGTGATTGCGTGGAGCCATTTTGAGTCCATCGCGGACAGGATCAGGAACGGACGCATATCGGTCAGCGTTTTAACGTTCCCGCTGTACACAGCGTTCTCATTCGTGTTTTACATCGATTTTACGACAAAATGACAGGTTGTAGCGCCTGTGGGTGCACAAATAGAACGGAGAAGGGATTCAAGATGTATAGATTTCCATCAGATGCTAAAAGACGGAAAATCTGGGAGAACAGAGTCAGTCGTGTTGGATGGAAAGTAACTTCTTCGTCAGTTCTCTGCCAGGTCAGTGTGATGGTGGTAATGGTCCCACATGCGTATATTTGTGTGCTGCGAGTGAGACTGGCCTTTGCTTTGGCTTTACAGGCTTGTTATCCATTGCTCGTGGATTAATTAGCACTTGAAGGGGAAGGCATCTTTATTTAAAATTAAGTTTGAGTTAGAGTCTTCGAGCTAGATCAAGTCTCCAAAGTCAGGCTCAGACTCAAAGTCAAACTCCGGTCAAACTAAAGTCAAAACAAAGACGATTTGTTTTATTTTTTGTACTTTCACATGGAAGATAGGATTATTGTCATTCAAAATTTTCAATGATGCTTCAGAAAGAATTTGCTAGAAACCAATTCATGCCAGTGATACAGTTGTATGCCACAACTGAGAAAGGGGGTGGGGGGGCATGCATTGAATGTATGTATTTGTCTCTGTTGATTTGAATGTGTGAGGACATTAACTTGTGTTTGTGACTTTCAATTTATAATTTGTATGTGTGTGCATTAGCACATGCGTGTATGTGTGTGATTGTAAATATGTAATTTGTATATGTATTAGAGATTGTGTGTGTGTGTGTGTGTGTGTGTGTGAGAGAGAGAGAGAGAGACTGACTGTTTCTTCCTTTTATTACAAGAATACAAAAAATCAGTTATGTTCAGTCACAAAGAAACAACACACAATAGAATGGTCTCAAGGAAAAGTTATCATCAAATCATCATCATCAAGTGTGCATATGACATCATTAAAAACCCACTTTTCTTTAAAACATGTTAAATTCTTGTTCATTTAAAAAAACCGGTACTCTAGCTTTAATCTTGCATTTACAAGAGCCTTAAGGGTGAGCAGCACATCATATGCCGAATCAGAAGCGTTTCCCATTTATTTCTTCCTGGATTTATAAATTGCAAACTTGGCCTGACCAATTATAAATATTCATTAAAACCACATTTCCAAGGGAGGACGGTCCTAAAACACCATAAATAAAAACATTGTGATTGAAGAGGGAACCAAGCTTCACAAAGCGTTCCTGAAGGAATGTAAAAAGAGGTTGCAATCGTTCACACTCAAGGTATATATGCGGTAGGGTTTCAATGGATGCACAGAAAGGGCATAGATTAGAGTTAGCAGTAGAAAACCGGTTAGGTAAAACATTATAAGGTAAAATCCAGTGTACAAGTTTCCATTGAATATCTCCAACATACTTTGGAGTAGGCAAGAGATAAAAACTTCGCCAATTGCGGCAATTGGGGGGTATTGGGGGTAAAAAATCCCGCCATCAAAGCCTCGGGTGCTCAGAAAATGTTTTTGCGTATAAAATTTTAACGTACGCGTTGTACAAAGTTTTCTTTGGAAAGGCGGGAAGGGATAATGCAGTATCATCAGGGCTATTCAGGCCAGGGGACAGATTAAGTGGCGGGCTGAAGACTAGGAGTTTGGGGAAGTCGCCCGCTGTTTCCTCGGGGGAAGGGCCAAGTTCCTCGCAGGTATTACGATACGTTGTGGATATCCCTTGAAGGAACCGAGAGATGATCCTGACAGATTTTATGCCGGTTTTTTGTGCCACAGCGGCAGCACTCAACCAGCAGCTCCCAGACTCTGTCATGAGGTCTTTCACTCGCAGCAGCTTGGCATCAACAAAACGTTGAACGAGTCCCCTATTATTCAAGCTGTTTTCCAGGAAGGGGTTGTAGCATAGGGGCTCATTCAACAACATTTCCATGTTGTATGTTGTCATTTCACGGGAAAAGGACAGGGCTTGCCAGGCGTTCATCACCCCTTGGTAAAAGGTGGGCAGCAAGGATGAATCGATTTGATGAGGGTTCATCAAGAAAAGTTCTCGGCAATAACCCAGCTTGCATGTAAGCTGTAATATGCAGTTAGCCAGAGGCCTCCAGAGTAGGGCTTCATCTCCATATACAAGTTGGCGCACGATATGAAGCCGGAAGACCATAATCCGGCTGCGGATATCAATAAGACCTTGGCCACCTTCAGTGAGTGGTAAGTATGCCACGGGGGGTTGGAGCCAGTGTTTCCCGCTCCAGAAAAAGTCGACAATGCTCTTTTGCAGTGTAATAAGAAGGCTCCCGGGCGGTTGTAGGCATATCATCTTATGCCATAGCATAGAGGCGACAAGATTGTTAATGACGAGAGTTCTTCCGCGGTACGAAAGTTGAGAAAGAAGTCCTTTCGAGCGGGCCAGTTTTGCCATTACCTTGTCCGGTAATCCCACCCAGTTCTGCTGCTCAAAGGTGTTGTCTCCTAGGAAAATACCGAGGTATTTAATGCCACTTTTCTGCCAGTTCACTCCTCCTGGTAGGACAATTGGCGGGCAATCTCCAGGTCCTATCCAAAGGGCTTCACTCTTCTTCCAGTTTACCTGGCCTGAACAAGCCTGACAATATGTCTTTAGTGCCTGAGCCACTGCAGTGACGTCAGCACTATTTTTTATATAAATACAGACATCATCTGCATAGGCAGAGACTTTTAGCGGTGTGGTAAGAATTGATCCAGTGAAGCCAGAAATGTGCGTAAGTAATTGGAGCAGAAGAGGTTCGATGGCAAGAGAGTATAAAAGTCCAGATAGCGGGCAACCTTGCCGTACTCCCCGTTGTACAGCAATGGGGCTGCACAATACTTGATTCATTTTAAGAACACTGGATATATTACAATACAAAAGTTTAACGTACGAGATAAAAATAGGTCCAAACCCAAAATTCTCTAAAACACTAAAAAGGTACATGTGGTCAATACAGTCAAAGGCTTTTCCTTGGTCAATGAAAAACAGACCAACATTCAAATTAAAATTGTTACAAAACCGAATGGTATCACGGATAAGAAAGATATAATTAAAAATAGTACGTCCAGGAATACAAAAGGATTGATGTTCTCCTATTAGTACATTCATAAAAGGTTTCATTCGATTAGACAAGGCTTTGGCTAAAATTTTATAATCCGTACATAAAACAGAAATAGGACGCCAGTTCTCTATAAGTTGAGTGTCCGCTTTCTTAGGAATTAAGGTGGGGACTGCTCTCCGGCAACTCCACGGCAGTTGTCCATCCTCCAAGCATTCATTCAATACCCGCAGTAGGTGAGGTCCAATGGCGTCCCAAAAAAACTGGAAAAATTCGCTAGTCAGCCCATCCAGTCCAGGGGCTTTATCAGGTTCCAAGGCCTTCAAGGCAGTGGTGAGCTCAGGTAACCTAAGAGGATCCTCCAACTGCTGCTTCTGAGACTCCGCCAATGTTGGAAGGTTAGAAACAAGTTCCGATATTGCATCCTGGTTAATGTCATGCCGCATAAACCGTTGTTTAAAATGTTTCCGGGCACATTCCCTGATTCTGCCATCTTCATAAAGGCGTTCCCCATCATGGAGCAAGCGTGTAATCATTGACGAAGAGGCCCCCCTTTTAAGGCTGAAGAAGAATTTGGTTGGAGCATCAAGGTCGTGTATGTACCTCATCTTCAGGCGCAATAAAGCATTTTGTGCTCGCCTTTCGGATATGGAATTCAGTAAGGCCGTTTTTCCATGAATTTGTTGCCTCATTCCCTGGTAGCTCACACTTGCAGTTCCCTGAAGCTGTTCCTGTAATTCCAGGATTTCATCTTCAAGTAAGGTTGTGGTTTTTCTTTCCTCTTGAACACCATACGCACGATATTGTTGGCAGAACAGTCTGATGTGCGTTTTGGCATTATCCCACCATTGTCTGAGGTTTGAGAAATTCCCTTGGGAGGCAACTAGAATATTCCAAATTTCTGGAAAATGTCCTTAAAGGTACTATCATCAAGTAAGTTGTTATTAAATTTCCAAAAAGCACTCTTGTGTTTTGGGCAGGGGGCAGAAATTTTGAGAAATGTTGCGCTGTGGTCCGAGAATCCTGATGGGCAAATTTTGGATGACAGAACGAGGCGTTCAAGTGGAGGATTTATATAAAACTTGTCCAAGCGAGCAAGTACAATATTACCCTGAATGCATCGACACCATGTGTATTGCCTGATTGATGTGTGCTGTACCCGCCATATATCTGTCAAATTCATTTGTTTTAAAAATTTGGTGAGAGGGATTGTGGAGGCAGGATGGGGCTCTGCACTGTTCCTGTCTAGTTGGGGTTGGAGGGTGCAATTAAAATCTCCACCAATACAAACATGATTGTCTTGGTTTTTTAGAGCGTTTTGGCTGTCGAGGGACGTTAGGTGTGTCCCAAGGTCATTAAAAAAAACTCGCCGAGCTACAGGCGTACTTGGGGCATAGATATTAAAAATAGTATAGAATTTTCCACAGTAGTGGAATTCTAGGGATGCTAGGGATCCCTTGTGTATTTCGTCGAATTTAAGCGATGAAGGCGAAAAGGAGGGGCTAATAATTATTGCGACACCGCCTTTGCGGGAGTCACCGTTACTAAAAAAGGACAGGCCGGGGAAGAGCCTACACCACTCTGCGACACAGCAGTCGTTGGCATGGGTCTCTTGTAAGAGGGCAATGTCAACTTTCTTCTGTAATAAAAAATCCCTTACTTGAACTTTACGGACAGAGCTACATCCTCCGTTAATATTCAGGCTACAAATGGAAAAACTCATTACAGCTACAAGGAGGAGTGACCACCACTCAATTTTTTGATAGCAGTTCATTCTTAGCTTTTTGCAACCACTTCTTTGAACGGTGACGTTGGGAGGAATTGAAATTAAAAACGTGGGGCCGTTTTACCATCAATCTAGTGGAATGTATAAAATCAGGTAGCTCCGGAAAAAAGGTTTCTATAACAACATTCCTTTTTCGGAATGTGTCCTGAAGAAACCTTTTTATCTCGGAGGGAGGGATTGGAGGGGTTTCTTCTTCCTTAAGGCTACCACATTCACTAACAGAGTCATCTATATCAGATGGCTCAGATGGTGTGTCACACTGGTTTTCATCATTTATCTCCTCACCGTCATCACATCCCTCCACGTTATCGGATGGGGCATAGTCCATAGAGGGAGGGGACGGGGAGGGAGAGAAATGAGCCATCTTCAGGGGAGGGGGGGAAGGGGGGGTACTAATTTTTGCGGTTCAACCATATCAGTTTCTAGGTCAGTAGACAAGGGCGAGGATTCATCCACATCTATGTCCTCCAATACCGAGAAACGATTTTCTGTGACGAGGGACAAATCTCGGGCAGAGAGGAGGGGCTGTCGGTTTTCAGTTGTAGGTTTTTTAAAGAGATGACCGTTTTCATCTGTTGTTTGCAGATGTCTTTTTCCTTTTGGGCAGACTAATTGAAACTCGTCCTGGTTAGTGGGAAGAGATTGCAAGGGTTTGGGGGGAGGGGGGGGGGGGGGGGAGGGAAGACGTGATCATCGGGAGGGGATTTCCATCAGCTACCACGGCGAGAGAGGTAGGATCAGTTATAGCACGCAACAAGCTGTGATTGGACGATGTTGCCTGGGGGGTGAGGTCTATCGTTAACAGGAGATGGCTGCAATTAGATCCTTCAGTCGATGGATGGGCCCCTGTTTCAAGGGGAGGGGAAGGGGGTACGGCGGGAGGGTTTGGATCGGTGGTAGGAGGGCTTGGGTCGGTGGTAGACAGATTGGGATAAGTGGTGGTAAGGCTTGGGTCGGTGGTGGGAGGGCTTGGTTCGGTGGCGGGAAGGCTTGGTTCGGTGGTGGGAGGGTTTGGTTCAGTGGTGGGAAGGCTTGGGTCGGTGGTGGAAGGGTTTGGATCGGTGGTGGGAAGGTGGGGGGGTTGCTTATTCCCGGTTCGGAGGGGAGGTTGTACTTGTGGAGAATTCTCTTTTCGGGGGCAGTCATGCTTAACATGCCCAAATTGTCCGCAGCCAAAACATTTTAGAACGTTGGTGGACACGTACACTGTATATTCGTTCTATTGATGTTTTAATTTTATTATAAGGTTTAAATCCTTCTGGGAATTTTTTTAAATCATAAACACTTGCCGCCGGAATGAAACCACGTGCCTTAAATCGTTGTTCCGTGACCCGAAGGGAATCATGGAGATACGAGACACGATGGTACCGTATCGGGACAACTCTTTAATTTGTACATCGTCGGATACAAATGGGGGGCAATTGGATATCACGACTTTTATCGCTGGGCTATCTAGTGGGGAAATCATAACAAATAAATCTGGATCGATTGTCAAACCCTGTTCGACAATTTGTGGGACACAATCCACGTCGGACAAAAAAATAACGATCCGCTTGTTCATCCGCGAAGCGGCAACAACCTTGTCGATCCCGACAACACGACCGGTTGCGAGGACAACGTCCTCGATACTAACCTCACGTTCCGGAGGTACACAAAAGAACCCGTGCTTACGGGTCAGGCTCTGAAAGGCCGTAAATCGAGATAGTGCAGCTGCCATGCTGGAACAGCTGCACTTACACCCCCTCCCCAACTCGGGGAGGGTGAATATATAATATAATCTTCCCTACCCGAACTCCGGGAATGGGAAGTAATTCGACCTCTCCGATTTCCCTAACTTCGGAAAAGGGAGGCAACAAAACAAACTGAAGGAAAGATAAACGAAAGGAAAAAAAGGAAATAGAGGTTTAAGATGAAGGAGCAAACACCGATCGGGCGACGCCCAAAAACGGCGAACCCTTACCAGCGATCACCCTGTGCTCTCCGGCTCTCTCTCCCGTCTCAACGTATATGGGAATCACCAGGAAGACTCCACGAACAGGCACAAGGACACAGAGGGGGGAAACGGGGGGGGGGGAGGGGGGGGAGTGGAGCAACAACACAGAGCACTCACAGGTCTCCACAAGCAGACGCCATGACAGTACAACCAGCATACAAACGGCAAGCAGGTGGAGAGAGGAGAGAGAGAGGAGAGAGAGAGGAGAGAGAGAGGAGAGAGAGAGGAGAGAGAAGAGAGAGAAGAGAGAGAGAAGAGAGAAGAGAGAAGAGAAAAGAGAGAAGAGAGAGAGAGAGAGAGAGAGAGAGCGAGAGAGAGAGAGAGAGAGAGAGAGAGAGAGAGAGAGAGAGAGAGAGAGACTGACTGTTTCTTCCTTTTATTACAAGAGTACAGAAAATCAGTTATGTTCAGTCATAAAGAAACAAAACACAATAAAAATGGTCTCAAGGAAAAGTTATTATCAAATCATCATCATCAAGTGTGCATATGACATCATTAAAAACCCACTTTTCTTTAAAACATGTTAAATTCTTGTTCATTTTAAAAAACCGGTATTCTAGCTTTAGTCTTGCATTTACAAGAGCCTTAAGGGTGAGCAGTACATCATATGACGAGTCAGAAGCGTTTCCCATTTTTTTCTTCCTGGATTTATAAATTGCAAACTTGGCCTGACCAATTAAAAAATTCATTAAAACCACATTCCTAAGGGAAGACGGTCCTAAAACACCATAAATAAAAACATTGTGATTGAAGACGGAACCAAGCTTCACAAAGCGTTCCTGAAGGAATGTAAAAAGAGGTTGCAATCGTTCACACTCAAGGTATATATGCGGTAGGGTTTCAATGGATGCACAGAAAGGGCATAGATTAGAGTTAGCAGTAGAAAACCGGTTCAGTAAAACATTATAATGTAAAATCCAGTGTACAAGTTTCCATTGAATATCTCCAACATACTTTGGAGTAGGCAAGAGATAAAAACTTCGCCAATTGGGGCAATTGGGTGGTATTGTGGGTAAAACATCCCGCCATCGAAGCCTCGGGTGCTCAGAAAATGTTTTTGCGTATAAAATTTTAACGTACGCGTTGTACAAAGTTTTCTTTGGAAAGGCGGGAAGGGATAATGCAGTATCATCAGGGCTGTTCAGGCCAGGGGACAGATTAAGTGGCGGGCTGAAGACTAGGAGTTTGGGGAAGTCACCCGCTGTTTCCTCGGGGGAAGGGCCAAGTTCCTCGCAGGTATTACGATACGTTGTGGATATCCCTTGAAGGAACCGAGAGATGATCCTGACAGATTTTATTCCGGTTTTTTGTGCCACAGCGGCAGCACTCAGCCGGCAGCTCCCAGACTCTGTCATGAGGTCTTTCACTCGCAGCAGCTTGGCATCAACAAAACGTTGAACGAGTCCCCTATTATTCAAGCTGTTTTCCAGGAAGGGGTTGTAGCATAGGGGCTCATTCAACAACATTTCCATGTTGTATGTTGCCATTTCATGGGAAAAGGACAGGGCTTGCCAGGCGTTCATCACCCCTTGGTAAAAGGTGGGCAGCAAGGATGAATCGATTTGATGAGGGTTCATCAAGAAAAGTTCTCGGTCGTAACCCAGCTTGCATGTAAGCTGCAATATGCAGTTAGCCAGAGGCCTCCAGAGTAGGGCTTCATCTCCATATACAAGTTGGCGCACGATATGAAGCCGGAAGACCATAATCCGGCTGCGGATATCAATAAGACCTTGGCCACCTTCAGTGAGTGGTAAGTATGCCACGGGGGGTTGGAGCCAGTGTTTCCCGCTCCAGAAAAAGTCGACAATGCTCTTTTGCAGTGTAATAAGAAGGCTCCCGGGCGGTTGTAGGCATATCATCTTATGCCATAGCATAGAGGCGACAAGATTGTTAATGACGAGAGTTCTTCCGCGGTACGAAAGTTGAAAAAGAAGTCCTTTCCAGCGGGCCAGTTTTGCCATTACCTTGTCCGGTAATCCCACCCAGTTCTGCTGCTCAAAGGTGTTGTCTCCGAGGAAAATACCGAGGTATTTAATGCCACTTTTCTGCCAGTTCACTCCTCCTGGTAGGACAATTGGCGGGCAATCTCCAGGTCCTATCCAAAGGGCTTCACTCTTCTTCCAGTTTACCTGGCCTGAACAAGCCTGACAATATGTTTTTAGTGCCTGAGCCACCGCAGTGACGTCAGCACTATTTTTTATATAAATACAGACATCATCTGCATAGGCAGAGACTTTTAGCGGTGTGGTAAGAATTGATCCAGTGAAGCCAGAAATGTGCGTACGTAATTGGAGCAGAAGAGGTTCCATGGCAAGAGAGTATAAAAGTCCAGATAGCGGGCAACCTTGCCGTACTCCCCGTTGTACAGCAATGGGGCTACACAATACTTGATTAATTTTAAGAACACTGGATATATTACAATACAAAAGTTTAACGTATGAGATAAAAATAGGTCCAAACCCAAAATTCTCTAAAACTCTAAAAAGGTACATGTGGTCAATACAGTCAAAGGCTTTTCCTTGGTCAATAAAAAACAGACCAACATTCATATTAAAATTGTTACAAAACCGAATGGTATTGTGGAAGTGTAACTCAGTGTAACTTATTGATTGGCACTGGTAACTTATTGATTAAGACTGGTAACGAAGCAGATACATTTTACCTGCAACCTCTGTGAAAGACGAGTTCGTAAATGAGTGTCAGGAATGTACCCGAACATGGTAATCTCTTGTCCACCTGGTCACAGCCCCAGGCTGGAGCACCCCCCTATCGTTTGGTAAACGGAACTCGCAGCAGGAGGGGAGCGAGCTGATGCCAGGACTCGGTGCATGCATGACCTCGGGGCATTAGCGGAGAAAGGATTAACATTCAGCGGACAGGGGATTAACTCCAGTTTGTCCATATAAACCAGAGCAAACGTTGAGTCAGGAGACTTGCCACGATAACTCCTGCTCGACGGAGCGAACAAGCGCCCATCATCAGAACCTCTGCCCGACGGGAATGGCAGAGGAACATCGGCCGAACGAGAAGGACCATGCGGATAGAGTGACCTGGTCTATTGAGTTAAACGGTAGTTATTTGGTATTGGAATGAAAGTTGAACAACCAGTTAATAAACCAGACCTTTTGTAAAACCTGTGTCCGGTCATTGGAGTCTTGAGTCTCCCTCTACTTCCCCTACAATTTGGAGGCACCGCTGGGATCAACTGGACACAAACAAGTCTTTAAAAGGTGAGTGTGTCTTGTTTTTGTTTTTTATTGTTTTGTGTATCAATCTTACAAGATTGTTGACACCGACAGTGTGCCTGTCTGGAAATGGATAGTTTTATGTGGATGGGATTGAATATGCAGAGAATCCGTAAAATAAAATAGAAATATAATTTGATTATGAACATTATCTCTTTTGTCAAGGGAGATGGAATATAAAGATTTGATGTGCTGGGTTATGAGCAGCCATTAATTAATAGTAAAATTGTGAGTAATTTGGGGATTCCATTTTTGATAGAATTTATATGAGAATAACAGCTATTTATGGATATGAGCTTCATAAAAAGAAATGAGGGAGTACAAAATTAGCCAAATTTGGGAGAGGTCTTACACTGACTTCCCAGAATACTCTGCTCACGGATTTATATATACTAGGGCATTGCCCGTACGTGGGTGCCCGTTCCTTGCCAAAAAAAAAAAAAACGCTACCCGTACGCTCTACCCCGCCCGTACGCCCGTAAACAAAAAAAACAACGCTCTTCGCTTCCGCCCTTCGCTCTGACTGAATTGGGAGAAATAATGCGCATATGAAATCGAGAAATTATTATTTTCTCCGGAAGAAATCGAATTACGAACCGTACCGTAATGGCGGTCAGCTCGTAACGCGCTCACCTCCGCTCGTTCTCACATCGGCCACGCCTACGCAACAAAGCGTTCTGTGATTGGCTGCCGGAAGTGAAGTCTTCACTGTCCGGAAGTTCGCAAATCGTCGCAGTTACGATGAATCGTTTTAATTTAATCGCAGTTTGAATTCGTTTTAAAACATAGTTTAACGGCAACATAGTTTTCCAACGTGAAATAAATGAATACGCTGTCAAATGTGCCGTCCGAGGTAGAGTCTGATCGCCACGTTCGGCACACGTGATAGCTCGCTGCTCTCTGATTGGTTGAAGCGTTTTTTGGACATAGCTCGGTAAGTACTTGTCCGATTAATTTAAAACCTTGAAAAGGCACATCCTCGGGTCCCCAGCAATATACCTGGCAAGTTTAAAGTATATCGGACCCGTGGTTGTCGAGAAACAGCGGTCACAGACAAACAAACACACAGACACACAGACACACAGAGATTGCTGGAATTATAGATAGATATATATATATATATATATATATATATATATATATAAACTTGAATTTATATATAAATATATATAAATATATAAATTTATATTTATAAATTTATAAATATAAATATATAAATATAAATATATAAAAAATATATAAATATATAAAATATATAAACAAACAAGTCTTTAAAAGGTGAGTGTGTCTTGTTTTTGTCCAGTATGATTTACGAACTTGGGAAATAATTTTGTACATACATGGTGGAGGAGGTGGTCTGGGGCTTCCTTGCGCACCAATGCCGCGATATAGGTGGCGTGATGAAGTCACGAATGGTACTTCGATAAACGATTGTAGCTATTATTCGTGTTTTTCTAAATGATTTCTGTAAATACGTATTTTTTGCGCTGTCTAAATAAAATGCACCAGGTCGGCGCTGGTCATTAAGGGCCTTACTGTGACCTGGGAGCAAACGGAGCATGAGTGCACCATGCGACCATTTGCTTCCAAGTCGTGTAAGGCCGGTACACTCGTTTACACACCCGTACACGTGTAAAGTAGTTTTTTTTTGTTTTTTTTTGCACTTGCTCAAAGCACGCGACTTGCTCGGCGTGCGACAGGGAGCCGGGAAATGGAATTATATTTATATATATATATTTTTACCTCATTCCAATTTATGGTATTGCGACAAAACGGCTTATATCTTTGGAACGACTGGTCGGATTTAGACAAATTAAACGGAATTGTGTAGGACGAAAGCCGTGGGTCCAAAGTGTAAAAAAAAAAAAAAAAAAAAAAGGGGTGGGGGAGAGAACATTTTTTTTTCAGTTTTCCCGCCATGTCTAAAACTCGTTCGATCAACAAATAAATTCATGACAGACAACCCCACCTCATGCCGGTCCAGAATTATTGTGAAAGATGGCGATTGGATGAAAATTGCATACCAACACTCCCTCACTGTCCCTCATTGTCCCTCATGTCCATTCCGGCACCCTGTCTCTTGCTCCCGCTCCTTCTCCCTCCCCTCCCTCTAGTTCCCATTGGCGGACGTTTTGCGAGAAGCAAAGCGTTTTGCAGGAAGCTTCCAGGAAGCTTCCAGGAAGCAAAGCCAGGGCTGTTGCTTTTTGTGTATTTTCTCTGCGCCCCATGCTCGCAGATTTGGTTGGTACAAATAGTTTATTGAAAGGTGAAAGATGCTTTTGTGGAAAAGCAATGGCAGACCACCCATTGTCACCACTTTCATGAGCTCAGAGAAATAAAAAATTCCAAATTCCACTCTGATGGCTCAATGGAAATAGGCAGCAGAATGAGAATCGGCAGACAATGGAACAGCTAGCGACGAGTGTTTGTGAGTAACAACCACCCTCTGGTCGAGGCTCATAGGAGGGGTGATGCTTACTGATTCGGCACGCTTACAATAGATATTAATGGCGAAGGTTGTGGTTGGTTCGATTTTGCGAAATGGACGTTCTTTGAACGGGTTAAATGAGAATTTTCATATTGGATGTTAAAGCAACGAAGAGTTTTGTGGGATTATGGGGTCATATCGCGACATCATGGGAAAGCTGGTGTTAATGGTGGGATGTCAGAGGTAATGGTGTGGTTTAATGTTCACACTGTTTTGGAAAATAATGCTCGATGCAACATGATCCTAAAAAGAACCCATCCCTACATCTAAGGATCAGGAAGGGAAGGAATGGAAAATTTGAAGTATTAAAGTTACGGAACTCAAAATGTCTGGGTTTGGATGTAGTCATTAAAGGATTGAGTCATTCATTGGTTTGATGATGGTCCTAATATTTTGATAAATGTTTGATAATGGTCCTGGTAATTTTAGTCCTAGGAATAATATTGCTAGTGGTTTGTCTGAAGATTTTAATGGGATTTTAATGGGATTTTAATGGGAGAGTGGGAACATTCAAATGTTGAGTTTTGCTAACGTTTCCACAACGTCGCTACAACGTTTTACTTTCGTTGTTGCAACGTTTTGCTCCAACGTTTTGGGAACATTCAAATGTTGTGTTTTGCTGACGTTTCCACAACGTCGCTACAACGTTTCACTTTCGTTGTTGCAACGTTTTGCTCCAACGTTTTGGGAACATTCAAATGTTGTGTTTTGCTGACGTTTCCACAACGTCGCTACAACGTTTCACTTTCGTTGTTGCAACGTTTTGCTCCAACGTTTTGGGGACACTCAAATGTTAAGTAAATCGGATAAGAATTCACGAGTTATTTAATTATTAGCGATTAATGAAGTACTTATTTAATTAATTACATTTCTTATTAAATTACAGTAATTACATTACAGTAATTACCTGAGGCAATTACAGTAATTACAGTTCCGGTAATTACAGTAATTACAGTAATCATTACAGTAATTGCAGTAATCTTATTACAGTAATTACATTACATTAACTCAGGCACCTTTTGAGTAAGGAAGCTGATATTTGGACATGACACTGACCGAGTGATGTGGCTGTCAAGGAAAATTTTGATTTATTGATTCATCATTTAATGAATTAACTCGTTGATTTATAAATGACTTATTTAATTAAAAGTCCTCAGAGATACATCTTCGGATGAAATACTTGCAGATTGGTTATGCTATGAGCCAATTGATTAAGGAAAATATTTTGTGATGGCCATATTGGCAATTTCGTGGCCATATTTGTGGCAACTCAGTTAGTGCCACTGCACCTTTAAAATGCATCCCTGCGTTCATTTTTCGATCGATTGAGTTGAAATTTTGAACAATCGGATCTGGACTGTCGTTGTTAACGACTCTAGCACGCACTCGTCCAATCAGGATGGAGCGGTATGGTCCCCGGATCATCACTGCCCGCAGTTTTTAATTAATTTTACTTTTTCTCTTGGTCATATAATTTTGAAGACATGCATGTCATGATAGAGGAAATGTTTGTTCTGTTGAACGGAATAAATGTTGTTTATTTGTGTGGGTGTGTATTTCTTGTGTATTTTGGATATATTTTCACTCGTCCAATCAGGATGGAGCGGTATGGTCCCCGGATCATCACTGCCCGCAGTTTTTAATTAATTTTACTTTTTCTCTTGGTCATATAATTTTGAAGACATGCATGTCATGATAGAGGAAATGTTTGTTCTGTTGAACGGAATAAATGTTGTTTATTTGTGTGGGTGTGTATTTCTTGTGTATTTTGGATATATTTTCACGACTAATTCCAGTTAACATCCTGCAAAATTTGCTCGTTTGCTGGCCGAGTCGAAATTGCGTTGAGTTTCTATGGCATGCGCCATTAAAAGCGCTGTGTAATGGTTGAGCTCCCTTTATTTCGTTTTGGTCATGCGGATGAGCAAACGAAGTGACAAATGCTGCGGCTGGAGCAGTAGAAGCGATGTTTTTTTTTAATGGAAACGATGTAATGAGTAATTAAAAGTGGGAGGGGGCAACACCACGCATACCTCTTTTAAGGTGTGTATAAACCCTGGAATATTTCAGCAATCAATACAATGCTGAAACTATATAAGTAATTTAATGAGTAATTTAATAAGTAATTTAATGAGTAATTTAATGAGTAATTTAATGAGTAATTTAATGAGTAATTTAATGAGTAATTTAATGAGTAAATTAATGAGTAATTTAATATGTAATTTAATGAGTAATTTAATGAGTAATTTAATGAGTAATTTAATAAGTAATTTAATAAGTAATTTAATGAGTAATTTAATGAGTAATTTAATGAGTAATTTAATGAGTAATTTAATGAGTAATTTAATAAGTAATTTAATGAGTAATTTAATGAGTAATATAATGAGTAATTTAATAAGTAATTTAATAAGTAACTTAATGAGGAATTTAATGAGGAATTTAATGAGGAATTAAAAGTGGGAGGGGGCAACACCACGCATACCTCTTTTAAGGTGTGTATAAACCCTGGAATAAACGTGGGAGGGGGCAACACCACGCATACCTCTTTTAAGGTGTGTATAAACCCTGGAATATTTCAGCAATCAATACGATGCTGAAATGATGTAATTTACTGTGTAAGAGGGTCGACCTTGGGTTTGTTTGGGTTTGTTGTTTATTTTTGTGGGTGTGTATTTTTTGTGTATTTTGGATATATTTTCACGACTAATTCCAGTTAACATCCTGCAAAATTTGCTCGTTTTCTGGCCGAGTCGAAATTGCGTTGAGGTCCTATGGCATGCGCCATTAAAAGCGCTGTGTAATGGTTGAGCTCCCTTTATTTCGTTTTGGTCATGCGGATGAGCAGACAAAATGACGAATGCTGCGGCTGGAGCAGTTGAAGCGATTTTTGAATTGTTCAATGATTATTCGATATTGTTATGACTTATTGTCAATAGGTATACTAAGTGGCCATGAGGTAGCCTGTTGCTATGTACAGTTTTATTCTATTGTTGATTATACCACATAGCTGTGGTGATAAAGGAAATGTTCGTTTTAAATAGATGATTATGATAGGACCATGACGATAAAATCATGATGATTATTATGAATGATATCATAGGGTTCAAATGCAGAATGATTGCATGAACTTGGGAAAGAACTTTCAAGCCCTATGGGATAAATTGGGTGTTACAAGCGATGGAGTTTCAAAATTTAGCATGATTGAAGGAATTTTCCAGTCTTATTTCAGGAGTTTTACGAAATTTATATTGCCAAGAGATTTGGGTACTATTAAAAGAAAAAAATGATGAGATATTTTTCCCAAAGAACTTTAATATCTGCCATCCATTTTGGCTGTCTCACGAATGAAGGATGAGTTGCCTTTAGTGGTTGCAAAGAAAATTTGTGGAGACCAGGCAAAATGGGGAAATATGTCAGATATGACCCTAGGACAGGACGGTGATTCATCAATTGACATGAGGTACGAACCAGAGGTGACGACCGATGAGATTCGATCTCAGTCAATGGATGGACCTGTCCTGACATCATTGTGGAAAGGGCTTATGCAAGGAGTCATCCAAAATGATTAATTTGATTTATTGATGAATATTGATGAATAATTGAAATTGAATAATTGATTGAATTGTTAATTGATTGAATCTAATTGATTGAATTTAATTGAATAAATTTAACTGAATAAATTGAACTGAATAAATTGAATTGAATATATTGATTGTTTGATTGATGAAAATGCGGTCTCAAGAAAGAAGCTTTGATATCTTTGCGAGATATTATCAATGTGGAGACAACCTGGGAAAATTGAGCAAGGTGGTGAGTTTATATACAGATATATATGTGCGGTTACCATTGTGTGATTTCCCCGTCAACAGAGCGGACACCTGAGGATTCACCCATTTCATACTGACCCTCCGGCTCATCTGCAAATACTGATCTGTGAGGTTGGATTGTGCAAAAGCCACAGCTGAGGGAGATTCTCTGGAAATCACCGTGTGAACAGGTGGAGAGATCCTTCCTGGAGGTACGAGTGAAGCTTTAGAGGAACCTGGAACAAGCTACAACACATCCAACGCTACTTTGATAAAAGGCAGAATGGGAAATGGAGCCTGCAAGAATACACAAGGACAACCAGAAATTCCACAAAAAGGTACTTGTACACATCATATGTATGACCGTTATGGTGCCGAAGCTATAAGGCAGGTCGAGAATTGGTATTTGTGGACAAAGGGACATGATGAGGAGTTTCCAAGAGATGGTACATTTGAGCGAAGTCGATTGGAAAGATTGGAACAAAGATTGAAAGCCAGGAAGAGACAGAATCTAACGGTAGACTGGCTTGCATTCCATCTTTGGGATGGTGAATCCAGACAACGGGAACAGCAAGAACGGACAACGGATCTAGAACTTAAAATAAAAAGGATACAGGATACAGTGGAGGAGACAAATGCACAACTGCCCTTGAAATTAGGAATGAAAGTGACAGTTGTCCCATCTGATTTCCAGTTGTCTCCCCAAAAAGGACGGTACAGAGAATTTTTTCGTGTTTCAGGAGATAACGAGAGATTGCAGTGGCAACTCAGGGATGTAGAGATGCAGCCCAGCAATACAAGTGCACAGGTGCACAGATCAGACAACGACAGAAACCGGTGTTTCAAGTGTGGAAAGATGGGACATTGGAGAAGAAGATGTCCGTATGAAGACAAGTTAATAGGGTAAACCAAGATCAAGGGTACCAGTGCTGACCGATACCTCAGACAATGATTAGGCCTTCATTGCGACAAATCCCAAATGACGATTGGCCTCAACAAATTAGATTACTGGACAAACATGAATAACTGTCGATGATTCTTGGGTCTGAAAAGTTTTCGGAGCAAGAATTATTCATTTTTTTCTTTTGCTTGTAAGCAAATTAGTAATTAATTGATCACATGCCGAAATTGGATCTTTTATGTTGGGCACACAATTTTAAATTTACAAAGTTGGAACAATTGCTTTGCAAATTTTTGAAACCAAGTGACAAGGGTCACATGATGATCAGGTGGGAATTTCGGACTAGTGTTCCGCATGATTGATAAGTCAGTGGTCGACTGACATGTAAATGGGTGTGTAGTCAAATTTGGATAAATTATTGTGGGAACTGAAAGGGTAATTTCAATGTGACATCATAGGGGTTTTCTAAGAATAAACTTTTTGGTCCATTTGTGTATTAGCATTTCTAAAATTGAAGGACAAATTTTATGAAATTGAAATAAAATTGACACCCATCTTGATCTGTAAATAATAGTTCCAACGCAAACAAATACGCATAATGCATGTGTGTGTGTATTTTTGTGTGTCAATGTTAGTGTTTTTTATTGTTTTGTGTATCAATCTTACAAGATTGTTGAAACCGACAGTGTGCCTGTCTGGAAATGGATAGTTTTATGTGGATGGGATTGAATATGCAGAGAATCCGTAAAATAAAATAGAAATATAATTTGATTATGAACATTATCTCTTTTGTCAAGGGAGATGGAATATAAAGATTTGATGTGCTGGGTTATGAGCAGCCATTAATTAATAGTAAAATTGTGAGTAATTTGGGGATTCCATTTTTTATAGAATTTATATGAGAATAACAGCTATTTATGGATATGAGCTTCATAAAAAGAAATGAGGGAGTACAAAATTAGCCAAATTTGGGAGAGGTCTAACACTGACTTCCCAGAATACTCTGCTCACGGATTTATATATATATATATATATATATATATATATATAAACTTGAATTTTATCAGCATATAAATTGTGCTGTATGTATGGATGTGTATTAGGCATAGATGATATGGGAAAATAGTAAAGAAAATCTTGCTGATTTGAACTATTGTGAGTTTTAAAACGGAATGCATTGTGAATCTTAAACCAAGGGGCAGACATGAACGCGCTGTTATGTTATTTATACTCAGAACGCGATGTCACGTGCACCTGCAACATATTTGTTAAACTCGCACACCTATATTGGCATACTGGTGTCAGTAGTACTCACTGGGTGCATAGAAATGGATGAGCAACAGTTAAGGGGGTTTAAAATAAAAACACTTACTTGGATATTTTCTACAAAAGTATGGGTTTCAATAAGTGGTAGCTGTACACATGGGATTCATCAAATTAAGTTTTGGAGTTCAAACAAAGTCACTGGTTAACAGATGGGAATGGATAGTAAATAAATTCTTCGATGCTGGGTAAATGAAGTGAGATATTACAAAGACTTATGAGAGCTATTGTTCTGCCTTACAGCAGTGGAAAATTATTGGGAAAAATTAGATCCAACATAATGAATCTATAAAAGAATGTGATAGGGATAATATCCTCAATTTGTACTAATTATTTGATTGTGGGTAAAGGAATTAAGTTATCGTAGTGGATTGTTAACAGCAGCCTGAAAATGTCCTGAGAGTGTGCATCCATGTAATCAGAAATCCCAGATTTGTTTTTACAAACAACATTTTGGTAGAGGTCTTGTGTGGACGAACACTTCCTTGGTAGATAAAAAACGGTACTGCATGCTGGCAGCCACTTTTGCGGCCAGTTAGGCCAAACAAATTGAGAGGAAATTGTAGTTAAATACGTAAGTTACACATGGCTATTTGAAAAAAAAGGAAATTTGTTGAGATGGGAAACATTTTTCGAAGGTTTATTAAAGTGTTATAATATGACATGTGGCAAGGCAAACTATTGGATGGGAAAATTAGATCTGGCTATAGAATAAATTTATTGACCCCTTGAAGTTAATTCTTCGAATCATTGTTTCACTGGCATTTTTTGTTCAAATTGGAAATAGTTTGGTAGAGCTTTGGTTAAAACCTTTGGTTGCGGTATCTTGGAACGAAATGATAAACCATAGGAGATTGATAAGAATAGAAAAAAAAAAAATGGACCCAAAATAGAAAGTTGGATTCATGCCCCTCATTGCAAACAAGCACATGGGGCTAAGGTGGACGATCCCACAGAAAATAAGGCTGCACCTAGCAGCCCAGCAGAACATTCAGTGGCAGATAAATGATAGTCGTGATTTACAGTCATTTGAATTACATTTTAACACCCCTTGCATTGATAAACATTACATTTTCAACATGTGACATTCCTACTTGGGATAGTGACATTTATTTGCCTACATGACATACAATTACCTGCTGATATTAATACAACATGAGTGAAAAAAAATGTATCACAACTACACTCATGATCAGGGGATTGAGTTCAACCCCGGGAGATAGGGGGATCAGGGTAAGACAAATAATCTGATTTATGTTACATATTAAGGGATTTTCTTTATTTACCTTTTAGGAAGCTTGTTAGTTTGGTATATAATGTTGAATGTCATCGACATATAACTATGTCATAGGTATGAATATATACAAGGAGTAGCAGACTTGTTTGTTGGTTTAGTAGTTATATTGGCAATTGTTTTAGTGGTGGCTTGCTTGAAAGCCTTAGTGACGGTGTGTTTGAATAAGGTAACCAACAACACGATGATAACGCATGAAGTGACAAATGAGGAAAGAAATGTGGAACCAGAAAAGGAAGACTTTTATGGCGACATAAACAGTAGAATTAAGATAATGGCATAACGACAATGTTATGAGTTGTGTCAATCACAATATCAGTGAACTCATATCACCACGAGTGACACACTGTTAGAAAAAAAAAAAGGGGAAAAGAAAAAGTGGAGAGGAATTATGGTAATAATACATTATGCTTAATTTGTTGGTTTGGGAAAATTTTTGTTTGGAATTAGATATTCCTGTTTGTGATTGTAATCATATACAATTTATTTTCTTAGAGTAGTGCTAAAATACCTGCACAAGCTAATTTTTGAACTATATTAACCTGAAAGCAATTGTGGATGCTATTCTTAGTTTAGAAGTGAAATACATACCTGATTGAATATTATTTGTGTGACGCATATAAATGAATATAACTTTTTGAATGTTGTAAGGGAAAACAACAAATTGTTGAATGTGAAACTGTCGGAAGATATACATGATTATGCTGATTTCATGGTAAGATGTACCCTATCTGATTCAGTGTGTGTGGAAAGCAGATTCAGATGTGACTGAGCATAAGGATAAGACGAGATCACATTTTGAAGGGAGTGCTAACGGAATTGGGAAGAAGTTCGAGAAAGAAAATTTGTGGCTAAAAAATGAAGTTAATCGTGGCATACACCCTCTTTCTCAAAGAATGATGAAGACATTCTCCCGTGTAACTTGGAGATGAATGCTTACCTTCACCAAGGAAATTTATGTGACCATTTGCCTGGATCACACTGCAACATATGAAAGAAAGGCGATCACTTACTCTTGTTCGAAGGCTTCGAACATTCATCACATCAGAAGTTGCAGGACAACGACATTTTACCTGCAACCTCTGTGAAATGCGGGGACATATGTTATTACTTCACCAACTTCCGGGGAGCCAGCATGGAGCTGCAAACCAATGGCTGTGCCTTTTCACAACAGCTGTGCACGATTTTGCGGGCCACTCCTGGTATGGACCATGAATGACCTGAACACCATGGTCCCAACATCATTGTGGATGCATCCGGCATCCCTGTTCCACATCTTGCTGGCCAATCAACGTCACACCAATACTTGCTGCCCACTCATAATGAGGGAGGAGGCAAGTCGACTACAACTGGGCGAAGGCCTTGTTCAAGGAATCATTATGGTTCACAGAAAAAAGTGGCAAGAATGCTACAAGGAGAGCAGGGTCAGTCTATGACTCCGCAATGTTACCACAACAGCGAAATCCTACACGAAGTAGTGCAGGAGCTATGAAGACATTAGGAGAAAATGTTTCATACCTGGATTCAAACACAAGTGATCAGCCCTTCCTTTCAAACAAAGTCAACATTTGTGTGGAGGCAAACGTTTTTTGCCAGATGGTGCAGATGCTTTACAAAACTTGAAAATGAAGTGAAATTGTTGTATCTTGGTGATGGTGAAGTGTTGTTTTGAAAAGATATTTGTGATGCAAATGCAATAGATTGAACAATATGGAAGGAGTCAATGACCAACGAGATGTTTTGTGATTCTTGCAGGATGACGGTGTATGCCTAAGGGAATTTGATTACCAAAGTTATGATTATTTACTTATACTTGTAATGATGTTTACTTGTAGTGATTGACTGTTTACTTATATTGATGTTTAGATTAATGGTTAATATAAACAAAAACAAAAAGCTGAGGGAATTGTGGAAGTGTAACTCAGTGTAACTTATTGATTGGCACTGGTAACTTATTGATTAAGACTGGTAACGAAGCAGATACATTTTACCTGCAACCTCTGTGAAAGACGAGTTCGTAAATGAGTGTCAGGAATGTACCCGAACATGGTAATCTCTTGTCCACCTGGTCACAGCCCCAGGCTGGAGCACCCCCCTATCGTTTGGTAAACGGAACTCGCAGCAGGAGGGGAGCGAGCTGATGCCAGGACTCGGTGCATGCATGACCTCGGGGCATTAGCGGAGAAAGGATTAACATTCAGCGGACAGGGGATTAACTCCAGTTTGTCCATATAAACCAGAGCAAACGTTGAGTCAGGAGACTTGCCACGATAACTCCTGCTCGACGGAGCGAACGAGCGCCCATCATCAGAACCTCTGCCCGACGGGAATGGCGGAGGAACATCGGCCGAACGAGAAGGACCATGCGAATAGAGTGACCTGGTCTATTGAGTTAAACGGTAGTTATTTGGTATTGGAATGAAAGTTGAACAACCAGTTAATAAACCAGACCTTTTGTAAAACCTGTGTCCGGTCATTGGAGTCTTGAGTCTCCCTCTACTTCCCCTACAGTATCACGGATAAGAAAGTTATTATTAAAAATAGTACGTCCAAGAATACAAAAGGATTGATGTTCTCCTATTAGTACATTCATAAAAGGTTTCATTCGATTAGACGAGGCTTTGGCTAAAATTTTATAATCCGTACATAATACAGAAATAGGACGCCAGTTCTCTATAAGTTGAGTGTCCGCTTTCTTAGGAATTAAGGTGGTGACTGCTCTCCGGCAACTCCACGGCAGTTGTCCATCCTCTAAACATTCATTCAATACCCGCAGTAGGTGAGGTCCAATGGCGTCCCAAAAAAACTGGAAAAATTCACTAGTCAGCCCATCCAGTCCAGGGGCTTTATCAGGTTCCAAGGCCTTCAAGGCAGCGGTAAGCTCAGGTAAACTAAGAGGATCCTCCAACTGC
This sequence comes from Myxine glutinosa, assembly GCF_964187855.1. Lineage (NCBI taxonomy): Eukaryota > Metazoa > Chordata > Myxini > Myxiniformes > Myxinidae > Myxine > Myxine glutinosa. The sequence goes on along the minus strand of NC_136267.1, from coordinate 86,763,805 downwards.
TGCTTCTGATCCTCCGCCAATGTTGGAAGGTTAGAAACAAGTTCCGATATTGCATCCTGGTTAATGTCATGCCGCATAAACCGTTGTTTAAAATGTTTCCGGGCGCATTCCCTGATTCTGCCATCTTCATAAAGGCGTTCCCCATCATGGAGCAAGCGTGTAATCATTGACGAAGAGGCCCCCCTTTTAAGGCTGAAGAAGAATTTGGTTGGAGCATCAAGGTCGTGTATGTACCTCATCTTCAGGCGCAATAAAGCATTTTGTGCTCGCCTTTCGGATATGGAATTCAGTAAGGCCGTTTTTCCATGGATTTGTTGCCTCATTCCCTGGTAGCTCACACTTGCAGTTCCCTGAAGCTGTTCCTGTAATTCCAGGATTTCATCTTCAAGTAAGGTTGTGGTTTTTCTTTCCTCTTGAACACCATACGCACGATATTGTTGGCAGAACAGTCTGATGTGCGTTTTGGCATTATCCCACCATTGTCTGAGGTTTGAGAAATTCCCTTGGGAGGCAACCAGAATATTCCAAATTTCCGGAAAAATGTCCTTAAAGGTACTATCATCAAGTAAGTTGTTATTAAATTTCCAAAAAGCACTCTTGTGTTTCGGGTAGGGGGCAGAAATTTTGAGAAATATTGCGCTGTGGTCCGAGAATCCTGATGGGCAAATTTTGGATGACAGAACGAGGCGTTCAAGTGGAGGATTAATATAAAACTTGTCCAAGCGAGCAAGTACAATATTACCCTGAATGCATCGACACCATGTGTATTGCCTGATTGATGGGTGCTGTACCCGCCATATATCTGTCAAATTCATTTGTTTTAAAAATTTGGTGAGAGGGATTGTGGAGGCAGGATGGGGCTCTGCACTGTTCCTGTCTAGTTGGGGTTGGAGGGTGCAGTTAAAATCTGCACCAATACAAACATGATTGTCTTAGTTTTTTAGGGCGTTTTGGCTGTCGAGGGACGTTAGGTGTGTCCCAAGGTCATTAAAAAAAACTCGCCGAGCTACAGGTGTACTTGGGGCATAGATATTAAAAATAGTATAGAATTTTCCACAGTAGTGGAATTCTAGGGATGCTAGGGATCCCTTGTGTATTTCGTCGAATTTAAGCGATGAAGGCAAAAAGGAGGGGCTAAGAATTATTGCGACACCGCCTTTGCGGGAGTCACCGTTACTAAATAAGGACAGGCCGGGGAAGAGCCTACACCACTCTGCGACACAGCAGCCGTTGGCATGGGTCTCTTGTAAGAGGGCAATGTCAACTTTCTTCTGTAATAGAAAATCCCTTACTTGAACTTTACGGACAGAGCTACATCCTCCGTTAATATTCAGGCTACAAATGGAAAAACTCATTACAGCTACAAGGAGGAGTGACCACCACTCAATTTTTTGATAGCAGTTCATTCTTAGCTTTTTGCAACCACTTCTTTAAACGGTGACGTTGGGAGGAATTGAAATTAAAAACGTGGGGCCGTTTTACCATCAGTCTAGCGGAATGTATAAAATCAGGTAGCTCCGGAAAAAAGGTTTCTATAACAACATTCCTTTTTCGGAATGTGTCCTTAAGAAACCTTTTTATCTCGGAGGGAGGGATTGGAGGGATTTCTTCTTCCTTAAGGCTACCACATTCACTAACAGAGTCATCTATATCAGATGGCTCAGATGGTGTGTCACACTGGTTTTCATCATTTACTTCCTCACCGTCATCACATCCCTCCACGTTATCGGATGGGGCATAGTCCATAGAGGGAGGGGACGGGGAGGGAGAGAAATGAGCCATCTTCAGGGGAGGGGGGGGGGGTACTAATTTTTGCGGTTCAACCATATCAGTTTCTAGGTCAGTAGACAAGGGCGAGGATTCATCCACATCTATGTCCTCCAATACCGAGAAACGATTTTCTGTGACGAGGGACAAATCTAGGCCGAGAAACGATTTTCTGTGACGAGGGACAAATCTAGGCCAGAGAGGAGGGGCTGTCGGTTTTCAGTTGTAGGTTTTTTTAAGAGATGACCGTTTTCATCTGTTGTTTGCAGATGTCTTTTTCCTTTTGGGCAGACTAGCTGAAACTCGTCCTGGTTAGTGGGAAGAGATTGCAAGGGTTTGGGGGGAGGGGGGGGGGGGGGGAGGGAGGGCGTGATCATCGGGAGGGGATTCCCATCGGCTACCACGGCGAGAGAGGTAGGATCAGTTATAGCAGGCAACAAGCTGTGATTGGACGATGTCGCCTGGGGGGGTGAGATCTATCGTTAACAGGAGATGGCTGCAATTAGATCCTTCAGTCGAGGGAGGGGCCCCTGTTTCAAGGGGAGGGGAAGGGGGTACGGCGGGAGGGTTTGGATCGGTGGTAGGAGGGCTTGGGTCGGTGGTAGACAGATTGGGATCAGTGGTGGTAAGGCTTGGGTCGATGGTGGGAAGGTTCGGGTCGGTGGTGGGAGGGCTTGGTTCGGCGGCGGGAAGGCTTGGTTCGGTGGTGGGAGGGTTTGGTTCGGTGGTGGGCAGGCTTGGGTCGGTGGTGGAAGGGTTTGGATCGGTGGTGGGAAGGTGGGGGGGTTGCTTATTCCCGGTTCAGAGGGGAGGTTGTACTTGTGGAGAATTCTCTTTTCGGGGGCAGTCATGCTTAACATGCCCAAATTGTCCACAGCCAAAACATTTTAGAACGTTGGTGGACACGTACACTGTATATTCGTTCTATTGATGTTTTAATTTTATTATAAGGTTTAAATCCTTCTGGGAATTTTTTTAAATCATAAACACTTGCCGCCGGAATGAAACCACGTGCCTTAAATCGTTGTTTCGTGACCCGAAGGGAATCATGGAGATACGAGACACGATGGTACCGTATCGGGACAACTCTTTAATTTGTACATCGTCGGATACAAATGGGGGGCAATTGGATATCACGACTTTTATCGCTGGGCTATCTAGTGGGGAAATCATAACAAATAAATCTGGATCGATTGTCAAACCCTGTTCGACAATTTGTGGGACACAATCCACGTCGGACAAAAAAATAACGATCCGCTTGTTCATCTGCGAAGCTGCAACAACCTTGTCGATCCCAACAACACGACCGGTTGCGAGGACAACGTCCTCGACACTAACCTCACGTTCCGGAGGTACACAAAAGAACCCGTGCTTACGGGTCAGGCTCTGAAAGGCCGTAAATCGAGATAGTGCAGCTGCCATGCTGGAACAGCTGCACTTACACCCCCTCCCCAACTCGGGGAGGGTGAATATATAATATAATCTTCCCTACCCGAACTCCGGGAATGGGAAGTAATTCGACCTCTCCGATTTCCCTAACTTCGGAAAAGGGAGGCAACAAAACAAACTGAAGGAAAGATAAACGAAGGGAAAAAAAGGAAATAGAGGTTTAAGATGAAGGAGCAAACACCGATCGGGCGACGCCAAAAAACGGCGAACCCTTACCAGCGATCACCCTGTGCTCTCCGGCTCTCTCTCCCGTCTCAACGTATATGGGAATCACCAGGAAGACTCCACGAACAGGCACAAGGACGCAGAGGGGGGAAACGGGGGGGGGGGGGAGGGGGGGGAATGGAGCAACAACACAGAGCACTCACAGGTCTCCACAAGCAGACGCCATGACAGTACAACCAGCATACAAACGGCCAGCAGGTGGCGACAGAGAGAGAGAGAGAGAGAGAGAGACTTTGACTTTTGACGTCCTTTTATTCCAAAAACTATAAAGTGCATGGATGTACAGTGTATAAAATCAACAAAGCCAAAAACAAGAGAAGACGATGAAGCGAGGAAACAATACAGATATATGCGTTGATCAGTTCAACTTTTACCGAAAACAAATGCAATCTTCTGCAGCACTATTATGAATTGTAGAAATTATGAACAATCATGAGAAAAATAATACCAACTCGTTTTGGCGGACTTCACAGACACTTTTCAAACACCATTTTTCCACAAATCCATCAATTTCGCCCATGCTCTTGGAAAACTCAAACTCATGTTTTAGCCTTGCAGCACACAGTGCGTTGAAAAACGTCATGACCTTGCATTGATGAATGGGCTTACCAATTCCGCTTCTCCTTTCTGGACAGGTAAGTAGCAAGCTTTGCTGTAGCTACAAAAAAGCACAACAGTTCATAGTCCTTGTTGTGTTGCCGTCTCTTTTTGAGCCCAAAAATAAAGGATCGAAAAGTAAATCTGAAATTCATTTTGAACGACACAAAGTCTAACCATTCAAATAAAGGAAAAAGTCTTTCACAACCAATGAAAAAATGAAAAACATCCTCATTTACAGAACAAAAGGGGCAACATGCAGATATTGGGGCAAAATTCCATACATATGTATTACATGGGATGATCCCGTGGGCAAGGCGCCACTGAAGATCACCTGTTCTTTTGTTGATCAGCTTACTATACATTGATTCCCATACAGGTTCATTGGGGGGCCCGGCAGGGAGTAGCCTCTTCCATCGTGCTACTCCATTTAGCGGAGGAATACCAAGAACTTGAGATAACCACCACCTATACAGGCTCTTGCTGCTCTCAGCATGCAATACACTTGTCCCTGTGCTTACAGGTGGAAGTTCGTTGGGAAAGCAGGCAAAAATCAGTTTCGGAAACGGGGACTCGTTGGGGTGTCCAAAAGTATTCCAAGTCCAAAGTTTCTGTAGCTGATGACGTTTTTGAACAACTTTCCTCAAAATCGTTCCAATTGTCCTCTTGGACCGAATCGCCATCAAGGTTGAAATTTCCTCCACATTCCTCCACCCGACACCGGAGTTTGGCCGAAGGTGCCATACTTTGTTTATGCCTGCCTCAATAAAGCGTTGGCACAAATGACGACTCTTGAGAACATCAGGGAAGAGAGGATTGAAGAACAGGGGTTCAACCTCGAACATCCCTGGGGAGTAGGTGTCCGCTTTACGGCTCACGGAAAGTCTTTCCCAGGCACTGAGAAGGCTCTGGTAAAATATGGGGAGCGTTGATGTATTCACGTACTTGAGGTGAGTCAGGAATACTTCGAGACCATAGCCGAGTCTACCCGCCTGCTGTAAAATATGGCAAGCCAAGGCATGGTTTGGCAGGTTTTCACCAAATAGGAGGCGTTGAATGGAGCACAGGCGAAAAGCCATGAGACGGGATCTCACGTGAACAAGGCTCTGACCACCTTCAGATGAAGTAAGGCATATTACACTTGGCCGCAGCCAATGATGGCCTCCCCAAAAAAAGTCCACAAGTTTGGCCTGTATCCTGTCCAGCAACACTTCTGGTGGTTGCAGGCAAATAAAGCGATGCCACAACGTTGCAGCAACCAAGTTGTTTGCCACTAAGACTCGGCCCTTAAATGAGAGGTGCGGTAGGGCTCTTTTCCACAGGTTCAGCCTCCTGTCTATTTCTCCGGTCACACCTTCCCAATTCCTTTTCTCAAATTGTGTAGAGCCCAGGGACACACCAAGGTAATCAACACCATCTGTTTTCCACTCCAAGTTTTCTGGAAGAGCAGGCAGATGTGTTGAGACAGGTAGGCAGCTATTAAGGTATGGCACCCAAAGAGCTTTGCTTTTCGTCCAATTAACCTTCAGAGATGAAGCCATGAAAAAGGTTCTTAAGGACTTTACAAGAGCAACAATGTCTTGGTGGTTTTTTATAATGACGCAAACATCGTCTGCATAGGCCGATATAGTCATTGGTGGGCTTCCAGGAAAACAGGTCAGGCCAGAGATATTCTTTCTCAGTGTGCAAAGAAATGGCTCCATTGCTAGCGCAAAAAGCAAACCTGAGACTGGGCAACCCTGCCGTACCCCCCTCTGAACCTTTATGGGGGGAACCAGTTCATTGTTCACCTTAATTACACTGGAGATGTCAGTGTACAATAAAGTTATAAAGGCCCTGAAAATTACCCCAAACCCACATGCTTCAAGAACATGGCACAAGAAAACATGGTCAATGCTGTCAAAGGCTTTTTCAAAGTCTAGAAAACATATTCCAAAATCATTTTGGTCATGGCGAGCATACATTAAATCCCGCACGAAAAAAATGTTGTCGTAAATCGAACGACTGGGGATGCAGAATGTCTGATCAGGTAAAACCAGATCACCAATGACTTTTTTTAAGCGATTTGCCATTGCTTTCGAAAACAGTTTATAGTCGGTACACATTATTGAAACCGGTCTCCAATTCTCCATCCCCCGGAGGTCTCCTGACTTTGGGAGAAGACTCACCACTGCTCTCCTTAGGCTTAGTGGCATTACACCTTTTCGCAAGGATTCTTGGATTACAATCAATAATTCTGGGCCCAAAATGTCCCAAAATTCCATGTAAAACTCAGCTGGCAGGCCATCAATTCCAGGAGCCTTTCCAGATTCCATTCCAACCAGGGCACGCTGTAATTCATCAAGGCTTAAAGGCACATCCAGCTCCAGGCGTTGAGTCTCAGTTAGGGTTGGGAGATGGGAGGTAAAACATTTTATTTTATCCTCATATATATCTTTTTTAGCAAATAGTTCAGAATAATACTTTCTAATAGTGATTTTTACCCCATCAGAACTTGTAATTTCATTCCCACTGGGGTCCTTAACTGATAAAATAAGCTGGGGAGGCTTCGTTTCAGCTTCTAAGTGAAAGAAGGCTTTGCTAGGACTATCCGATACTTTGATGCTTTTTACTCTGTCTAACTAGCAGTCCTGCAGCCTTCTCCTGTAATAGTTCCCGGAGTTGGGTCCTTTTTTCAAGGAGCAATTTATAATTTGCCTCATTTTCCTGCTCTGCCATTTTGTTTTGCAGTTTTAGAATTTCGGTTTCCAACCGTGCCAATGTGATTTGATTTTCATGGGTGATGTGGGAATTAAACTGTTGACAAAACAGTCGTATATGAGTTTTCATATTATCCCACCAAAGGTTAGTGGAAGCAAAGAGGGGCTTTTTTCCAACTATTGCTATCCATAGGATGTGAAAGGCTTCCTTAAACAGGGTATCATCCAAAAGGCTTGTATTGAATTTCCAATAGGCGCTCCTCCGTTTGAATTGTGGGAAAGATAGGCCCATCGTGACCATGTGGTGGTCAGAGAAGATGGAAGGGGTAATAGTTGAGGAGGTTGCAATATTCCTTAATCGTGGGGTGATGTACCAGCGGTCAAGCCTCGCTAAGGATACTTGGCCATTGGAGCATCGACACCATGTAAACTGCCGGTCATTTGGGTGCATCAATCGCCATACATCCAAAAAAACCCCACCTGAAAGGAACTGGGAGAGGTCACCATGGGACTCAGGATGTGGTTCCGGTGAATTTCTGTCTATTTTGGGCTCTAGCGTACAATTGAAATCTCCCCCCATGCATATGCACTGATTTGGGTCAAACAAGTTTAAATGGTTTATCACTTCAGTAAAGAAGGCTTTACGGTCAGTACTCTCGCTTGGTGCATATACATTAAAAATAATAAGCTTCAGGCTATTGATCACCAATTCTAGGGAGGCAAAACGTCCCCGAATCACCTCCTGAAAGAGGCAAGATTCAGGTACAAGTCCTGGTTTTAGCAAAAACCCCACTCCAGCAGATACAGATGACATATTACTGAAGAAACATTTACCTTTGAACATGCTGCTCCAGTCATGTTCAACCTTCTCAGTAATATGAGTTTCTTGCAGTAATATTACATCGACTTGTTTCCTTTTGAATAAACTATTCACTTGGATCTGGCGGACGTGACTGGCCCCACCACCATTTATATTGAGTGTTGCAAGATTAAGCGTCTTCATCACTCATTAGTAAATTTTGTCTGACACTGTGAGTACTCACTCTTTGCCTTTGTTATGATTTTCTTTAGTCGATGAAACTGCGATTTTGTTAGGTTTAGTTCCTCAGATTTTTTTATGACTAGTTTTGCAGCCTGAATAAAGGGAGCCAAATCAGGGAAATGATCCCCAATGATGACATTTCGCTGTCTATACGTTTCATTGAGGAATGAGAGAACAATATGGGGAGGGGTTGGGGGTTGATCTGGCATTAATTGTGATAATGCTGTTACCTCCACCTCCTCTTCCGATTCTGATAAATCAGAAAGTGGTCCAATGGGGTCTGGGTCAATACCGTTTTCTTCTCCTGCTATGCAACCTAGCCTTCCCTTGTCTGGGGGGTCCACGCAGTGTTGTGTTTGGGAAACATCAGCACATTGATTACTGATTTCCTCAATTGGCATGAAATCATTATTCCCACATTCCTGTGGATTTATGTTTCCGCCCTTTTCTGCTATATTGGCAGATTTATTATGGATGTCAGCCTGTTCGGCGACATTCGCTTGGATCAATGATGCGCCATTCACGGTATCGTGGCCTGAATTATTTACATCATTAACGTCGTCTGTGTGAGTAATGGAAGCGCGTTGTTTTAGCGGCTGAACCCTGATGCTCTTTTCTGGGTTTTCTTCTTTATTTATTTGGTCCGCGCTTTGCAGAGAGATTCCAGGTGCATCCTGAAGAGTTTTTTCACTAACAGCCTGCAAATCGAGCACAACCTTTTTACCTGCTCCAGATGAGTCACTATCATCCGGAGCCCTTCGTTTACTCGTCCCCACCTTGCTATCAGTGTCCATTTCAACATTTTGCTGAGGAAGAATAAATACGTTCACGCTTGGAACACTGGATTCACCCTCATTAGGAATTTTAGGCGGTGGCAATGCGATAGCCTCCCCCCCACTGGGAATCTCAATTAGTGGAGCAACGTTAACCTCCCTCCCACTGGGAGTATTCATTAGTGGAGCAGCGTTTACCTCCCTCCCACTGGGCGTATTCATTAGCAGAGCAACCTCCTCCTTACAAACTATGGCAGTGTGACCCGTCTTGCCACACCTGACACACGAGGCTTTGGGACAAGAACGTTTTAAATGTCCATACGCTCCACACTGAAAGCATGCTAAGGTGGTGGACGATGCGTATAGCTGGAAATTTGCCTCTTCAAAATTAATTTTGAAAGTGATATTGAGGCCTGTGTCGTCCCCACGGTCTGGAAGGACCATATACACCTGTCTGCGGAAGCTCATTACGTGCTTAACACGTTCATTCCGACACCCAAGAGGGATTGTTGAAATCCTCGATACCATTTTACCGTACCGTGATAGCACGGTCATTAACTTGTCATTTGGGATAAATGGTGGTACGTTGGAAATAACCACTCTCGTCGCGGGAGTTAATAGCGGCGATGCCATCATAAAGTGACCGCTTTCTGTGGTTATTCCCGCACTTACCACGTCATGGACGAGTTCCTCGTCCGAAACGAACACCACCACTTTCTGGTTCATACGCGAAGCTGCACGTATATTTTCATCTCCAACAATGCTCCCCACAGCGAGGATGATGTCCTCGACAGGGACTCCATCCGGAGGCACGCACACAAACGCGTGCTTCCTGGTTAAGCCTTCAAAGTCATCGCGACGAGAGCGTGCATTCGCCATTCCGGCGAAAATACCCCCCCCCCCCTCTCCCCGCTTGTCCGAGCCGGACAAGAGGGTATCAAACCTAAAAAACGAACTAAAGTAAAAAATAAACGTGCATTATAAGCACAGAAATGGCTTACAACGCGCCGTCAACGCCAGTAGGCCGCGCCCAGAATGGGCCCGCTCTCAATCCTCTCTCTCTCGAAGGCAAAGGTGTAGAACAGATGAGAACAAATGCCAAAGCACACAGGATGGAAAAGGAGAGGGAGGGGGGGGGGGGGCAGGGGAGGGCAGGAGAGGGGGGAAAACTCACGACGAACTCACCAAAACACAGAGCAGTTGCTCACAGCCGCCATGACGCTACACCCAACGCACCGACGGCCGATAGGTGGCGACAGAGAGAGAGAGAGAGAGAGAGAGAGAGAGAGAGAGAGACAGAGAGAGAGAGAGAGAGAGAGAGAGAGAGAGAGACTTTTGACTTTTGTATCCTTTTATTATAAAAGTATAAAACCATTCCACAAAGCAGTGTTAAACCAAGCAACGAGTTCAAAGAAACATTGTATAAGGATCATAAACACACCAAAAAAGAACAAAGGATATTCAAAAGAAATCAGCAACTATAAAATTTTTACCAACCAAAGGTGAGGACACAAACAGAAACCACAAACAATTATAAAGGAAATGCTCACGCAAGAGCTATGAACACATCAAGAGCAAATTAAGCGTTTGATTAAATTAAGTGAAAATTGAGAAAGGGAAAGAGAGGGGGGGGAGAGAGAAGGGAGAGAGAGAGAGGGGGAGAGAGGGAGGGGGAGAGAGAGAGAGAGGGAGAGAGAGAGGGAGAGAGAGAGAGAGAGGGAGAGAGAGAGAGAGAGGGAGAGACTTTTTTTTTTTTTTTTTTTTTTTTATTGGTGATCCCAATGCGATCCAAATGGACAGACCAGGAGACAAACCTCGCACAACCAGTAGCCGGGAGCGACAGAGCATCCGTGTCCTTCCCACCGTGTTCCTTTCTGAATGCACCATGTAACACGTCACCATGTTCACTGCTGAGGAATGTTTGTGAACACATTACATCATAACACTTTTCCGATATGTTTTCCTTGATGAACTTGGGGACTTGTGAGCCACTCCAGAGGTGTTGGAAAAAGGCCGATCGTAATGGGCAGGTGCTCCATCTTGGAGGTGCTCCATCTTGGAGGTACGCCATCTTGCAGGTTATCCATCTTGCAGGTCATCCATCTTGCAGGTGCCCCATCTTGTAGGTTCTCCATCTTACAGATGCTCCATCTGTATGACGCTTTGGAGTTGCAAGCTTTCTGGGGCTACAGCGGTGATCCGTTCACTCATTTACCCCCGGGTCGAGCTGTAACCCCCCCCCCCCCCCCCCACCCCCCACCCCCGCCACAAATTTGGAGAGAGAGAGGGAGAGAGAGAGAGAGAGAGAGAGAGAGAGAGAGAGAGGGGGAGAGAGAGGGAGAGAGAGAGAGAGAAAACATTCGACATTTGTCCCCGTTTGTTGCCAGGAAAACATTGTTCACAGTGAAAACCCAAAAAACAATTCAAGGCGATGGCTGTACAAGTTTAAAATGGGAGACAAGATAAATCATAAATTCATTGTAAGAGAACCATCAGCCAGTTGACATAAGGATGCCTTGACACACTACCGTTGTGAGAACACTGTGCAATCATTCGATTGAAACTCAAGATTTACACGCGATGTGACGAAGGCTTTAAAGAGGTGAACAGCATCATCAACAGAATTACCGGCATTTTGCATCCTGTGTTTTCTCGACAAGTATATGGCAAGTTTTGCTTCAGAAGACAAATAGTTGGCTAAAAGGCACTCATCTTTACACAGGCGGGAAGTGGTGAAACCGAAGATAAAAACACAATGCGTAAAAATTAGGCCAAGCCCCCGGACCACACGCGATAAAACTGTAAAAAGGGGTGCCAACCGAGGACAATCAACAAAAATGTGAGAAATGGTTTCCGTCGTACCGCAAAACGGACATAATTCCGTGTTATCGGAACATATGCGATGCGATAAAACATGTGATGGTAAAATGTAGTGCGCCAGCCGCCATTGTAAGTCTCCGGAGCGCTTGGCGATGGGGGCCTTGTACATAGTAAGCCAATTGATGGTGGTGGAAGGAGTGGTCCGGAACATTCTCCCCCAGTGCGCTTGCGGTTCTGCGGGTCTATCGTGAACAAGGGTTAAAACACACAAAGCATAAACACAAGATTTCTCCATCAAATGAAAAGGGGTGAAGCCCTGAAAATGAAGTAGAAGTCTAGGAAAGAGAAATTCGGATAAAGAAGGGCTAGCTTCCGCCTGTGGGGCCCATTTTAGCCCGGTTCCCTTGAAAAAACGCAGGATCACAGAAAAGATCCTTCCTATGACTCGAATGGATCGAACTCCGGTGGCTACAGCAATGTCAGCAGCTGGCTTCCACTTGTAAGGAAAAGGGGTTCTGAGATGTTTAACCTTGATGCATCCGACGTCGATAAACTTTTGCATAAAAGCACGGTTACTGCAGACCCCTTCAAATATGGGGTTTAGAAAGATGGGCTCATTTAAAAACAGCTCAAGAGAATAGTTCCTGTTGTCACGGCGAACAGGAACCGCTTGCCATGCCTCCAGCATACTCCTATAGAATAGAGGAACTGGTGTTACATCAACTTTCGTGGTGTCTATAAGGAACAGTTCTTGGTCGTAGTTGAGTTTCCCTGCTTGCTGAAGCAGGCAGTGAGCCAACGCTTTCCACGAGACGTCGGTGTACAGCAGCCTATGAAGTGAAAGGAGGCGAAAAGCCATCACTTTGCTAGAAACAGCAATCAGTCCATGTCCTCCTTGAGCAGCAGGCAGGCTGAGCACACCAGGTCGAAGCCAGTGCTTACCTCCCCAAAAAAAGTCGATAAAAGTAGCTTGTAGCTTTTTGAGAATGAAATCTGGGGGCTGCAGTGCCATTAAAACATGCCAAAGCATTGATGCCGCAAGATTATTTATAACAAGGGTTCGGCCTCGATAAGAAAGTTGACAAAGTAAACCCCTCCATTTCAGCAACCGTCTCTCAGTTTTGATTATAAGAGACTCCCAGTTTTTTTAAATGAAGTTTCCAGGGCCAAGAAAAACACCGAGATAAAGGATTCCATCCCTTGTCCGTTCAAGTTGTTCGGGCAGAGTTGGAGGAATGGCTCCATTTTGTGGACCAAGGTAAAGAGCACTGCTCTTCTTCCAATTGACCTTTGCAGAGCTTGCCAAACTAAATTCATGGACACATTGGACCAAGGCGGAGACATCTTCATCCGAATGAACGATTACGCAAAGATCGTCCGCATAAGCGATCACCTTAACTGGGTGCGCCGTTGGTTGCGGAAGGAAACCGAGAAGACGTGCACGCAAGCGAACAAGCAAAGGTTCAAGTGCGAGGGAGTACAGGAGGCCAGACAAAGGACATCCTTGGCGAATGCCTCTACTGGCCGGGAAAGGTGGACATAAAATATTGTTAACCTTGAGTAGACTAAATATATTATTATACAGTAACTGTACGTGAGAGATAAAATTTTCTGGAAACCCAAACCCACGTAAAACCGAAAAAAGATAAAAGTGATCAATGGTGTCAAAGGCCTTTTCTTGGTCTAAAAAAACCAAACCAACATTTCTTTGTTTAAGATCACAGATATCAATTAAATCACGCACGATAAAAATACTGTCATGTATTGTCCTTTTCGGAACACAGTAGCATTGATCGGGGTGTATGATGTCGCCAATCACGGGCCTGAGCCGGTTGGTAAGAGCCTTGGAGGAAACTTTGTAATCCGTACAAAGCAGTGAGATGGGACGCCAATTTTGCGGTTGCTGGAGGTCTCCTTTCTTTGGGACCAGGGCGAGTACCGCCCTACGACAGCTTAGCGGCAGTAAGCCTAATCGTAGGCTGTCAACCAAAACTTTGAGTAACTCTGGTCCCAGGAGGTCCCAGAAAGCTTTGTAAAATTCTGCAGGTATCCCATCCAAGCCAGAGGCCTTACCTGAAGGTAAGGTTTGTAAAGCAGCATGGAGTTCTTCCATGGTTAGCTCCTTGTTCAGTTGCAGGCACGCAGACTCCGACAAGGTGGGTAAGGAGGAAGTCAAGGATCCTGTGATCTCGTTATCGATTCCCTTAGCGCGATACAGGTCAGAGAAGTAGTTCTTGAGGGAATACCTGATGTCTTTTTGATCGTGCGTTATTCTTCCTTCCTTCGTCCTTACTGAAGTTATCTGCTGACCTCTCTTAGTTCGGACTTCCAGTGCAAAAAAGAACTTGGAGGAGGTATCCAAATGACACAGGTTCTCCATTCGGAGACGAATCAGCGCTCCTCTAGCTTGCTTTGCACATAGATCAGCAAGAAGAGCTTTTTTCTTCGCCAGCAGAGAGTTCGTTCTCTCAGTACTAGAAGCCAAGAGGTTGGATTGCAAGGATAATATTTCCTTGGCAATGAGGGATTGAAGGGCAGAGTTGTGTTGAGTACGATAAGCTCCATATTGTTGGCAAAACAATCTCATCTGTACTTTGGCATTGTCCCACCACTGCCCAAGGCGGGGTAAGGATGGTTTACGTTGGAGCAAGGCCCTCCAGAATGCATGAAATGCATCAACAAACATTTTTTCTTCCAAAAGGCTCACATTAAAGGTCCAGTAGGCAGCACCACGATTCCGAACTGGTAGGCAAGCACAAAGCGTAACCATGTGATGATCTGAGAAGCCACTCGGGACAATGTCCGCGCCACTCACGATATTCAGAAAAATACTGTTAATATAGAACCGGTCCAATCTTGCGAGCGAGAGGCGACTCTTTGAGCACCGACACCACGTATATTGGCGGACAGAAAGATTGCGGATTCTCCACACGTCAACAAGGGAGAACTTGGACAAGGATCTTAACAGAGGCACTGCACTTGCTGGGTGAGGCTCCTCTCCATTACGATCAAGGGCAGGGTCCACGGTACAGTTAAAATCTCCACCCAAACAGACAAGTCCATTAAAATCAATGTGCATGAGAGATGTTTCCAACTTAGTATAAAAGGCAAGTCTTTCTGTGCTATCACTAGGTGAGTAAATGTTCAGTACGGTGTGTTTAAAACCATTGTGTGTAAAAGTGACTGAAATTAAATACCCTTTGATTATGTCATTAAAAACTATATGAGAGCTACAGAAGGAAGGCTGTAAATAGACAGCTACCCCAGCCCTTGGGTGTTCCAGACTACTAAAAAACCATTTTCCTTTCATTATCCTTTGCCACTCCCCCATACAAGAGGAACTACATCTTGTCTCTTGTAGAAGTAGAATATCGATGCGATTTTCCTTAACAAACTGTTTAACTTCAATTTTCCTTAGGGAAGAACGTCCCCCATTAATATTCAAACTGGCAAAGGAGAAAGCCATGATATAAGGGTGTATATAAACATGACAAACGTGTCAAACAGCTTGGCTGGGCTACATCTGCAGCTCCTTCTTCGCTTTCAGGATACATTTCCGGAGACGATAGACCTGTGATTCGGTCACGCCAAGCTGTCCGGCTTTAACAAGCAGTCGCTTCGCAGAGACCACAAAGCCGATTAGGTCAGGGAAAAAATCTTTAATTTTTACCCGTTTCTTCCGAAAAGTGTCCTGGAGAAATTTTATGATCTTGAAGGGTGGAACACTGGTCTCACCCTCCAAATCTTGGGGAAAACCCGGGTCATTCCAGGCTTCGACACTCCCGGCAGAGGCGAGCGACGAGGTCCCGTCCGAATCACATTCCGAGTGTCGGTCCATGTCCATGACATCAATTTCATGCTCCTGATATGGAGCTGGTGGCTTCACAAGGGAAACGTCACATTCCGCACCCAAAGCAGAAGGAAGAGGAGTATGTGGGGGAGGAGGAGGAGGGGGGCGGGAGGATGAGGAGGGGGGGCGGGAGGATGAGGAGGGGGGGCGGGAGGAGAAAGAAGGGGGATGGGAGGAGGAAGAGGCGTGGGAGGAGGAAGGAGAGTGGGAGGAGGAAGGAGAGTGGGAGGAAGAGGGGGGGTGGGAAGAGGAGGAGGAGTGGGAGGAGGAAGAGGGAGAGGAAGAGATGTACTATCAGGAGAAGTTTCACATTCTGCTGGGGGCAAACACGGCACGTCATCAGCTGATGCCTTACACTCTGATTCACCTGGGCTCGAGGTTGTCTGCAACTCAGGAACGTCACACACCTCACCCCCAGCAGGAAGAGGGACAAGAGTGGACTCGGCGTTCACATACACGGTGCCTGTGACCATGGGAGTGGTCACATGCGCTTCCTGTTGCACCACACCAACTTCCTGTTCGAGTTCACCAACTCCACAAGCAGAAGCATTATCATCCTCCAGAGCAGGAACGTCGAACCGATTTTCGGTTTTAAAAACCTCAGATATTGCTGCTTCCAAACGGGACTCGTCATGTTCGTCAGCCGGTGCCATCTTTTTTGGACAGCTCGCTGCCACATCCTGACTGTTATCAGTTAAATGTTTTAATTTATGTTTCCTTTTATAAGGAACAACGGTAAAACCCTCACCATCTGCCTGGGGTTGAGCCACCCCCGCCGCCGACGGCTCAGGTAAATTACTCGTGTTTGAGGCATCACGAGGGTCCCCGACTCTAGATGGACCACTTTTTGTGTTAATGGTCTTCACCGGTATCGATGCATCACCGGCGGTATTCTTGGGGCAAACGTTTTTTAAATGCCCCGATTCACCACAATTAAAGCAAGTTATAGTTTCCGTTGCAATATAGATTTGATAATTGCGGTTTTTATATTTCAACGTCATAACTGCATTGAGTGATTGAGCGTTATCTTTTTAAATGATATAACAATGACGTCGGAACGACATAACATGCCGAACCGAGGCGTCAGAGCGAAGACGAAGCGAAACCATCGAGACCCGTGACACAACTGTGTCAAAGACACTTAGTGCAGAGACTATCTCTTCACAAGTGAAAAACGGAGGAATATTGGACAGAGTTAACCGAACGGCCATTGTGTTCAAAGGATTGACGTTAACAAAAATATCCGGCGAGACGGTTAAACCGATTTCAACCGCCTGGGCCACGTGTCGCACGTCCGACAGGAAAACCACGATGCGATGATTCATTTTTGAAGCTGCAAGAACATTCTCGATTCCAACAAGGTCTCCTAAACCAATCACCACATTCTCAACACTAACTCCATCAGGTGGAGTAATTATCACTCCCTCCTTACGAGTGAGCGACTCGTACACACTATTGGACAAACGTCCATTTGCCATAGCTGAAAAGAAAATAAGGGAAGTTTAAGTTTAAACAAAAAGAAACCTGTCACAAGCAACCAGCAAGTGAAGGTAAAGGAAAAAGATAAGGAAAAACAATATATAAATGAGGAATCGAAACCACCGACGAGCAGTTCGACCAGAAAAACAAGGCAAATGAAACGCAGGCCCAGAAACCGAAGGTTTCAACAAGAACCTGCGAAAACACTTACCGTGCGCTCTCCCGCTCTCTCTCAAGTCTCAACACACACAGGAAACAAGGGGAAAACTTTACAATCAGAAACAGGGACACAATGGAGTGAATAAGGGAAATAGGAAACAGCCAACACAGAGCACTCACGACACGAAGCGAGCAGACGCCATGACACCGCACCCAACGCACTGACAGCCAGGAGAGAGAGGAGAGAGAGAGCGCGAGAGAGAGAGAGAGAGAGAGAGAGAGAGAGAGAGAGAGAGAGAGAGAGAGAGAGAGAGAGACAAAGACAGAGAGAGACAGAGAGAGACAGAGAGGGACAGAGAGAGACAGAGAGAGACAGAGACAGACAGAGACAGAGACAGAGACAGAGACAGAGACAGAGAGAGAGAGAGAGAGAGAGAGAGACAGAGAGAGACAGAGAGAGACAGAGACAGAGACAGAGACAGAGAGAGAGAGAGAGAGAGAGAGAGAGAGAGAGAGAGAGAGAGAGTTGAATTTGCAACACCATTTATTTCACAAAAAATACACCAGGTCAAGTTACATTTTTACAGGAGAGAAAAATAAAAATAAAAACAACAGTTCTTAATGTTAAAAAGAAAAGTACAAATTCGATTCATTTACAACACATAATGCTTCATTAATACACCATTTGCACTCAAAGAGTTTGACATTTTCATTCGCCACATAATAATCAAACTCTAACCTTATTCTTGCAGACACCAGCCCTTTAAACATAGGAACAACATCAAACCCATGCCCATTATCAATTTTAATTTTCCTTGATTTATATATTGAATATTTTGCTACAGCAACTAAGAAGTTTAGGAGAACACCAGAGTCCTTGCAGGAGGGTCTGAAAGATACACCAAAAATAAGAGTGTGAAGTAAAAGGAAAAGACAACTGCTCAAAAAGGTGTGTGAGAATCAAGAAAAGAGGTATTAGTCTTTCGCATTTCACATAGGCATGAAAGAGATCCTCCTTCTGGACACAGAAGGGGCATGCTACTGGCACTGAGCTGTCAAGGTGATGAACAAAGGTGTTCGTAGGGAGAGCCCAATGTGCTAGTCTCCACTGGATATCTGCGAGGAACCCGTAAATAGGTAGTTTGTACATATTAGGCCACAGTGGCGTGGCAGGAGACCCTGGCCCTAACCTTTCTGACCATAAGGCCACTCGCGCCACTCCGGAGAAGGGTGATGCTTGGTTTTCTCGAAGGAGCTTGTGAATACCCGCCTTTTTTACCAAATGAAAAGGAGATACAAGTTCACCATTTGACTGGAGAGCTGGGAGCACCTTAATTTCAGGGAAAGACAGCCGAAAATCCTCGACATTGTTTATACCTTCCCAGCCAATATTTAACTCCTTAAACTTCCTCTTGACGATGCGTATAATTTGGCTGACAATACGCACGGATCTTAAACCAAGAATGGCCGCCACCCTGCCAGCAGACATCCATTTTGTCCCAGATGTATCCCTCAGGTCACAAACTTTGCCAATTCCTCCTTGAGTAAATTTCCTAATCAAAGTCGGACTATGAGGAATGCATGGAAAAAAACCGTTATAGAAAATAGGCTCTTGGATAAACATCCGGCAATTATAAGCCTCAAGGCAACGATGAACCCCAAAACCTTTCCAAACTCTCAGCAAACCCTGACAAAAAATTGGGATTGAAACTAAGCTGACACGGTCAAGGTTCACCAGGAACAAGTGCCTATCATAACACAGGCCTCCCGCTTGTTGCAACAAGCAAAACGCAAATGAGTGCCAGGGCAGCTCTTCAGCATACAACAGACGTTGCACAGACTGTAGGCGAAAAGCCATAAGCCGGGTGGACACATCCACAATTCCATGTCCACCCTCCTTCCGAGGATGGTACAGTATTTGCGGCCGAAGCCAGTGGTATCCATTCCAAAAGAAATTGACCAAGACCCACTGGATGGCTGGTATCAACTCCTTGGGTGGCTGCAAGGCAATTAGTTTATGCCATAATCTTGCTGCTATCAAGTTATTTATAACAAGAGTGCGGCCTTTGTAAGAAAGAGATCGCAGCAGTCCTTCCCATTGTTTCAACCGGTGTGTAATTTGTTCAATCATTCCTTCCCAGTTCTTCATTTCTACTTCCTGGTTGCCGAGATAGACACCAAGATATTTGACCCCATCTGTTTTCCACTCTAAATTATGTGGGAGTGACGGTGGCAGTGTTAAAGAAAGGTTATCTGAACCGCACCATAAGGCTACACTCTTGCCCCAATTTACTTTGGCAGAAGAGGCCGCAGAGTAGTCTTTAAGGCAACGCTGCACCGCAGCAACACTACTTGGGCCTTTAATCAGAACACATACATCATCAGCATAAGCTGTGACCACAAATCTTGAACTAAAAACGGCTCCCACATCCTGAGTTATTCGCTGCCTGATGGATGCTAAGAGTGGTTCAAGGGCAATTATATACAGAAGTCCAGAAAGGGGACAACCTTGACGGATACCCCGTCGGAAAGGAAAAGGGGGACATAAACTATTGTTTACTTTCATCATGCAGAAGGTGTTAGTGTATAACAGCTTAACATAGGAAATGAAAGTTTTGCCAAAACCCATCCGCTCCAGAACAGAAAACAAATATGTATGATCAACACGATCAAAAGCCTTTGTTTGGTCAAGAAACAACAACCCAAAACTGGCACGCAAGTACTTATTACAAGAAATAATATCCCTTATCAAAAAAATATTGTCATAAATTGACCTTCCTGGTACACAGTAGGTCTGGTCAGGGTGCACAATAGAGCTGATCACAGTTCCCAAACGGTTTGCTAAAGCCTTTGACAAAAGCTTGTAATCCGCACACAGCAATGAGACAGGCCGCCAGTTCTCGACTAGTTGAGTGTCCCCAGCCTTTGGCAACAGGCACATGACTGCTCTTCTGCAGGACAGGGGAAGCTCTCCAACATGAAGGCATTCATCAAATACCTCAAGCAGGTCAGGTCCCACAAGTTTCCAAAAAGTCTTATAGAACTCTCCAGGCAAACCATCAATCCCAGAGGCTTTACCATCCTTCAAGCTACGCAAAGCAGTTTCAAGTTCAGCAGCCGAAACTGACATGTTCAATGTGCGTTGCTGGTCCTCCTCAAGTCTTGGAAGCCCAGTAGTCAGCTCCTGCAAGATCTCATTACTTATGCTCTGGGGGGAGTACAAGTTTGTATAAAAACCCTTCAAAACAGACTTAATCTCCTGTTGGGAGGTCACTATTGACCCATTAGCAGCACGTAGCCCGTGAATCTGTTGTGCTTTTTTGACAGAGTTCTCCAAACTAAAGAAGTTCTTATTTGGCATATCCAAAGTCAAGTAACTCATCCTCATACGCACCAAGGTACCCATTGCCCGCTGCCTCACCATTTCGGTCAGTAACGACCTTTTTGTCCATAGTAACTGATCATATCCCAAATCTTTCCCAGCCCCATTACGATTCTGTTCCAATTCTGCAATTTCGGCCTTTAATGAGTCAACTGAGAGACTTTGCATTTTAGTAGTAAACAGACTATACTGTTGACAAAACGTTTTAACTTGACACTTTGCAAGGTCCCACCATATGCGAAGGTTGGCATGCTCAAGCTTAGAGGACCGGATTTTCCCCCACACTGTTTGGAAGGCATCTTCAAATTTCTTATCACTTAACAACCGAGTATTGAGTGACCAGTACGCGCTACCTCCTGATGTCAGGGGTAATTTAAAGGACATTGCCACTAAATTATGATCTGAAAACCCTGTTGGGAGTATTTGGGTAGTGGACACCACATTCAGCATTGGCTTATTGATATAGATCCTGTCCAGCCTTGCCCTTGATATGACGCCATCATGACATCTGCACCATGTGTAGGCCCATGAAGTTGGATGCTGCAACCTCCACACATCCTCAAAACAATAGTTCTTGATGAGGCTCGCTAACACCTTTGCAGAAGTGCCGTGGGGTTCATGTCCATTCCTGTCAACTGAAGGATCAATTGTACAGTTAAAGTCCCCTGCGATACAGGTGAGAGCAGCTGGATCCAGCCCCTCTACAAAGTCCCACAATGTGGAAAAGAATGTTCTTCTTTCTATAGGTTCACTTGGTGCATACACATTTACTATAATAAGCTTTTGTGTATTGCAGTAGAACTCCACCGCTATCAAATGTGCCTTATGGACCTCCCTATAAATAACACTCTGAGTGGGAAGCCTGGGACTTAAGGCGATGGCAACACCCGCCTTGGGTGTGGAAACCCCACTCAGCCACCATTGCCCTTTAAAGAGTTTACACCATTCAGCTGCCAAATTGTTTGTGGCATGGGTCTCTTGCAATAGAATGACATCTGCTTTTACCCTCTCCATTGCCTGGATTGCTTGAATTTTTCGTAAGGGGGCACATCCCCCATTGATGTTCAGGGAGGCAATATGTATTTCTCGCGTTGTCATTCTAAGGTGGTAGCTCACCGTCCGCCTGCAAATCCTTATTCGCCTTTGTTACTGCTTTACGAAGACGTTGAAATTGAGGCTCCGAGAGCATGGGGTCATTTTTCTGTAAAAGAGGTTTCGAAACCTTAATGAAAGCTTGAACATCAGGGAAATGATCTCTAATTACAACATGACGTTGTCTAAACGTTTCGTTTAAGAAATCAATGACCTTCCCTTTTGTCACCTCTGCTTGCCTCACCTGCTCCTTCTGAGACTCACTCAGGGCAGCAAGACTGCATCCTTCCTCATCAGCCTCGACCCCACTCTCACCCAGTGGTGTGTCAGGCACTGGCACCTCATCTGTGTCATTGTCACCATGGTATTTTTGTTGCGTCTGCATGGCACCAACTACCCCATCGTTGTTGTCTGCCACCGACTTATCAATCTCTTTCTCATCATCTTCCGTTGAGATGAGGGTCCTTAACTGCTCGTCGCATGGTGCAGGGTGTCCACCATCACACACGGTGACACGCTCGGTAATGCTTCGATTCTCTTCATCCTGTGAGATGGGCAGATTCCCATCTCTACCTATTGCATTACCATTTTGCTCATGGTCATCAGGTTGGTCTGTATTACCATCTGCCTGCACGAGAACCATTTTGTTTCCTTTTCCTCCATTCTCATCGCTCGCAAGAGAGCGTTTCAAGTTTCTCCTCGACTCGGTCTCCATCAGCTTCACCTCCTCGAAGTCCCTTTGTTCTTGAGGTTGCAGCCTCTCCTCCACATATGGTTGCTCCACTACCGTATGGGCTTCTCCACCAGCACCACTGTCACCCGCACCCTCGTATTCCGGTGTTGACCTTTTTTCGACACCTGGCTCATCTACAGGGTCGTTCAAGTCATTTACAGGGGGAGGGGGGGCTGCCCCAGCTGCTGTGGCATAACTCTTCCTCACATCAGGACAATACTGCCGAGTGTGTCCGTATTCCCCACATGTATAGCAAATCAAGGTCTCAGTCGCTGCAAAGATCCGGTAATCATGATCTCCTATTTCAAAAATTTATAGATATGTTCAGCTGTTTTGCCTCATCCTTTAGTACGACGAAACAAAAACGTCTAAACGACTCTACATGCTTCAGCCTTCCGTTCCTGGTTCGCAGGGGGACCGTGATAATTCGTGAGACGACAGTCCCATGCTCCCCTAATTTACGTAGGATTTCTTCATTCCTCAGAAAGGGCGGAACGTTACTTAAAATAACTTTAACCGCCGGCGTGTCCATGGACGATACCGGGACAAATTGGTCATTCGCCAACGTTAACCCGTTTTGCACCACGATGTCTGCAAGGCTAACTTGTGACACGAAAACCACCACTTTGTGGTTCATTCGAGACGCAGCACGAATGTTATTTTACCCCGATCAAATCCCCGATTGCAAGTCGAACATCGTCCATTTGCACGTCTTCCGGCGGAACAACGCACAGCCCGTGCTTACGCGATAACACCTCATCACTAACACGATCAGCAGTCCTTTGACTATTCCTATTAGCCATTTATCGGCAATAAACTAAACAAACTAAACAGTAACAATGCAATAAACTAACCAAACAAATCAAAATTAGTTAAATAAGTAAATAAATAAATAAATAAATAATCGGCACGATATAACCAACCCACGTTATAAATTAATACAGGTGGCTAACCGTTACCGTGCTGTCTCTCTCTCCCTCTCTTGTCTCAAGAGCAGAAGGGAAACACGGAGAAAACTTCACAAACTCGTACAAAGGACACAAATGGAGTGAAAGGAGGATAGGAAAGACCACCAACACAGCACCGTACTCACAGCTCAACACCCACAGCCGCCATGATTACCACACCCACGCACGACTCACAACCATCCAGAAGAGAGAGAGAGAGACTTTTTGACTTTTGAAGTCCTTTTATTATCAAAATAATACAAAAAAAATGTATTTATATCTTTACACCAATCATAAATACATGAAAAAGCAATGAAACGAAAAGGTTACAGAAGTATCACGGCACACAATTTGCCAAAATAAAACATTAACTTTATACAACCTACAAAAATATTACCAGTTGGTTCTCACGAACCTCACACAACCCTTCATGAAACTGTAGCGGTTACCGCTGGATGCACACAATCGCCTTGCACCGGCCAGAACACGGCCAGACGCGCCTCTCCCGGGCATGCCCGGACTCACTGTTCCCGGGCACGCCCGAACCTCCCGGGCACGCCCGCTCTCGTCTTTCCCGGGCATGCCCGCTCTCGCCTTTCCAGGGCTCGCCCAGAGCGTCCGGGCATGCCCGCTATCGCCTTTTCAGGGCTCGCCCAGAGCGTCCGGGCATGCCCGCTATCGCCTTTCCAGGGCTCGCCCAGAGCGTCCGGGCATGCCCGCGATCGCCTTTCCAGGGCTCGCCCAGAGCGTCCGGGCATGCCCGCTCTCGCCTTTCCAGTGCTCGTCCAGAGCGCCCGGGCACGCCCAGCCTCGACTTGCCAGGCCGCAGCCAAACACGCCCGGGCAGGTCCAGACTCGCCTTTCCAAGGCTCGCCCTTGACACCCGGGCATGCCCGGTATAGCTTTTGCCGGGCAAACTTCCCGACATAAATGTGTATATATATTGCTGCCCGATAAACGGGCTTGTCAGAATACCTGAGCTGTTTTGTTTCAATAAAGCAACTCGGACGAATTCCGTCTTTGGTCGCGTCAATTCTTTCGACTCGCGTTGGAGCGCAGTTCCTTCATTGGTGACCTACCGACATGGATACGGCAGTGACGCTTAAACTGCCTACCTTCTGGGAGGCTCACGCGGCTGTTTGGTTCGCTCAGGCGGACTCTCAGTTCGCCCTGCGAGGCATCACCGCGGACGACACCCGCTTCCACCATGTTGTGGCGGCGCTCGGTTCCGCCACCGCGGCCCGCGCCTTGAGCCTCCTCGAGCACCCGCCGGCTGCTGACAAATATGACGCGCTGAAGACACTCCTCCTCGACGCTTTCGCCCTCTCACCGGCAGCACGCGCACGGCGCCTGCTCGCTCTGCCCGAGCTCGGGGACACGCGCCCGTCCGAGCGCATGGACTATATGCTCTCGTTGCTCGGTGAGCACTCTCCGGATTTTCTGTTCCGCGAGCTGTTCCTTCGCCAGCTGCCTCACCCGGTACGCCTCGCCCTGGCTGGCACGTTGATCACGGATTCCCGCGCCCTCGCCAGGGAAGCCGATAAGATCTCCTCGGCGGGCCAGCACATCAGCGCGGTTACCTGGAGCCCGCCGCCGTCCGAGGCGACGCCCACGACGCCCGAGCGCCCTGCGCGGTTGGAGGCCGAACTGCCGGTGCAACTGGCGGCCGCCACGCCGCACCGCCCGCTTCTGACACGACGGCCGGGGCCTCCACCTGACCGGGCGTGGTGTTATTATCACCCCAGGTTCGGACACAAGGCTCAGACGTGCAAGCCCCCGTGCACTTTCGGCAGGTCGGGAAACGGCCGGGCCGGCGTTCATTCCCAGCCATGAGCGCCGGCCACTCGGGCAACTTGCTGTTTATTCGGGACAAAGCGTCTGGGCGGCGTTTCCTGTGTGACACCGGCGCCCAACTGAGCGTCATACCCGCCTCCGAGCAGGACTGGCGGGACGCCGTTTGCGGCCCCTCTTTGGTCGCTGCTAATGGCTCGGCCATACGCACTTTCGGCCCACGCGTCGTCACCCTCTGCTTCGGCAGCCAGCGTTTTCAATGGACTTTTGTGACCGCCTGCGTCCCCATGGCTTTGCTGGGCGCCGACTTCCTCTGCGCGCACGGGCTGCTGGTCGACGTCAAACGTCGTCGCCTTGTCAACGCCGAGACCTTCAGCTCCCTGGCGTGCACGATGAGCAGCTCCGCACCGACCGAACTGGCGTGCGCCCTCCCGGCAGCGAACGAGTTCGCTCGCCTGCTCGCGGAATTCCCGGCCCTCACGCGGCCGACGTTTTCGGCCGTCGCGGTGCGGCACGGGATCGAGCACCACATACCCACTACGGGCCCGCCGGTCTACGCCAGGGCCCGCCGCCTCGACCCGGCCAAGCTCGCCGTGGCGAAGGCCGAGTTCGACGCGTTGGAGCACCTCGGCATCGTGCGGCGCTCCGATAGCGCGTGGGCCTCGCCACTGCACATCGTGCCAAAGCCGGGGGGTGGATGGCGCCCGTGTGGCGACTACCGCCGTCTCAACGATGCTACCTCCTCCGACAGGTACCCGATCCCGCATATTCAGGACTTTTCCGCCCGTTTGGCGGGACGGGTCATCTTTTCGAAAATTGACCTGATACGGGGCTACCACCAGGTACCTGTCCGGGCGGCCGATGTCCCGAAGACGGCCGTCATCACGCCGTTCGGCCTGTTCGAATTTTTGCAGATGCCGTTTGGCCTCAAGAACGCGGCCCAGGCATTCCAGCGCTTGATGGATGGCGTGCTGCGCGACCTGCCGTTTCTTTTCGTCTATCTGGACGATATCCTCGTCGCCAGCACGTCCCGCGCCGAGCACCTCCTCCACCTCCGAACACTGTGCGGTCGCCTCAGCGAGCACGGCTTAATTGTCAACCCGGTCAAATGCCACTTCGGCGCGACGACCGTTGACTTTTTGGGCCACCGCATCACCAAGACCGGGGCCGTGCCGCTGCCGACCAAGGTCGAGGCCATCACCACGTTCCCACGTCCCCGTTCCATCAAGGCCCTCCAAGAGTTCCTCGGCATGGTGAATTTTTATCACCGATTCGTGCCCCGCGCTGCTCAGCTCATGCGGCCCCTTTACGAGGCCTTCCGGGGCAAGCCGGCCAAGCATGACATTGTTTGTTCCGCGGCCATGCACGCGGCCTTCGCCAGCGCCAAACAGGCCCTCGCCGATGCAACGCTGCTGGCTCACCCGGTGCTCAACGCGCCCATTGCCCTCACTACGGACGCCTCCAACTACGCGGTGGGCGCCGTCCATGAGCAATGGGTGGACGGGGTTTGGCAGCCACTCGCTTTTTTCAGCCGGCAACTCCGGCCGAACGAGTTAAACTACAGCACGTTCGACCGCGAGCTGCTCGGGCTATTCCTGGCCATTCGCCATTTCCGACACCTCCGGGAGGGCCGCCCGTTCACGGCTTTCGTCGACCACAAGCCATTGGTCTACGCAATGGCTAAGGTCATGGAGCCGTGGTCGGCCCGCCAGCAGCGCCACCTCTCCGCCGTGTCGGAGTTCACCACGGACATCCGGCACGTCGCCGGCAAAGACAACGCCGTGGCCGACTGTCTTTCTCGGGCCAGCGCGAACGTGGTCCACCTCGGCGTGGACTTCGCGCTCATGGCGGCCGACCAGACCACCGACGCCTCGGTGCAGGCACTCCGTGCGGCAGACACGGGCCTCCGCCTGGCCGACATTCCCTTCGCGGGCACCGTCCTGCTCTGCGACGTCTCACAGGGCCAGCCTCGCCCCATCGTGCCCGTTTCCTGGCAGCGCCGCATCTTCGCCTCCATCCACAGCCTTTCTCACCCGGGCCGGAAAGCTTCTCAGAAGCTGGTGTCGGCGCGTTTCGTCTGGCACGGCCTTCGACGAAACATCCGCGACTGGGCCAACGCCTGCACGGCCTGCCAGCGGGTCAAGGTCCACCGCCACACCCAGGCCCCGCTGGCACCTTTCGCCATGCCGGAACGGCGTTTCGACCACGTCCACGTGGACCTGGTGGGTCCCCTGCCCCCCTCGCGGGGGTTCACCCACCTGCTCACCATGGTGGACAGGACCACCAGGTGGCCGGAGGCCGTGCCCCTCGCCTCCACCACCACCGCCGACGTGGCGCAGGCGTTCATCGCCACCTGGGAAGGCGAGTCTGGACATGCCCGGGCGTCCTGGACGCGGCCTGGCAAGTCGAGGCTGGGCGTGCCCGAGCGCTCTGGGCGAACCCTGGAAAGGCGAGAGCGGGCATGCCAGGACGCTCTGGGCGAGCCCTGGAAAGGCGAGTCTGGACATGCCCGGGCGTCCTGGACGCGGCCTGGCAAGTCGAGGCTGGGCGTGCCCGGGCGCTCTGGGCGAGCCCTGGAAAGGCGAGAGCGGGCATGCCCGGGAAAGACGAGACCGGGCGTGCCCGGGAGGTTCGGGCGTGCCCGGGAACAGCGAGTCCCGGCATGCCCAGGAGAGGCGCGTCTGGGCCCGTCCGGACGAGCCCGGCATGGCGATCGCGCCCTGGCCGCGTCCTGGCAGGTGCAAGGCGATTGTGTACATTCAGCGGGAACCGCTACAATACTTTCATTGGATTCCTTGTCCCTGAAAATATAGGTTTAGTATATTTTTAAAAGTTTTTAGGGTAATTAGAGGCAGAAATAGAACAAAATATGTATTTTACAGTGGCCACTTTGAAAATCCAAAATGGCCGCCATACAGGTATCTCTCCAAATGTAAACATTGATTTTTAGTTTCCTTATGCTATAACCTTTCCAAAAATGTATAGGCTTGCTAATCTACCATGATTTTGAACGAAATATAATTTATTGACAAAGTGAACCTGACTAAGACCTGTCAGAGGGTCGCAAAGCGTTTCCAAATTTTTAATCTATCAATTACTGTCGATTGCAGTTTCGTCATCGATCACGATGGTAACTGGAGCAAATGCAAGAATCCTGTCCGTTCTTATTGGTTAACAAGGGTGCCTGTGTGCGCCAATCCGCCAACAGATTTCTGTAGTCACCACCACTAAGCTCCATTGTGCGGATGGTGCCGGTATTACATCGATCAACAACGTCTTGTGAACCGGAAGACTCCTCCACAACAACGTCTTGTGAACCGGAGGACTGTTCCACAACAACGTCTTCTGAACCAGAAGACAATCCACAACAACATCTTGTGAACCGGAAGACTCCTCCACGACAACGTCTTGTGAACCGGAAGACTCCTCCACAACAACGTCTTGTGAACCGGAAGACTCCTCCACAACAACGTCTTGTGAACAGCAAGACTCCTCCACAACAACGTCTTGTGAACCGGAAGACTCCTCCACAACAACGTCTTGTGAACTGGAAGACTCCTCCACAACAACATCTTCTGAACCAAAAGACTTCTCCACAACAACGTCTTGTGAACCGGAAGACTCATCCACAACAACGTCTTGTAAACCGAAAGACTCCTCCACAACAATGTCTTGTGAACCGGAAGACTCCTCCACAACAGCGTCTTGTGAACCGGAAGACTCCTCCACAACAGCGTCTTGTGAACCGGTAGACTCCTCCACAACAACGTCTTGTGAACTGGAAGACTCCTCCACAACAACGTCTTGTGAACCGGAAGACTCCTCCACAACAACGTCTTGTGAACCGGAAGACTCATCCACAACAACGTCTTGTGAACTGGAAGACTCCTCCACAACAACGTCTTGTGAACCGGAAGACTCCTCCAGAACAACGTCTTGTGAACCGAAAGACTCCTCCACAACAATGTCTTGTGAACCGGAAGACTCCTCCACAACAACGTCTTGTGAACCGGAAGACTCCTCCACAACAACGTCTTGTGAACCGGAAGACTCCTCCACAACAACGTCTTGTGAACTGGAAGACTCCTCCACAACAACGTCTTGTGAACTGGAAGACTCCTCCACAACAACGTCTTGTGAACTGGAAGACTCCTCCACAACAACGTCTTGTGAACCGAAAGACTCCTCCACAACAATGTCTTGTGAACCGGAAGACTCCTCCACAACAACGTCTTGTGAACCGGAAGACTCCTCCACAACAACGTCTTGTGAACCAGAAGACTCCTCCACAACAATGTCTTGTGAACCAAAAGACTCCTCCACAACAACGTCTTGTGAACCGGAAGACTCCTCCACAACAACTCCTTGTGAACCAGGAGAATCCTCCACAACAACGTCTTGTGAACCGGAAGACTCTTCCACAACAACGTCTTGTGAACTGGAAGACTGTACCACAACAACGTCTTGTGAACCGGAAGACTCCTCCACAACAACGTCTTGTGAACCGGAAGACTCCTTCACAACAACGTCATGTGAACCGGAAGACTCCTCCACAACAACGTCATGTGAACCGGAAGACTCCTCCACAACAACGTCTTGTGAACCGGAAGACTCCTTCACAACAACGTCATGTGAACCGGTAGACTCCTCCACAACCACGTCTTGTGAACCGGAAGACTCCTTCACAACAACGTCATGTGAACCGGAAGACTCCTCCACAACAACGTCTTGTGAACCGGAAGACTCCTCCACAACAACGTCTTGTGAACCGGAAGACTCCTCCACAACAACGTCTTGTGAACCGGAAGACTCCTTCACAACAACGTCATGTGAACCGGAAGACTCCTCCACAACAACGTCTTGTGAACCAGAAGACTCCTTCACAACAACGTCATGTGAACCGGAAGACTCCTCCACAACAACGTCTTGTGAACCAGAAGACTCCTCCACAACAATGTCTTGTGAACCAAAAGACTTCTCCACAACAACGTCTTGTGAACCGGAAGACTCCTCCACAACAACGTTTTGTGAACCATAAGTCTCATCAACAACAACGTCTTGTGAACCGAAAGACTCCTCCACAACAATGTCTTGTGAACCGGAAGACTCCTCCACAACAACGTCTTGTGAACCGGAAGACTCCTCCACAACAACGTCTTGTGAACCGGAAAACTCCTCCACAACAACGTCTTGTGAACTGGAAGACTCCTCCACAACAACGTTTTGTGAACCGGAAGACTCCTCCACAACAACATCTTGTGAACCGGAAGACTCCTCCACAACAACGTCTTGTGAACTGGGAGACTCCTCCACAACAACGTCTTGTGAACCGGAAGACTCCTCCACAACAACGTCTTGTGAACCGAAAGACTCCTCCACAACAACGTCTTGTGAACCGGAAGACTCCTCCACAACAACGTCTTGTGAACCGGAAGACTCCTCCACAACAACATCTTGTGAACCGGAAGACTCCTCAAATACAACGTTTTGTGAACCGGAAGACTCCTCCACAACAACATCTTGTGAACCGGAAGACTCCTCCACAACAACGTCTTGTGAACCGGAAGAGTCCTCCACAACAACGTCTTGTGAACCAAAAGACTTCTCCACAACAACGTCTTGTGAACTGGAAGACTCCTCCACAACAACGTCTCGTAAACCGAAAGACTCCTCCACAACAATGTCTTGTGAACCGGAAGACTCCTCCACAACAACATCTTGTGAATCGGAAGACTCCTTCACAACAACGTCATGTGAACCGGTAGACTCCTCCACAACAACGTTTTGTGAACCGGAAGACTCCTTCACAACAACGTCATGTGAACCGGAAGTCTCCTCCACAACAACGTCTTGTGAACCAAAAGACTTCTCCACAACAACGTCTTGTGAACTGGAAGACTCCTCCACAACAACGTCTTGTGAACCGGAAGACTCCTTCACAACAACGTCATGTGAACCGGAAGACTCCTCCACAACAACGTCTTGTGAACCGGAAGACTCCTTCACAACAACGTCATGTGAACCGGAAGACTCCTCCACAACAACGTCTTGTGAACCGGAAGACTCCTCCACAACAACGTCTTGTGAACCAAAAGACTTCTCCACAACAACGTCTTGTGAACCAGAAGACTCCTCCACAACAACGTCTTGTGAACCATAAGTCTCATCAACAACAACGTCTTGTGAACCGAAAGACTCCACAACAATGTCTTGCGAACCGGAAGACTCCTCCACAACAACGTCTTGTGAACCGGAAAACTCCTCCACAACTACGTCTTGTGAACTGGAAGACTCCTCCACAACAACGTTTTGTGAACCGGAAGACTACTCCACAACAACATCTTGTGAACCGGAAGACTCCTCCACAACAACGTCTTGTGAACTGGGAGACTCCTCCACAACAACGTCTTGTGAACCGGAAGACTCCTCCACAACAACGTCTTGTGAACCGAAAGACTCCTCCACAACAACGTCTTGTGAAGCGGAAGACTCCTCAACAACAACGTCTTGTGAACCGGAAGACTCCTCCACAACAACGTCCTGTGAACCAGGAGACTCCTCAACAACAACGTCTTGTGAACCGGAAGACTCTTCCACAACAACGTCTTGTGAACCGTAACTGTTCCACAACAACGTCTTCTGAACCAGAAGACTCTTCCACAACAACGTCTTGTGAACCGGAAGACTGTTCCACAACAACGTCCTTTGAACCAGGAGAATCCTCAACAACAACGTCTTGTGAACCAGAAGACTCCTACACAACAACGTCTTGTGAACCGGAAGACTGTTCCACAACAACGTCCTGTGAACCGGAAGACTCCTCTGCAACAACGTCTTGTGAAACGGAAGACTCCTCCACAACAACGTCTTGTGAACCGGAAGACTGTTCCACAACGTCTTGTGAACCGGAAGACTCTTCCACAACAACGTCTTGTGAACCGGAAGACTGTTCCACAACAACATCTTTTGAACCAGGAGACTCCTCAACAACAACTTCTTGTGAACCGGAAGACTCTTCCACAACAACGTCTTGTGAACTGGAAGACTGTTCCACAACAACGTCTTGTGAACCGGAAGACTCCTCCACAACAACGTCTTGTGAACCGGAAGACTCCTTCACAACAACGTCATGTGAACCGGAAGACTCCTCCACAACAACATCTTGTGAACCGGAAGACTCCTTCACAACAACGTCATGTGAACCGGAAGACTCCTTCACAACAACGTCATGTGAACCGGAACACTCCTCCACAACAACGTCTTGTGAACTGGAAGACTCCTCCACAACAACGTCTTGTAAACCAGAAGACTCCTCCACAACAATGTCTTGTGAACCGGAAGACTCCTCCACAACAACATCTTGTGAACCGGAAGACTCCTCAACAACAACGTCTTGTGAACCGGAAGACTCCTCCACAACAACGTCCTGTGAACCAGGAGGCTCCTCAACAACAACGTCTTGTGAACCGGAAGACTCTTCCACAACAACGTCTTGTGAACCGGAAGACTGTTCCACAACGACGTCTTGTGAACCGGAAGACTCATCCACAACAACGTCTTGTGAACCGGAAGACTCCTCCACAACAACGTCTTGTGAACCGGAAGACCCCTCCACAACAACATCTTGTGAACCGGAACTCTTCCACAACAACGTCTTGTGAACCGGAAGGCTCCTCCACAACAACGTCTTGTGAACCTGAAGACTCCTCCACAACAATGTCTTGTGAACCGGAAGACTCCTCCACAACAACGTCTTGTGAACCGGAAGATTCTTCCACAACAACGTCCTGTGAACCAGGAGACTCCTCCACAACTCCACAACAACGTCCACGATGAACGGAGGAAAGGCGACGGTACAGAGAGGGAAAGAAAGCACAAACGTTTTGACGTTAATGTGTGCCGGAATCAGGATTCAGTGTTAATGTGTGCAGGATTCAGGATTCAATGTTAACGTGTGCAGGATTCAGGATCCAATGTAAATGTGTGCAGGATTGAGGAACCAATGTTAATGTGTGCAGGATTCAGGATCCAATGTTAATGTGTGCAGGATTCAGGATGCAATGTTAATGTGTGCAGGATTCAGGATCCAATGTAAATGTGTGCAGGATTGAGGAACCAATGTTAATGTGTGCAGGATTCAGGAACCAATGTTAATGTGTGCAGGATTCAGGATTCAATGTTAATGTGTGCAGGATTCAGGATCCAATGTAAATGTGTGCAGGATTGAGGAACCAATGTTAATGTGTGCAGGATTCAGGAACCAATGTTAATGTGTGCAGGATTCAGGATTCAATGTTAATGTGTGCAGGATTCAGGATCCAATGTAAATGTGTGCAGGATTGAGGAACCAATGTTAATGTGTGCAGGATTCAGGAACCAATGTTAATGTGTGCAGGATTCAGGATGCAATGTTAATGTGTGCAGGATTCAGGATCCAATGTAAATGTGTGCAGGATTGAGGAACCAATGTTAATGTGTGCTGGATTCAGGATTCAATGTTAATGTGTGCAGGATTCAGGATTCAATGTTAATGTGTGCAGGATTCAGGATGCAATGTTGATGTGTGCAGGATTGAGGATCCAATGTTAATGTGAGCTGGATTCAGGATTCAATGTTAATGTGTGCAGGATTCAGGATTCAATGTTAATGTGAACAGGATTCAGGATCCAATGTTAATTTGAGCAGGATTCAGGATCCAATGTTAATGTGAGCCGGATTTAGGATCCAATGTTAATGTGTGCAGTATTCAGGATCCAATGTTAATGTGTGCAGGATTCAGGATCCAATGTTAATGTGTGCAGGATTCAGGATCCAATGTTAATGTGTGCAGGATTCAGGATCCAATGTTAATGTGAGCAGGATTCAGGATCCAATGTTAATGTGTGCAGGATTCAGGATCCAATGTTAATGTGTGCAGGATTCAGGATCCAATGTTAATGTGTGCAGGATTCAGGATCCAATGTTAATGTGTGCAGGATTTAGGATCCAATGTTAATGTGTGCAGGATTCAGGATCCAATGTTAATGTGAGCAGGATTCAGGATCCAATGTTAATGTGTGCAGGATTCAGGATCCATTGTTAATGTGAGCAGGATTCAGGATCCAATGTTAATGTGTGCAGTATTCAGGATCCAATGTTAATGTGTGCAGGATTCAGGACCCAATGTCAAAGTGTGCAGGATTCAGGATCCAATGTTAATGTGTGCAGTATTCAGGATCCAATGTTAATGTGTGCAGGATTTAGGATCCAATGTTAATGTGTGCAGGATTCAGGATCCAATGTTAATGTGTGCAGGATTCAGGATCCAATGTTAATGTGTGCAGGATTCAGGATCCAATGTTAATGTGTGCAGGATTCAGGATCCAATGTTAATGTGTGCAGGATTCAGGATCCATTGTTAATGTGTGCAGCATTCAGGATCCAATCTTAATGTGTGCAGGATTCAGGATCCAATGTTAATGTGTGCAGGATTCAGGATCCAATGTTAATGTGTGCAGTATTCAGGATTCAATTTTAATGTGTGCAGGATTCAGGATCCAATGTTAATGTGTGCAGGATTCAGGATCCAATGCTAATGTGTGCAGGATTCAGGATCCAATGTTAATGTGTGCAGGATTCAGGATCCAATGCTAATGTGTGCAGGATTCAGGATCCAATGTTAATGTGTGCAGGATTCAGGATCCAATGCTAATGTGTGCAGGATTCAGGATCCAATGTTAATGTGTGCAGGATTCAGGATCCAATGCTAATGTGTGCAGGCTTCAGGATCCAATGCTAATGTGTGCAGGATTCAGGATCCAATGCTAATGTGTGCAGGATTCAGGATCCAATGCTAATGTGTGCAGTATTCAGGATCCAATGCTAATGTGTGCAGGAATCAGGATCCAATGTTAATGTGTGCAGGATTCAGGATCCAATGCTAATGTGTGCAGGATTCAGGATCCAATGTTAATGTGTGCAGGATTCAGGATCCAATGTTAATGTGTGCAGTATTCAGGATTCAATTTTAATGTGTGCAGGATTCAGGATCCAATGTTAATGTGTGCAGGATTCAGGATCCAATGCTAATGTGTGCAGGATTCAGGATCCAATGTTAATGTGTGCAGGATTCAGGATCCAATGCTAATGTGTGCAGGATTCAGGATCCAATGTTAATGTGTGCAGGATTCAGGATCCAATGCTAATGTGTGCAGGATTCAGGATCCAATGTTAATGTGTGCAGGATTCAGGATCCAATGCTAATGTGTGCAGGCTTCAGGATCCAATGCTAATGTGTGCAGGATTCAGGATCCAATGCTAATGTGTGCAGGATTCAGGATCCAATGCTAATGTGTGCAGTATTCAGGATCCAATGCTAATGTGTGCAGGAATCAGGATCCAATGTTAATGTGTGCAGGATTCAGGATCCAATGCTAATGTGTGCAGGATTCAGGATCCAATGCTAATGTGTGCAGGATTCAGGATCCAATGCTAATGTGTGCAGGATTCAGGATCCAATGTTAATGTGTGCAGGATTCAGGATCCAATGTTAATGTGTGCAGGATTCAGGATCCAATGTTAATGTGTGCAGGATTCAGGATCCAATGCTAATGTGTGCAGGATTCAGGATCCAATGTTAATGTGTGCAGTATTCAGGATCCAATGCTAATGTGTGCAGGATTCAGGATCCAATGTTAATGTGTGCAGGATTCAGGATCCAATGCTAATGTGTGCAGGATTCAGGATCCAATGTTAATGTGTGCAGGATGCAGGATCCAATGTTAATGTGTGCAGGATTCAGGATCCAATGTTAATGTGTGCAGGATTCAGGATCCAATGTTAATGTGTGCAGGATTCAGGATCCAATGTTAATGTGTGCAGGATTCAGGATCCAATGTTAATGTGTGCAGGATTCAGGATCCAATGTTAATGTGTGCAGGATTCAGGATCCAATGTTAATGTGTGCAGGATTCAGGATCCAATGTTAATGTGTGCAGGATTCAGGATCCAATCCCACTGGAATTTCTGTTTTATTTGATGGAAAATTAAAACGTTCCACATTCATATTTTGATCCATTCAGGAATTTTTCATTTTCCATGTTCTTTGTTACATTTATTCGAATCTGGGAATTCTGACCTCCAATTCCATGAAATTCCATATGTTCGGTTTTTGGTGAACGTTACAAAGTTGTCCAAGTGTCGTCGCCAGGTTCAAG
Source organism: Myxine glutinosa (assembly GCF_964187855.1). Taxonomy (NCBI): domain Eukaryota; kingdom Metazoa; phylum Chordata; class Myxini; order Myxiniformes; family Myxinidae; genus Myxine; species Myxine glutinosa. The sequence goes on along the minus strand of NC_136267.1, from coordinate 86,727,805 downwards.
TTGTTCAATTTCCCATCACATGAGAGGCTTTTCCGATGGAAAACAATTAAGTTTATTGGGAAATTCTTCTTCCCAACTTGGTGCTCATTTCACGGCTATTCACCCCATGGCGGCTTCATGACGCATCACGTGCTCGACTAGGCCCACGTGATGGATGGACTGGATCACTTGATGTCGCCGTGGAACGTCCCTTCAAAGCGGACGTGCGGGGGAACACCGCCCCGGCAATCTGTTACACACCATTTCCCGGCTTAGTCCCGGCCCACCCGATTTGTCATCAGGGATTTCAAATTACTGAACCTTCGGGCCGTCAGTGCGGCACTATCATGGCAAAGGGACAGGACAGGGGGCCCTCATTGCAGGTGGGGAGAGAGGAGGTGTGTGCGTTATTTGGCTCTTGTTCACGACGTCTCACAAACAATATCCACCATGTCACCCTTATTCAAAACTTTTACACTACACCCCTCCATTGAGGATTTAACACGAACAAAACTACACCCTAACCCTATCAAATAACTCTAAAGCTAACACCTCATCATCTCCCTCAAAAAGCAACCCTTCCACCATGCCTTCCCCTCTCCTCCAACACTAACCTGAATCCTTCATCCTCTGCAATACGAACTTACCTGTGCCCCCACAATCCACTCTCCAATACTTACCTCCCACTCCCCACTCTCCAACACTGACCTCCATACCACCCTCCCTCCCCCCCCCCCCCCCCCTCGCGACTCTCAAACACTTATCTACCTGCAATCCCTCCACCACATTCCAGCATTAACTAAAAGGGAAACCCAGACACAATTTTTCCCCTGCAAAACCATTGATATAATCACGGTCTAATTTCAAGGTTAGCTAAAAAAAAATTTTTTTGTCAATCAGAAAGTCAAAATGTGACTTCATACCATCACTACTGCTGCACCTTACCGTACCTTACACAAGGCTCAAAATGATGCAACTCTACAATTCCCCCGAAAACATTTCCATTAGTAATTTTGTCTCCAATAGTTTCTTCAAAATCCCACTGATCCGTTTGAGCAAACTGAGAACCTTCAGAGTTGCTAAAGACTGTGGAATCAGTATCCGAGCTCGACATGCACTGTTTCTCTATGTGAACCGCCATTAGAATCAAGGTGAGTTCATAATGTGACGTCACCGGCAAAATCGAAAATCGACACGAGGTTTTTTTCGGCACTTTGTGATTGGCAAAAAAATAATAAAATAAAAAAACATTCCCCCTTTATATTAGACAAGGTGGTAATGATTTTGAATGGTAAATTTTTTACCTTTGGGTTCCTCTTTAATACCTGCATTCCCCCACCCTCTTCAACACGACCTTACCTCCACGACCTCCTTCCAATAGTAAAACTACGTCCCCTCGCTCTCCCATTGCAAACATTAACATGATCAGCACTCCACCCAAACCACTCCTGTTAATACACATTTTGTTACACTAACATCCCATCCATCCTCCGCACTCACATTCTCCATTGTTCTTCCTCTGTATAAATAACCAATAGAAGTACGGAATGGAGGTGAGCCGATCTGATGCAAATACAAATCAGCTTTCTTTGTGGGAAAGAGTGGGTGAGGGTGTTGGTGGGAAAGAGTGGGTGAGGGTGGGGGTGTGGGAAGGAGGGGCGAGAGGTGTGCGATGTTGTGCTTGTCCGGTAAACAATTATTTCACCTCGAGCATGATCCTTGATCTATGTTTTATTTAAAACTGTTTATCATCATCTCACTCTTTGAACTCTCAGATGTCGTTTGAACACGTGGTCTGAAACTTTAAATCCCTTTCTGACTCTTCATTACAACCTGAGAAGAAATGTTATGAACGTGGTGGTGGAGATGATCGTGATGATGAAGACAAGTTGGTGAACGGTCATAATTATATAAATGGAGACGAACACGCTGATGGGAATGGACATGATGATGTTGGTGGTTATGGTGGTGGTGATGATTATAGACGTAGTGGTGGTGATGGTGGTAGTGATTGGTGTGGTGATGGTGGTACTGATTGATGTGGTGATGGTGGTAGTGATTGACGTGGTGATGGTGGTAGTGATTGACGTGGTGATGGTGGTAGTGATTGGTGCGGTGATGGTGGTCGTGATTGATGTGGTGATGGTGGTAGTGATTGATGTGGTGATGGTGGTAGTGATTGATGTGGTGATGGTGGTAGTGATTGATGTGGTGATGGTGGTAGTGATTGATGTGGTGATGGTGGTCGTGATTGATGTGGTGATGGTGGTAGTGATTGATGTGGTGATGGTGGTAGTGATTGATGTGGTGATGGTGGTAGTGATTGATGTGGTGATGGTGGTAGTGATTGATGTGGTGATGGTGGTAGTGATTGATGTGGTGATGGTGGTAGTGATTGATGTGGTGATGGTGGTAGTGATTGATGTGGTGATGGTGGTAGTGATTGATGTGGTGATGGTGGTAGTGATTGATGTGGTGATGGTGGTAGTGATTGATGTGGTGATGGTGGTAGTGATTGATGTGGTGATGGTGGTAGTGATTGACGTGGTGATGGTGGTAGTGATTGACGTGGTGATGGTGGTAGTGATTGACGTGGTGATTGTGGTAGTGATTGACGTGGTGATGGTGGTAGTGATTGACGTGGTGATGGTGGTAGTGATTGATGTGGTGATGGTGGTAGTGATTGATGTGGTGATGGTGATAGTGATTGATGTGGTGATGGTGGTAGTGATTGATGTGGTGATGGTGGTAGTGATTGATGTGGTGATGGTGGTAGTGATTGATGTGGTGATGGTGGTAGTGATTGATGTGGTGATGGTGGTAGTGATTGATGTGGTGATGGTGGTAGTGATTGATGTGGTGATGGTGGTAGTGATTGATGTGGTGATGGTGGTAGTGATTGATGTGGTGATGGTAGTAGTGGTTGACGTGGTGATTGATGTGGTGATGGTAGTAGTGATTGACGTGGTGATGGTGGTAGTGATTGACGTGGTGATGGTGGTTGTGATTGATGTGGTGATGGCCGAGTCGGTGGTTGGAGACAAACAGTTCGCTCGTTATTGAGTTCGTGGAGACACAAACGTTTCATGATGCGTTTCTCCCTCCAATGAACAAGTCCGTGCTTCCCTGACTCGAGTTTCCATTTATTCTCATTAAACATCGAAACAAGAAAAACATGAGAGTGGGAACGAAAGATTTATCATGGGGTTTTTTAATTAAATCTGCGGCTTTGCCGATTCATCAAACAGTGGATCAATCGGTGCACGTTTCTCCCTCCCACTGAAGGTGGATGGAAATCGCACCCAATCTGACCGTCCGAGGGGTGAGGATGTAAGGGGTGGGGCGAGGGTGTAAGGGGTGGGGCGAGGGTGTAAGGGGTGGGGCGAGGTTGGAACGGGCGGAAAAGGTGGCATGGGGTTGGGCGAGGATGGAAGGGGGAGGGGCGAGGATGGAAGGGGGAGGAGCGAGGCTGGAAGGGGTGGGGCGAGGGTGGAATGGGTGGGGCGGGGTTGGACGGAGAGTGGGCGGGGGAGTTTCGTCAAAATAGTTATATAGTACATGAGTACACGTGTAGATTTAATCATTTACATTAAATCCGTGGCTCTTCCCCAACAGCATCAAGTCATATAGTAATGGAAATGGCTTTTGTAAATGTCATTTCAAAGATGACGATCTCGTTAGTTTCAAAACAAACCAAGATGCACATACTGCTTAATAAGACAATGAAAAGTTACTTAAATTTACAATCTTCTCACTCCGTTCATCATCAACTTTTCATCATCTATGAAGAACAGCACACGGACATGGGTAATGAAGGTTTCCCTTAACATATTTTCGATAAGTTTAACAACAATCAACTACAACGACGCTCGGTGGAGCTCGTTGAACAGTTTACGTTGTGTATCACACTGATAGGTCGAACAAAAATCGAATCGGCTTGTTCTTGTCTGCCGTGTAGTCAAAGACCAGGAGGTGTGTGTGCGTTGTTGTGTGTGTGTGTGTGTGTGTGTGTGTGTGTGTGTGTGTGTGAGTTTTGTGTGTGTGTGTTGTTGTGTGTGTTTGTGTGTTGTTGTGTGTGTGTGTTGTTTTGTGTGTGTTTGTGTTGTGTGTGTGTGTGTGTGTGTGTGTGTGTGTGTTTGTGCGTGTATGTTGTGTGTGTGTTGTTCTGTGTGTGTGTGTGTGTTGTATACTTTTTGTGTCTATTTATTATGTACGTCAATTAATTACAATTAATTACGTACATTGTCAAATGTACCTTTTAGTTTTAACCCTATAGACTGCTGAGACCCCTTAGGGCTTAGACCTTGGAAGACCCTTTAACACTTGAGACCCAAAAGACCCCAAGGACCTAAAAGATCCCGAGGACCCAAAAGTCCCAGATGACCCAAAATTCCCTGAAGACCAAAAGACCCCTGAGGACCCAAACATCCAGATGACCCAAAAGTCCTTGATGACCCAAAAGACCTTGATGATCCAAAAGTCCTTAATGACCCAAAAGTCCCCGAGGACCCAAAAGTCTCCAAAAAGTCCTTGATTACCCAAAAGTCCCGAGGACCTAAAATAATCAAAAGTTCCCAAGGACCCAAAACGCTATTGATGACCCAAAAGTCTCCAAGGATCCATATGACCCAAAAGTCCTTAATGACCCAAAAGTCCCCAAGGACCAAATACGTTATTCATGACCCAAATGACCCAGATGACCCCAAAAACACAGATGACCCAAAAGTCCCCAAAAGTTATTGATGACCCAAAAGTCCCTGAGGACCCAAAAGTCCTTGATGACCCAATCGTCCCCAATGCCCCCAAAGTCCCAAAATAACCAGATGACCCAAAAGTCCCCAAGGACCCAAGAGTCCCTGAGGACCCAAAATACCCAGATGACCCCAAAGTCCCCAAGGACACAAAAAGTCCTTGATCACCCAAAAGTCACCAAGGACCCAAAATACCCCATGGACCCAAAATTCCACAAGGACCCAAAAAGTCCTTGATGACCCAAAAGACCCAGATAACCCAAATGCCCATAATGACCCAAAAAGTTATAATGACCCAAAAGTCCCAGAGGACTCAAAAGACACAAGAGTTCCCAAAAGACCCAGATGACCCAAAGGTCCTTAATGACCCAAAAGACCTCCAACTTCCCTGAGGACCCAAAATACCCAGATGACCCAAAAGTCCCCAAGGACCCAAAAAGTCCTTGATGACCCAAAAGTCCCCAAGGACCCAAAAAGTCCTTGATGACCCAAAGTCCCCAAAATATACAGATGACCCAAAAGTCCTTAATTATTCAAAATACCCCGACAACCCAAAAGACCCAGAGGACGCAAAAGAACCCCCCGTGGCCGGCAGGCAGGTTTTTTACAAGGCCATGAAGACCAATGAAAATTTGGTACAACGGATCAACGTTCCCCTCGTATATAAAACAGAGGTGGCTGGCCGTTCGCGGTTACGCTGATTGACTGTGTGCGTGAGACTTAGTGCAATGTGATTGGTTCCGGCAAGATTGAATAATATATTGTATAGTCTTATCAGCTTATATTTGGAATCTGATTACATATTTCAGGATCGGAACTCATGGTCAAAATAATTATGTCGAAATCTAGAGGGACACTAAAGGGGCGCTAAAGGGGCGTCCTACATATATTGGTTAAAATACATTTACTTCTTCATGCTGGTATATGAATCAAATTGGTGCCCCTTTATATGAACTTTTCTAGAGCATTACTTGGTTAATCCTAAGAATGCAAGGGTAGTCCAGCATGCACACGAGATTTTTTTTGAATGTCCCTTATTTTCTATTGTTTGGCATTTTCGACAAGCCAAGGGATGTCCGTTCTTTTCTATACTTTGCCACATGACGCATACCCTAATATAAAGGGGCCTTTTCTATGCCCCTGGCATTTATCCCAAGATACATTTTAAATACAAACAAAATGCATTTGTTCATCGTAGAAGACTTTATTCAAGACGATATAAAAGACTTGACAAAGTAAGCGGAAAAAAAATATCCAACCCAAATGGAACTCAAACACACAATCCACAGCTTGGGAGTCTGATGCCTTATCCATTAGGCCATTGGGTCAGCACGATATATTTTTTTGTAATAATATTTTAAAGAGGTATAAAGTGTGTGTGTGTGTGTGTGTGTGTGTGTGTGTGTATTTTTTTTTTTTTAAAGAAACAGGAAGTAAATTCCTGCGTGGGGCTAGTGTGAAAAAATTCTGACAACCCGGGACTCGAACCCAGGAACTCATCACTTACGCAGTGACAGCCCGCTGAGCTATTGAGTCTCCGGGATATCCTCAGAGATTTCTCACACTAACACTGCAAGCTTTATAATGGCCGATGTCTAACGTGCCTGCGAGGCAGACCCTGGATGTGAGTGTTTGTATGTGTATGTAAGTGTGTGAAAGTGCATTGAAGATGAACTCATCGAACAATTTAAGAAACAGGAAGTAAATACCTGCATAGGGCTAGTGTGAAAAAATTCTGACTCAACTCGGGACTCAAACCCAGGAACTCATCACTTACGCGGTGACAGCCCACTGAGCTATTGAGTCTGGGATATCATCAGAGATTTCTCACACCAACACTGTGAGCTTTATAATGGCCAATGTCTTACATGCATGCTAGGCAGACCCCGGATGTGAGTGTTTATATGTGTATGTAAGTACAATTGTGTGTATGTATGTATGTATGTATATATATGTATGTTGTTGTGGATACCGGCCCTAATAATGGTGGTTCTTGTTATCATGGTTGATGCTTCTTGCTGAGTGATGATGCTTATTGATGATGGTGATGTTGATGCTTATTGTGGTTAAAAGGGTTAAAGGCGCTCCGGGTAAAATGTGGCCGGAAATCAGATCGTGACCCGGAAGATATAGGAAGAGGGAGAGGAGAAGCGGGGAAGATCGTAAGGAGACGTGTTCGGATTGCAGCTCCGGACCGAGCAGCCGAACGTGCAGGACAAGGGAACTTTGCCTCCTTGGAAAAGAAGTCCGCGCGATAGGAGATCGCCGGATTGCTGCAGAGCCTGCGTAGTCGGGTATCCTCGTTGAGGTTGCCGAGTATCCTCACCTCCAAACCCGGGTGCGAGAGAAAGCCGACCGCCATCTTCGCCAAGCGCACCACCGGCATTGACCAGGTTTTTGCGGCGCGTCGACCGGGCGTTACTCTCCGGCGGGCTGCTGGGGACGGCTGTACAAGACAGTGGCTGTGGGAGGGTTACTGAGGAGACTCGCGGATTGAACCGCAACCGGGTATATACCCGAAATCGTCTTTGGGGAGGTTTCCCATTCTACCGCCATCGTGCTGGAGATTGGACCACGTGGCCTGCGGGTTGGTTCGATCGACTCCGCTTCCCCTGATTGGAATCGGAAATTGATTCCACGATCGCTGGAGCGAAGCAACGTCGCCTTGGAGGCGAACAAAGACATTGGGGCAAGGGCTGTGAGTTTGGGGGTTAAGGGGCTCGGTAAGGTGGTGCCACCTGTAGTTAGGAATTATATTGTGAAGTGCTGTACTAATTGGGTCGTGATTCCTGTGTGGGATTTATAAGATATTGTGGTTTGTTCGTAACCTTTGGAGTGGACTCGTTATTGATTGGCTTGTTTTCAACCAAGGACAACACATCTTTCTGCCGGGGACTTCCTCGGGGTTCGGAGGTTTACCGAGACCAGAGGATAGGGGAGGACCCCGTAACAGAAATTGGGGGCTCGTCCAATTGATATTCATGGGCTCGCAACTGGGTCTGCGTCCGGGATCTGAAAATTCCTAAATTTAGTCCGGGAAAGAATTCCCTAACATTCCCAGAATTCCCACGTTTGGAGCTTTTCCAACATTCCCAAATTCCCCCCCCCCCCCCGCCAAAATTTTTTTTTAAAATAATTTAATTTTAATAATTAATTTATTAATAATTTTTTTTTGATTTTTGTGTGAAGGTTAACAGGTGTTAACAGTAGTCACCATGGAGTTTGACGCAGGGAAATTTACAGTGACCCCTAGTGAAGCACAGTTCAGAGCGTTAGTAAAATCGGACCTCTTGAAATTGGCCAAACATTTTAACATGGAGGTCCGAACTAAGACGAAGAAGGCAGAGTTGCAGACAGTGGTGATACAATCTATGGTGGGATTAGGAACATGGGAAGAGGTAGCTTGGGAGTGGTTACCAGAAGAGCAAGAAAATTTGGAGCTCCGGAAACTGGAGATGCAATTACAGAGCCAGGAAAGGGAAAAAGCAGAGGAAAGGAAAGCAGAAGAGAGAGTAGAAGAGAAACAAGCAGAGGAAAGGAGAGTGGAGAGAGAACTCCAGGAAAGGTTAGAAGAGAAAAAAACAGAGGAAAGGAGAGTGGAAAGAGAACTCCAGGAAAGGTTAGAAGAGAAAAAAACAGAGGAAAGGAGAGTGGAAAGAGAACTCCAGGAAAGGTTAAAAGTACAGGAAAGAGAACTCCAGGAAAGGTTAGAAGAGAAAAAAAAACAGAGGAAAGGAGAGCGGCAGGAGAACTCGAAGCAGAGGAGAGAAGAGCCGAAAGGGAGTTAAAGGACCTTGAAGTGGCGCGTCAGCAGGAAATTAAAGTCAAGGAGCTGGAGTTAATGAGAGAACGGGGAGAGGTACCATCCCTGCTGACTGGTTCGACACCTAGTCAGAACACCTGGGATGTTGGCAGACATGTGAGGCTGGTCCCACTCTTCAATGAAAAGGAGGTAGCCAAGTTTTTTTCCACACTTTGAGAAAGTGGCTTGACAGTTAAACTGGCCTGAGGAGTACTGGTCCATACTAGTGCAAAGTGTTCTGGTGGGTAAAGCTCAAGAGATTTATTCGGCTTTACCGATTGACCAATGTGCAGATTACGAGGTATTTAAGAAACACAATCTCAAAGCTTATGAATTGGTCCCGGAAGCTTACCGGCAAAAATTCCGGAATGCCAGAGAGGCAGAGAAGAATTGGAATGGCAAGGATTTGGAGGGTCGGACCATAACAGTAGGGAAGGCATTTCGTAGGCGCCGAAAGGTCTACAGAAGAGGACAAATTGGCGGTAGTTTTGGTGGTGGCCGCAGCCGATATTACTATGGAGGCTCCCAGAGTTATGGCATCTCCCGAAAGAATGATTATCAGGGTAGCGGCCGAGATGGAGACCGCTATTCCCGTGACTACTGTGACAAGTGGTCCCACCGTAATTATTAGGAGTCCGGAGAAGTGGAAGCACGGAATGCGGCGGAGCCGCCAAGCCCAGATTCCTACAC